>NC_053039.3:247639621-248264621 GCF_002575655.3 Aegilops tauschii subsp. strangulata
TTGAGAAACGGATGACCGAGACACAGTCTTTCAGAAACAATACTCTTTACTCCGGGTGGACAGTTACACCTACTTTCCCCTACATCTGCTAGCCCACCTCTTCAAGAGGTCATGTAACCTACTGTAACACCCTGAGGATCATGCTACAGTAACCCTCTGTGATTAAGCTAATCATGTTGCTAAACAGGGCTTGATCACATTTGGAACACATTTCTTTCAAACTCCTAATTCAAACTTCAATTAAATTTGAAGTGGAAAATAAAAGTTTTCAAAAATTTAAACAAAAATGTTCGGGCACTGCCAGAAATTGCACTGATAATTATTGTGGAGAAAACACATTTTTATAAAATACCTAAATACTTTTAATTGAAATAAAACAGAAAAGGAAATAAACAAATAAAAAGAAAACAGAAACAGAACAGGCAAAGGAAAAAAAAAGGAGAAGGCCCTTTCCCCCCCGCTGGACCCCTGGCCCGACTGGGCCGACCCCCGGCCCAGCCGGCCTAGCCCATCTCCCACTCCCGCTCGCCCCCTTCCCTGTTCCCCCGACCGGGGTCAGAACAGGGGCCGTCCCCGCCGCACCCCCTCGCCGGCGACGGGGAGGATAAGGGCGCCAGCTTCCCCCGCCTCCTCGGGCCTCACTCCCACTCACCCCCCGCTCTCTCTCGGCCGCTGCACCTCCCCCGTCAGATCCACCTCCCTCTCCCCTTCGATCCCCACCGCCCGACGCGCTCGCCGCCGTTCCCGTCGTTCACACGGCCACCGTGCCCCAATCGCCACCTCGCTGTGTCATACGCCGTCGCCGCCCTCGACTACACCACCTCCGCCTCTCCGTTGAAGCTCGGAGCCACTGCAACGGCCTCCCCGAGCTCGTCTTCAACTTCGGACGCCGGCGACCCCCTTCTTCCCCGGCGACGACCTGCTGCTCCTAAGCTCTCACCGGCCTCCGTGTGCCGCGCGGTGAGCCTCTTCCCCCTCCTCCCCTGTCCTTTCTCTCTCGCGCGCCCCCTAGCTTCTTCCCCGCGCGCGCCCGAACGCCGCGCCGCGGAGCTCGCCGCCGGTGGGTCTCCGGTGACCTTTTGGTCACGGGCTCAAGCCCGCAGCACTCGCCACCGCACGTAGAAGCTTCCCAGCCCCTCCGCTTGCTCGACCGCCCGCCGTAGCCACGTTTCCGTCGGGCACCCGTGCGCGTCGCCGCCTCCGCCGCTCGCCGGCGCCGATTCCGGCCAAGTCCGGCGAAGCCCCAGCCACCCCTGGATGCGGCGCTGCGAGCCCTTTTCGAATGGGCCTAGCCCCGCTCCTCCCCGAGCCCCGTAGCGCGATTCCGGCCAACTCCGGCGAGGGGCCGCCGCTGATTTGGTCGCCGGAGTTGCTCCGGCGCCGGCCGCCGACGTGGCTGGCCTGGGCCCCCCAGTGCCACTGCCAGTGGGCCCGTGGGTCCCAGTTGACTGGGTTGACCCAGTCAACTGCTGACTGGGCAGGCCCAGCCACTGACATGCGGGCCCCGCCGCAAAATTAAAAAAAAAGAGAAAAAGAAAAATGTTTTATAAATAAAATTAATTAATTAACTTAATCACTCACTGACAGGTGGGCCCAGTAGTTAATTAACTAAAAATTAATTAGTTTAATCTTCTGTTAACCCACTGTCTATGACAGGTGGGTCCCCCGTGTCAGTTTTGACCAGTCAACCGGACTGTTGACCGCTGACGTCACTCATACGTCATGCTGACGTCATATCCCTTTTCTGTTAATTAAATAATTCCAGAAATTCAAATAATCTTTGAAAATTCATATCTTTTAAACCGTAACTCGGATGAAAATGTTTTCTATATGAAAGTTGCTCAGAACGACGAGACGAATCCGAATACGCAGACCGTTCGTCCACCACACCTCCCTAACCTATCGAACTAGCAACTTTCCCCCTCCGGTCCGTCTGTCCGAAAACGCGAAACATCGGGAATACCTCCCGGATGTTCCCCCCCTTCGCCGGTACCACCTACTGTCGCGTTAGGGCACACCTAGCACTGTTCATTGTCATGTCACGCATCGTCATGCTTATGATTGCATTGTATTTACTGTTTCTTCCCCCCTCTTCTCTCCGGTAGACTACGAGACCGACACTGCTGCTGTCCAGTTCGACTACGGAGTTGACGACCCCTCCTACTTGCCAGAGCAACCAGGCAAGCCCCCCCTTTGATCACCAGATATCGCCTATTCTTCTCTATACTGCTTGCATTAGAGTAGTGTAGCATGTTACTGTTTTCCGATATCCTATCCTATCCTGATGCATAGCCTATCCTTGCTACCACTGTTGTTACCTTTACCTGCAATCCTACATGCTTAGTATAGGATGCTAGATTTCCATCATTGGCCCTACATTCTTGTCCGTCTGCTGTGCTATACTATCGGGCCGTGATCACCTGGGCGGTGATCACGGGTATATACTTATTTACTACATACATGACACATGTGATGACTAAAGTCGGGTCGGCTCGTAGGAGTACCCGCAAGTGGATCTTTGTGGCGGAGCGACAGGGCAGGTTGAGACCGCCTAGGTGAGAGGTGGACCTGGCCCTGGTCGGCGTTCGCGGATACTTAACACGCTTAATGAGATCTTGGTATTTGATCTGAGTCTGGCCATTTGGTCTATACGCACTAACCATCTACGCGGGAGTAGTTATGGGTATCCCGGCGTCGTGGTATCAGCCGAAGCCTTCTTGACGTCAGCGACTGAGTGGCGCGCGCCGGATTGGACTGGAACGCCACTAGGCTAGGTCTGCTTCCGGCCGCGTACGCAACATGCAGGTGTGCATAGGGCGATGGGCCCAGACCCCTGCGCGCATAGGGTTAGACCGGCGTGCTGACCGCTCTGTTGTGCTTAGGTGGGGCTGCGACGTGTTGATCTTACGAGGCCGGGCATGACCCAGAAAAGTGTGTCCGGCCAAATGGGATCGAGCGTGTTGGGTTATGTGGTGCACCCCTGCAGGGAAGTTTATCTATTCGAATAGCCGTGTCCCTCGGTAAAAGGACGACCCGGAGTTGTACCTTGACCTTATGACAACTAGAACTGGATATTGAATAAAATACACCCTTCCAAGTGCCAGATACAACCCGGTGATCGCTCTCTAACAGGGCGACGAGGAGGGGATCGTCGGGTAGGATTATGCTATGCGATGCTACTTGGAGGACTTCAATCTACTCTCTTCTACATGCTGCAAGATGGAGATGGCCAGAAGCGTAGTCTTCGACAGGACTAGCTATCCCCCTTTTATTCTGGCATTCTACAGTTCAGTCCACTGATATGTCCCTTTACACATATAACCCTGCATATGTAGTGTAGCTCCTTGCTTGCGAGTACTTTGGATGAGTACTCACGGTTGCTTCTCTCCCTCTTTCCCCCTTTCCTTCCTATCTGGATGTCACAACCAGATGTTGGAGTCCAGGAGCCAGACGCCACCATCGACGACGACACCTACGACACTGGAGGTGCCTACTACTACGTGCAGCCCGCTGACGACGATCAGGAGTAGTTAGGAGGATCCCAGGCAGGAGGCCTGCGCCTCGTTCGATCTGTACCCCAGTTTGTGCTAGCCTTCTTAAGGCAAACTTGTTTAACTTATGTCTGTACTCAGATATTGTTGCTTCCGCTGACTCGTCCGTGATCGAGCACTTGTATTCGAGCCCTCGAGGCCCCTGGCTTGTATTATATTGCTTGTATGACTTATTTATGTTTTAGAGTTGTGTTGTGATATCTTCCCGTGAGTCCCTGATCTTGATCGTACACATTTGCGTGCATGATTAGTGTACGGTCAAATCGGGGGCGTCACACCTACTCAACTATGCTAGAGCCCATAATAGCTTGTGGCTGCACACGGAAGTTTCTAGCATGAATAATCTCATGATCCCTTTGAACCTGGGTGGCGGTCCATAGGATAATCTCACGGGTACTCCGGGATATCCAAAAATACAGGCAACACTGGATTCTCCAGGTGCCTCAATCCACCCAGATGTAAATTAAAGTAGCCACCTTAAGTTGAACCATTAATTAACAAACTCACATCTGTCATGGAAAACTCTCAAACCCAATCCACGTCTACGAGCATAGCATAGTACTATAAGCAAACGTAGAGGTAACTCCCAATGGTTTGATAATAAACAGGGCAATAGGTACTACCTCATCTACTTCCCAAAACCCACATGTTAAACAGTTCCTAACCATGCAACAGTTTGAGGGTTGATCTAATGCAATAAAACTGGGTGGTAAAGAGGTATGATCAAGGTGTTACTTGCCTTGCTGATGATCCGTGAAACCTAGAGACTCGTAGTAGCACGCTTCGCACTCCGGGTACTCTATCGCAAACAAACAATACATACATAAGCAATCAAACAAGGGTGCACGGGTAAAACTTGAAATAAGATATCTAACCAGAAAGTTCAACTTAAGAACTCCGGTTTGCAAAAAGAATCAAATCGAACGAAGCAACGAATCTCAAACGGCGAAAGAAACAAGCTTCGTTTACTAATCTGGACCTAAGTCAAATTTTACAGTAGTAAAAACTTGTTTGAGTCGGTTAAACAGAAAGAGGGTTTCGAGACGAAACTCTAGGCGCTTGAATCGCCTGATTCCGATAAACGAGCGAAAAGTTATACTAAAACGAAAAACAGATCGGAAATCGCGATCGAAAATAATCGCGGAAAATCCGAGAAAAAGAAAAACTGACGAACAGGCTAACGAACGAACGTTCGCTGTCTGCGGTTAAACGACGGAACCCGTTCGTTAGAACGAACGTACGGACGAACGTCCGCAAGATAGACTAAACCGGAAAAAAATAAAACCAATCTAATAAAAAAATAAACCGGGGTTTTTCTAAAAAAAACACGCACGGTTTTCCGAAGAAAACCGGCGGCGGCGAGGCGGTCAACCTCGGGTGGCGGGACAGCGGTGGCGGGGCGGCTCCGGCGTCGGGCGGGGTCGGCGGCGGGGCTCCGGGTGGCGGCGGATCGGGGCGGCGGTGGCTCCGGG
This sequence comes from Aegilops tauschii subsp. strangulata, assembly GCF_002575655.3. Lineage (NCBI taxonomy): Eukaryota > Viridiplantae > Streptophyta > Magnoliopsida > Poales > Poaceae > Aegilops > Aegilops tauschii. Next base: position 247,644,645 of record NC_053039.3, read on the forward strand.
GCGGCGACAGCGGCGGCTCGGAGCGGCAGGGCGGCGACGCGGCGGCGGCGGGGCGGTTCGGCGGCGGTGGCGCTAGGGTTTCGTGGGGGCGGGCGGCTCGGGCTGGGCTGCGGGGCTCGGCCTCCCGGCTTATAAAGGCCGGCCGGGCCAGAGTCCTAGCCGGACACGGCCCGGTAGGTCGGTTCGTTTTTTTTTAATCGAACGTGCAGAAAAAGAAAGAAAAGAAATACTAACAGACTCCAAAAGTCCCAAAATAAATTTTCTCTGTCCTCTAAAAATAAGCCGGACAAGATGAACATTTATTTGGGCCTAAAATGCAATTTTGAAAAACGCATATTTTTCCTAATTCAAATAAAATCAAATATTTGTTTTTAATATTTTTCCTCCAATATTTCATTATTTTTGGAGAAGTCATATTATCCCCTCTCATGTATTTTGATATGAAATATTTTCGGAGAGAAAAATAATTAAAACAAATGATCCTCGTTTCGATATTTGAGAAAAATCAAATATGAAAATCGTGAAATCCCCAACTCTCTCCGTGGGTCCTTGAGTTGCTTAGAATTTCGAGGATCGCAAACCGAAATGCAATAAAACATGTTATGCATGATGATCTAATGTATAACATTCCGAATTGAAAATTTGGGATGTTACAAACCTACCCCCCTTAAGATGAATCTCGCCCTCGAGATTCGGGTTGGCTAGAAAATAGGTGAGAGTGGTCCTTCCGTAGATCTTCCTCTCGCTCCCAGGTGGCTTCATCCTCGGTATGGTGACTCCACTGAACTTTGCAAAACTTGATGACCTTGCTGCGGGTGACTCGGCTGGCATATTCGAGAATCTTGACTGGTTTCTCCTCATAGGTCAAATCACTATCCAGCTGAATCGCTTCCAGTGGCACTGTATCTCTCAGTGGTATCTCAGCCATCTCTGCGTGGCACTTCTTCAGCTGAGAAACATGGAACACATCGTGAACTCCCGACAATCCTTCGGGCAATTCCAACTTGTAAGCAACTTCTCCCATACGCTCCAAAACTTTGTATGGTCCTACAAAACGTGGCGCTAACTTTCCCTTAACTCCAAAGCGCTTCACTCCTCGAAGTGGTGATACTCGAAGATAAACTCTGTCTCCGACTTCGTAAACTGTCTCCTTGCATTTAGAATCCGCATAACTCTTCTGCCTGGACTGGGCTACCTTGAGCCTATCGCGAATCAACTTCACCTTCTGTTCAGACTCTTTAATCAAATCTGGTCCAAACAACTAGCGGTCTCCAACTTCGTCCCACAACAACGGTGTCCCGCACCTCCTTCCGTATAGAGCTTCGAAAGGGGCCATCTTCAAACTGGATTGATAACTGTTGTTGTAAGAGAACTCTACATATGGCAAATTGTCATCCCAGCTAGATCCATAATCTAGCGCACAAGCTCTCAGCATGTCCTCTAGAATCTGATTGACTCTCTCGGTCTGTCCGTCCGTCTGTGGATGAAAAGCGGTACTGAACTCTAGCCTGGTACCCAAAGTTTCGTGCAACTGATTCCAAAACTTTGAAGTAAACTGGGTTCCTCTATCTGATACAATGGTCCTCGGAACTCCATGCAGACATACGATCCTGGTCATGTATATCTTTGCCAACTTAGCACTGGTATAAGTGGTCTTAACTGGGATGAAATGAGCTACCTTCGTCAAATGATCGACTACAACCCATATCGAGTCATAGCCTGCACGAGTCCTGGGCAATCCCATGATAAAATCCATGCCTAGCTTATCCCACTTCCATTCGGGTATCAGCAATGGTTGTAGCAATCCTGCTGGCTTCTGATGCTCTGCCTTCACTCTCTGACATACATCACAAACTGCTACATACTCCGCAATATCCTTCTTCATTCCGGTCCACCAGAAACTGTCCTTCAAATCCAGATACATCTTGGTATTTCCTGGGTGAATCGAATATGGTGAATCATGGGCCTCTTGCAGAATCAACTTCCTGATCTTCGGATCATTGGGCACATAAACGCGGTCCTCAAACTATAAGGTATCGTGCTCATCCTCACGAAATCCCTTGGCTTTTCCTTTACTCATCCTTTCCTTTATCTCAGCAATTTCCTTGTCTGTCTTTTGAGCTTCTCTGATCTTATCCATCAAAGTAGACTGAATCTCCAATGCTTCTACAAAGCCTCTTGGAACTATTTCCAAACATAGTTCACGAAGATCTTCGGCTAACTCCTTGGGTAACTCTCCGGTCATGAGTGTGCAGACATGGCTCTTGTGGCTCAACGCATCAGCTACTATGTTAGCCTTCCCTGGGTGATAATGCAATCTCATATCATAATCCTTAATGAGCTCCAACCATCTCCTTTGCCTGAGATTCAACTCCTTCTGCGTGAAAATGTACTTCAAACTCTTGTGATCCGTGTACACCTCACAATGGTTTCCGATGAGAAAATGTCTCCATGTCTTCAACGCATGCACTACTGCTGCTAGCTCCAAATCATGTGTAGCATAATTCAACTCATGGGGTTTAAGCTGTCGTGAGGCATATGAAACAACTCTTCCCTCCTGCATAAGTACGGCTCCAAGTCCTCGACGAGAAGCGTCGCAATATACTTCATAATCCTTGCGTTGATCTGGCAGAATCAACACTGGTGCTGTAACCAAACGTTTCTTGAACTCCTAGAAACTAGCCTCACATTCCTCAGTCCAATTGAATTTGGTGTCCTTCTTCAACAACTCGGTCATAGGCTTTGCAATCTTTGAGAAATTCTCAATAAATCTCCAGTAGTATCCTGCGAGTCCAAGAAAACTCCGGATTTCTCCAACTGACGTGGGTGCTTCCCAATTTGTCACAGTGTTAACCTTGGTGGGATCTACTGCTATTCCTTCTCCGGATATAACATGTCCAAGGAATCCAACTTCCTTTAACCAAAACTCGCACTTGCTGAACTTAGCATATAACTGATGTTCTCTGAGCTTTCCAAGTACCAAACGCAAATGCTCCTTATGCTCTTCTTCATTCTTCGAATAGACCAGAATATCATCAATGAACACTACGATGAACTTATCCAAAAACTCCATAAACACTTTGTTCATCATGTTCATGAAATAGGCAGGTGCGTTAGTCAGGCCAAATGACATAACGGTGTACTCATATAGCCCATACCTCGTGGTAAAAGCTGTCTTGGGTATATCCTGCTCTCGAATCTTCAACTGGTGGTATCCTGATCGCAAATCAATCTTGGAAAATACTTTAGCTCCTTGTAGTCGGTCAAACAGATCATTGATCATCGGCAGTGGGTACTTGTTCTTGATTGTTACTTCATTCAATCCACGATAATCAACAACCATCCTCAATGATCCATCTTTCTTCTCCACGAGAAGTACGGGTGATCCCCAAGGTGACGAACTTGGGCGAATATATCCTTTATCCAGTAACTCCTTAATCTGCTTCTTAATTTCTTCCAAATCCTTAGCGGGCATCCTGTACGGTCTCTTAGATATTGGCCCTGTGCCTGGCAAAAGCTCAATCAAAAACTCAATGTCTCTATCTGGTGGCATGCCTGGCAACTCCTCTGGAAATACGTCAGGGAAATCCTTCACCACTGGCACTTCCTCCTGTACAACTCCTGATAAGGAATTCACTTGAGTCCTCTTTGGCACATGCCGGGATACATACTTAATCCTTCTTCCTTCTGGGGTGGTAAGCAAAATCGTCTTACTGGCGCAATCGATGTTTCCTCCGTACATCGATAGCCAATCCATTCCCAAAATCACATCCAAACCTTGGGACTCCAAAACTATTAGGTCTGAGGGGAAAACATGCCTACCTATGGCCAATGGCATCTGAAAACATCGTTGGCTTGCCATATACTCTGCTCCTGGCGAGGTTACTAACATAGGTGTTCTAAGAACTTTGGTGGGCAACTTAAACTTATCCACAAATCCCCTTGATATGTATGAATGTGATGCACCAGTATCAAAAAGAACGATTGCAGTAAATGACTTAACCAAGAACTTACCTATTACTGCATCAGGCTGGGCTTCTACCTCCTCCACGTTAACGTGGTTCACCTGTCCCCTGTTGAAAGGGTTCGGCTTCTTCCCCGAGCTTCCATTGCCATTTCCATTCTTAGCTTCCGGACATTCAGTTGCATAATGTCCAGTCTTCTGGCACTTGAAACAAGTAATATGGCTCAGATCCCTCTTGGCTGGGGTTGATGGGTTGGTACGGTTTTGTCCGTTGCTTCCTCCGTTCCCATTGCCATTCTTGGGGCCACTATGATTGTGCGAGCTCCCTCCATTGTGATCATGACCTCCATGGTTATGTTGAAGGTGTCCTCCCGAGTTCGGGGTAAAACGAGGCTTCTGATGAGCTCCTGTACTGTACTTTCCTTGTCCATACTTCCTCTTACGACTCTCAATTTGCTGCTGCTTCCCTTCAATCATGAGAGCTCTGTCTACCAACTCCTGGTAGTTGTTAAAAGTTGCCACCATCAACTGCATGCTCAGCTCATCATTCAGTCCTTCCAGAAACTTCTCCTGCTTAGCTGCATCCATAACAACGTCATCTGGGGCATAACATGCTAACTTACTGAAATCCTCCACGTATTGGCCAACGGTACGTCCTCCTTGGCGTAAGTTGCGAAACTCACGCTTCTTCATGGCCATAGCTCCTGCTGAAACATGGGCAGTACGGAAAGCTTGCTGAAACTGGTCCCATGTGACAGTGTCAATGGGGTGAGTGGCTGTGTAATTCTCCCACCATGATGTTGCGGGTCCATCAAGCTGATGTGCGGCAAAACGCACTCTCTCCGCATATGTGCATCCTGCAGTCGCCAGCTCCCTTCCAACCTTGCGGAGCCAATCATCTGCCACAATTGGCTCGGTGCTACTGGAGAACACAATCGGATTCAGCCTAAGAAAATGGGCTAAGTGATCAACAGGTGGTGGTGGTGGGTTGTTGTTGTTGTTGTTGTTGCCTTGGTTCTGAACTAGCGCTTGCATCAGGGCATTCTGCTGCTGAATCAATTGAGTGATCTCCGGTGCGAAAACAAATCCGGTGTCGCGTCTCGGAGGCATCTGATGGGTTTAGAAAAGATGAGAAAATAGGATAGAATGAGATCTAGAGGGAAAACACTACCCATATGCACATGAGACAAACACAATCATATCACTTCAATCAATTCAAACAAGGCATACAATCGATCTAACTATCGTTACAAAGTGCTTGGACTATACTATATACATGGTGGAATACTACTACTAATTTGGTGGTCTACTAGAAAAATTGCTCAGTCGAAGACTCCATGATATCTGCTCCGGCTTCATCCTCCCAATCATCATCACTGGGGTCCGAGTCGGTGTCGTCGATGATGATGTAGTTCTCCGGGCAAGTAGAATTGTCATCATCTCCTTCTGGTGCTGGGTCTCCCATGAATACTCTGATCTTCTTTATCAGGTCGTCATTCTTCTCCACTAGTGCGACGATTTCCTCCATATAATTCTCACGTGTAGACTTGAGTTCTTCCTCCAGTACCATGATCCTTGTCTTTGCCTTCTTCAGATCTATCATGTCTGCGCAGATCTGGTTCTCCTGGCGGCGAATGTGCTGGTTTAACTCCTGAATGAAAGCTGCAATAGATCTATCCTTCCCGGTACTGATCATCTCCCATTGCTCGTCTCGGCGCCCACAAATCTGATAGATAGTATCCTTGAGATCATTGTGGTACACTTCTCCAATGCATCCCATGGTGATGTGGGCTGCCATGCTCTTTCCTAGACTCTAGGTTGGTGCATCAAAGGAAAACTCTATGGGCTCAGTGACTGGCATGAACGTCCTTCCTGGAACTTGAACTTGAATCATCCAGCGCTCCTCTTCTGGTAGTGTGGCGTTGTAGGTCCCGGTGAAGCTTGGAATTCCGATGTTCAGGTACTTAGTAACTTCCTTCAAGTGTCGTCCAAAAGGTGTATCCTCATCCGGTTGGGCGAACTTGTTCCTTGCATCTGCCATCCTAAAAGAGTGGAAGAAAGGAGATGGGTTAGAAATGAGAAGAGAGTAGTGATATAGGGCTTTAGCTTAGTGGTCGTGTCCTACAGTTAGCGTGTGCTCTGATACCATCTTTGTAGCGACCAGACCTCAAACAGTCTAGTCTCCGTGCATCAGTGTCATCCCTGGATCGGTAATGCTGACATGCATAGTACTTGAAAGATTTATAACAGAGTAGCAATCACACACTTATTACATCGAATAGTTCAAGAGAGAACTTATTACAATAAATACGGCTTAAGGCCATCTAAAACGATAACAACGGAAGGCTTGGAAGATAAAGTGAGTCCATCAACTCGAACGGCATCACTGAGTATAAGACCACGACCTAAGGCTCCTTACTCGTTGTCTGAAAAGTCTGCAACATGATACGTTGCAGCCCGAAAACGGGTCAGCACATGGAATATGCTGGCAAAATAACACATAGAGAGTAATGAACAGAATAATGCTATCACTACATGCATATTTGGCTGGTGGAAATCTCTATGGTTACAGTTTTGCGAAAAGCCAATTTTTCCCTACCACAAAGGAATAAATTTTATTTAACTATCATGGTGGTTGTTAAACATTGAGAAGGTACCTCCAACTCAATCCCAATTAAGAACGTGATTAACCCAATCAAATTAAATTTAGTAACATGATGATGAGATTCACATGATAATCCAAGAACTAGATACTCAACATGTCCATAACTGGGGACACGGCTAACCATGATTAGATTGTACACTCTGCAGATGTTTGCGCACTTTTCCCCACGAGACTCGATCGCCTCCGCTTGATTTCTCGCACTACATGGTGTTTGAGAAACGGATGACCGAGACACAGTCTTTCAGAAACAATACTCTTTACTCCGGGTGGACAGTTACACCTACTTTCCCCTACATCTGCTAGCCCACCTCTTCAAGAGGTCATGTAACCTACTCAACTATGCTAAAGCCCATAATAGCTTGTGGCTGCACACGGAAGTTTCTAGCATGAATAATCTCATGATCCCTTTGAACCTGGGTGGCGGTCCATAGGATAATCTCACGGGTACTCCGGGATATCCAAAAATACAGGCAGCACTGGATTCTCCAGGTGCCTCAATCCACCCAGATGTAAATTAAAGTAGCCACCTTAAGTTGAACCATTAATTAACAAACTCACATCTATCATGGAAAACTCTCAAACCCAATCCACATCTACGAGCATAGCATAGCACTATAAGCAAACGTAGAGGTAACTCCCAATGGTTTGATAATAAACAGGGCAATAGGTACTACCTCATCTACTTCCCAAAACCCACATGTTAAACAGTTCCTAACCATGCAATAGTTTGAGGGTTGATCTAATGCAATAAAACTGGGTGGTAAAGAGGTATGATCAAAGTGTTACTTGCCTTGCTGATGATCCGTGAAACCTAGAGACTCGTAGTAGCACGCTTCGCACTCCGGGTACTCTATCGCAAACAAACAATACATACATAAGCAATCAAACAAGGGTGCATGGGTAAAACTCGAAATAAGAGATCTAACTAGAAAGTTCAACTTAAGAACTCCGGTTTGCAAAAAGAATCAAATCGAACGAAGCAACGAAACTCGAACGGTGAAAGAAACAAGCTTTGTTTACTAATATGGACCTAAGTCAAATTTTACAGTAGCAAAAACTTCTTTGAGTTGGTTAAACAGAAAGAGGGTTTCGAGACGAAACTCTAGGCGCTTAAATCGCCTGATTCCGATAAACGAGCGAAAAGTTATACTAAAACGAAAAACAGATCGGAAATCGCGATCGAAAATAATCGCGGAAAATCTGAGAAAAAGGAAAACTGACGAACAGGCTAACGAACGAACGTTCGCTGTCTGCGGTTAAACGACGGAACCCGTTCGTTAAAACGAACGTACGGACGAACGTCCGCAAGATAGACTAAACCGGAAAAAAATAAAACCGATCTAATAAAAGAATAAACCAGGGTTTTTCTAAAAAAAACACGCACGGTTTTCCGGAGAAAACCGGCGGCGGCGAGGCGGTCAACCTCGGGTGGCGGGACGGGGGCGGCTCCGGCGTCGGGCGGGGTCGGCGGCGGGGCTCCGGGCGGCGGCGGATCGGGGCGGCGGTGACTCCGGGGCGGCGACAGCGGCGGCTCCGGGCGGCGGGGCGGCGACGCGGCGGCGGCGGCGCGGAACCGGCGGCGGGGCGATTCGGCGGCGGCGCGGAACCGGCGGCGGGGCGATTCGGCGGCGGCGGTAGGGTTTCGCGGGGGCGGGCGGCTCGGGATGGGCTGCGGGGCTTGTCCTCCTGGCTTATAAAGGCCGGCCGGGCCAGAGTCGTAGCCGGACACGGCCCGATAGGACGGTTCGTTTTTTTTAAATCAGACGTGCAGAAAAAGAAAGAAAAGAAATACTAAACGGAATCCAAAAATCCCGAAATAAATTTTCCCGTGCTCTATAAATAAGCCGGACAAGATGAACATTTATTTGGGCCTAAAATGCAATTTTGAAAAACGCATATTTTTCCTAATTCAAATAAAATCAAATAAAATCAAATCTTTGTTTTTAATATTTTCCTCCAATATTTCATTATTTTTGGAGAAGTCATATTATCCCCTCTCATATATTTTGATATGAAATATTTTCGGAGAGAAAAATAATTAAAACAAATGATCCTCGTTTCGATATTTGATAAAAATCAAATATGAAAATCATGAAATCCCCAACTCTCTCCGCGGATCCTTGAGTTGCTTAGAATTTCGAGGATCGCAAACCAAAATGCAATAAAACATGTTATGCATGATGATCTAATGTATAACATTCCAAATTGAAAATTTGGGATGTTACATGCAGGTAGTTGCTCCATAACTCAGTCTGAGGAATCCAGGTTCGACCTATGATTCACATACATACAACGCCAAGTCCACATAAAATATGAATTTTGTGAAAGCATGAAAATGCGAGGATATGCAGAGATACACACGGAGCTGAAATTGTCAGATCCGATGTACATCAGGCTATACCACATGTGAAGCATTTTTTACACCAGTATGCCATAGGTGTAAAGTGCATTATCATTAACTAGATTATTGACTCTAGTGCAAGTGGGAGTCTGTAGGAGATATGACCTAGAGGCAATAATAAATGATATTATTTATCACTGAGTTCATAATTATGTTTATGTTCCATGCTATAACTACAATGATTCTCGAGTCTGCAATATCCACGAGGCTCGGAGGAAGACTCATATGCACATGTGGAATAATAAACGGTAAGAAGTATTCCTAGTCTGGCCTCTAAGACTAGCTCAAGTGTTGCATGATGGTTCTGTTTTCCTGATCATGGGCATGTCTATGCCAGCAATTTTGACGGCACAATGTTAAGAGAACATTTGTGTTGAATCGACCCGGATTAATGTTATGCTATGAGATTCATTCGTCACAAGTTAATGGTGCATAACACAGAGATGGTTAACGTTTGCATGATTCCTTCGATCATGAGAGTATCGAGTTTCTTCATGCTTGCTTCATGAACTTTGGGGTTTGTTAAACGTCATCCGTAAATGGGTGGCTATTACGGCGGCTTACGGGTTCATGGAAAAGTGTGTCAAGTAACTTGATAGCTCAAGATTGGGATTTGCTCCTCCGACGATGGAGAGATATTCTCGGGCCCTCTTGGTATTACGGTATCCATCATCGTCTGGCCAGACACAGTGTGATTTGATCACTGGGATGCCGGAACACGGAAACGAGAAAAGAGAACAAAACCGGTAACGAGGTAACTTGCATGGTGGACAAATTGTTCGTCCACGGGGATGCAACAAATCTCACCTCGGGTGTTTGTGACATATCGCAAAGCAACAGGAATAGCTCACTGCAGCTGGAGGTTCACTCGAATATTTATTCGTGTGGGTATAGGGGTCAATATGGGTGTCCACGGCTCCGATGTTGATCATTGATCGGAAGGGGTTCCGGGTCATGTATATACTTCACCAAACCTATAGGGTCACACGCTTAAGGGTCATCTATCTGCCGAATACTAGACAGGGAGTCTGAGAGAAAATCATCGAAAAAGTTTCGGACACCGAAAAGTTTCGGACAGCGGAAAAGTTCCGCAGAGAGAGGTCACCGGATGAGTTTCGGTGAAACCGAAATAGTTGTTTTGGGGTATGCCATTAAGTCAAAATGGTTTCGGCACATGCCTGATAATTCTTGGAGGGTGCGAGAATCATTCTGGAAACTTTTTGGAATTTTCAGAAATAAAACCGGAAATGTTCCGGAGCTGCAGGAACCGGTTCAGATGCTTTTCGCAGATGAAAATCACTAAACTGGAATTGTTCCAGAATGCGTTGAAAATTATTATGGTGGGTACTGGAAATGTTCTAAGCCCACATAAATATTTTCAGTTCGAACGGACGCTGAAAAATGTCATCATGAATAGTGAAAGTGCTTTTTGGGATATTTTATGGAAAGCCACCTTTTGGAGCTTTGCCCAAAAGATCTAGGGATGACATGGATGGATTGGGAGGCCCTCATGGGGCCCCCCCAAGGGGTGTGGCCGGCCACACTTGGGGCTCCACCTTGGAGCCCCTCTTGTTCCTTGGTTTCACTCTTATGTCCTTGAGGAAGGACTTCATTCATGTGCATTTTGGGTTTCTATGTTAAACTACCCTACCCCTTGGGATTTCCTATAAATAGAGGTGGAGGGGTAGCCCTCCACACTCACTCTTTCTCACATACAAGTGCCATGCATGATCTGGCTTCTCTCTCCCTCCCAACGAAATAGTTTCGTAGAGCCGTAAGGCTGTCTGGGTTCCGGCAGGAACTAGTTCTGGACGGCGAAGCCCTGCCGGATAGATGACACCGTATGTGTGCAACTCTGCAGAGAGATCGTAGTTTCGGTCTTAGTTCGTGAGTGCCTCCTGAAGGGCTGTCCGTGTGACCGTCCGAGTTTCGAAGGTCCTCCCGAAGGGCTGTCCGAGTGACCATTCGAGTTTCGAAGGTCCTCCCGAAGGGCTGTCCGCGACACCGTCCGGGGGGCTGTTCGACCGCCTCCCGGAGGGCTGTCTGTGGAGCAGATGAGGGTATACATCCTCGCGGGTGGGAGGTTGTAAATCCTAGCTGCGGGGATCTGCACCGCCGATCGTCATCGACTCTACTTCCCGCTGCGCTACGAGTCGGTAACGAAAAAGATCAAACCATGTATGCAGTCTCCATAGTGGTCCTGGGCTGGTGCGTAGGTCGGAATTTTTTTGTTTTCTGTCGCGTTCCCCTACGGATCCCAAATATTTGGATAATATTCAATCTTATGAGATTTTTGATAAAAGTGGGCTTGGAGAAATCATGACTTTAGTTAATGATAATCCCACTATTTTGGAAGAGTGTCAACTTCGCATGCATGTGGATCGTGTTGAGAATATGTTATGTGATAGCTATATTGTTGAATTTTCTTATGATCCTACATGTAATTATTATGAGAGAGGAAAATATGGTTATAGAAATTTTCATGTTACTAAATTACCTCTCGTTATGTTGAGATTGCTATTGTTCCTTTCCGCTTCCTTGCATATGCTAGTTTTTGCTTGCTATGATAATTTTTTTTCTATAAGATGCCTATGCTTAGGAAGTATGTTAGAGTTAGATGTGTTTGTCACATGTTTTATGATGCTCTCTTTGTGCTTCAATTCTTGTCTTTCATGTGAGCATCATTAAAATTATCAATGCCTAGGTAAAAGGCTTTAAAGAAAAGCGCTTGTTGGGAGACAACCCAATATTTTTCCTTGCTGTTATTCAATAAATATTTGATCTAGCCTCTGGTTAGATGTATTTTTATGTTTTAATTAGTGTTTGTGCCAAGTTAAACATATAGGATCTTCTTGGATGATAGTTATTTGATCTTGCTGAAATTTCCAGAAACTTTCTGTTCACAAAAATAATTGTTAAAAATCACCAGAACGTGATAAAATATTGATTCCAATTGCTTCTGATCAATAAACAAATTTTCTAGGTCTTCCTATTTTGGCTGAATTTTTGGAGTTCCAGAAGTTTGCGTTAGTTACAGATGACTACAGACTGTTCTGTTTTTGACAGATTCTGTTTTTCGTGTGTTGTTTGCTTATTTTGATGAATCTATGGCTAGTAAAATAGTTTATAAACCATAGAGAAGTTGGAATATAGTAGGTTTAGCACCAATATAAATAAAGAATGAGTTCATTACAGTACCTTGAAGTGGTGTTTTGTTTTCTTTCGCTAACGGAGCTCACGAGATTTTTTGTTAAGTTTTGTGTTGTGAAGTTTTCAAGTTTTGGGTGAAAGATTTGATGGATTTTGGAACAAGGAGTGGCAAGATCCTAAGCTTGGGGATGCCCATGGCACTCCAAGATAATCTAAGGACACCAAAAAGCCAAAGCTTGGGGATGCCCCGGAAGGCATCCCCTCTTTCGTCTACTTCCATCGATAACTTTACTTGGAGCTATATTTTTATTCACCACATGATATGTGTTTTGCTTGGAGCGTCTTGTATTATTTCAGTCTTTATTTTTTAGTTTACCACAATCATCCTTGCTGTACACACCTTTTGAGAGAGACACACATGATTCGGAAATTATTAGAATACTCTATGTGCTTTACTTATATCTTTTGAGTTATATAGTTTTTGCTCTAGTACTTCACTTATATCTTTTAGAGCACGGTGGTGGTTTTGTTTTATAGAAACTATTGTTCTCTCATGCTTCACTTAGATTATTTTGAGAGTCTTAAATAGCATGGTAATTTGCTTAAATAATCCTAATATGCTAGGTATTCAAGTCTAGTAAAAAATTTCTTATGAGTGTGTTGAATACTATGAGAAGTTAGATGCTTGATAATTGTTTTGAGATATGGAGATGATGATATTAGAGTCATGCTAGTTGAGTAGTTGTGAATTTGAGGAATACTTGTGTTAAAGTTTGTGATTCCCGTAGCATGCACGTATGGTGAACCGTTATGTGATGAAGTCGGAGCATGATTTATTTATTGATTGTCTTCCTTATGAGTGCGGTCGGGGACGAGCGATGGTCTTTTCCTACCAATCTATCCCCCTAGGAGCATGCGCGTAATACTTTGCTTTGATAACTTGTAGATTTTTGCAATAAGTATATGAGTTCTTTATGACTAATGTTGGGTCCATGGATTATACGCACTTTTCTTCCTTCCACCATTGCTAGCCTCTCTAATACCGCGCACTTTTCGCCGGTATCATACACCCACCATATACCTTTCTCAAAACAGCTACCATACCTACCTATCATGGCATTTCCATGGCCATTCTGAGATATATTGCCATGCAACTTACCACCGTTCCGTTTATTATGACACGCTCCATCATTGTCATATTGCTTTGCATGATCATGTAGTTGACATTGTATTTGTGGCAAAGCCACCGTTCATAATTCTTTCATACATGTCACTCTTGATTCATTGCATATCCCGGTACACTGCCGGAGGCATTCACATAGAGTCATATTTTCTTCTAAGTATTGAGTTGTAATTGTTGAGTTGTAAGAAAATAAAAGTGTGATGATCATCATTTTTAGAGCATTGTCCCAAGTGAGGAAAGGATGATGGAGACTATGATTCCCCCACAAGTCGGGATGAGACTCCGGACGAAAAAAAAGAGGCCATAAAAAAAGAGAAGAAAAGGCTCATATAAAAAATGAGAGAAAAAGAGAGAAGGGACAATGCTACTATCCTTTTACCACACTTGTGCTTCAAAGTAGCACCATGATCTTCATGATAAAGAGTCTCCTATGATATCACTTTCATATACTAGTGGGAATTTTTCATTATAGAACTTGGCTTGTATATTCCAATGATGGGCTTCCTCAAAATGCCCTAGGTCTTCGTGAGCAAGCGAGTTGGATGCACACCCACTTAGTTTCTTTTGTTGAGCTTTCATATACTTATAACTCTAGTGCATCCGTTGCATGGCAATCCCTACTCACTCACATTGATGTCTATTAATGGGCATCTCCATAGCCCGTTGATACGCCTAGTTGATGTGAGACTATCTTCTCCCTTTTTTGTATTCTCCACAACCACTATTCTATTCCACGTATAGTGCTATGTCCATGGCTCACGCTCATGTATTGCGTGAAGATTGAAAAAGTTTGAGAACACTAAAAGTATGAAACAATTGCTTGGCTTGTCATCGGGGTTGTGCATGATGTAAATATTTTGTGTGGTGAAGATAGAGCATAGCCAGACTATATGATTTTGTAGGGATAACTTTCTTTGGCCATGTTATTTTGAGAAGACATGATTGCTTAGTTAGTATGCTTGAAGTATTATTATTTTTATGTCAATATTGAACTTTTGTCTTGAATCTTTCGGATCTGAATATTCATACCACAATTAAGAAGAATTACATTGAAATTATGCCTAGTAGCATTCCACATCAAAAATTCTGTTTTTAACATTTACCTACTCGAGGACGAGCAGGAATTAAGCTTGGGGATGCTTGATACGTCTCCAACGTATCTATAATTTTTTATTGTTCCATGCTATATTATATTCTGTTTTGGACATTATTGGGCTTTATTATACACTTTTATACTATTTTTGGGACTAACCTATTAACTGGAGGCCCAGCCCAGAATAGCTGTTTTTTGCCTATTTCAGAGTTTCGCAGAAAAAGAATATCAAATGGAGTCCAAACGGAATGAAACCTTCGGGAACGTGATTTTTGAAACGAACGTGATCCAGAGGACTTGGACCCTACGTCAAGACATCAACTAGGAGGGCACGAGGTAGGGGGGCGCCTACCACCCCCAGGCGCGCCCTCCACCCTCATGGGCCCCCTGTTGCACCACCGACGTACTTCTTCCTCCTATATATACCTACGTACCCCCAAACTACCAGATACGGAGCCAAAAACCTAATTCCACCGCCGCAACCTTCTGTACCCATGAGATCCCATCTTGGGGCCTATTCCGGAGCTCCGCCGGAGGGGGCATCAATCACGGAGGGCTTCTACATCAACACCATAGCCTCTCCGATGATGTGTGAGTAGTTTACCTCAGACCTTCGGGTCCATAGTTATTAGCTAGATGGCTTCTTCTCTCTTTTTGGATCTCAATACAATGTTCTCCCCCTCTCTTGTGGAGATCTATTCGATGTAATCTTATTTTGCGGTGTATTTGTTGAGACCGATGAATTGTGGGTTTATGATCAAGTTTATCTATGAACAATATTTGAATCTTCTGAATTCTTTTATGTATGATTGGTTATCTTTGCAAGTCTCTTCGAATTATCAGTTTGGTTTGGCCTACTAGATTGATCTTTCTTGCAATAGGAGAAGTGCTTAGCTTTGGGTTCAATCTTGTGGTGTCCTTTCCCAGTGACAGTAGGGGCAGCAAGGCACGTATTGTATTGTTGCCATCGAGGATAACAAGATGGGGTTTATATCATATTGCATGAGTTTATCCCTCTACATCATGTCATCTTGCTTAAGGCGTTACTCTGTTCTTATGAACTTAATACTCTAGATGCATGCTGGATAGCGGTCGATGTGTGGAGTAATAGTAGTAGATGCAGGCAGGAGTCGGTCTACTTGTTTCGGACGTGATGCCTATATACATGATCATACCTAGATATTCTCATAACTATGCTCAATTCTGTCAATTGCTCAACAGTAATTTGTTCACCCACCGTAAATACTTATGCTCTTGAGAGAAGCCACTAGTGAAACCTATGGCCCCCGGGTCTATTTTCCATCATATTAATCTCCCGACAACAAGCTATTTCTGGCGCCGTTTTTATTTTGTTTACTTTACTTTGCATCTTTATCATAAAAATACCAAAAATATTATCCTATCATATCTATCAGATCTCACTCTCGTAAGTGACCATGTAGGGATTGACAACCCCTTATCGCGTTGGTTGCGAGGATTTATTTGTTTGTGTAGGTGCGAGGGACTCGTGCGTGGCCTCCTACTGGATTGATACCTTGGTTCTCAAAAACTGAGGGAAATACTTACGCTACTTTGCTGCATCACCCTTTCCTCTTCAAGGGAAAACAAACGCAGTGCTCAAGAGGTAGCAATCAACACTTGATGCTTTTCTTGATTTCTACCTTCGTCGATTTCAGCATCACGAAGATCTTGGGAATCTTTTCCGTTATCCCTTGCATATTATAGTTCATCACGAAGTTCTAGCAACTTGGTGATAGTGACTAGAGAACTCTGTCAATCACTATCTTATCTGGAAGATTAACTCCCACTTGATTCAAGTTATTGTAGTACTCAGACAATCTGAGCACATGCTTACTGGTTAAGTTATTCTCCTCCATCTTGTAGGCAAAGTAATGTCAGAGGTCTCATACCTCTCGACACGGGCATGAGTATGAAATACCAATTTCAAATCTTGGAACATCTTATATGCTCCGTGGCGTTCAAAACATTTTTGAAGTCCCGGTTCTAAGCCATAAAGCATGGTGCACTAAACTATCAAGTAGTCATCATACCGAGCTTTTGTCAAAACGTTTGCATCTACTCCTGCAATAGTTCTGTCACCTAGCGGTGCATCAAGGACATAATACTTCTGTGCAGCAATGAGGATAATCCTCAGATCACGGAGCTAGTCCGCATCTTTGCTACTAACATCTTTCAACTTATTTTTCTCTAGGAACATATCAAAAAATAAAATAGGGGAGCTAAACGCGAGCTATTGATCTACAACATAGATATGCTAATACTACCAGGACTAAGTTCATGATAAATTGAAGTTCAATTAATCAAACTATTAAAGAACTCCCACTTAGATAGACATCCCTCTAATCATCTAAGTGATCACGTGATCCATATCAACTAAACCATGTCCGATCATCACGTGAGATGGACTAGTTTTCAATGGTGAACATCACTATGTTGATCATATCTTCTATATGATTCACGCTCGACCTTTCAGTCTCAGTGTTCCGAGGCCATATCTGCATATGCTAGGCTCGTCAAGTTTAACCTGAGTATTCCGCGTGTGCAAAACTGTCTTGCACCCGTTGTATTTTAACGTAGAGCTTATCACACCCGATCATCACGTGGTGTCTCAGCATGAAGAACTTCCGCAACGGTGCATACTCAGGGAGAACACTTATACCTTGAAATTTAGTGAGAGATCATCTTATAATGCTACCGTCGAACTAAGAAAAATAAGATGCGTAAAAGATAAACATCACATGCAATCAATATAAGTGATATGATATGGCCATCATCATCTTGTGCTTGTGATCTCCATCTCCGAACCACCGTCATGATCACCATCGTCACCGGCGCGACACCTTGATCTCCATCGTAGCATCGTTGTCGTCTCGCCAACTATTGCTTCTACGACTATCGCTACCGCTTAGTGATAAAGTAAAGCATTACAGGGCGATTGCGTTGCATACAATAAAGCGACAACCATATGGCTCCTGCCAGTTGCCGATAACTCGGTTACAAAACATGATCATCTCATACAATAAAATATAGCATCATGACTTGACCATATCACATCACAACATGCCCTGCAAAAACAAGTTAGACGTCCTCTACTTTGTTGTTGCAAGTTTTACGTGGCTGCTACGGGCTGAGCAAGAACCGTTCTTACCTACGCATCAAAACCACAACGATAGTTCGTCAAGTTAGTGTTGTTTTAACCTTCTTAAGGACCGGGCATAGCCACACTCGGTTCAACTAAAGTTGATGAAATTGACACCCGCCAGCCACCTGTGTGCAAAGCACGTCGGTAGAACCAGTCTCGTGTAAGCGTACGCGTAATGTCGGTCCGGGCCGCTTCATCCAACAATACCGCCGAACCAAAGTATGACATGCTGGTAAGCAGTATGACTTGTATCGCCCACAACTCACTTGTGTTCTACTCGTGCATATAACATCTACGCATAAAACCTGGCTCGGATGCCACTGTTGGGGAACGTAGTAATTTCAAAAAAAATCCTACGCACACGCAGGATCATGGTGATGCATAGCAACGAGAGGGGAGAGTGTGTCCACGTACCCTCGTAGACCGAAAGCGGAAGCGTTAGCACAACGCGGTTGATGTAGTCGTACGTCTTCACGATCCGACCGATCCAAGTACCGAACGTACGGCACCTCCGAGTTCAGCACACGTTCAACTTGATGACGTCCCGCGAACTCTGATCCAGCAGAGCTTCGCGGGAGAGTTCCGTCAGCACGACGGCGTGATGACGGTGATGATGTTGCTACCGACGCAGGGCTTCGCCTAAGCACCGCTACGATATGACCGAGGTGGAATATGGTGGAGGGGGGCACCGCACACGGCTGGGAGAGATCAACAGATCAACTTGTGTGTTCTAGGGTGCCCCCTGCCCCCGTATATAAAGGAGCAAGGGGGGAGGCCGGCCGGCCCCTGTAGGGTGCGCCAGGAGGAGGAGTCCTCCTCCTAGTAGGAGTAGGACTCCCCTTTCCTCCTCCTACTAGGAGGAGGAAAGAAAGGAGGAGAAGGAGAAGGAAGGAGAGGGAGGAAAAGGAGGAAAGGGGGCCGGCCCCCTAGTCCAATTCGGTTTGGGCTAGGGGGGCCGCGCGCCCTGCCTCCTCTCTTCCACCACTTGGCCCATGAGGCCTATTACTTCTTCCTCGTATTCCCGTAACTCCCCGGTACCCCCGAAAATACCCGAATCACTCGGAAACTTTCCGATGTCTGAATATAGTCGTCCAATATATCAATCTTTACGTCTCGGCCATTTCGAGACTCCTCCTCATGTCCCCGATCTCATCCGGGACTCCGAACTACCTTTGGTACATCAAATCACATAAACTCATAATACCGATCGTCACAGAACTTTAAGCGTGCGGACCCTACAGGTTCGAGAACTATGTAGACATGACCGAGACACGTCTCCAGTCAATAACCGATAGCGGAACCTAGATGCTCATATTGGCTCCCACATATTCTACGAAGATCTTTATCGATCAAACCGAATAACAACATACGTTGTTCCCTTTGTCATCGGTATGTTACTTGCCCGAGGTTCGATCGTCGGTATCTTAATACCTAGTTCAATCTCGTTATCGGCAAGTCTCTTTACTCGTTTCGTAATACATCATCCTGCAACTAACTCATTAGTTACAATGCTTGCAAGGCTTATAGTGATGTGTATTACCGAGTGGGCCCAGAGATACCTCTCCGACAATCGGAGTGACAAATCCTAATCTCGAAATATGCCAACTCAAGAAGTACCTTCGGAGACACCTGTAGAGCACCTTTATAATCACCCAGTTACGTTGTGACGTTTGGTAGCACACAAAGTGTTCCTCCGGTAAACGGGAGTTGCATAATCTCATAGTCATAGGAACATGTATAAGTCATGAAGAAAGCAATCGCAACATACTAAATGATCAAGTGCTAAGCTAACGGAATGGGTCAAGTCAATCATATCATTCTCTAATGATGTGATCCCGTTAATCAAATGACAACTCATGTCTATGGCTGGGAAACTTAACCATCTTTGATTCAACGAGCTAGTCAAGTAGAGGCATACTAGTGACACTCTGTTTGTCTATGTATTCACACATGTACTAAGTTTCCGGTTAATACAATTCTAGCATGAATAATAAACATTTATCATGAAATAAGGAAATAAATAATAACTTTATCATTGCCTCTAGGGCATATTTCCTTCAGACGTGCCCTTTTGAAATTGTGTATGGTTTCCTACCTCGTGCACCTATTGATTTGTTGCCTCTTCCATCTTCGGAGAAGGTTAATTTTGATGCTAAACAATGTGCTGAATTGATTTTAAAAACGCATGAGTTAACCAAGGAAAACATTGAGCGTATGAATGCTAGATATAAACTTGCGGGAGATAAGGGTAGAAAACATGTTGCGTTTGCACCTGGAGATCTTGTTTGGTTACATTTGCGTAAGGATAGATTTCCCAATTTGCCCAAATCAAAGCTAATGCCACGTGCTGCTGGTCCTTTTAAGGTGTTAGAGAAAATAAATGATAATGCATATAAACTTGAGCTACCTGCAGATTTTGGGATTAGTCCCACTTTTAACATTGCAGATTTGAAGCCTTATTTGGGTGAGGAAGACGAGTTTCCGTCGAGGACGACTTCATTTCAAGAAGGGGAGGATATGAGGACATCAATACCATTGTTACACCCACAGCCCCTACTATTACATATACTGGACCTATTACTAGAGCTCGCACACGCCAATTAAATTACCAGGTACTTTCGTTTCTTGGTAATGATTCTAATGTTCATGAGAATATGATGCTGCCTAAATTGGATACATTTGTTTGCTTATAAATGAAGGGCCTAGCTTGGAGAAGGATGAACATTGGAGCAAGAACAAGCATGGAGTTGATGGCATGCACAGGGGGAAAGAGAACGGAGTTACAAGTGATGATTTCAGGACTTTAAAGCCATCATAAGGAGTGCATGAAGCCTTGGACGAAATATACAAGATGCCACTTCATAAATTTCGTCCAGAGGCTATTCTAGGTGCTGCTTCACCTTATTATTGGGCCAGGCCCATGTAATTTCGAAATACATAAGTATAGGCTGTTTTTAGAGTCTGTATGTGTGGGGAAACAAGAGATAGGGTTGGTTTCGGACCCCTTCCCAAGGGCCACGAAATTCCCCCCTCTTCCTCCATATATACAGCCCTTAGGGCACCGTTTAGACTTTGGGTTTTGTTTAGATTAAAGTTCGCCATAGCTGCAACTTCGCGTACTTCGTTTGTGTTCAACGACCAGACAAAGGCGTCACAGAACCCCACCTTGATCAATAAAGCTTTCCTCTTATATTCGCAATATCAAGATTGCAATCTTAGTTTCTTCCTTGTTCTTCGTTTGCCTGTAGGAAACAGACCTTCGTGGTCAGGTTGATCGTGCTCCGGCGTGGTCAATAACCTCTCGGAGTTGGTTTAGCGATTGCTAAGGCGTGATGTCCTCGCACGTTCGTAGTCGGATTGTCAAAGTCGACTTCCTCCAAAACGATAGCCACCATCTGCTACCTCTTGAGCATGCGTTGGTTTTCCCTTGAATAGGAAAGGGTGATGCAGCAAAGTAGCGTAAGTATTTCCCTCAGTTTTTGAGAACCAAGGTATCAATCCAGTAGGAGGCCACACGCAAGTCCCTCGTACCTACACAAACAAATAAGAACCTTGCAACCAAAGCGATAAAGGGGTTGTCAATCCCTTCACGGCCACTTGCAAAAGTGAGATCTGATAGAGATGATAAGATAATATTTTTGGTATTTTTATGATAAAGATTAAAAGTAAAGATTGCAAAATAAAATAGATTGGAAACTTATATGATGGAAAATAGACCCGGGGGCCATAGGTTTCACTAGTGGCTTCTCTCAAGATAGCATAAGTATTAGGGTGGGTGAACAAATTACTGTCGAGCAATTGATAGAAAAGTGCATAATTATGAGAATATCTAGGCATGATCATGTAAATAGGCATCACGTCCTGGACAAGTTGCTACCTCTTGAGCATTGCGTTGGTTTTCCCTTGAAGAGGAAAGGGTGATGCAGCAAAGTAACATAAGTATTTCCCTCAGTTTTTGAGAACCAAGGTATCAATCCAGTAGGAGGCCACGCACGAGTCCCTCGCACCTACACAAACAAATAAATCCTCGCAACCAATGCGATAAGGGGTTGTCAATCCCTACACGGTCACTTACGAGAGTGAGATCTGATAGATATGATAAGATAATATTTTTGGTATTTTTGTGATAAAGATGCAAAGTAAAATAAAAGCAAAATAAAAGGCAACGGAAATAGCTAAGTGTTGGAAGATTAATATGATGGAAAATAGACCCGGGGGCCATAGGTTTCACTAGTGGCTTCTCTCAAGAGCATAAGTATTTACGGTGGGTGAACAAATTACTGTTGAGCAATTGACAGAATTGAGCATAGTTATGAGAATATCTAGGTATGATCATGTATATAGGCATCACGTCCGAGACAAGTAGACTGACTCATGCCTGCATCTACTACTATTACTCCACACATCGACCGCTATCCAGCATGCATCTAGAGTATTAAGTTCATAAGAACAGATTAACGCTTTAAGTAAGATGACATGATGTAGAGGGATAAACTCATGCAATATGATATAAACCCCATCTTGTTATCCTCGATGGCAACAATACAATACGTGCCTTGCTGCTCCTACTGTCACTGGGAAAGGACACCGCAAGATTGAACCCAAAGCTAAGCACTTCTCCCATTGCAAGAAAGATCAATCTAGTAGGCCAAACCAAACTGATAATTCGAAGAGACTTGCAAGATAACCAATCATACATAAAAGAATTCAGAAGATTCAAATATTGCTCATAGATAAACTTGATCATAAACCAACAATTCATCGGTCTCAACAACACCGCAAAAGAAGATTACATCGAATAGATCTCCACAAGAGAGGGGGAGAACATTGTATTGAGATCCAAAAAGAGAGAGAAAGCCATCTAGCTAATAACTATGGACCCGAAGGTCTGAGGTAAACTACTCACACATCATCGGAGAGGCTATGGTTTTGATGTAGAAGCCCTCCGTGATCAATGCCCCCTCCGGCGGAGCTCCGGAGCAGGCCCCAAGATGGGATCTCACGTGTACAGAAGGTTGCGGCGGTGGAATTAGGTTTTTGGCTCCGTATCTGATCGTTTGGGGGTACGTAGGTATACATAGGAGGAAGGAGTACGTCGGTGGAGCATCAAGGGCCAACGAGGGTGGAGGGCGCGCCTGGGGGGGGTAGGCGCGCCCCCTACCTCGTGGCTTCCTGGTAGCTTTCTTGACGTAGGGTCCAAGTCCTCTGGATCATGTTCGTTCCGAAAATCACGTTCCCGAAGGTTTCATTCCGTTTGGACTCCGTTTGATATTCTTTTTCTGCGAAACTCTAAAATAGGCAAAAAACAACAATTATGGGCTGGGCCTACGGTTAATAGGTTAGTCCCAAAAATAATATAAAAGTATATAATAAAGCCCAATAATGTCCAAAACAGAAGATAATATAGCATGGAGCAATCAAAAATTATAGATACGTTGAAGACGTATCACAAGTAGACCGAAACAATTCTGCATCTACTACTATTACTCCACACATCGACCGCTATCCAGCATGCATCTAGAGTATTAAGTTCATAAGAACTGAGTAACGCATTAGGCAAGATGACATGATGTAGAGGGATAAACTCAAGCAATATGATATAAACCCCATCTTTTTATCCTCGATGGCAACAATACAATACGTGTCGTTTCCCCTTCTGTCACTGGGATCGAGCAACGCAAGATTGAACCCAAAGCTAAGCACTTCTCCCATTGCAAGAAAGATCAATCTAGTAGGCCAAACCAAACTGATAATTCAAAGAGACTTGCAAAGATAACACATCATACATAAAAGAATTCAGAGGAGATTCAAATATTATTCATAGATAATCTTGATCATAAACCCACAATTCATCGGATCTTGACAAACACACCGCAAAAAGAGTTACATCGAATAGATCTCCAAGAAGATCGAGGAGAACTTTGTATTGAGATCCAAAGAGAGAGAAGAAGTCATCTAGCTAATAACTATGGACCCGAAGGTCTGTGGTAAACTACTCACACATCATCGGAGAGACTATGGTGTTGATGTAGAAGCCCTCCGTGATCGAATCCCCCTCCGGCAGATCGCCGAAAAAGGCCCCAAGATGGGATCTCACGGGTACAAAAGGTTGCGGCAGTGGAAATAGGGTTTTGTGGTGCTCCTGGTTGGTTTCGGGGTATATGGGTATATATAGGAGGAAGAAGTAGGTCGGTGGAGCTACGAGGGGCCCACGAGGGTGGGGCGCACGCCCAGGGGGGCAGGCGCGCCTCCCTGCCTCGTGGCCTCCTCGTTGATTTCTTGACGTCCACTCCAAGTCCTCTGGATCACGTTTGTTCCAAAAATCATTCTCCCGAAGGTTTCATTTCGTTTGGACTCCGTTTGATATTCCTTTTCTGCGAAACACTGAAATAGGCAAAAAAACAACAATTTGCACTGGGCCTTGGGTTAGTAGGTTAGTCCCAAAAATAATATAAAAGTGTATAATAAAGCCCATTAAACTTCCAAAACGGTTAATATAATAGCATGGAACTATCAAAAATTATAGATACATTGGAGACGTATCAAGCATCCCCAAGCTTAATTCTTGTTCGTCCTCGAGTAGGTAAATGATAAAAACAGAATTTTTGATGTGGAATGCTACCTAGCATATTCTTCAATGTAATTTTCTTTATTGTGGCATGAATGTTCAGATCCGAAAGATTCAAGATAAAAGTTTAATATTGACATAAAAATAATAATACTTCAAGCATACTAACTAAGCAATCATGTCTTCTCAAAATAACATGGCCAAAGAAAGTTCATCCCTACAAAATCATATAGTTTGGTCATGCTCCATTTTCGTCACACAAGAATGCTCTCATCATGCACAACCCCGATGACAAGCCAAGCAATTGTTTCATACTTTAGTAATCTCAAACTTTCTCAATTTTCACGCAATACATGAGCATGAGCCATGGATATAGCACTATGGGTGGAATAGAATATAATGATGGGGGTTATGTGGAGAAGACAAAAAAGGAGAAAGTCTCACATTGATGCGGCTAATCAACGGGCTAGGGAGATGCCCATCAATTGATGTCAATGCAAGGAGTAGGGATTGCCATGCAACGGATGCACTAGAGCTATAAATGTATGAAAGCTCAACAAAAGAAACTAAGTGGGTGTGCATCCAACTTGCTTGCTCACGAAGACCTAGGGCATTTGAGGAAGCCCATTGCTGGAATATACAAGCCAAGTTCTATAATGAAAAATTCCCACTAGTATATGAAATTGACAAAACAAGAGACTCTCTATCATAAAGATCATGGTGCTACTTTGAAGCACAAGTGTGGAAAAAGGATAGTAGCATTGTCCCTTTTTATTTCTCCCCTTTTTCTTTTTTTTGTCTTTTTTTGGGCCTTTTTTTATTTGGCCTTTCTCTTTTTTGGGGACAATGCTCTATTAATGATGATCATCACACTTCTATTTATTTACAACTCAATGATTACAACTCGAAACTAGAACAAACTATGACTCTATATGAATGCCTCCGGTGGTGTACCGGTATGGGCAATGAATTAAGAGTGACATGTATGAAATAATATGCATGGTGGCTTTGCCACAAATACGATGTCAACCACATGATCATGCAAGGCAATATGACAATGATGAAGCGCGTCATAATGAACTTAACGGTGGAAAGTTGCATGGCAATATATCTCGGAATGGCTATGGAAATGCCATAATAGGTAGGTATGGTGGCTGTTTTGAGGAAGATATAAGGAGGTTTATGTGTGATAGAGCGTACCATATCATGTGGTTTGGATGCACCGGCGAAGTTTGCACCAACTCTCAAGGTGAGAAAGGGCAATGCACGGTACCAAAGAGGCTAGCAATGATGGAAGGTTGAGAGTGCGTATAATCCATGGACTCAACATTAGTCATAAAGAACTCACATACTTATTGCAAAAATCTACAAGTCATCAAAAACCAAGCACTACGCGCATGCTCCTAGGGGGATAGATTGGTAGGAAAAGACCATCGCTCGTCCCCGACCGCCACTCATAAGGATGACAATCAAAGAACACCTCATGTTTCAAATTTGTTACACAACGTTTACCATATGTGCATGCTACGGGACTTGCAAACTTCAACACAAGTATTTCTATAATTCACAACTACTCAACTAGCACAACTTTAATATCACTATATCCATATCTCAAAACAATCATCAAGTATCAAACTTCTCTTAGTATTCAACGCACTTATATGAAAGTTTTTATTATATCCATCTTGGATGCCTATCATATTAGGACTAATTTTATAGCCAAAGCAAATTACCATGCTGTTCTAAAGGACTCTCAAAACAATATAAGTGAAGCATGAGAGATCAATAATTTCTATAAGATAAAACCACCACCGTGCTCTAAAAGATATAAGTGAAGCACTAGAGCAAAATTATTTAGCTCAAAAGATATAAGTGAAGCACATAGAGTATTCTAATAAACTCCGATTAATGTGTGTCTCTCCCAAAAGGTGTGTACAGCAAGGATGATTGTGGTGAACTAAAATTCAAAGACTCAAATCATACAAGACGCTCCAAGCAAAACACATATCATGTGATGAATAAAAATATAGCTCCAAGTAAAGTTACCGATGGACGAAGACAAAAGAGGGGATGCCTTCCGGGGCATCCCCAAGCTTAGGTTTTTTGGTTTTCCTTGGATTTTACCTTGGGGTGCCTTGGGCATCCCCAAGCTTAGGCTCTTGCCACTCCTTGTTCCATAATCCATCAAATCTTTACCCAAAACTTGAAAACTTCACAACACAAAACTTAACAGAAAATCTCATGAGCTCCGTTAGCAAAAGAAAACAAAACACCACTTCAAGGTATTGTAATGAACTCATTCTTTATTTATATTGGTGTTAAACCTACTTTATTACAACTTCTCTATGGTTCATAACCTCCGATACTAGCCATAGATTCATCAAAATAAGCAAACAACACACGAAAAACAGAATCTGTCAGAAACAGAACAGTCTGTAGTAATCTGTATCAAACGCATACTTCTGGAACTCCAAAATTTCTAAAATAAATTTCTGGACGTGAGGAATTTATCTATTAATCATCTGCAAAAAGAATCAACTAAATAGCACTCTCCAGTAAACATTTGTATCTAATCTCGTGAGCACTAAAGTTTCTGTTTTTTACAGCAAGATCAAAAAGACTTCACCCAAGTCTTCCCAAAGGTTCTACTTGGCACAAACACTAATTAAAACATAAAAACACATATAACCAGAGGCTATATCAAAGATTTATTACTAAACAGAACCAAAAATCAAGAAACAAAAATAAAATTGGGTTGCCTCCCAACAAGCGCTATCGTTTAACGCCCCTAGCTAGGCATAGATAATTTCGATGATGCTCACATGAAAGACAAGAATTGAAGCGCAAAGAGAGCATCATGAAACATGTGACAAACACATCTAAGTCTAACATACTTCCTATGCATAGGCATCTTATAGGCAAATAAATTATCATAGCAAGCAAAAACTAGCATATGCAAGGAAGTGGAAAGAAACAATAGCAATCTCAATATAACGAGGGGTAATTTTGTAACATGAAAATTTCTACAACCATATTTTCCTCTCTCATAATAATTACATGTGGGATCATAAGAAAATTCAACAAAATAGCTATCACATAAAATATTTTCAACACGATCCACATGCATGCAAAGTTGACACTCTTCCAAAATAGTGGGAATACCATTAACTAAAGTCATGACCTCTCCAAACCCACTTTTATCAAAAATTTCATAAGATTGAAAATCCTCCAAATATGTGGGATCTAAAGCTGACACTCTTCCAAACCCACTTTCAATATTATTGCAAACATTATTATCAATCTCATATTCATCATGGGGCTTAAATAAATTTTCAAGATCATAAGAATAATCACCCCAATCATGATCATTGCAACAAGTAGTAGACATAGCAAAATTAGCATCCCCAAGCTTAGGGTTTTGCATATTATTAGCACAATTGACATCAAGAGAATTTATAGTAAAATCATTGCAATCATGCTTTTTATCGAAGGAACTACCAAGTATGGGTGCAATAGCAACGATCTCATGTTTAACATAAGGAACTGTAGCAAATTCATCTTCATAAATATTGGCATCATAGCCACAAGAATAGCAAGCATCACATTCATCAAGGGATATTTCAATCAAATCATCGGAATCATCATTGTCTATAGATTCGTGCATATCATTATTTTCTTCCAAAGCAACGGTCATTCTCTCCATAAATTCTTTGACATAGACATTATGAGCATAGTTTTCATAGCAATATTTAAGTATGTCAAAACTTTAAGATTTGTAGAGAGTAATATCATACTTTTCAATCAAAGAAGCAACCTCATAAGCACCCTTAAAAGCAACAAATTCTTCAATTTGTTCGATATCATAGTAACTATAAACACCTTTTGCATAAGAAGATAAGATTTTGTTTTCATTAAACTCACATAGGTAGGGAAGGTGTTTTTTAGGGTTCTTAGAGCAACAAGTAAAATCATAAATTTCACAAAGATTCCAAGCATAACACAGCAATCTGTTTATTTGATCCCACAAGAGTCCCCTTTTTCAAACAAACGGTGATGCACAAAATGAGCATGCTCATCTAAAGATTTCCCATCAACTAGGCCAGTTGGGGTTTCAGCACGAGCGCATAAGGATCGAAGATGATCCAAGTAGAACACTTTAAGTGGATCCATATCAATTTTTAGCAAGCAAAGACGCAAGCAAATAGAAGGCATGTGGAAACACAAACAAAAAGACATACGGGAAGAAGGGCGAAGAAAAGGCAAACGTGAAGTGGGGAAGAGGAAAACGAGAGGCAAATGGCAAATAATGTAATGCGAGGGATAAGAGTTTGTGATGGGTACTTGGTATGTCTTGACTTGTGCATAGACTCCCCGGCAACAGCGCCAGAAAAGGCTAGTTGCTGGGAGATCAAATCTTGACTTGACTTGGCGTAAGCCTCCCCGGCAACGGCGCCAGAAATCCTTCTTGCTACCTCTTGAGCATGCGTTGGTTTTCCCTTGAAGAGGAAAGGGTGATGCAGCAAAGTAGCATAAGTATTTCCCTCAGTTTTTGAGAACCAAGGTATCAATCCAGTAGGAGGCCACACGCAAGTCCCTCGTACCTACACAAAAAAATAAGAACCTTGCAACCAACGCGATAAAGGGGTTGTCAATCCCTTCACGGCCACTTGCAAAAGTGAGATCTGATAGAGATGATAAGATAATATTTTTGGTATTTTTATGATAAAGATTAAAAGTAAAGATTGCAAAATAAAATAGATTGGAAACTTATATGATAGAAAATAGACCCGAGGGCCATAGGTTTCACTAGTGGCTTCTCTCAAGATAGCATAAGCATAACGGTGGGTGAACAAATTACTGTCGAGCAATTGATAGAAAAGTGCATAATTATGAGAATATCTAGGCATGATCATGTATATAGGCATCACGTCCGCGACAAGTAGACCGAAACGATTCTGCATCTACTACTATTACTCCACACGTCGACCGCTATCCAGCATGCATCTAGAGTATTAAGTTCATAAGAACAGAGTAACACATTAGGCAAGATGACATGATGTAGAGAGATAAACTCAAGCAATATGATATAAACCCCATCTTTTTATCCTCGATGGCAACAATACAATACGTGTCGTTTCCCCTTCTGTCACTGGGATCGAGCAACGCAAGATTGAACCCAAAGCTAAGCACTTCTCCCATTGCAAGAAAGATCAATCTAGTAGGCCAAACCAAACTGATAATTCAAAGAGACTTGCAAAGATAACACATCATACATAAAAGAATTCAGAGGAGATTCAAATATTATTCATAGATAATCTTGATCATAAACCCACAATTCATCGGATCTCGACAAACACACCGCAAAAAGAGTTACATCGAATAGATCTCCAAGAAGATCGAGGAGAACTTTGTATTGAGATCCAAAGAGAGAGAAGAAGTCATCTAGCTAATAACTATGGACCCGAAGGTCTATGGTAAACTACTCACACATCATCGGAGAGACTATGGTGTTGATGTAGAAGCCCTCCGTGATCGAATCCCCCTCCGGCAGATCGCCGGAAAAGGCCCCAAGATGGGATCTCACGGGTACAGAAGGTTGCGGCGGTGGAAATAGGGTTTTGTGGTGCTCCTGGTTGGTTTTGGGGTATATGGGTATATATAGGAGGAAGAAGTAGGTCGGTGGAGCTACGAGGGGCCCACGAGGGTGGGGCGCACGCCCAGGGGGGCAGGCGCGCCTCCCTGCCTCGTGGCCTCCTCGTTGATTTCTTGACGTCCACTCCAAGTCCTCTGGATCACGTTTGTTCCAAAAATCATTCTCCCGAAGGTTTCATTTCGTTTGGACTCCGTTTGATATTCCTTTTCTGCGAAACACTGAAATAGGCAAAAAAACAGCAATTTGCACTGGGCCTTGGGTTAGTAGGTTAGTCCCAAAAATAATATAAAAGTGTATAATAAAGCCCATTAAACATCCAAAACAGATAATATAATAGCATGGAACAATCAAAAATTATAGATACGTTGGAGATGTATCACCATCTCATCGAAAGACGGGACACCTTTGCCTCTATCAATGTGAAAAATCAAGATATGATCTTGGTTGGATATCCTGATGCTGGCTATATATCAGATCCCCATAATCCCATATCATTGTTGGGCGCTGCGTCCATGACAACTTCATGCTAGTGTAACAAACAGTGAGGCAACTACACAACCACTGGTTAGTGCGGGTGCTTCTCAAGCTTGACATCGCGCGAGCATTTGATTCGGTATCTTGGCCATTTCTCCTCGAGGTTCTCAAGCACCTTGGTTTTGGGCCTCGTTGGCGCGAGTGGACCTCCATCCTCATCTCCACCGCCTCTACTTGGGTCTTGATGAATGGTACTGTTGGGCCACCAATCCCGCACGTGTGTGGTCTCCACTAGGGTAGTCCCTTATCGCCGATATTCTTCACCATAGTCATCAATGCGCTCAACTCTCTTCTCCAACACACTATTCAGATTGGAGTTCTCCGGCGCCTTACCCCTCATCACGTAGCGTCCAACATCTCTCTTTTCACCGAGGATGTGGTCATCTTCTGCCACCCTGACATCGACGAGTTGCAGGCAGCTCGTGCACTACTCAACACCTTTGGTATGACATCCGGTTTGTGCATCAACTATAATAAATGCTCGGCTACGCCAATCCAATGCTCGCAAGTGGTCTCCGAAGGCATTGCGACGGCCCTTTCTTGCCCTGTCACAACCTTCCCAGTGTAATACCTTGAACTTTTGCTCTTTATCCACAAGGTTCCCTCATCGCAGCTGCCTCCGCTTGCTGACAAGCTTATCAAGAAATTGGTGACTTGGAAGGCATCCTTGTTCTCCTATGGTGAGTGGCTAGCGCATGTCTGGCATGTGCTTTCCACCATGCCTGTCCACATTCTTCTTGCCATGGCCATCTCACCTCCCATCCTCAAGAAGGTTCGCCAGGTTATACGTGACTTCCTGTGGCATGGTCATAGGGACGTCAGAGCGGCGCCTGCCTAGTAAATTGGCCCGAGGTTTGCCGCCCTCTCGAGCTGTTGGGAAACGTAGCATGCAATTTCAAAAAAATTCCTACGCTCACGCAAGATCTATCTAGGAGATGCATAGCAATGAGAGGGGGAGAGTGTGTCCACGTACCCTCATAGACCGAAAGCGGAAGCGTTAGGTTAACGCGGTTGATGTAGGCGAGCGTCTTCACGATCCAACCGATCCAAGTACCGAACATATGACACCTCCGTGTTCAGCACACGTTCAGCTCGATGACGTCCCTCGAACTCTTGATCCAGCAGAGGGTCGAGGGAGAGTTCCGTCAGAACGACGGCGTGGTGACGGTGTTGGTGATGTGATCCGCGCAGGGCTTCGCCTAAGCACTACGACGCTATGACCGGAGGAGTAAACTGTGGTGGGGGGCACCGCACACGGCTAAGAGAACAATTGATGTGCCTTTGGGGTGCCCCCCGCCCCCGTATATAAAGGAGGGGAGGAGGAGGCCGGCGGCCAGGAGGAGGCACGCCAAGGGGGGGAGTCCTACTAGGACTCCACTCCTAGTAGGATTCGCCCCCCTTCCTTCCAACAGAGAGGGGAAAGGGGAAAGGGGGGAGAGGGAGAAGGAAAGGGGGGCGCCCCCACCCCTTGTCCAATTCGGATTGGGCAGGGGGGAGGCGTGCGCCACCTCTTGTATCCTTCCTCCTTCTCTCCACTATGGCCCATGAGGCCCATTAACTTTCCCGGGGGGTTCCGGTAACCTCCCGGTACTCCAAAAAATCCCCGATATTCTTCAAAACCATTCCAGTGTCCGTATATAACCTTCCAACTTATGAATCTTTACCTCTCGACCATTTTGAGACTCCTCGTCATGTCCGTGATCTCATCCGGGATTCCGAACAAACTTTGGTCACCAAAACACATAACTCATAATACAAATCGTCATCGAACGTTAAGCGTGCGAACCCTACGGGTTCGAGAAATATGTAGACATGAACGAGACACATCTCTAGTCAATAACCAATAGTGGAACTTGGATGCTCATATTGGCTCCTACATATTCTACGAAGATCTTTATCGGTCAGACCGCAAAACAACATGCATCATTCCCTTTGTCATCGGTATGTTACTTGCCCGAGATTCGATCGTCGGTATCATCATACCTAGTTCAATCTCGTTACCGACAAGTCTCTTTACTCGTTCTGTAATGCATCATCCCGCAACTAACTCATTAGTCACATGCTTGCAAGGCTTATAGTGATGTGTGTTGGGGATCGTTGCAGAATTTTAAAATTTTCTACGCATCACCAAGATCCATCTATGGAGTTTACTAGCAACGAGAAGTAAGGAGTGCATCTACATACCCTTGTAGATCGCGAGCGGAAGCGTTCTAGTGAACGGGGTTGATGGAGTCGTACTCGTCGTGATCCAAATCACCGATGACCGAGCGCCGAACGGACGGCACCTCCGCGTTCAACACACGTACGGAGCAGCGACGTCTCCTCCTTCTTGATCCAGCAAGGGGGAAGGAGAGGTTGATGGAGATCCAACAGCACGACGGCGTGGTGGTGGAAGTAGCGGGGATCCCGGCAGGGCTTCGCCAAGCACAAGCGGGAGAGAGAGGTGTCACGGGAGGGAGAGGGAGGCGCCAGGGGCTGTGGTGCGGCTGCCCTCCCTCCCCCCTCACTATTTATAGGAGCCCTGGGGGGCGCCGTCCCCCAAGCCAAGTGGGGCGCCCCCCCCCCCCACCCCAGGGTTTCCAACCCTAGGCGCAGTGGAGGCCCATGGGGGGCGCACCAGCCCACCAGTGGCTGGTTCCCCTCCCCACTTCAGCCCATGGGGCCCTCCGGGATAGGTGGCCCCACCCGATGGACCCCCGGGACCCTTCCGGTGGTCCCGGTACAATACCGATAACCCCCGAAACTTTCCCGGTGGCCGAAACTGGACTTCCTATATATAATTCTTCACCTCCGGACCATTCCGGAACTCCTCGTGACGTCTGGGATCTCATCCGGGACTCCGAAAAACTTTCGGGTTTCCGCATACTAATATCTCTACAACCCTAGCGTCACCGAACCTTAAGTGTGTAGACCCTACGGGTTCGGGAGACATGCAGACATGACCGAGAGGGCTCTCCGGTCAATAACCAACAGCGGGATCTGGATACCCATGTTGGCTCCCACATGTTCCACGATGATCTCATCGGATGAACCACGATGTCGAGGATTCAATCAATCCCGTATACAATTCCCTTTGTCAATCGGTACGTTACTTGCCCGAGATTCGATTGTCGGTATCCCAATACCTTGTTCAATCTCGTTACCGGCAAGTCACTTTACTCGTACCGTAATGCATGATCCCGTGACCAGACACTTGGTCACATTGAGCTCATTATGATGATGCATTACCGAGTGGGCCCAAAGATACCTCTCCGTCATACGGAGTGACAAATCCCAGTCTCGATCCGTGCCAACCCAACAGACACTTTCGGAGATACCTGTAGTGCACCTTTATAGTCACCCAGTTACGTTGTGACGTTTGGTACACCCAAAGCACTCCTACGGCATCCGGGAGTTGCACGATCTCATGGTCTAAGGAAATGATACTTGACATTGGAAAAGCTCTAGCAAACGAACTACACGATCTTTTGTGCTATGCTTAGGATTGGGTCTTGTCCATCACATCATTCTCCTAATGATGTGATCCCGTTATCAATGACATCCAATGTCCATAGTCAGGAAACCATGACTATCTGTTGATCAACGAGCTAGTCAACTAGAGGCTC
Organism: Aegilops tauschii subsp. strangulata; assembly: GCF_002575655.3. Classification (NCBI taxonomy): domain Eukaryota; kingdom Viridiplantae; phylum Streptophyta; class Magnoliopsida; order Poales; family Poaceae; genus Aegilops; species Aegilops tauschii. The sequence continues at coordinate 247,678,624 of NC_053039.3, forward strand.
ACTAGGGACATGTTGTGGTCTATGTGTTCACACATGTATTACGATTTCCGGATAACACAATTATAGCATGAACAATAGGCAATTATCATGAATAAGGAAATATAATAATAACCATTTTATTATTGCCTCTAGGGCATATTTCCAACAGTCTCCCACTTGCACTAGAGTCAATAATCTAGTTACATTGTGATGAATCGAACACCCATAGAGTTCTGGTGTTGATCATGTTTTGCTCTAGGGAGAGGTTTAGTCAACGGATCTGCTACATTCAGGTCTGTATGTACTTTACAAATATCTATGTCTCCGTTTTGAACACTTTCGCGAATGGAGTTGAAGCGACGCTTGATATGCCTGGTCTTCCTGTGAAACCTGGGCTCCTTGGCAAGGGCAATAGCTCGAGTGTTGTAACAGAAGAGAGTCATCGGGTCCGACGCATTGGGAATCACCCCTAGGTCGGTAATGAACTCCTTCATCCAGATTGCTTCTTGTGCTGCCTCTGAGGCCGCCATGTACTCCGCTTCACATGTAGATCCCGCCACGACGCTTTGCTTGCAACTGCACCAGCTTACTGCCCCTCCATTCAAAATATACACGTATCCGGTTTGTGACTTCGAGTCATCCAGATCTGTGTCGAAGCTAGCGTCGACGTAACCCTTTACGACGAGCTCTTCGTCACCTCCATAAACGAGAAACATATCCTTAGTCCTTTTCAGGTACTTCAGGATATTCTTGACTGCTGTCCAGTGTTCCATGCCGGGATTACTTTGGTACCTTCCTACCAAACTTACGGCAAGGTTTACATCAGGTATGGTACACAGCATGGCATACATAATAGACCCTATGGCCGAGGCATAGGGGATGACACTCATCTTTTCTCTATCTTCTGCCGTGGTCGGGAATTGAGCCGTGCTCAATTGCACACCTTGCAATACAGGCAAGAACCCCTTCTTGGACTGATCCATATTGAACTTCTTCAATATCTTGTCAAGGTACGTACTCTGTGAAATACCAATGAGGCGTCTTGATCTATCTCTATAGATCTTGATGCCTAATATATAAGCAGCTTCTCCAAGGTCCTTCATTGAAAAACATTTATTCAAATAGGCCTTTATACTTTCCAAGAATTCTATATCATTTCCCATCAATAGTATGTCATCCACATATAATAAGAGAAATGCTACAGAGCTCCCACTCACTTTCTTGTAAACACAGGCTTCTCCATAAGTCTGTGTAAATCCAAACGCTTTGATCATCTCATCAAATCGAATGTTCCAACTCCGAGATGCTTGCACCAGCCCATAGATGGAGCGCTGGAGCTTGCATACCTTGTTAGCATTCTTAGGATCGACAAAACCTTCCGGCTGCATCATATACAATTCTTCCTTAAGAAAGCCGTTAAGGAATGTCGCTTTGACGTCCATTTGCCATATCTCATAATCATAGAATGCGGCAATTGCTAACATGATTCGGACGGACTTCAGCTTCGCTACGGGTGAGAAAGTCTCATCGTAGTCAACCCCTTGAACTTGTCGATAACCCTTAGCGACAAGTCGAGCCTTATAGATGGTCACATTACCATCCGCATCTGTCTTCTTCTTAAAGATCCATTTATTTTCTATGGCTCGCCGATCATCGGGCAAGTCAGTCAAAGTCCATACTTCGTTTTCATACATGGATCCTATCTCGGATTTCATGGCTTCTAGCCATTTGTCGGAATCGGGCCCGCCATCGCTTCTTCATAGTTCGAAGGTTCACCGTTGTCTAACAACATGATTTCCAGGACAGGGTTGCCGTACCACTCTGGTGCGGAACGTGTCCTTGTGGACCTACGAAGTTCAGTAGTAACTTGATCCGAAGCTTCATGATCATTATCATTAACTTCCTCCCCAGTCGGTGTAGGCACCACAGGAACATCTTCCCGCGCTGCGCTACTTTCCGGTTCGGAAGGGGTGACCATCACCTCATCAAGTTCCACTTTCCTCCCACTTATTTCTTTCGAGAGAAACTCTTTCTCCAGAAAGGACCCGTTCTTGGCAACAAAGATCTTGCCTTCGGATCTGAGGTAGAAGGTATACCCAATGGTTTCCTTGGGGTATCCTATGAAGACGCATTTCTCCGACTTGGGTTCGAGCTTTTCAGGTTGAAGTTTCTTGACATAAGCATCGCATCCCCAAACTTTTAGAAACGACAGCTTAGGTTTCTTCCCAAACCATAATTCATACAGTGTCGTCTCAACGGATTTCGACGGAGCCCTATTTAAAGTGAATGCGGCAGTCTCTAAAGCATAGCCCCAAAATGAGAGCGGTAGATCGGTAAGAGACATCATAGATCGCACCATATCCAATAGAGTGCGATTACGACGTTCGGACACACCATTTCGCTGAGGTGTTCCAGGCGGCGTGAGTTGTGAAACTATTCCACATTTCCTTAAGTGTGTACCAAATTCGTGACTTAAATATTCTCCCCCACGATCTGATCGTAAGAACTTTATCTTTCGGTCACGTTGATTCTCCACCTCATTCTGAAATTCCTTGAACTTTTCAAAGGTCTCAGACTTGTGTTTCATTAGGTAGACATACCCATATCTACTTAAGTCATCAGTGAGAGTGAGAACATAACGATAGCCACCGCGAGCCTCAACACTCATTGGACCGCACACATCGGTATGTATGATTTCCAATAAGTTGGTTGCTCGCTCCATTGTTCCGGAGAACGGAGTCTTGGTCATCTTACCCATGAGGCATGGTTCGCACGTGTCAAATGATTCGTAATCAAGAGACTCCAAAAGTCCATCTGCATGGAGCTTCTTCATGCGTTTGACACCAATGTGACCAAGGCGGCAGTGCCACAAGTATGTGGGACTATCGTTATCAACTTTACATCTTTTGGTATTCACACTATGAATATGTGTAACATCACGTTCGAGATTCATTAAGAATAAACCATTGACCAGCGGGGCATGACCATAAAACATATCTCTCATATAAATAGAACAACCATTATTCTTGGATTTAAATGAGTAGCCATCTCGAATTAAACGAGATCCTGATACAATGTTCATGCTCAAAGCTGGCACTAAATAACAATTATTGAGGTTTAAAACTAATCCCGTAGGTAAATGTAGAGGCAGCGTGCCGACGGCGATCACATCGACCTTGGAACCATTCCCGACGCGCATCGTCACCTCGTCCTTCGCCAGTCTCCGCTTATTCCGCAGCTCCTGTTTTGAGTTACAAATATGAGCAACCGCACCGGTATCAAATACCCAGGAGCTACTACGAGTACTGGTAAGGTACACATCAATTACATGTATATCACATATACCTTTGGTGTTGCCGGCCTTCTTGTCCGCTAAGTATTTGGGCCAGTTCCGCTTCCAGTGACCACTTCCCTTGCAATAAAAGCACTCAGTCTTAGGCTTGGGTCCATTCTTTGACTTCTTCCCGGCAACTGGCTTACCGGGCGCGGCAACTCCCTTGCCGTCCTTCTTGAAGTTCTTCTTACCCTTGCCTTTCTTGAACTTAGTGGTTTTATTCACCATCAACACTTGATGTTCCTTTTTGATCTCCACCTCCGCTGATTTTAGCATTGAATATACCTCAGGAATGGTCTTTTCCATCCCCTGCATATTGAAGTTCATCACAAAGCTCTTGTAGCTTGGTGGAAGCGACTGAAGGATTCTGTCAATGACCGCGTCATCCGGGAGATTGACTCCCAGCTGAGACAAGCGGTTATGTAACCCAGACATTTTGAGTATGTGCTCACTGACAGAACTATTTTCCTCCATTTTACAACTGAAGAACTTGTCAGAGACTTCATATCTCTCGACCCGGGCATGAGCTTCGAAAACCATTTTCAGCTCTTCGAACATCTCATATGCTCCATGTTTCTCAAAACGCTTTTGGAGCCCCGGTTCTAAGCTGTAAAGCATGTCGCACTGAACGAGGGAGTAATCATCAGCACGTGATTGCCAAGCGTTCATAACGTCTTGGTTCTCTGGGATGGGTGCTTCACCTAGCGGTGCTTCTAGGACATAATCTTTCTTGGCAGCTATGAGGATGATCCTCAGGTTTCGGACCCAGTCCGTATAGTTGCTGCCATCATCTTTCAGCTTGGTTTTCTCTAGGAATGCGTTGAAGTTGAGGGCAACGTGGGCCATTTGATCTACAAGACATATTGCAAAGATTTTAGACTAAGTTCATGATAATTAAGTTCATCTAATCAAATTATTCAATGAACTCCCACTCAGATAGACATCCCTCTAGTCATCTAAGTGAAACATGATCCGAGTCAACTAGGCCATGTCCGATCATCACGTGAGACGGACTAGTCAAGATCGGTGAACATCTTCATGTTGATCGTATCTTCTATACGACTCATGCTCGACCTTTCGGTCTTCCGTGTTCCGAGGCCATATCTGTACATGCTAGGCTCGTCAAGTCAACCTAAGTGTATTGCGTGTGTTCCGAGGCCATGTCTGTACATGCTAGGCTCGTCAACACCCGTTGTATGCGAACGTTAGAATCTATCACACCCGATCATCACGTGGTGCTTCGAAACAACAAACCTTCGCAACGGTGCACAATTAGGGGGAACACTTTCTTGAAATTATTATAAGGGATCATCTTACTTACTGCCGTCGTACTAAGCAAATAAGTTGTAAAACATGATAAACATCACATGCAATCAAATAGTGACATGATATGGCCAATATCATTTTGCTCCTTTGATCTCCATCTTCGGGGCGCCATGATCATCTTCGTCACCGGCATGACACCATGATCTCCATCATCGTGTCTTCATGAAGTTGTCACGCCAACGATTACTTCTACTTCTATGGCTAACGTGTTTAGCAATAAAGTAAAGTAATTTACATGGCGTTATTCAATGACACGCAGGTCATACAAAAAATAAAGACAACTCCTATGGCTCCTGCCGGTTGTCATACTCATCGACATGCAAGTCGTGATTCCTATTACAAGAACGTGATCAATCTCATACATCACATATATCATTCATCACATCTTCTGGCCATATCACATCACAAGGCACATGCTGCAAAAACAAGTTAGACGTCCTCTAATTGTTGTTGCAAGTTTTTACGTGGCTTCTATAGGTTTCTAGCAAGGACGTTTCTTACCTACGTAAAACCACAACGTGATATGCCAATTTCTATTTACCCTTCATAAGGACCCTTTTCATCGAATCCGTTCCGACTAAAGTGGGAGAGACAGACACCCGCTAGCCACCTTATGAAACTAGTGCATGTCAGTCGGTGGAACCTGTCTCACGTAAGCGTACGTGTAAGGTCGGTCCGGGCCGCTTCATCCCACAATACCGCCGAAACAAGATAAGACTAGTAGTGGCAAGAAAAATTGACAACATCTACGCCCACAACTGCTTTGTGTTCTACTCGTGCATAGTAACTGCGCATAGGCCTGGCTCATGATGCCACTGTTGGGGATCGTTGCAGAATTTCAAAATTTTCTACGCATCACCAAGATCCATCTATGGAGTTTACTAGCAACGAGAAGGAAGGAGTGCATCTACATACCCTTGTAGATCGTGAGCGGAAGCGTTCTAGTGAACGGGGTTGATGGAGTCGTACTCGTCGTGATCCAAATCACCGATGACCGAGCGCCGAACGGACGGCACCTCCGCGTTCAACACACGTACAGAGCAGCGACGTATCCTCCTTCTTGATCCAGCAAGGGGGAAGGAGAGGTTGATGGAGATCCAGCAGCACGACGGCGTGGTGGTGGAAGTAGCGGGGATCCCGGCAGGGCTTCGCCAAGCACAAGTGGGAGAGAGGGTGTCACGGGAGGGAGAGGGAGGCGCCAGGGGCTGTGGTGCGGCTGCCCTCCCTCCCCCCACTATTTATAGGAGCCCTGGGGGGTGCCGGCCCCCTGGAGATCCCATCTGAGGGGGGGCGGCGGCCAAGGGGGTGGCTTGCCCCCCAAGCCAAGTGGGGCGCCCCCACCCCAGGGTTTCCAACCCTAGGCGCAGGGGAGGCCCATGGGGGGCGCACCAGCCCACCAGTGGCTGGTTCCCCTCCCCACTTCAGCCCATGGGGCCCTCCGGGATAGGTGGCCCCACCCGGTGGACCCCCGGGACCCTTCCGGTGGTCCCGGTACAATACCGATAACCCCCGAAACTTTCCCGGTGGCCGAAACTGGACTTCCTATATATAATTCTTCACCTCCGGACCATTCCGGAACTCCTCGTGACGTCCGGGATCTCATCCGGGACTCCGAGAAACTTTCGTGTTTCCGCATACTAATATCTCTACAACCCTAGCGTCACCGAACCTTAAGTGTGTAGACCCTACGGGTTCGGGAGACATGCAGACATGACCGAGACGGCTCTCCGGTCAACAACCAACAGCGGGATCTGGATACCCATGTTGGCTCCCACATGTTCCACGATGATCTCATCGGATGAACCACGATGTCGAGGATTCAATTAATCCCGTATACAATTCCCTTTGTTAATCGGTACGTTACTTGCCCGAGATTCGATCGTCGGTATCCCAATACCTTGTTCAATCTCGTTACCGGTAAGTCACTTTACTCGTACCGTAATGCATGATCCCGTGACCAGAAACTTGGTCACATTGAGCTCATTATGATGATGCATTACCGAGTGGGCCCAGAGATACCTCTCCGTCATACGGAGTGACAAATCCCAGTCCCGGTCCGTGCCAACCCAACAGACACTTTCGGAGATACCCGTAGTGCACCTTTATAGTCACCCAGTTACGTTGTGACGTTTGGTACACCCAAAGCACTCCTACGGCATCCGGGAGTTGCACGATCTCATGGTCTAAGGAAATGATACTTGACATTGGAAAAGCTCTAGCAAACGAACTACACGATCTTTTGTGCTATGCTTAGGATTGGGTCTTGTCCATCACATCATTCTCCTAATGATGTGATCCCGTTATCAATGACATCCAATGTCCATAGTCAGGAAACCATGACTATCTGTTGATCAACGAGCTAGTCAACTAGAGGCTCACTAGGGACATGTTGTGGTCTATGTGTTAACACATGTATTACGATTTCCGGATAACACAATTATAGCATGAACAATAGACAATTATCATGAACAAGAAAATATAATAATAACCATTTAATTATTGCCTCTAGGGCATATTTCCAACAATGTGCATTACCGAGAGGGCCCAGAGATACCTCTCCGATACACGGAGTGACAAATCCTAATCTCGATCTATGCCAACCCAACAAACACCTTCGGAGACATCTGTAGAGCATCTTTATAATCACCCGGTTACATGACGTTTGATAGCACACAAGGTGTTCCTAAGGTATTCGGGAGTTGCATAATCTCATAGTCAAAGGAATATGTATAAGTTATGAAGAAAGCAATAGCAATAAAACTGAACGATCAACATGCTAAGCTAACGGATGGGTCTTGTCCATCACATCATTCTCCTAATGATGTGATCCCGTTCATCAAATGACAACACATGTCTATGGTCAGGAAACTTAAACATCTTTGATTAACGAGCTAGTCAAGTAGAGGCATACTAGGCACACTTTGTTTTGTCTATGTATTCACACATGTATCAAGTCTCCGGTTAATACAACTCTAGCATGAATAATAAATATTTATCATGATATAAGGAAATATAAATAACATCTTTATTATTGCCTCTATGGCATATTTCCTTCACGAGCTTGGTGGCCTTGGTGTCCGAGACCTCCAGCGTATAGGTGTCTAACTTTGCGTCCGATGGCTCTGGCTGCAGGATACCGATCCATCGCATCCTTGGTCTTACCTGACGCTATTGCATGATCTGGAGGTCTGCAGCTTTTTCCGTGCATCAACCGCCTGAATGCTCGGTGATGGTCGCACTTGCAAGTTATGGACTGATCATTGGCTAAACGGCCAATCTGTTTCTGAAGGCTCCTTTCCCCACGGCCTTAGTCCCATACCGATGGCAACGCTGCTGCACTATCCGAGATGCCCTCTCTGACCGGAGTTGGATTCTGGACATCCACGGGGCCCTTGGGCCAGCTGCTCTTGTCGAATACATCGACGTTTGGCGACTACTACAACAGGTGACTCTTACGGACTTGCCCGACTCTTGGCTATGGTGATGGACGAGTTCTGGTACCTATACCGTGGCCTCCTCCTACAAGGAGCTTTTCCTTGGTAGCACTACGCCCCCTTTTCTGGAGGCTGATCTGGAGGAGTTGGCCCCCCTTGAGCGTGATTTTTTTCTTTGGCTGGCTGCTCAACATCGCCGTTGGACAGTAGATCGACTTGCTCGCCATGGGTTACCTCATGACCACGTCTGCATCTTATGCTCTTAAGATCAGGACACCTTGGACCACCTTCTGGTTGGTTGCGTCTTTGCCCGTATAATCTGGCATGATGTGTTATCTTGGTGTTGTCTAACCACAACCTTCGGATGGTGCTATTGGGTTCTTCGAGTGGCTTCATCAACGCTGGATTCATCACCTGTGGCCTTGCGCAAGGGCCTTGCCCTGCTTGCCATTCTCACGACATGGTCCCTTTGGAAGCACCGGAATGCATGTATCTTCGATGGCCTACAACCCTCCTCAACACGCTTACTAGCCACCATCCAAGACAGCGTGCACGAGTCGGCTCCTGCCGGCGTGAAAGGACTGAATGCGATCATCCCCGTAATCTGAAGTTGTGTATTTGGGGCTGAGCATCCCCCTCTTCTTCTGCTCCCATCGTGCCCATCTACGCCTCTCCGTGTACGTAGTTGGGTAGGAACCCTGTAACTTCTGACTTCTCTATCAATGCAATGATATGATCTCGAGCGTATTCCAGAAAAAAAATCCCATATCGCAAACTAGTTTTGTCTTCTCAAATGAAGGTACAACCTTCTCTTGGAAATTGAGAAGACAAACTTTAGTGGTTGCATTCACTAATCATTCTAAAATCATTGATTTATATGAAGCATCATGTGAATTTGTGTGACTTCTTTGAAAGTTCAAGTGAGATCGGTTGGTAGGAACCCCCACCATTACTATGAAGGTAATGTTGTATGTATTAGGCAGATGCAGACATGTTATAAAGAGCAATATTAGAACGTGTACTGCTCTGAAATTATTTAGTCCCATAAGTTGCAAAGAATCGGAGAGCTAAATATTTTTGCAAAATAAGTCACGTGATAATCTCAGTGTTTTGTTCATAAAGTCTTTACCAAGTCCTTCATTCTAGAAATATGTTAATGGAATTGGTATGAGATGATTTTGTTATTTGCAAGGTTCAGGGGGAGTACGCTCGAGGATAACCTGTTTGAGATCCTTAGATCTTTGATATTGCACTCTCTTCCTCTATGAGGTTTTTTCCTATATGGTTTCTCATGGAAGATTTTCAATTTGGCAATAATAATACAAGCATTGTGCTATTTCATTTTCTCCTTATTTTCCCACTATGGTTTTGGAAGAAGTTTTTTCATGGCATACCACATACACTCATATTTTTCCCGTTGGATTTTTGGAGGAGACTTTAAACAAGATGATAATTGTAAGAAGAAGCACTGATTAGGGGGTTTAACATCCATCAATTAGGCATAATCCCTGCTTTCCCTCTAACCACCGACGATTGCTATTTGGGCTCCTGCTTCGTCTTTAGGTGGTTTTTGTATTTGGTTAGGGTTTGTATTCTACTCGAGAAGGCGAGGCGGCGACTCCCTAGAGAAGGAATAATGTCCTTTCCTCTCAACCCCCGTTCAGGTGGTGCGTCTAGCATCATTGGAGAGTGTGTAGAGGTGTGTCTCTAGTGGATCTCGAGGGATTTGGTCGGTGTTGGTCTTCAGCGGGTCTTCGTGGATAACTTCTTAATTCGTGTGTTTACAGGTTAAACCCTTACGATCTATGATTTTCTGTAATCGGCAGCAGTAGTTGTTCTGGTGCGTTGGTCCTGTGGGGCCTTAGCACGCCGATTTCCGCACTATCTACTACAATAAGTTTTGTCCGACTCCGATGAGGGAAGGGCGATGCCGGCGATGCACCTTCGGTTCGCTTCACGGCTTGAAATCATCGCTGGGTGATCCAAGGATCTGAAGGTGTTTTTTTTATTTCTGATATTCGTTTTTTTTAGAATATTTTTCTGATCGTTGTACTGCGATGATCGATGATGAATAAATTGAAGGTTTTCCAAAAAGCACAACGTGATTTTGGCCCAGTCCACGGCCCAGCTCCCATCCCGCCGCCGCCCTTATTCAGCGGCAACCTGGTCCCACAAACCCCCTAAAAAAAATCACGGAGGGGGCCCTCTCACATCTCGCTTACATGCTGGGCCCACCTGACGTCAGTCAAAACGAATCCCTCCGCCTCGCGTAGGACGCACGCTCTCCTCTTCTTCTTCTTCTTCTCCAAAGGCATCCACACCTCCCTCTGCGACTCCGTAGCCTCTACTCGCTTGTGCTTTGGGCGATTCCATCCGAGGCGAGAAGAGGAGAGGAGAGCAGAGGAGGAGGCGACGGAGGAGAAGTTCGGTAGGGAGATCGATGGGGCTGTCGTTCGGGACGCTGTTCGGGGCGCTGTTCGCCAAGAAGGAGATGCGGATCCTGATGGTCGGCCTCGACGCCGCCGGGAAGACCACCATCCTGTACAAGCTCAAGCTCGGCGAGATCGTCACCACCATCCCCACCATCGGTACCGCCGCTGTTCGCCGCGCTGCTATTTTCTGCTCCGGTTTCTTCCTGTCGCGCTCACGCTCACACGCCCAAATTGTATGTGCGGTGGAACCGCTGGCCGGGCTCGCGTGAATTGCTTCCGCCGTTAGTATAGCATGAGAAAAATTAGAACCCTGAATTATCCATATGCTTTCTTTCACTTCTGTCTAATCTAGTGTGCTAGATTTCTGTGCTGCTAGCCTGGTACCAATTGGGTTCTGTACTTGGAGCAATTGATTTTGTACCTGTGCCAGTTGAACCCCCTATCGTTTAGCTACTGCTTCGTCTGTCTGTGGGTGCCTGGTGCGTAAGTTGAATCAAAGATTTTGTGATACTCTCGTTCGGTTAGAGCTATTTTGTTAGGTTCAGCAGCTTAGGTTGCTATTAGAAGTTGTCCTGGAATCCGTGGTCAAACATGTTCAGGTTTGCCAGAATAATAAGTAGAGAAAAGTAGCAATTTGCATTTCAAATCCAAAACGTTGGCAGCGATCCAGTTAGAGCCCTTCTATTGCAATATGGCTTCTATTTCAGATGTTACTTCTGTTAGTAGTGAAGTACTTGCCGAATTAAGGGTGTTTGTACTTCTGTTAGTAGGGGTTAATGTTGTGGTTGCTTACTCATTGTTTTTTCTTGTTTTGGTTGGGAGGCTGAAGTAAGGATTATATCGCTGATGATATCGTTTTGACATTTTGTTTACACAAGGGTTCAACGTGGAGACAGTAGAGTATAAGAACATAAGCTTCACTGTTTGGGATGTTGGTGGCCAGGACAAGGTTAGGATTTTGCTATTTTCTTCTTCTTGGTTTACTCTTTGGCTGTTATTTCCTTTTTTGTCGTCACATGAATAAAATGCTAATCACCTGTTTGCAGTTACTAAAGTGTTTCATTGACAAAAGTCTATTTATGTAAAGACAAGCTGATGATTTATGTATGCCATTTTCAAACAGATAAGGCCTTTGTGGAGGCACTACTTCCAGAACACTCAGGGCCTTATCTTTGTTGTCGACAGCAACGACAGAGACCGTATTGCTGAGGCAAGAGATGAGCTCCACAGGATGCTGAATGAGGCAAGTGCTATATATACCTGTTGAAATGTTGGACTGTGTTATCTTCTGTAGATGCACGGTCTAATTTTTGGAAACTCATGTATTATAGAAGTATTAAACATTACATTCAGAGTACATGTGTAAAACTTTACAGCCTGAAGAATCTTATCTTATTGTTCTAAAAAAAAGAATCTTATCTTATTGCACATGGTACATCTTGGGGATATCAATAATACTGTGTCCCGGCAACTAGAATACTTTGCATGCTTTACATATGGTGATTTTGAGAACTTGATTTTGCACCATTAATAACTAATACTGGGTATATCATTCTTTTGAATTTTGTCTATGTCTACCTGTGAAGTCAGTTCCTACAGTAATGTTTTTTTTACCGAATTCCCTCAGTAATGTTTGCTAACTGTCACTAGGATGAGTTGCGCAATGCTGTATTGCTTGTTTTTGCTAACAAGCAAGATCTTCCCAATGCCATGAATGCTGCTGAAATAACAGATAAGCTTGGTCTACACTCTCTGCGTCAGCGACACTGGTATTTGACCCTTGCTAATTTTATACCTAGATCATAATTTTGCTAAGGCTTTCTGATAAGCATGGTGTTACTTTCCGTTCTATTGCAGGTATATTCAGAGTGCTTGCGCCACAAGTGGGGAGGGTCTGTATGAAGGGTTGGACTGGCTCTCCAACAATATAGCCAGCAAGGTTTCTATCTAACACTCATGACTGAAATGGCAATTTTTTGGTCAACTTCGCTCTGGTGTTTATTTTTTGGGGTTCTAGTAGTACAAACTTTTTCCAGTGTTCAGCATGGTTGCATTATGACTTTGATATTCAGATATAAATGATGCATGACACTAACAAGTGCTATTTTCTTCACTGGATTGCAGTCCTGAAAGCTTCCAATGGATTGGCAGAGCCGCAGAAGCAACTGGCGGCTGGACAAATGACTGGAATATGTAGGCATGTTAAAGTGCTGCCAGAGTGTTGACATGTCTTTGTAAGCTCTATCTTTGAGCAGTTATCACACTGTTACTATGTTGTATCAATGATTGAATGTACACACGAGGAAAACCTTTATGCTATAGTGAAAATGTCAGGTGCTCCTGAGCCTGATGAGTCATGAAGATCCTGCCCTGATTTTGTGAACCGAGATGTATTCTGCGCGTGATTAATCTCATTCCTGTGTATAATTGATCCCTGTCTCTAGTTAACGAACGTTGCGACGTGGTTGGTATCTGAGGATTATGGTAATCTCGTTTTGGATAAGCTGGTTTTGCAGATTTGGTTGGGGTTTTCTCGCAAAAATAAAATAAAATTTTGTAAGGTTTCTATGGGTTTTATAGCTAGATTTTGTTGGATGGTTAAAATGTAGCTATAATCACACTTTTTTTAGCAAAATCTAAACATAATTATTGGACCCCTTTAGCCAGCAAATGTTCACTCCGGGATGGCATTTGCGAATGTTATTTACCCAAATACTCCTGTTGTTTCTAAATATAAGTCTTTTTAGAGATTTTAATACGAACTACATACAAATGTATATAGTCATATTTTAGATTGTAGATTCACTCATTTCGCTTCGTATGTAGTCCATATTGAAATCTTTATAAGGTCTTGTATTTAGGAACGGGTGTACTTTAGAATACACATGGCAATTTCTTTTAGAAACATGTGGCAAATTGTGGCAACAAAAGGATGTTGCTGTGTTCGCTGAAAGGAGTTGTCATATTCCCGCAACATAAAATCCAGTGACAAACGTTCGCAAATGCCATCCGAGCAAACGTTCGCTAAATAGCATTACTAGCGTATTTTTTTGCAGGAGAATCACAACATATATGTCAGCGACCACAGTACACGACTGGGCCATGCCGCGGTAGGTACGGCTCAAACTGCTGAACCCCCAACGGAGCAGCTAAAAACTCGGCTGCCGGCGCTACGAACACTCCAGCAGCTGCTCTCTGGACGAGACGAATCGAAGCCGATCCGACTTTCCAAATGCCGCAGGCGCAGGCTAGGGCGGTCCTGCCGGTGGTGCTCCTCGGCTGCGGCGGCGTCGGTCGCCACCTCCTCCGCCACATCGTCTCCTGCAGGCCTCTCCACGCCAACCAGGTCAGGTTCATCCACCCGCCTCTTTCCCCTCCCCGATTCGGCGGCGCTCTCGTCGCTCATGCGTGCTACTTGGTTCTGATTATAGGGCGTCGCCATCCGGGTGGTGGGCGTTGCCGACAGCTCCTCGCTGCTCGTCGCAGACGACGTCCGCGCCAGCGGCCTCGATGACGCGCTCCTCAACGACCTCTGCTCCGCCAAGTCCGCCGGCTCGCCCCTGTCCTCGCTGCTCGCTCGCGGTATGTAAAGTTTCATTCCATCCGTATCGGTCCTTATGTTGCGGCGCAAGTGGGTACGACATTCATCAGAATACTATGTAAAATCGGAGTTTAATCTACTTTTCTTCCTGCACATGCAACGGAATTTGATGTATGACTGGATTGGTTGTGGAATTCCAGGGCACTGTCAGGTGTTCAACAAGCCGGAGGCAATGGGGAAAGTCATCGATGCTGCTACCATGCTTGGAAGAACAACCGGTTTGTTGATTCTGCACTCTGTTGCTCATAGTATATCACAGGCAACACACCAACCCATTTTCCCTCGGACACCATATATTATGCTTGCCACGTTATTTGTTTCAATCAATAGAAAACATAAAATGAAGATCCCAGCTTTGCTCTGTGTGATGATTTGGGTGATACTTCCTGTTTTCCATCTACGGATCTTCTTTACTGCTTGTGATACACTTGGAACACTTTTTTGTAGGTCTGGTGATAGTTGATTGTTCTGCAACTTATGACACTGTTGGTGTGCTGAAGGATGCCGTGGATCATGGATGCTGTGTTGTTTTGGCAAACAAAAAACCTCTTACATGTGCTTATGTAAGGCTATCTCGACGCCTAGTCTTACCAAGTGATGTATAAGATTCACTGGTTTATATTCAGTCAATGAGATAAATTTCGTATGTGCTTTACCTGATTTGCTTGCTTTTCATGCAGGAGGATTTTAAAAAGTTGACGTCCCACTTCCGCCAGATAAGATTTGAATCTACTGTATGCAAAAGCTACTAGTAATCATTTCTTGATTTCTTGCTCTTTTCATATTGTATATTTGGTCATCTTTTTGTGAAGTATTCTGATAGTTTGTTCATCACTCATGTTCATACATTATTCTTGTTCATTTTATGTCAAAAAGCTAATGTGTATATTACATTATCTTATTTGGTTCTTTCCACTGTTTATTTGATATCTGATGTTTCAACTTTTACAAAGGACATCCACCAATCTTTGCAATTCTTACTTCCAGGTTGGAGCAGGTTTGCCTGTAATAGCTTCTGTAACCCGCATTATTGCATCTGGAGATCCAGTTTCCCGAATCGTTGGCAGTCTGAGTGGTACATAATTTGTAGCATGTTTGTTATGATAATGCAGTGTTTTACAAATTACAATACAATACACTCTTTCCTTAATACACTATTGCAGGTACACTTGGCTATGTGATGAGTGAGCTGGAGGATGGAAATTTTTTTAGTGAAGTTGTGAAAACTGCCAAGGCTCTTGGTTATACAGAACCAGGTCTAAAAGATGTATACTCACCTCATATCTGTCATCCTGATATTTATATATGTCTAGTTGTTTACCATTGGTCAATGAGAAGAAAATTACGTTGATACTATAAGCTTATTTCCAGGAAACTATGGTATGTAAGTAAAAGATAGTTGTATAGTGTGTATCATTGGGTTGGAAGGAGAATGGGTAATTTTATTCGGACTGAAGCAATATGTTGCTACATTTATCTGTATTATGCCATATTAATATATATAGTTCTTCTAACAGACCGCTGTTTGATGAGTATATGGAAAATTGGTAAAGTTTAGACTATAGGATGGAAATATACTGATGTGCTCTCATGCTATTTTTCTACTTCTCATTAGTAAACTTTAGAAATAAAATCTAAAACGTGCATTTGTGGTTGTCTTAAGGCATGAGGTTTTGGAACGTAGCTATAGGCCTGACCTACTTTACTAAAAACACAAGAAATCAGAAAAACCAGTTCACTAAATGAGTTATATTTTTGTGTTTTGACTTTTCTTTGTGAAAGCATGCTAAAGGTGAATATACTTTGGTTTTTAACTAAGGACTAGGTACTTTGCTTAACTTATGCTTTGCATGGGAAGTATATTTACCCTGCTGTTTATTTTTTCTAGATCCACGTGATGATCTCAGTGGGATGGATGTGGCTAGAAAGGTTAGATAGCTCACGTCTCTTCATGCATTGAGTTAGTTAGCTGTGCTCTACTCATGAATATCAACAGAATTCACTTTACTTGTGTCTTTGTTTAGCCTTTGGCAGTATTTTTCTTCTTCTGTTAAGTGAAGTAGTGAACTGATATGTATATTCTAACTGCTGTTTCATGTTACTTTTGATGAGTTTATGTTTTATTGCTAGGATCCGATAGAAAAAAAATCTTAACCAGTACAACCAAATACGCAAAATGCCCATCCAATTCAAACAGGACAGGCCTACTTTATCTACTTATCCTATTTTGAATTTCAATACCTTCACCTTCCGGATAGCCATTTATATTTGGTGTACATCAAATAATATTATGTTTCTCTAGAAAGGGAACTTATGTTCAGGTTTCAAATGTTTAATAACTTCCATTTGATCCTTTTTTAATTTGTCAAACATATTCGGTATATGTGCAGGCGTTGATCCTAGCTAGGCTTCTCGGGCAGCAGATCAGCATGGAGAATATCAATGTATGCCTATCTTCAATACTGTTCAGCAATTTGAATTATTCTGATGTGCTTGTTTTTGTACAAACATGGTTCCTTGTGCACGGGATGCTGTTTTTCGTTGTTATAGCTTAACCAATATGCATGTTCCACCTTACTCTTAGTCTCACTGTTCACAAACGATCAAGTAGCTTCTGGGTGAATCAATTCCTTTCCAAATCACTCTACTTGGCGATAACTTGCTTCATATATTCATATGCTGGCACTTAGTTTTTTATTCATAGGACTTCTCTTGACTACTAGTGAGTAGATTAGATAACATGCTACAGTTTGGAAAAGTACCCTCCAATGCCTGTAAAGATATTATTTGATTGATCCAATAGTTTCCGTTTTTAACCTAAAAAAATCATTGCTTTTTTTAGTTCCTATTTTTGCCGGAAAGCTGCATCATATATACTGTCCTACATTCTAGCGTGGAAGTTTGTGTAACTGAATAGGTACTCTATACTATTTAGATGAGCTAATTTTGTAGTTCTCTTCAGGTTGAGAGTTTATATCCGAGTGAGTTAGGACCTGAGGTTATGTCCACAACGGATTTCCTTGAGAGTGGGTTGGCAAAACTTGATGAGACGATTGAAGAAAAGGTCAAGGCAGCATCTTTGAGGGGAAATGTTCTGCGCTATGTTTGTGTCATTGGAAACACAGGGTATGTATCCTGCCCAATTTGATGGGATTGTGCATTGTGCAATGTCCTTTTGCATCATCACTCAGTGCTTTTACCTGTACATCAAAGCCTCCAATCTATTCTCCAAAACTACAGCAGTATTTATTTTCTGCTCATTTGCTGAAATAAAAAAACCATGCTGTTTGTTTGACATTTTCTTTAAATGCTTATTTTGTGCATGCTGGTAGGTTAGTCTCAATGTTCTTGATATCCCCATTTTGTAGGTGCCAAGTGGGCCTTCAAGAGGTCCCAAAAGATTCTGCACTGGGGAGGTTGAGGGGAAGTGACAATGTGGTATGTTATATTTTTCTCTTTCTTGTTCGTTCATTGTCATATGCCACTTCTCTGTCAGCAGCCTTTTTTTTCCGAAAGGGAGGCATGAGATTTGCCTCATCCATTAAATAAGGAGAGAATAGAGTTTAGAGTTTTACAAAGCACCCACAAAAACGGCATGACACTTACTCATGAAAAATGATAGGCTCTAGTTTCTTAGCTCCTGCGGTAACCCAAAGCTCGGCCTCCTCAATGATGGTGCTGAGAAGGATTGGCGGCAGGGCACACTTGTTGCAGAACATCCAAGCATTTCTTTCGTTCCAGATTGTCCAGAGACAAGCATGGTGAGAGAAGCCATAGCCTGCCTATTGGGTCTGAGTAGGGTTTCTTTTGCCTTCCACTAGACGGGCCAGTATCTTGTCAACCCTTCCAGACCATTTATTGATGCAAAGAATGCTCTACCTTTTACTGGTTGCATTGCCCCTTCTTTTTGGTGCCGTTGAGAATTTGGGATAAACGGAGGTAACACTAAAAGTACCGAAGTCAGTACTGCTTAAACTGGCTTATAATGTGCTAGAAGCAGTTTGATTAAAAATCTCAGCTTCTACTAGTTTCCATAGATATCTTTTGGACCAACAGCAGAATCAAGTCTTACATGTTTTAATGTTCAAAGTGGCGCTGTCCCATGAATTATCAAATCAATTAGCGTCCTGAATGGCGAAGGAATCCTTTTGGTCTCCAATTTTTTGCTCTGTTACTTTAAAAGTTCACCTTTTGTTTTCTAAAAACCAGTGTCTAACTACAAATGCATCATTTATCCTGATCAGGTGGAGATATACAGCAGATGCTACGAGAGCTCCCCGCTGGTGATCCAGGGTGCAGGAGCCGGGAACGACACCACCGCCGCAGGAGTTCTCGCTGATATAATCGATCTCCAAGATCTTTTCCAGGCAAGACCGTGATTGTCTTGTTTAGCACCAAGGAGTTTGATTATTCCGTTGTATGATCGACCATAATGTCCATTGAACTGAAATTGGTTTTGGCGTTTGAGGTTGTATGAACATTTTCGGTTCTGTTTGGCTGCTGTCGATTTGACAAATCAGGATGGTGCTTTGCACTCGGGCTGTCCTTTAAAATTTGGGATATATCCTGTGAAAATAGGCAAATTTCTTTGTGAAATCATATCTAAAAGGCTATTAAAACTGTCCATTCCTTTTACGAAGTATGCTCATATATACGTTTTTTTGACATTCTGCTCATATATACATATAAATAAGGGTTCCGCCGATCAAAGGTACTCTCTCCAAGCTCCATCCATATATATAAAGGCCTGATCCGCCGCCTCCTCCGGCTGATCTCAGATAAATGTGATACCATGTCCAACCATTATAGTATAAACTAGTTGCATGCCCGTGCGTAGCCACGGAATATGAAATGTGTCACGAAAAATATAAATAAAGTAATAATATGAATTTCTAAAGTACTTAACTTCTACATCTCTCACGAAGAACTATACCCTCACAACCCATATTATCCACCAGCCTAATAATCTCTTGAATTTCTACGTAAGGGACCAACAAAAAATATCTTGCTTTATCGAAAAAGGCTTTCGCCCATCTTTATATATAAAGCAACGATCCAGCCAACCTCATACAACTCTACACCAACACAAACAGGGCAAGATATAAGAATGTTGAGAACAACTACACCACCCTACACAACTCCAAGCCATCTACAGGAAGGAAGAGAGAGCTCCGCTTGAAGTCGCCGGAGACCTCAACTGTGAACAAATCACAATGAAGAATCGGAGCTGTGCACGACGAACCGATTACTCCAAGGCGGAGCCTTCAACAAGGGCATGACACCCAAGTATCGAGGTTTCCCCCGGAGCAACACGGAGGAGAAAGAGGAACCACGTGGACGCCTTAAGAAGGAGACGACGCAGTCGCCCATAGGCGCCGCTGCCGCCGACCTGGCAAAGCCAGATAGGGTTTTTACCCGGCAAGCCCTCTTCGCCTTCGAGACGGAGTGCTGCAAGCATGCTGCAGAACCACCACCACCGACCGTCGTACCCAAGCTACCACACCGCCCGCACGACCATGGTAACCGGTCAACATCCGAGCCGCGAGCTCCGCCCACGAGCATCGCGCCTCCCACCACAAAGGTCGCAACCCCGGCACCCGAACCACTCCACGACCGCCGCCGCCGCACACCGACATCGTCAACCGGTTAAGGGGCAGCAAAGACCCCTCTTTCCGCCCCAAACAAGCTCCTTTGGCAGGATCGGGCGACAGCCAGATCTAGGCAGGGAAAACGTCGGTGGCTAGCTGTGTTGTAGCTACCTGAGACGCCCGATCTGGCACCTCCAAATCCCGGCGACGACGAGTTCGGGAGGCACCCCTGCCTCCGCCCTCACGACGCCCTTGCCACCCACCGGCTAGCCGAACCAAACCAGACCACAAGAGGAGTCGCCACCAGCAGCCAATTCATGTACCACCACGGGCGTAGAGGAGGGGGTCCAGCATACCGCTGCCGCGCCGCCACCTCCGCCAGCCCGCGCCGGAGAAGAGGCAGCCGCCCGCGATCTGTGCCGACCGCAGCCCTTGCCGTCGGAGGAGAAGGACGGACGACCACCGCCGCCCCAGGCACATACCGCCACCGCACCGCCCGTCGCGCCCCATCTGCAGACACGAACCGTCGTGGCGCCCGGTGTCAGAGACACGCCCCGGCTCGGGGTGTTGACCCGCGCCAACCCCACCGCGCGGGGGACGAGGATGCCCCGCCGGCACCGGCACCGACCGGCCTTTGCCCGGTCGGCCCCCCCTAGAGGCGACAAGGAAGGAGGAGGTGTTGGGGAACGTAGTATTTCAAAAAATTTCCTACGAGCACGCAAGATCTATCTAGGAGAAGCATAGCAACGAGCGGGGAGAGTGTGTCCACGTACCCTCGTAGAACGAAAGGGGAAGCGTTTAGTAACGCGATTGATGTAGTCGAACGTCTTCGTGATCCAACCGATCCAAGTACCGAACGTACGACACCTCCACGATCAGCACACGTTCAGCTTGGTGACGTCCCTTGAACTCTTGATTCAGTTGAGGCCGAGGAAGAGTTCCGTCAGCACGACGGCGTGGCGTCGGTGATGATGAAGTTTACCGGCGCAGGGCTTCGCCTAAGCACTACGACGATATGAGCGAGGTGTGTAACTGTGGAGGGGGGCACCGCACACGGCTAAGAGAAACTATGGTGTGCCTTTGGGGTGCCCCCTCCCACGTATATAAAGGGGTGGAGGAGAGGAGTCCGGCCATAGGGGGGCGCCATAGGGAGGAGTCCTACTTGGACTCCCGGTCCAAGTAGGATTCGCCCCCACCCTTCCTATTCCAACTAGGAGAAGGAGGGAAGGGGAAGGAGGGGGGCGCCGCCCCCTCCTAGTCCAATTCGGACCAGCCCATGGGGGGGCACCCCTTGAGGCCCCTCTCTCCTTCCCCCTAAAGCCCATTAAGGCCCATTACTCTCCCGGGGGGTTCCGGTAACCTCCCGGTACTCCAGAAAATACCCGAAACACTTCGGAACCATTACGGTGTCCAAATATAACATTCCAATATATCGATATTTATGTCTCGACCATTTCGAGACTCCTTGTCATGTCCGTGATCTCATCCGGGACTCCGAACAAACTTCGGTACATCAAATCACATAACTCATAATACAAATCATCATCGAGCGTTAAGCGTGCGGACCCTATGGGTTCGAGAACTATGTAGAGATGACCGAGACACATCTCCGGTCAATAACAAATAGCGGAACTTGGATGCTCATATTGGCTCCTACATATTCTACGAAGATCTTTATCGGTCAAACCGCATAACAACATACGTTGTTCCCTTTGTCATCGGTATGTTACTTGCCTGAGATTCGATCGTCGGTATCATCATACCTAGTTCAATCTCGTTACCGGCAAGTCTCTTTACTCGTTCCGTAATGCATCATCCCATGACTAACTCATTAGTCACATTGCTTGCAAGGCTTATAGTGATGTGCATTACCGAGAGGGCCCAGAGATACCTCTCCAATACACGGAGTGACAAATCCTAATCTCGATCTATGCCAACCCAAAAAACACCTTCGGAGACATCTGTAGACCATCTTTATAATCACCCGGTTACGTTGTGACGTTTGATAGCACACAAGGTGTTCCTCCGGTATTCGGGAGTTGCATAATCTCATAGTCAGAGGAACATGTATAAGTCATGATGAAAGCAATAGCAATAAAATTAAACAATCATTATGCTAAGCTAACGGATGGGTCTTGTCCATCACATCATTCTCTAATGATGTGATCCCGTTCATCAAATGACAACACATGTCTATGGTCAGGAAACATAACCATCTTTGATTAACGAGCTAGTCAAGTAGAGGCATACTAGGACACTCTGTTTTGTCTATGTATTCACACATGTACTAAGTTTCCGGTTAATACAATTCTAGCATGAATAATAAACATTTATCATGATATAAGGAAATATAAATAACAACTTTATTATTGCCTCTAGGGCATATTTCCTTCAGGGCACATTTGGTTCCTGGGCAAGCTCTTGCCTTGCCCCGCAAAGCAAAGAAGCGAAGCGTTTGGTTCCTCGGCAACTCGTCTCATTACCTGCAGTTTCCAGATTTTTCCTCGTTTGTGTGAGCGAGCTGATTTGGCTAGCCTCCGTTGGCAAGGCTAGCCTTGCCTAGGGAGGTCAGCGGGCGAGAGATCCAAGCACTTCCTCAGTCTCCCACTTGCACTAGAGTCAATAATCTAGTTCACATCGCCATGTGATTTAACACCAATAGTTTACATCACCACGTGATTAGTTCACATTGCCATGTGACTAATACCCAAAGGGTTTTACTAGAGTCAACAATCTAGTTCACATCGCTATGTGATTAACACCCAAAGAGTACTAAGGTGTGATCATGTTTTGCTTGTGATAGAAGCTTAGTCAATGGGTCTGTCACATTTAGAGCCGTATGTATTTTGCAATTTTTTTTATGTCTACAATGCTCTGGATGGAGTTACTCTAGCTAATTGCTCCCACTTTCAATATGTATCCAGATTGAGACTAAGAGTCATCTGGATCGGTGTAAAAGCTTGCATCGGCGTAACTCTTTACGACGAACTCTTTATCACCTCCATAACCAAGAAATATCTCCTTAGTCTTCTAAGGATAATTTTGACCATTGTCAAGTGATCCACTCCTGGATCAATATCGTACCCCCTTGCCAAACTCATGGCAAGGTACACAATAGGTTTGGTACACAACATAGCATACTTTATAAAACTTATGGCTGAGGCATAGGGAATGACTTTCATTCTCTTTCTATTTTCTTCCGTGGTCGTGTTTTGAGTCTTAATCAACTTTACACCTTGCAATACAGGCAAGAACTCCTTCTTTGACTATTCCATTTTGAACTACTTCAAAAATCTTGTCAAGGTATGTACTCATTGAAAAATCTTATCAAGCATCTTGATCTATCTCTATAGATCTTGATGCCCAATATGTAAGCAGCTTCACCGAGGCCTTTCTTTGAAAAACTCCTTTCAAACACTCCTCTATGCTTTCCAGAAAATTCTACATCATTTACCGAAAAAGGATTTCGCCCCGCTTTATAAATAAAGCAAACCACCACAGCCAAACGGTACACATAAGTTCACCCACACACACACAGTCACACGAACATAGAGTACGAATAGGTTCTGATGAGGGCACAGCTCGACAAGCCCTAAGAAACAAAAAAGCGACTGCGGGACAGTCGTAGCAGCATGGAGGAGCTAATCTGGCTCGGGCGATGGAGGAGGTAGCGGCGGCGCCAAGCGGAGAGCCATCGCGCGTAGGTCGGAGATGATGGTGTTGATGGCATCTCGGTCCTGGTGACGGCTAAGCAGCCGCCAGAGCTGCAAATAACCACACAATTTGAACACAGCATCAGTAGCGCGGCGGAGAGGAACCCGCTGAATAACAAGCTTATTACGCACAGTCTAGAGCGTCCAGGCGAGAACCCCAATGAGCATCCACCTAATGTGGCGGCCCGATATGGGGGTGGCCTGAATCTCGGCAAGGAGGTCAGGGAAGTTGGTGTTACACCAAACCCCACCGATCACCTCGCGGAGGCATCCCCAGAGGAACTGGGCGGACACACAAGAGAAGAAGATGTGATTCGAAGTTTCTTCCGTCCCGCATAGGGGGCAGATACCGTCACCCGGACCACGACGCTTAATCACCTCCACGCCAGAGGGAAGACGGCCACGGATCCATTGCCACATGAAAATTCTGATCTTGAGTGGTAGACGGATGGTCCAGATATACTCGAAGACAGCCGGGCTAGGAGAGGGGGCAATGGCGCGGTACAAGGACTTCGTGGAGAAGCAGCCCGAAGGCTCAAGGCACCAAGACAGTCGGTCATGAGGCTGTGACAGGTCAGGCTCATGAAGAGCGACGGCATCAAGGAGATCGTGCCAAGCGGCAACTTCCTGGGGCCCAAAAGGCCGCCGGAACGCGAGGCGCCCTAAGTCAATAAGGGCCGTCTCAACGAAAATCCTTGAGTCAACGGCGATGGAAAAGAGGTCAGGAAACCTCGCAGCGAAGGGGAGGTCCCCAGCCCAGCGCTCCAGCCAAAACAACGTGGATGACCCAGTTCCGATCGAGTGGAGGTCCCAATGCGGAGGACCGGTAGTAGCTGAATGATAGATTGCCAGAACTGAGACCCTCCGGTCCGGACGCAAAAGGCGAGGGGTTACCCACGAAGGTATTTCTGGCGCACGATCTGCAACCACAGGCCTCCATCGCCATTCGCAATGCGCCAGAGCCAACGAGTGAGGAGCGCTAGGTTCATGCGCTTGGATGACATGATACCAAGACCGCCTTGGACCCGGGGCTTGCAGATTTCGGACCAGCGCACCATATGGTACTTCTGATTGTCACCCTCGCCCGCCCAATAGAACCGGTCCTAGACCGAACCAATCTCATGGTGGAGAGTCTCGGGGAAGCTGTAGAAGCTCATGATGACTAGGAGGAGGCTGGAGACGGACGAGTTGATGAGGATCGTACGGGCCGCCTTAGAGAGCCATCTTTCTACATCATTTCCGATCAACAATATGTCATTCACATATACTTATAGTGCTCCCACTCACTTTCTTGTAAATATAGGCTTCACCGCAAGTCTGTATAAAACTATATGCTTTGATCAACTTATCAAAGCGTATATTCCAACTCCGAGAGGCTTGCACCAGTCCACGGATGGATCGCTGGAGCTTGCACACTTTGTTAGCACCTTTAGGATTGACAAAACCTTCTGGTTGTATCATATACAACTCTTCTTTAATAAATCCATTAAGGAATGCAGTTTTGATATCCATTTGTCAGATTTCATAAAATGTGGAAATTGCCAACATGATTTGGACAGACTTTAAGCATCGATACGAGTGAGAAAATCTCATCGTAGTCAACATCTTGAATTTGTCAAAAACCTTTTTCGACAAGTCGAGCTTTGTAGATACTAACACTACTATCAGCGTCCGTCTTCCTCTTGAAGATCCATTTATTCTCAATGGCTTGCCGATCATCGGGCAAGTCCACCAAAGTCCACACTTTGTTCTCATACATGGATTCTATCTCAGATTTCATGGCCTCAAGCCATCTGTCGGAATCTGGGCTCATCATCGCTTCCTCATAGTTCGTAGGTTCATCATGGTCTAGCAATATGACTTCCAGAACAGGATTACCGTACCACTCTGGTGCGGATCGTACTCTGGTTGACCTACGAGGTTTGGTAGTAACTTGATCTGAAGTTTCATGATCATCATCATTAACTTCCTCAATAATTGGTGTAGGCATCACTAGAACTGATTTCAGTGAGGAGCTACTTTCCAATTCGAGAGAAGGTACAATTACCTCATCAAGTTCTACTTTCCTCCCACTCACTTCTTTCGAGAGAAACTCCTTCTCTAGAAAGGATCCACTCTTAGCAACAAAGATCTTGCCTTCGGATCTGTGATAGAAGGTGTACCCAATAGTTTCTTTGGGTATCCTATGAAGACGCACTTCTCCAATTTGGGTTTGAGCATATCAGGCTGAAACTTTTTCATATAAGCATCGCAACCCCAAACTTTAAGAAACGACATCTTAGGTTTCTTGCTAAACCACAGTTCATACGGTGTCGTCTCAACGGATTTTTAGACGGTGCCCTATTTAACGTGAATGCAGTTGTCTCTAATGCATAACCCCAAAACGATAGTGGTAAATCAGTAAGAGACATCATAGATCACACCATATCTAATAAAGTATGGTTACGATGTTCGGACACACCATTACGCTGTGGTGTTCCAGGTGGCGTGAGTTGCGAAACTATTCCACATTGTTTCAAATGAAAGCCAAACGCGTAACTCAAATATTCGCCTCCGTGATCAGACCGTAGAAACTTTATTTTCTTGTTACAATGATTCTCGACTTCACTCTGAAATTCTTTGAAATTTTCAAATGTTTCAGACTTGTGTTTCATTAAGTAGATATACCCATATCTGCTCAAATCATCTGTGAAGGTCAGAAAATAATGATACCCGCCACGAGCCCCAACACTCATCGGACCGCATACATCGGTATGTATTATTTCCAATAAGTCAGTGGCTCGCTCCATTGTTCCGGAGAACGGAGTCTTAGTCATCTTGCCCATGAGGCATGGTTCGCAAGCATCAAGTGATTCATAATCAAGTGATTCCAAAAGCCCACCAGCATGGAGTTTCTTCATGGGCTTTACACCAATATGACCTAAACGGAAGTGCCACAAATAAGTTGCACTATCATTATTAACCTTGCATCTTTTGGCTTCAATATTATGAATATGTGTATCACTACAATCGAGATTCAATAAACCATTCACCTTGGGTGTATGACCACAGAAGGTTTTATTCATGTAAATAGAATAACAATTATTCTTTGACTTAAATGAATAACCGTATTGCAATAAACATGATCCAATCATATTATGCTCAACGCAAACACCAAATAACATTTATTTTAGGTTCAACACTAATCCTGAAGGTAAAGGGAGTGTGCGATGGTGATCTTATCAACCTTGGAATCACTTCCAACACACATCGTCACCTTGCCCTCAACTAGTCTCTGTTCATTTTATAACTCCTGTTTCAAGTTACTAATCATAGCAACTAAACCAGTATCAAATACCCAGGGGCTACTATGAATACTAGTAAAGTACACATCAATAAAATATATATCATATATACTTTTGTTCACTTTGCCATCCTTCTTATCCGCAGAGTATTTGGGGCAGTTCCGCTTCCAGTGACCATTTCCTTTGCAGTAGAAGCACTCAGTTTCAGGCTTGGGTCTAGCTATGGGCTTCTTCATGGGAGTGGCAACATGCGAGGGAGAGGAAAATGAGAGGCGAATGGCAAATAATGTAATGCGAGGGAGAAGAGTTTATGATGGGTACTTGGTATGTCTTGACTTGGCGTAGATCTCCCCGGCAACGGCGCCAGAAATCCTTCTTGCTGCGTCTTGAGCATGCTTTGGTTTTCCCTTGAAGAGGAAAGGGTGATGCAGCAAAGTAGCGTAAGTATTTCCCTCAGTTTTTGAGAACCAAGGTATCAATCCAGTAGGAGATAACATGCAAGTCACCTAGTACCTGCACAAACAATCAAGAACCTTGCAACCAACGCGATAAAGGGGTTGTCAATCCCTTCACGGTCACTCGCAAAAGTGAGATCTAATAAAGATAATAAGATAAATATTTTTGGTATTTTTGTTGTATAGATTGGAAAGTAAAGATTGTAAAATAGTAGAACGAGATGCGATGTAAATAAAAGAGATGCAATATAATAAGAAAGAGACCCGGGTGCCATAGGTTTCACTAGTGGCTTCTATCAAGATAGCATATATTACGGTGGGTGAACAAATTACTGCCAAGCAATTGATAGAAAAGCGCATAGTTATGAGAATATCTAGGCAATGATCATGAATATAGGCATCACGTCCGTGTCAAGTAGACCGAAACGATTCTGCATCTACTACTATTACTCGACACATCGACCGCTATCCAGCATGCATCTAGAGTATTTACTTCATAAGAACAGAGTAATGCATTAAGCAAGATGACATGATGTAGAGGGATAAACTCAAGCAATATGATATAAACCCCACCTTTTTATCCTCGATGGCAACAGTACAATACGTGCCTTGCTGCCCCTACTGTCACTGGGAAAGGACACCGCAAGATTGAACCCAAAGCTAAGCACTTCTCCCATTGCAAGAAAGATCAATCTAGTAGGCCAAACTAAACCGATAATTCGAAGAGACTTGCAAAGATATCAAATCATGCATATAAGAATTCAGAGAAGAACCAAATATTATTCATAGATAAACTTGATCATAAATCCACAATTCATCGGATCTTGGCAAACACACCGCAAAAGAGTATTACATTGAATAGATCTCCAAGAACATCGAGGAGAACTTTGTATTGAGAACCAAAGAGAGAGAAGAAGCCATCTAGCTAATAACTATGGACCCGAAGGTCTGTGGTAAACTACTCACACATCATCGGAGAGGCTATGGTGTTGATGTAGAAGCCCTCCATGATCGATTCGCCCTCCGGCAGATCGCCGGCAAAGGCCCCAAGATGGGATCTCACGGGTACACAAGGTTGCGGTGGTGGAAAAGTGGTTTCGTGGCTCCCCCTGATGTTTTTAGGGTATAAGAGTATATATAGGCGAAAGAAGTACGACGATGGAGCTCCGTGGGGCCCACGAGGGTGGGGGCGCGCCTACCCCCCTGGGCGCGCCCTCCTGCCTCTTGGCCGCCTCGCGGAGTTCCAGACTTCAACTCCCAGTCTTCTGGATTACTTTCGTTCCAAGAAAGATCATCGCGAAGGTTTCATTCCGTTTGGATTCCGTTTGGTATTCCTTTTCTGCAAAACACTGAAATAGGAAAAAAAACAGAAACTGGCATTGGGCCTTCGGTTAAGAGGTTAGTCCCAAAAATAATATAAAATAGCATATTAAAGCCCATTAAACATCCAAAACAGATAATATAATAGCATGGAACAATCAAAAATTATAGATACGTTGGAGACGTATCAAGCATCCCCAAGCTTAATCCCTGCTCGTCCTCGAGTAGGTAAATGATAAAAACAGAATTTTTGATGTGGAATGCTACCTAACATATTTTTCAATGTAATTTTCTTTATTGTGGCATGAATGTTCAGATCCGAAAGATTCAAGACAAAAGTTTAGTATTGATATAAAAATAATAATACTTCAAGCATGCTAACCAAGCAATTATGTCTTCTCAAAATAACATAGCCAAAGAAAGCTCATCCCTACAAAATCATATAGTTTGGCTATGCTTCATTTTCGTCACACAAAATGCTCCAGTCATGCACAACCCCGATGAAAAGCCAAGCAATTGTTTCATACTTTAGTATTCTCAAACCTTTTCAACTTTCACGCAATATATGAGCGTGAGCCATGGACATAGCACTATAGGTGGAATAGAATGGTGGTTGTGGAGAAGACAAAAAAGAGGAAGATAGTCTCACATCAACTAGGCGTATCAATGGGCTATGGAGATGCCCATCAATAGATATCCATGCAACGGATGCACTAGAGCTATAAGTGTATGAAAGCTCAACAAAAGAAACTAAGTGGGTGTGCATCCAACTTGCTTGCTCATGAAGATCTAGGGCAATTTGAGGAAGCCCGTCATTGGAATATACAAGCCAAGTTCTATAATGAAAAATTCCCACTAGTATATGAAAGTGACAACATAAGAGACTCTCTATCATGAAGATCATGGTGCTACTTTGAAGCACAAGCGTGGAAAAAGGATAGTAACATTGTCCCTTCTCTCTTTTTCTCTCATCATTTTTTTTGTTTGGGCCTTCTTTTTTTATGGCCTCTTTTTTTCTCTCCTTTTTTTATTTTTCGTCCGGAGTCTCATCCTGACTTGTGGGGGAATCATAGTCTCCATCATCCTTTCCTCACATGGGACAATGCTCTAATAATGAAGATCATCACACTTTTATTTACTTGCAACTCAAGAATTACAACTCGATACTTAGAACAAAATATGACTCTATGTGAGTGCCTCCGACAGTGTACCGGGATGTGCAATGAATCAAGAGTGACATGTATGAAAACTTATGAATGGTGGCCATGCCCCAAATACAATATCAACTACATGATCATGCAAAGCAATATGACTATGATGAAGCATGTCATAATAAACGGAACGGTGGAAAGTTGCATGGCAATATATCTCGGAATGGCTATGGAAATGCCATAATAGGTAGGTATGGTGGCTGTTTTGAGAAAGGTAAATGATGGGTTTATGGTACCGGCGAAAGTTGCGCGACACAAGAGAGGCTAGCAATGGTGGAAGGGTGAGAGTGTGTATAATCCATGGACTCAACATTAGTCACAAAGAACTCACATACTTATTGCAAAAATCTACAAGTCATCAAAACCAAGCACTATGCGCATGCTCCTAGGGGGATAGATTGGTAGGAAAAGACCATCGCTCGTCCCGGACCGCCACTCATAAGGAAGGCAAACAAAGAAACGCCTCATGCTTCAAATTTGTCACACAACGGTTACCATACGTGCATGCTACGGGACTTGCAAACCTCAACACAAGCATTTCTCAATTTCAAAATTACTCAACTAGCACGACTCTAATATCACCATCTTCATATCTCAAAACAATCATCAAGTATCAAACTTCTCATAGTATTCAATGCACTCTATATGGAAGTTTTTATTAGACCCATCTTGAATGCCCATCATATTAGGACTAATTTTATAATCAAAGAAAATTACCATGCTGTTCTAAAAGACTCTCAAAATAATATAAGTGAATCATGAGAGATCAATAATTTCTATAAAATAAAACCACCACCGTGCTCTAAAAATATATAAGTGAAGCACTAGAGCAAAATTATCTAGCTCAAAAGATGTAAGTGAAGCACATAGAGTATTCTAATAAATTCCGATTCATGCGTGTCTCTCCCAAAAGGTGTGTACAGCAAGGATGATTGTGGTAAACTAAAAAGAAAAGACTCAAATCATACAAGACGCTCCAAGCAAAACACATATCATGTGGTGAATAAAAATATAGGCTCAAGTAAAGTTACCGATAGACGAAGACGAAAGAGGGGATGCCTTCCAGGGCATCCCCAAGCTTAGGCTTTTGGTTGTCCTTGAATTTTACCTTGGGGTGCCTTGGGAATCCCCAAGCTTAGTCTCTTGCCACTCCTTATTCCAAAATCCATCAAATCTTTACCCAAAAACTTGAAAACTTCACAACACAAAACTTAACAGAAAATCTCATGAGCTCGTTAGTATAAGAAAACAAACCACCACTTTAAGATAATGTAATGAACTCATTATTTATTTTTATTGGTGTTAAACCTACTGTATTCCAACTTCTCTATGGTTCATACCCCCCAATACTACTCATAGATTCATTAAAATAAGCAAACAACACACGAAAAACAGAATCTGTCAAAACAGAACAGTCTGTAGCAATCTGTATCAAACGAATACTTATGGAACTCCAACAAATCTGAAATAAACTGTTGGACGTGAGGATTTTTTCTATTAATCATCTGCAAAAAGTATCAAACTAAAATCATTCTCCAGTAAAAAACGGCATCTAATCTCGTGAGCGCTAAAATTTCTGTTTTTTTACAGCAAGATCGCAAAGACTTCACCCAAGTCTTCCCAAAGGTTCTACTTGGCACAAACACTAATTAAAACATAAAAACACATCTAAACAGAGGCTAGATGAATTATTTATTACTAAATAGGTGTTGGGGAACGTAGCAATAATTCAAAATTTTCCTACGTGTCACCAAGATCAATCTAGGAGATGCTAGCAACGAGAGAGAGGGAGTGCATCTTCATAGCCTTGAAGATCGCTAAGCGGAAGCGTTACAAGAACGCGGTTGATGGAGTCGTACTCGCGGTGATTCAAATCGCGGAAGATCCGATCTAGCGCCGAACGGACGGCGCCTCCGCGTTCACCACACGTACAGCCCGGGGACGTCTCCTCCTTCTTGATCCAGCAAGGGGAGAGGAGAAGTTGAGGGAGAACTCCAGCAGCACGACGGTGTGGTGGCAATGGAGCTCGTGGTTCTCCGGCAGAGCTTCGCTAAGCACTACGGAGGAGGAGGAGGAGGAGGAGGTGTATAAGGAGGGAGGGCTGCGCCAGGGAAGAGGTGCTGCTGCCCTCCCACCCCTCCACTATATATAGGGGCAAGGGGAGAGGGGGAGGCGCCCTAGGGTTTCCCCTAGGGGGCGGCGGCCAAGCAGATTGGATCTCCCTAGGGAAAATCCTAGGGAGACTTGCCCCCCAAGCCAAGCAGGTGGAGGCTTGCCTCCCAAGCCAGGTGGAGGCGCCCCACCTCCCCAAGTAACGTGGGAAAGGGTGTGGGGGGCGCACCACCCCTTAGTGGGCTGGTTTGCCCCTTCCCCTTTGGCCCATGAGGCCCTCCAACACTTGCCGGGGCTCCCGAAACACCTTTCGGTCATGCTGGCCATAGCCTGGTACCCCCGGAACACTTCCGGACTCCAATACCCTTCGTCCAATATATCGATCTTCACCGCCGGACCATTCCGGAACTCCTCGTCATGTCCGGGATCTCATCCGGGACTCCGAACAACCTTCGGTAACCACATACTATTTCCCATAACAACTCTAGCGTCACTGAACCTTAAGTGTGTAGACCCTACGGGTTCGGAAACCATGCAGACATGACCGAGACACCTCTCCGGCCAATAACCAATAGCGGGATCTAGATACCCATATTGGCTCCCACATGTTCCACGATGATCTCATTGGATGAACCACGATGTCGGGGATTCAATCAATCCCGTATTCAATTCCCTTTGTCTATCGGTATGTTACTTGCCCGAGATTCGATCGTTGGTACCCCAATACCTCGTTCAATCTCGTTACCGGCAAGTCTCTTTACTCGTTCCGTAACGCATGATCCCGTGGCTAACTCATTAGTCACATTGAGCTCATTATGATGATGCATTACCGAGTGGGCCCAGAGATACCTCTCCGTCATACGGAATGACAAATCCCAGTCTCGATTCGTGCCAACCCAACAGACACTTTCGGAGATACCTGTAGTGCACCTTTATAGCCACCCAGTTACGTTGTGACGTTTGGTACACCCAAAGCATTCCTACGGTATCCGGGAGTTGCACAATCTCATGGTCTAAGGAAATGATATTTGACATTAGAAAAGCTCTAGCAAACGAACTACACGATCTTGTGCTATGCTTAGGATCGGGTCTTGTCCATCACATCATTCTTCCAATGATGTGATCCTGTTATCAACGACATCCAATGTCCATGGCTAGGAAACCATGACCATCTATTGATCAACGAGCTAGTCAACTAGAGCTTACTAGGGACATGTTGTGGTCTATGTATTCACACATGTATTACGGTTTCTAGTTAATACAATTATAGCATGAACAATAGACAATTATCATGAACAAGGAAATACAATAATAACCATTTTATTATTGCCTCTAGGGCATATTTCCAATAGTCTCCCACTTGCACTAGAGTCAATAATCTAGTTCACATCACTATGTGATTGTAATGAATCCAACACCCATGGGGTTTGTTCATATATCGCTTGTGAAAGAGGTTATTAGTCAACGGGTCTGAACCTTTCAGATCCGTGTGTGCTTTACAAATCTCTATGTCATCTTGTAGATGCAGCTACCACGCGCTACTTGGAGCTATTCCAAATAACTGCTCTACTATACGAATCCAGTTTACTACTCAGAGTCATCCGGATTAGTGTCAAAGTTTGCATCGACGTAACCCTTTACGACGAACTCTTTTACCACCTCCATAATCGAGAAATTTCCTTAGTCCACTAGTTACTAAGGATAAGTTCGACCACTGTCATGTGATCCATTCCTGGATCACTCTTGTACCCCTTGACTGACTCATGGCAAGGCACACTTCAGGTGCGGTACACAGCATAGCATACTGTAGAGCCTACGTCTAAAGCATAGGGGACGACCTTCGTCCTTTCTCTCTCTTCTGCCGTGGTCATGTTTTGAGTCTTACTCAACACTCACACCTGGTAACACAGCCAAGAACTCCTTCTTTGCTGATCTATTTTGAACTCCTTCAAAATCTTGTCACGGTATGTATTCATTCGAAAATACTATTAAGCGTTTTTATCTATCCTTATAGATCTTGATGCTCAATGTTCAAGTAGCTTAATCCAGGTTTTCCATTGAAAAACACTTTTCAAATAACCCTGTATGCTTTCCAGAAATTCTACATCATTTCTGATCAACAATATGTTAACAACATATACTCATCAAAAATTCTATAGTGCTCCCACTCACTTCTTTGGAAATACAAGTTTCTCATAAACTTTGTATAAACCCAAAATCTTTGATCATCTCATCAAAGCGTACATTCCAACTCCGAGATGCTTACTCCAGTCCTTAGAAGGATTGCTGGAGCTTTGCATACTTGTTAGCATATTTCAGGATTGATAAAACCTTCTGGTTGTATCACATACAACCTTTCCTCAAGAAA
This sequence comes from Aegilops tauschii subsp. strangulata, assembly GCF_002575655.3. Taxonomy (NCBI): domain Eukaryota; kingdom Viridiplantae; phylum Streptophyta; class Magnoliopsida; order Poales; family Poaceae; genus Aegilops; species Aegilops tauschii. The sequence goes on from NC_053039.3 coordinate 247,712,781, forward strand.
ATCGTCGAGGAAACAATGTTTTGACATCCTATCTGCAAGATTTCATAAATAATGCAGTAACTGCTAATATAATTCCAACAGACTCTTAGCATCGCTACGAGTGAGAAAGTCTCATTGTAGTCAACTCCTTGAACTTGTCGGAAAACATCTTAACGACAAGTCGAGCTTTCTTAATGGTGACACTTACCATCATTGTCCGTCTTCCTTTTAAAATCCATCTGCACCCAACAGCCTTACGACCATCAAGTAGTTCTTCCAAAGTCTATACTTTGTTTTTATACATGGATCCTCTCTCGGATTTTATGGCCTCGAGCCATTCGTCGGAATCTGGGCCCACCATCGCTTCTCCATAGCTCGTAGGTTCATTGTTGTCTAGCAACATGACTTCCAAGACAGGATTACATACCACTCTGAAGTAGTACGCATCCTTGTCGTCCTACGAGGTTTGGTAGTGACTTGATTCGAAGTTTCATGATCACTATCATAAGCTTCCACTTCAATTGGTGTAGGTGCCATAGGAATAACTTCTTGTGCCCTGCTACACACTAGTTGAAGTGACGGTTCAATAACCTCATCAAGTCTCCACCATCCTCCCACTCAATTCTTTCAAGAGAAACTTTTCCTCGAGAAAGGACCCGTTTCTAGAAACAATCACTTTTGCTTCCAGATCTGAAATAGGAGGTATACCCAACTGTTTTGGGTATTCTATAAAGATGCATTTATACGCTTTGGGTTCGAGCTTATCAGCCTGAAACCTTTCACATAAGCGTCGCAGCCCCAAACTTTTAAGAAACGACAGCTTAGGTTTCTCTAAACCATAGTTCATACGGTGTCGTCTCAACGGAATTGCGTGGTGCCCTATTTAAAGTGAATGCGGTTGTCTCTAATGCCTAGCCCGTAAACGATAGTGGTAATTCGATAAGAGACATCATGGTATGCACCATATCCAATAGGGTGCATTTATGATGTTCGGACACACCATCACACTATGGTGTTCCAGGCGGTATTTAGTCGTGAAACAATTTCCACAATTTCTTAATTGTGTGCCAAACTCGTAACTCAGATATTCATCTCTATGATCATATCACAGACATTTTATCCTCTTGTCACGACGATCTTCAACTTCACTCTGAAATTACTTGAACCTTTCAATAATTCAGACTTGTGTTTCATCAAGTAAATATACTCAGCATCTACTCAAATCATCTGTGAAGCAAGAACATAACGATATCCACTGCATGCGTCAGCACTCATTGGACTGCACACATCAAAATGCATTACTTCCAACAAGTTGCTTTCTTGTTCCATCTTACTGAAAACGAGGCCTTTCAGTCATCTTTCCCATGTGGTATGATTTGCATGTCTCAAGTGACTCAAAATCAAGTGAGTCCAAACGATCCATCTGTATGGACTTTCTTCATGCATATATATACTAATAGACATGGTTCGCATGTCTCAATCTTTTCAAAAATGAGTGAGTCCAAAGATCCATCAACATGGAGCTTCTTCATGCGTTTTATACCAATATGACTCAAGTGGCAGTGCCACAAGTATGTGGTACTATCATTACTATCTTATATCTTTTGGCATGAACATGTGTATCACTATGATCGAGATTCAATAAACCATCATTTTAGGTGCAAGACCATTGAAGGTATTATTCAAATAGACAGAGTAACCATTATTCTCCTTAAATGAATAACCGTATTGCGATAAACATAATCCAATCATGTCTATGCTCAACGCAAACACCAAATAACAATTATTTAGGTTTAACACCAATCTTGATGGTAGAGGGAGCATGCGATGCTTGATCACATCAACCTTGGAAACACTTCCAACACATATCGTCATCTCACCTTTAGCTAGTCTCCGTTTATTCCGTAGCCTTTTATTTCGAGTTACCAATACTTAGCAACCGAACCGGTATCTAATACCCTGGTGCTACTAGGAGTACTAGTAAAGTACACATTAATATAATGTATATCCAATATACTTCTGTCGACCTTGCCTACCTTCTCATCTACCAAGTATCTAGGGTAGTTCTGCTTCAGTGACCGTTCCCCTCATTACAGAAGCACTTAGTCTCGGGTTTGGGTTCAACCTTGGGTTTCTTCACTAGAGCAGCAACTGATTTGCCATTTCATGAAGTATCCCTTCTTTCCCTTGCCCTTCTTGAAACTAGTGGTTTTACTAACCATCAACAATTGATGCTCCTACTTGATTTCTACTTTCGTGGTGTCAAACATCGCGAATAGCTCAAGGATCATCATATCTATCCCTGATTTGTTATAGTTCATCACGAAGCTCTAGTAGCTTGGTGGCAGTGACTTTGGAGAACCATCACTATCTCATCTGGAAGATTAACTCCCACTCGATTCAAGCGATTGTAGTACTCAGACAATCTGAGCAGATGCTCAACGGTTGAGCTTTTCTCCCTTAGTTTGCAGGCTTAAGAAACTTGTCAGAGGTCTCATACCTCTTGACGTGGGCACTAGTCTGAAATCCCAATTTCAGTCTTTGGAACATCTCATATATTCTGCGACGTTTCAAAACCGTCTTTGGTGCCACAATTTTAAATTGTCAGCATTACGCACTGAACTATCACGTAGTCATCAAAACGTGTATGTCAGATGTTTCGCAACATCTACAGACGACGCTCGAGGTTCAGCACACCGAGCGGTGCATTAAGGACATAAGCCTTCTCTGCAGCAATGAGGACAATCCTCGGTTTACGGACCCAGTCCGCATAATTGCTACTATCAACTTTCAACTAAATTTTCTCTAGGAACATATCTTAGTAGAACTAAAGCGTAAGCTACGACATAATTTGCAAAGACCTTTTGACTATGTTCATGATAATTAAGTTCATCTAATCAAATTATTTAATGAACTCCCACTCAGATAGACATCTCTCTAGTCATCTAAGTGATACATGATCCGAGTCAACTAGGCCGTGTCCGATCATCACGTGAGACAGACTAGTCATCGTCGGTGAACATCTTCATGTTGATCGTATCTTCTATACGACTCATGTTCGACCTTTCGGTCTCTTGTGTTCCGAGGCCATGTCTGTACATGCTAGGCTCGTCAAGTCAACCTAAGTGTTTCGCATGTGTAAATCTGGCTTACACCCGTTGTATGCGAATGTTAGAATCTATCACACCCGATCATCACGTGGTGCTTCGAAACAACGAACCTTCGCAACGGTGCACAGTTAGGGGGAACACATCTCTTGAAATTTTAGTGAGGGATCATCTTATTTATGCTACCGTCGTTCTAAGCAAATAAGATGTAAACATGACAAACATCACATGCAAATCATAAAGTGACATAATATGGCCAATATCATCTTGCGCCTTTGATCTCAATCTTCGAGGTGCGGCATGATCAACTTCGTCACCGGCATGACACCATGATCTCCATCATCATGATCTCCATCATCGTGTCTTCATGAAGTTGTCTCGCCAACTATTACTTCTACTACTATGGCTAACGGTTAGCAATAAAGTAAAGTAATTACATGGCGTTTTTCATTGACACGCAGGTCATACAATAAATTAAGACAACTCCTATGGCTCCTGTCGGTTGTCATACTCATCGACATACAAGTCGTGATTCCTATTACAAGAACATGATCAATCTCATACATCACATATATATAATTCATCACATCCTTTTGGCCATATCACATCACATAGCATACCCTGCAAAAACAAGTTAGACGTCCTCTAATTGTTGTTGCATGTTTTACGTGGCTGCTATGGGTTTCTAGCAAGAACTTTTCTTACCTACACAAAAGCCACAACGGTGATATGCCAATTGATGTTTACCCTTCATAAGGACCCTCTTCATCGAATCCGATCCGACTAAAGTGGGAGAGACAGACACCCGCTAACCACCTTATGCATCAAGTGCATGTCAGTCGGTGGAACCTGTCTCACGTAAGAGTACGTGTAAGGTCGGTCCGGGCCGCTTCATCCCACAATGCCGCCGAATCAAGATAAGACTAGTAACGGCAAGCAAATTGAACAAATCATCGCCCACAACTACTTTGTGTTCTACTCGTGCATAGAATCTACGCATAGACCTAGCTCATGATGCCACTGTTGGGGAACGTAGCAATAATTCAAAATTTTCCTACGTGTCACCAAGATCAATCTAGGAGATGCTAGCAACGAGAGAGAGGGAGTGCATCTTCATACCCTTGAAGATCGCTAAGCGGAAGCGTTACAAGAACGCGGTTGATGGAGTCGTACTCGCGGCGATTCAAATCGCGGAAGATCCGATCTAGCGCCGAACGGACGGCGCCTCCGCGTTCAACACATGTACAGCCCGGGGACGTCTCCTCCTTCTTGATCCAGCAAGGGGAGAGGAGAAGTTGAGGGAGAACTCCAGCAGCACGACGGCGTGGTGGCAATGGAGCTTGTGGTTCTCCGGCAGAGCTTCGCTAAGCACTACGGAGGAGGAGGAGGAGGTGTATGAGGAGGGAGGGCTGCGCCAGGGAAGAGGTGTGGCTGCCCTCCCACCCCTCCACTATATATAGGGGCAAGGGGAGAGGGGGAGGCGCCCTATGGTTTCCCCTAGGGGGCGGCGGCCAAGCAGATTGGATCTCCCTAGGGAAAATCCTAGGGAGACTTGCCCCCCAAGCCAAGCAGGTGGAGGCTTGCCTCCCAAGCCAGGTGGAGGCGCCCCACCTCCCCAAGTAACGTGGGAAAGGGTGTGGGGGGCGCACCACCCCTTAGTGGGCTGGTTTGCTCCTTCCCCTTTGGCCCATGAGGCCCTCCAACACTTGCCGGGGCTCCCGAAACACCTTTCGGTCATGCTGGCCATAGCCTGGTACCCCCGGAACACTTCCGGACTCCAATACCCTTCGTCCAATATATCGATCTTCACCGCCGGACCATTCCGGAACTCCTCGTCATGTCCGGGATCTCATCCGGGACTCCGAACAACCTTCGGTAACCACATACTATTTCCCATAACAACTCTAGCGTCACCGAACCTTAAGTGTGTAGACCCTACGGGTTCGGGAACCATGCAGACATGACCGAGACACCTCTCCGGCCAATAACCAATAGCGGGATCTGGATACCCATATTGGCTCCCACATGTTCCACGATGATCTCATCGGATGAACCACGATGTCGGGGATTCAATCAATCCCGTATTCAATTCCCTTTGTCTATCGGTATGTTACTTGCCCGAGATTCGATCGTTGGTACCCCAATACCTCGTTCAATCTCGTTACCGGCAAGTCTCTTTACTCGTTCCGTAACGCATGATCCCGTGGCTAACTCATTAGTCACATTGAGCTCATTATGATGATGCATTACCGAGTGGGCCCAGAGATACCTCTCCGTCATACGGAGTGACAAATCCCAGTCTCGATTCGTGCCAACCCAACAGACACTTTCGGAGATACCTGTAGTGCACCTTTGTAGCCACCCAGTTACGTTGTGACGTTTGGTACACCCAAAGCATTCCTACGGTATCCGGGAGTTGCACAATCTCATGGTCTAAGGAAATGATACTTGACATTAGAAAAGCTCTAGCAAACGAACTACATGATCTTGTGCTATGCTTAGGATCGGGTCTTGTCCATCACATCATTCTCCCAATGATGTGATCCCGTTATCAACGACATCCAATGTCCATGGCTAGGAAACCATGACCATCTATTGATCAACGAGCTAGTCAACTAGAGGCTTACTAGGGACATGTTGTGGTCTATGTATTCACACATGTATTACGGTTTCTAGTTAATACAATTATAGCATGAACAATAGACAATTATCATGAACAAGGAAATACAATAATAACCATTTTATTATTGCCTCTAGGGCATATTTCCAATAATAGAAACAAAAAGCAAAGAACAAAAATAAAATTGGGTTGCCTCCCAACAAGCGCTATCATTTAACGCCCCTAGCTAGGCATTGATAATTTCGACGATGCTCACATGAAAGACAAGAATTGAAGCACAAAGAGAGCATCATATAGCATATGAAAAACACATCTAAGTCTAACATACTTCCTATGCATAGGCATCTTATAGGAAAATAAATTATCAAGACAAGCAAAAACTAGCATATGCAAGAAAGAAGTGAGAAACAATAACAATCTCAACATAACGAGAGGTAATTTAGTACCCTGAAAATTTCTACAAACATATTTTCCTCTCTCATAATAGTTACATGTGGGATCATATTCAAATTCAACAATATAGCTCTCACATAAAATTTTCTCTACATGACCCACATGCATGCAAAGTTGACACTCTTCCAAAATAGTGGGAATATCATTAACTAAAGTCATGACCTCTCCAAACCCACTTTTATCAAAAACTTCATAAGATTGAACATTACCCAATATGTGAGATCTAAAGTTAACACTCTTCCAAACCCACTTTCAGTATTGTTGCAAACATTATTATCAATCTCATATTCATCATCGGGCTTAAATATATTTTCAAGATTGTAAGAAGAATCACCCCAATCATGATCATTGCAACAAGTAGTGGACATAACAAAACTAGCATCCCCAAGCTTAGGGTTTTGCATATCATTAACACAATTGATATTCATAGAATTTATAATAATATCATTGCAATCATGGTTTTCACTCAAGGAGTTATCATGAATCACTTCATAAGTTTCTTCTTTCAACACTTCATCACAATTTTCAGATTCACGAATTTCAAGCAAAACCTCATAAAGATAATCTAGTGCACAAAACTCACTAGCAATTGGTTCATCATAATTGGATCTTTTAAAAAGATTAGCAAGGGGATGAGGATCCATAACAATAGATTTTTAGCAAGCGAAGATGCAAGCAAATAGAGGGCACATGGCAACACGAGCAAACAAAAGGACGAACGGAAGAAGGGCGAAGAAAAGGCAAATTTTTGTGAAGTGGGGGAGAGGAAAACGAGAGGCGAATGGCAAATAATGTAATGCGAGGGAGAAGAGTTTATGATGGGTACTTGGTATGTATTGACTTGGCGTAGATCTCCCCGGCAACGGCGCCAGAAATCCTTCTTGCTACCTCTTGAGCATGCGTTGGTTTTCCCTTGAAGAGGAAAGGGTGATGCAGCAAAGTAGCGTAAGTATTTCCCTCAGTTTTTGAGAACCAAGGTATCAATCCAGTAGGAGATAACATGCAAGTCACCTAGTACCCGCACAAACAATCAAGAACCTTGTAACCAACGCAATAAAGGGGTTGTCAATCCCTTCCCGGTCACTCGCAAAAATGAGATCTAATAAAGATAATAAGATAAATATTTTTGGTATTTTGTTGTATAGATTGGAAAGTAAAGATTGCAAAATAGTAAAACGAGATGCGATGTAAATAAAAGAGATGCAATATAATAAGAAAGAGACCCGGGGGCCATAGGTTTCACTAGGGGCTTCTCTCAAGATAGCATATATTACGATGGGTGAACAAATTACTGTCGAGCGATAGAAAAGCCCATAGTTATGAGAATATCTAGGCAATGATCATGAATATAGGCATCATGTCCGTGTCAAGTAGACCGAAACAATTCTGCATCTACTACTATTACTCCACACATCGACCGCTATCCAACATGCATCTAGAGTATTAAGTTCATAAGAACAGAGTAATGCATTAAGCAAGATGACATGATGTAGAGGGATAAACTCAAGCAATATGATATAAAGCCATCTTTTTATCCTCGATGGCAACAATACAATACGTGCCTTGCTGCCCCTACTGTCACTGGGAAAGGACATCGTCATTGCAAGAAAGATCAATCTAGTAGGCCAAACTAAACCGATAATTCAAAGAGACTTGCAAAGATATCAAATCGTGCATATAAGAATTCAGAGAAGAACCAAATATTATTAATAGATAAACTTGATCATAAATCTACAATTCATCGGATCTCGGCAAACACACCGCAAAAGAGTATTACATCGAATAGATCTCCAAGAACATCGAGGAGAACTTTGTATTGAGAACCAAAAAGAGAGAAGAAGCCATCTAGCTAATAACTATGGACCCGAAGGTCTGTGGTAAACTACTCACACATCATCGAAGAGGCTATGGTGTTGATATAGAAGCCCTCCGTGATCAGTTCCCCCTTTGGCAGATCGCCGGAAAAGGCCCCAAGATGGGATCTCACGGGTACAGAAGGTTGCGGCGGTGGAAAAGTGGTTCCGTGGCTCCCGTGATGTTTTTAGGGTATAAGAGTATATATAGGCGAAAGAAGTACGTCGGTGGAGCTCCGTGGGGCCCACGAGCGTGGGGGGCGCGCCCTCCTGCCTCGTGGCCGCCTCGCGGAGTTCCAGACTTCAACTCCAAGTCTTATGGATTGCTTTCGTTCCAAGAAAGATCATCGCGAAGGTTTCATTCCGTTTGGATTCCGTTTGGTATTCCTTTTCTGCAAAACACCGAGATAGGCAGAAAAATACAGAAACTGGTATTGGGCCTTCGGCTAATAGGTTAGTCCCAAAAATAATATAAAAAAGCATATTAAAGCCCATTAAACATCCAAAACAGGTAATATAATAGCATGGAACAATAAAAAATTATAGATACGTTGGAGACGTATCAACCCGTTGTATGTAAACGTAGAGGTTATCACACCCGATTATCACGTGGTGTCTCGGCATGACGAACTGCCGCAACGGTGCATACTCAGGGAGAACACTTATACCTTGAAATTTTAGTAAGGGGTCATCTCATAATGCTACCGTCGTACTAAGCAAAATAAGATGCATAAAAGATAAACATCACATGCAATCAAAATATGTGACATGATATGGCCATCATCATCTTGTGCCTTTGATCTCCATCTCCAAAGTACCGTCATGATCACCATCGTCACCGGCATGACACCATGATCTCCATCATCTTGATCTTTATCAACGTGTCGTCACATGGTCGTCTCGCCAACTATTGCTTTTGCAACTATTGCTATCGCATAGCGATAAACTAAAGCAATTATATGACGCTTGCATCTTATGCAATAAAGAGACAACCATAAGGCTCCTGCCAGTTGCCGATAACTTTAACAAAACATGATCATCTCATACAACAATTTATATCTCATCACGTCTTGACCATATCACATCACAACATGCCCTGCAAAAACAAGTTAGACGTCCTCTACTTTGTTGTTGCAAGTTTTACGTGTCTGCTACGGGCTTCTAGCAAGAACCATTCTTACCTACGCATCAAAACCACAACGATTTTTCGTCAAGTGTGCTGTTTTAACCTTCAACAAGGACCGGGCGTAGTCAAACTCGATTCAACTAAAGTTGGAGAAACAGACACCCACCAGCCACCTGTGTGCAAAGCACGTCGGTAGAACCAGTCTCATGAACATGGTCATGTAATGTCGGTCCGGGCCGCTTCATCGAACAATACTGCCGAATCAAAGTAAGACGTTGCTAGTAAGCAGTATGACTATTATCGCCCACAACTCTTTGTGTTCTACTCGTGCATATAACATCTATGCATAGACCTGGCTCGGATACCACTGTTGGGGAACGTAGTATGTCAAAAAAATTCCTACGATCACGCAAGATCTATCTAGGATAAGCATAGCAACGGGCGGGGAGAGTGTGTCCACGTACCCTCATAGACCGAAAGCGAAAGCGTTTAGTAACGCGGTTGATGTAGTCGAACGTCTTCACGATCCAACCGATCCAAGTACCGAAGTACGGCACCTCCCCGATCAGCACACGTTCTGCTCGATGACGTCCCTCAAACTCTTGATCCAGTTGAGGCCGAGGGAGAGTTCCGTCAGCACGATGGCGTGGCGACGATGATGATGAAGTTTACCGACGCAGGGCTTCGCCTAAGCACTACGACGATATGACCGAGGTGTGTAGCTGTGGAGGGGGGCACCGCACACGGCTAAGAGAAACTTTCGTGTGCCTTTGGGGTGCCCCCCCCCTCCGACGTATATAAAGGGGGGAGGAGAGGAGGCCAGCCATAGGGGGGGCGCGCCATAGGGAGGAGTCCTACTTGGACTTCGGTCCAAGTAGGATTCGCCCCCCCCCCCTTTCCTATTCCAACTAGGAGAAGGAGGGAAGGGGAAGGAGAGGAGAAGGAAGGAGGGGGGCGCCGCCCCCTCCTAGTCCAATTCGGACCAGCCAATGGGAGGGCGCGCGGGCCGCCCTTGAGGCCCCTCTCTCCTTTCCCCTAAAGCCCATTAAGGCCCATTACTCTCCCGGGGGGTTCCGGTAACCTCCCGGCACTACGGAAAATACCCAAAACACTTCGAAACCATTCCGGTGTCCGAATATAACCTTCCAATATATCGATCTTTATGTCTCGACCATTTCGAGACTCCTCGTCATGTTCGTGATCTCATCCGGGACTCCGAACAAACTTTGGTACATCAAATCACATAACTCATAATACAAATCATCATCGAACGTTAAGCGTGCGGACCCTACGGGTTCAAGAACTATGTAGACATGACCGAGACACATCTCCGGTCAATAACCAATAGCAGAACCTGGATGCTCATATTGGCTCCTACATATTCTACGAAGATCTTTATCAGTCAAACCGCATAACAACATACGTTGCTCCCTTTGTCATCGGTATGTTACTTGCCCGAGATTCGACCGTCGTATCATCATACCTAGTTCAATCTCGTTACCGGCAAGTCTCTTTACTCGTTCTGTAATGCATCATCCCGTGCTTAACTCATTAGTCACATTGCTTGCAAGGCTTATAGTGATGTGCATTACCGAGAGGGCCCAGAGATACCTCTCCGATACACGGAGTGATAAATCCTAATCTCGATCTATGCCAACCCAACAAACACCTTCGGAGACATCTGTAGAGCATCTTTATAATCACCCGGTTACGTTATGACGTTTGATAGCACATAAGGTGTTCCTAAGGTATTCGGGAGTTGCATAATCTCATAGTCAGAGGAACATGTATAAGTCATGATGAAAGCAATAGCAATAAAACTAAACAATTATTATGCTAAGCTAACGGATGGCTCTTGTCCATCACATCATTCTCTAATGATGTGATCCCGTTTATCAAATGATAACACATGTCTATGGTCAGGAAACATAACCATCTTTGATTAACGAGCTAGTCAAGTAGAGGCATACTAGGGACACTCTGTTTTGTCTATGTATTCACACATGTACTAAGTTTCCGATTAATACAATTCTAGCATGAATAATAAACATTTATCATGATATAAGAAAATATAAATAAAAACTTTATTATTGCCTCTAGGGCATATTTCCTTTAGGAGGGAGGAGGAGAGGGGAGGCCGGCGGCGCGATCTAGGGTTCCCTCCCGTCACCACACGGGGGCGACGCTGGAGGGAGGAGATGTTGGTCTCCTGTTTCCCCTCTGCTCTTTCCGATTGGTCCACCAGATGTTACGAGCAACAATAGTGAAGCTGAGCATCCATTCCCACAAGAGAAAAAGGGAAGAGTTAAATTGGCTGGACGAACCCATAAGTGTCATTGCTACTCCCGCTGTCCTTCTTTACATGAAAAACATATTTTTTAAATGGAGACAAAAATTTTACCTCAGCTCATTAATAAAGAAGAACATGCAAACATGGTTCATGATGTCCATTACACCTTAACTGAAAGACAAGTGAACCAACGTGTGGTTGGATGGTTAGAGGAACAGTGGTATCCCCAGCCTACCAGGGTTCAAGTCCCGGTGCTCGCATTATTTATGGATTTATTTCAGAATTTTCGGCGATGTGTTTTCAGTGAGAGGAGACGTTTCCGTCGACGACGAGGCGCCTACGGTGACTTTGTAAATCTTAAGATGATGTGCCAGCTCAGTCTCTCGAAGATGCTCATAAAAATAGGGTGTGTGTGCATTCATAGGGGTGAATGTATGTGCGTATGTATGAGCGCTTGCATCTGTACTGTGTTGAAAAAAATAAAAGATAAAAACAACTACTCTCACAACAACTCATCATAATGGTCAAGGGCGAGGCGGTACACGCTCCGCACTAAGAAAATCCTGCGCGGATCGGTACGACGTGATGTATTACACCACTCACCGGCTGACCCGGTCAGTGATAACTATCAACATGGAATAACAATTGAAGTTATCACTGACCGTCCGCTAGCTGAAGGCATGTGCAACAAAGAATTAAACAACACACAATTACAGAGGCAACACAGAAGACATGAAGACATGCACATATAAACATTGGTGAACATTCGATTGTCTCGTTGAATTTAAACTATTGTTGTACTCGCGATATTTGCATGAATGAATTGTGCTATTTCCACAATTATTTTGAGTGTTGTGGGTTATTTCTTATAAATTATGTCCAAACTTTGCTAAATTTGATTGTGTTTGCATGAAATTCATCTGGTTTGTTGAAATCCAGTTTGAAATGTGCGCCGACACGGTCGAATAGCCGACTCCTGCATCAGTGCTTGCAGATTTGTCCCATGCGGATGAATACGGTGTCTGGTTTAAGAGTCAGCCTTTAAATGTCCTTAGGGCATCTACAACGTTGACCCTCAAATCGCCCACAACCTTTCGGATCACACGGTCCGGATGTGTTGTGCAATTCAATGCGGTCCTGCAACGGTCCGCATGGCAATCCGGATGCACTTTCTCTCGCAAACCGGAGACAAATTAGGAGGGCTTCGTGGGTGTCCGGACAGAATTCACGCCCGCTTCTGACCACCCTGGCCACCCAAAATCCTTCCCTCCTAGCCCGTGCGCGTACTCGCCTGACACCGGTTGCCCACATTCATAGCCGCTGTAGAGCGGCCGCTCCGTATTGACGCCGGCCCAGAGCAGACTGACCTCTCACTAGCTCCTCCATTGAAGCGCCGCACCGACCGATGGCACCGCCCGACGTCCTTGGTGTCTGCGCCTGTTCAATAACGAAGACGCGTTACTGGACGGGACGAATATCTACCATGCCCGTTCAATGCCCCGTCCGTTCGTACGCTGCCGTTAAGCAGGCTCGCCGACTGAGAAACCCACTCCAACACTGTGCAATGACGCACCCGGACGCCTGGCCTCACTGGAATCCGCTATTTAAAGGCCGCCACACCCGACTAACTCCACGCCACAGCACAACCGCTCCTCATCCTCCTCCCTTGCACCACATCCACCAATGGAGGCGACAACGCTATGTGGGAGAGCCTTTCGACGGAGATGAAGTACGAGGTGGCCGCCTGGCAGAGCCGTCGTGCCAGACGGATCGAGGCCGGCATGCCAACCAGCTCGCCCGAGGTCTCCAACGATGAGGACGACCCCACGATGGAGACAGTCTCCGATGACACCGCACCGGAGCCCGCGTTTGTGCATGCTGGCTTCACCATGGAGCAGGCGCAGACGCACTTCAACGCCGCCATGGCGGAAGAATGTCGGTGTTCCAGCAGGTGCAGGAGGAACAACGGTACAACTTGTTCCTCCTCGAGCAGTACCGGCTGGCGGAGGGCCAAATCGACAGCGAGTGCGCGAGCGAGGAGGTCGTGGCAGCCATGGCCGCGACGAACCCCAACTTCGCCACAGAGTAGCGTGGTATCTACAAGGCCGTCCGTGCTCAAACCACCGCTCGCCAGGAACAGGCCTTCGCGGAGGCACATCTGTAGGCGATCGCGGACAAGAACAATGCCAACTACGCGTCCTATGCGCCGCCGACGAACTTTCGCTTGGCCCGGTGGGACGACGAGAGCGCAGGTGCCTCCATTTCCATCGTGAATCTCACGTCCACCGGCGACGAACAAGGCGTGGACTCCTCCGAGGATGAGTAGGGCATTGGGCCCTTGTGTCCTATGTGGACCGGTCCGTCTCTCATGTTTTACTCTTCCTCGTCGGAGACCGCACCTTCACTTCATCGGTCTTATTGCCGGTGCTCATGGAGACGGCAGATGGAGGGCGCGGTCCCTAAAAGAGAACAACAGGGGCTTGGACACCGCTGTAGGATAGATTTAGTGTAGGATATAATTTTTTTCTAAATGTTTGAAGTATAATGAAAATCCACCGTATATGTATGAATGTCGTTTGGTTTATATAAAATCCGCCATGCTTGCACGAATTTTGTCGGACTAGTTTAAATTATTGTTGAAATATATGCAGACAACAACGTTAGACGACGGCCTCCGGCATCAATGGTCAGAGGAAATTTACGAGTCAGCATTAGAGATGCCCTTACCTCGTTTCGTTGGGGAACGATTCGTTTGTTCTCTGTCCTGCTCAGATCGAACACATTGGAGTCCAAAGAATATCCGTGCAGTAACCAAACCACCTTCCTGTGCTAATTCGGCCTTGCAAGCTGCTACGTAGCCGACTAGAATCCGATCGCAACTCTACCAGTACCAGCCCCGATCCTCTATATACTCGCCGAGACACGCAGCACGAACCAAGAAAGAACAACTCGTACCGTCGTACGCACTCTCGCCGTGAATTCATAGCTCTCGATTATCGATCGACTTTCGACGACCTACCAAGACAAAGCTACAAGCGCGACACGTACGCGACCATGGCGGGCGGCAGCAAGGCCGCGGCCGCTGTGGCTGTGGTCTTGGCCTTCCTACTCTTCGCCATCGCCTCGACAGCAGCCGCCGCCGCACCCGACATGTCCATCATCTCGTACAACTCGGCGCACGCCGTCCGTGGGCTGGAGCGGACGGAGGCCGAGGTGCGCGCGATGTACGACCACTGGCTGGCGCGGCACGGCCGCTCGTACAATGCGCTCGGCGAGTACGACCGCCGGTTCCGGGCGTTCTGGGACAACCTCAGGCTCGTCGACGCCCGCGGGTTCCGCCTCGGGATGAACCGCTTCGCCGACCTCACCAACGACGAGTCCCGCGCTGCCTACCTCGGCGCCATCCCGAGCAGCCAAGGCCGCCACGCCGTCGGCGGGAGGTACCTCCACGACGGCGCCGAGACGCTGCCGGAGTCCGTGGACTGGAGGGAGAAGGGCGCCGTGGCCCCTGTGAAGAACCAGGGCCAGTGCGGCAGCTGCTGGGCGTTCTCGGCGGTCGGCGCGGTGGAAGGCATCAACAAGATTGTCACGGGCGACCTGGTGACGCTGTCGGAGCAGGAGCTGGTGGAGTGCGCAAGGAACGGGCAGAACAGCGGGTGCAATGGCGGGATGATGGAGGACGCGTTCGACTTCATCGCCCGGAACGGCGGCATCGACACGGAGGAGGACTACCCCTACACCGCCAAGGACGGCAGGTGCGACCACGCCAAGAGGAGCCGCACGGCCGTGTCCATCGACGGCTTCGAGTTGGTGCCGGAGAACGACGAGCTGTCCCTGAAGAAGGCGGTGGCGCACCAGCCCGTGAGCGTGGGCATCGAGGCCGGTGGCCCCGAGTTCCAGCTGTACGAGTCGGGGGTGTTCACCGGCAGGTGCGGCACGGAGCTGGACCACGGCGTGGTGGCGGTGGGGTACGGCACCGACAATGGCAGGGACTACTGGAGCGTGCGCAACTCATGGGGCCCAGACTGGGGCGAGGGCGGCTACATCCGGATGGAGCGCAACGTCACCGCGCGCGCCGGCAAGTGCGGCATCGCCATGATGGCGTCCTACCCCGTCAAGAACGGGCCCAACCCCTCACCCAAGCCTGACCCGCCGAAGCCGGTGGCCTGCGACCGCCACAGCAAGTGCCCGGCGGGGAGCACCTGCTGCTGCACCCACGGCGTGAGAAAGACGTGCTTCGTCTGGGGGTGCTGCCCTGCCAAGGGTGCCACCTGCTGCAAGGACGGCGCCACCTGCTGCCCGTCGGACTACCCCGTCTGCAACGCCGAGAACCGCACTTGCTCCAAGGTACCAACAGCAACTATCCAATCTCGATGCGTTGATTTCTGGAACTAATTTGCATGCACGAATTCGTTGGTTTTGTGCTAATATTTTTTGCGTGGATGTTTTTGGTTTTTGGTTTTGTTTGACAGAGCAAGAACAGCCCGTACAACGTGGATGCGCTTATCCGTACTCCGGCCAAGCGAAGCAGGACAACGACGATTACACAACTGGTCGATTTTTAGTGTTCTCTGAACTGGACTTCTAGGCTCTGGGTCTTTTCTTAGTTTCTTTAGCACATGGGAATTTTCTTAGTTACAATAGTACACCATATAGGATATGAAATTTGTATCCGCACGAACATGTACATGCGAAATACCAGTTTTTTTTAACACAAATACCAGAATTTTCACCTCGTTGAGATCAGACACTCCTTCTATCCATTTTTTTTCTTTCCATCTCTCTTTTTGGCTCTACTAGCAAAAATGCCCGTGCGTTGCATCGGAAAAAAAAAATCATCACACCCCGTAACCATAGCCAATTACACGAGTAATTTTTTGACTCATGACCCACATGAACTAATCTCAACATGAAGAATTATGCTTTCGGCCGAACCATCTTTGCAAAATGGCTAACGAATGTTTGCATTGTTTGGTTTGCGGGTTTGTTAGTTTTATTACCACATCCACTGTAGCAGGTGTACTTATTGTCCACTGTTAATGCAAGGCATATGTAGTCTGAGAAACATAAGGACCCGGAATCTATTGGGTTAAAAAAAATAAAAAAAACATTGTGACCAGCTTATTAACCAAGAACCCAAAAAATGGATAATTAATTTCCTAAAGTTAGGACATTTTCTTGTGGATCTGTAACAATCTTCCCAAAATCTAGAACAATTCTATCCTAAACCCAAAACTTTTTTTTCTTAAACCTAGTACATTGTCCGGCTTAATAAAAACATGTCTTTTCTTAATAGAGAAATGTTCTTAAAAATGTCATATTTTTGGGGGGTTCAAAAAATGTCATCTAATGAAAAGAGTCGGTGCATTGCAACGGGGCAAACATCTCACTTTCTCCTAATTATTCTTTGTAGAGGTTCGTGTTGCCTGGGGTTGTGGATTAAGGCATCTTATGTTCCTAGTCATAGATGTATACTGAATGATGGACATATTCAGGTGTTGTAAGAAATGTTTAAATTTTGAATTAATCAGTGGTCAGTAATTGTGGCTACCGGGTAGTAACCACGAAAATAACATAGACCCCCCAAGATTCATGCCCTCTATTTTAACACGGCACCCCACCAGTGTTGCCACTTAACCTTCATCCAAGTCTACTTTATGGTGTAGTCCAAAGTGAGCAATGAAGCGCAGTCCAAAGTGAGCAATGAAGCGAAAACAGTGTCACTGTGAATAGCACTTGTTTATGGAATCAACAGCTAGCTAGTGGTTGTAGTTCAATATTGTAAATCAGTATGTTATTGAAAAGGTCGTTCAGTCTCACTGGAACTGGAATATTATCAAGGATTAGTCTCTATGTCTACTAAATTTACAGCCCCGCAAACTACAAGAAAAATGAGGCATTCTAGTGAGCATGCATCTAATTAGATTAGTATCGGATGTAATGTAATACTGGAGGGGGCACATTCCCCTCACCTTGACCAACCTGATTATTTTCTTTATTGGTAGGATTTCTCTTAAACCTTATAGCTTATTTAAATTACTTCAGTATAAATTAGGTGTTAGGCCTACCACATAAAGTTAACCTAAAGGCTACAGCAAAAATCCAGAATCAAGCAATGATGAACCTGGCAATAAAGCTAGAACCACCTGTCCTGAAACAGATCTCAATAGGCAAAATAACTAACTTATGGTGTACACAAGATTTTATCAGATCAAACAACTTAGGTGGTAAGCAGAGTTGTTAACCCAAATTTCCAGAATTTTACATGATTGAATGCTGTTGTATAGACTAACCATGACTTAAATAAAGCTACTCGGTGTAAAACGAACCTTATCAAGCGTTGGAGAGAGAGATCTCATCCCTGCGCCTCTACCACGGCTCGTCAAGATGAGCTGCTTGAGATCAGACACAGCTATAAAAGAATAGGGCAACAACACATAGTAAGTTTCCTCTGCACTCATATTTTTAATATATAACAACACCCATGATGGAGTCTTCGAATCGCAATAATGGAGCGTCACAACACCCATGATGAATTCCCACATTCCGGTGAAACCATCTGGCCCGGGCACCTTTTCAGGATGCATATCAAATACGGCCTATTTTATTTCCTCTTCGGTGAAGGGCGCTCTAGTTCCAGCAGCTTACAAGGTTGAAAACCAAGAGCGTCAAAATTCAATGTAGCGGTCTTCTTCAGAGAGGGCCTGCAACATGGCATTGGGTGCAGCCTCACACCACGGTTGGTTATACAGGAATCAATTAAGCCTGACAAGAATTGTGTTGAATTGTTCATTTCTCCATGTGTATCAGACCCCTGTTGAGATTACCATTGTTCTTATCCTTAGCTGCAGCAATCATATTGAAATCGCCAAGAACAAGAGCGGGCCAGGGCAGTTAATCCCAATTTGCTGCAGGTCAGCAAGAAAGTCCATCTTGTCAGAGAAAAATTGGGGGCCATAGACGTTAACCATCTGCCAAACTAACCCGTTTGCTCTGCTTTCACATATAGCAGAGTTGAAAATTTTGGAACATTGGATAGAGGAAACCACAACGTCATCTGCCCAGGCTATTAGCAACCCTCCACTTGCTCCATCAGATGGGGAATAGGCAAATCCCGAGAAAGAAGCACCACAAATCTCCTTCACCAAATTAAGATCAAACACGGACATTTTGGTTTCATCATTATGACTAACAAACACACTGACAGCCGCTCTTCTCGCCGGGGAGTTAAGCCCCCTGACATTCCACACAAGGAAATTGCCACTAATCAAAGAAACACAAACGACATGGGTACAGGCTGAGACAAACAGTGAACTGAGACTCAGGCGATTGTATTCTTCAGAATCTTCTTACCCCCAATGGCATGAGTTGAAAGCTGTGTCAGGGCGTCCATCTGGGAGATGGAGAGGGGATCTTGAAGCAGTCAGCATAGCAGGAGAGGAGATCCGCGGGGTTGGCGACCGGCTCCTCAAATTGGACTCCAATGCGGCGGCACATGAGCCGCTTTGCCTGAGTGAGCGACTGAGAGAACATTTTACTGCCCACGAAATCCATAGGAAGAAACGATCGAGAGAGGATCTAGTAAAACGACGACTCACATCTCTTGACGGAATTAACACTCCAGATTGGACCAAAGAAGAACAAGCGATGGATTCTGGGGAGCTAAGACCTGCGGATGTAGATGACGTCTGGTAGATTGGCCCGGTGCCTTCTTCGAAGTTGCAGGAGCAGCGCCATCTCCGCCTAGACCCATGTCCAGAAAGGATGACCTCGAAGTGCAGCCACAAGCCCAGGACGAGCCGCAGGGCAGGATACGGGGGCTGACGGGGAGGGGCAGGGAGGAGGCCGAAGGGCTGGAAGGAGGAGGCAGGGCGGCGAAACCGGATGGAGGAGAGGGCGGGGCGGGAGCGGTGGGGAGGTGCGCGAGGTTTCGAGAGGATGGCGAGAGAAGAGATTAATCCAGAGAAGAAGACCGGCCGCTGCCGCCGGCGCCATGTCCATACGGATCGAGCAGAGTAGGCATCGAAGAAACCGTGGGCCAAGGCCCAACTGGATCGCAGCCCAGCTAAGCGATCAAGAAAGAAGGTAGCGGTCAATCGAAGAGACAAAATTTAGTACCACCTCAAATATGTTTTAAAGTCAAATTGAAAACGTAAAATCACGGGAAGAGGCGTATTGTGACGGTGAACCCACGGAGTCAATCCGTGCTTTATTATTAGGGATAGATTTATGTTCTCCAAATTAGCTATGATTTATATTAGGGTGAATTGAACTTTGGACCTCATACTGAGGCACGACTGCTGTTGAATTTTAAGAAACGGAAACCTTTAAGAACATAGAATAGCGTCCAGAAGACATCTTTGGAATTTTTTGAAACCTTTTTTACTGATTGTGATTATTTTTGAAATGCCGAATATTTTTCAAAACACAAACAATATTAAATTTTGAAAAGTAGTTTTTCAAATGTGTATAAACTTTATAATTCCAATTTATTTTTTGAAACATAAAAACAAAATTTGGTATTCCGAACAATTTCTTCGTGAACAAATTTTGAAAACATGGACAGTTTTTTAAAATCCCCAAACAGATTTTAGAGTGTGGACACTTCTGAAAATTCCAAACATTTTGTGAAATACATGAATACATTTATTCTATTTTTATTTTAATAAAAAAAATAATAAGGGTTTTGCACCATTGTAAAAATGTTCGCGCATTTCAAAAGAATGTTTGTGATGTTTAAAAAAATATTACACCATGGAAAAAAATCATAACATTTGAAGAAATGTCCATGACAATTCTTTAAAAGAAACTTCCCGCATTCCAAAAAAGGCATGAAATTTTCTACAAAATTTTATGCAATGTAAAAAAAATCTTTGCATAATTTTTTTTAGAAATACATACCATTTAGAAAAATAATTCAGTAGGAATTGGAAAAATGTTTACCATGTATTCTAAAAAAATGCTTGGGCCTGTATTTGAAAAAAAAATCATCATGTATTATAAAAAAATGTTCAATGTGTGTTAAAGTATGTTCCCCATGTAAGAATATACAATGTGTATTAAAGTGGACATGTATTTGCAAAAAAAATACAAATATATAGGGGGTATTGGGTTGGAAATGAGTTGTGTGCCGAGAGTGGACATGCAACTATGTCGGGCATGAGTTGCATGTTTAGCTTGGACATGCAACTGGGTCGGATGGGTTTACATGTTGGGGTTGAACATCGAACTATATAGGGGTCGGTGCAAGTTGCGTGTTGAAAAACAAAGCACAATCCTAGTTGTGAGTCAAACGATGAGCTTGAACTGGGAAAACTACGAGCTGAATTGCGAGTTGAGGATGGACTTACAACTGGGACAACTACAAACTATGAGACCGGTTGCGAGTCAAGTGTCGACTTACAACTGGGATAAAAACAAACTATGGTCCCAGTTGCGAGTCAAGGATGAACTTGCAACTAGGATAAAACAAACTATGGTCCTAGTTGTGAGTCCAGGATGGACTTGCAACTAGGATGAAAGACAAAAACACAAGCCCAGTTGCGAGTTAAGGATAGACTTGCAACTAGGATGGAGAACAAGCTACGGGCCTAGTTGCGAGTCGATGGTGGACTTGTAACTGAGACAATTATACAAAACAATGATACGGGTTGCGAGTCGATGGTGGACTTGCAACTAGGACATCAACAAACAATGAGCCCAGTTGCGAGTCGAGGGTGGACTTGCAAATGGGACAACAACAAACTATGATCCTAGTTGCGAGTCGAGGATGGACTTGCAATTAAGACAACTACAAAACAATGAGCCCATTTGCGAGTTAAGGGTTGACTTGCAACTCAGATGAAACAAACTACAGTCTTAGTTGCGAGTCAAGGGTGGACTTTCTACTAGCATAAAAAGGGCCCTAAGTGTAAGTCAATGGTTGACTTACATCTGGCCACCTAATTTGCGAGTGAATGGTTGACTTGCTGTAAGTGCATCTAGTTCCATCCCTAGTTGGTTTTGGAGTATTGACGACAAACATGGTTGAGGGACTAATGTGTTTGTGAGAATTGCAGGATAACATAGGTTGTAGTCCCTCATTGATTCGGTTTACCTACCAGAGATGAGCCCTAAAAATGTATGAAGACATTAAAGATAATGGTGATCCGTGAAGACATTCACGGTGAAGATAATGACGTGTGAAGACATTCACTTGAAGATTATGGAGTGCGAAGACATAGTTTCTTTCGTAGTTTCCTTTTCTTCTTTATTGCATCATAGGAACCACCGAACTGTTAAGTGGGGTCCAAGTGAACAAAGTCAGAAGACTGGCGTGATGCTCAACCCAAATCCTATGTCTTCGAGCGAAGACAATGAGAGCAAATCTTATCCAGAGTTGGATGAGTCAGCTTTGCTTGTAGCCCAAGCCAAGCTGTCGCGTGTGTTTGAAATCCGACTATTGGACACGTGTCGGTTCCTTAGTGACTCAGGGTCATTTCGGACATATCATGTCGGGTTGCCTCCCGGCTATAAATAGCCCACCTCCTACACCATAAATTGGCGGCTGCTCAGAGTTAGTGCACGACTTTTATCATTTGAGAGTAACCCACCTCCGAAGCCTTTGAGAGAGAGATCCCTGCGAGGACAAAGCCCAAAACACCCAGAGCCAAAGAGTGTTAGGCATCACTGAAGTCTTTCTGTCCGCGTGACCTGAAGACTTGTTACACTTGAGGACTGTGTATCCTCCACCTGGTTAAGCGTCATGTTCTAAG
The DNA here is from genome assembly GCF_002575655.3 of Aegilops tauschii subsp. strangulata. NCBI lineage: Eukaryota > Viridiplantae > Streptophyta > Magnoliopsida > Poales > Poaceae > Aegilops > Aegilops tauschii. The sequence continues at coordinate 247,734,963 of NC_053039.3, forward strand.
GATCCAAGAGTCATTGTGGATCGCTGGGAACGGAGTCTGTGAAGGTTTGGAAGTCTACCTTGAAGACTTACCAGAGTAATCGGGCGAGGACTGGGTGTCCTTAGCTCAAGGGGAATAAGGTGAAGATGTGGTCTTCTGAGTTCAATCTCAGCCTCCCTAACCAAACGTACAGTTGTCACAGCAACTGGAACTGGTCTACCAAATCCTTGTCTTCACCAATCTACTGGTTCTATCCCCCACCTCCTTTACATTTCAGTTTGTCTTCGTGAAGTCATTGCTTGTTTGCCCGATCTGTTTGACTTCACTGTGTGAAGACAATTACATGTTTGGCTTCATACTGTCTTCCATTCTGATCTGTACTACCTAGCTGCTATTAGTCTTCGAGCTTTCATGATGTTTCTTGCTTGACTATGGTCTGTCTAGAGTAGTTTATCTTCCGCTACATATCATGTAGGTTCCATGTGATTTTGTGTCTTCAAAGACCTCGTGTTTTGAAGACTTTCATAAAAATGGCCTATTCACCCCCCTCTAGTCGATAACTAGCACTTTCAATTGGTATCAGAGCAAGGTGCTCCCTTGTTCTGTGTGATTCTGTTTAACCACTTGGAGTTTTAGCAATGTCGCCTACATGGATAATCAAGGTCTCCGCTGCGTGCCCCGTCTTCCATGCCACCGATTACCCCTACTGGAAGAATAAGATGCGCATGCATCTTGAAGCCATTGACATCGACCTCTGGTATGTCGTCAAGACTGGCGTTCGGTCGGTGAAGGTTTCACCGCTGCTGATGTCAAGAGGTTCGTGCAACTGGACTCAACCGCCAAGAACATCATCTGTGGTCGTCTGACCAAATGACAGTATTGCCGTCTGATTGCTCTGGAAACTGCGAAGCTAGTCTGGGACTGGCTGTCCAAGGTCAATGAAGGCGTCTCAACTTAGAGAGACTCAAGGATTGATGTACTTCGCAATCTCTTCAACCGCTTCAAGAGAAATGACAATGAGAATGTCCAGCTCATGTTCGATCGCCTCACTAATATCACAAATGAGCTTCATGCACTCGGCGCCACTGAGATCACCAAGCATGAATTTGTGAAGAAGCTACTGAGATCACTTGACAACTCATTTGACACTCTGGCCCTGATGATTCAAGAATGCCCTAACATCAGAGATCTCGATCCGTCTGACATACTTGAGAGGCTCAACACACATGAATTCTAGTTGTCTGAGAAGAGAGATATCTATGGCCCCAACTATGGTCGAACCCGTGCTTTGAAGGCAAAAGTTGTTTCCTCATCTGAAGAAGAATCTGACTGCAGTTCTGATGACCATGAAGACATTGGCAAAGAGCTAGCAATGCTTGTGAGAAAGTTCTAGAAGTTCTCCAAGAAGAATCGCTTCGGGAAGTCTTCAAGATCCAGTTCCAAGAATGATGAGGCTTCCTCTCGTGACCACAAGAAGAGAACATGCCACAAGTGCAAGAAGCCATGTCACTACGTATCTGAATGTCCTCAATGGACAAGGAAGCCAAGAAAAATAAGAAGAGCAAGGAATATGATTCTGACGACAAGAAGAAGAAGAAATCCTCAGAGTCTTCTTCAAAGTCTTCATCGAAGTCTTCGTCTTACAAGAAGAGCTCATCTGGCAAGGCGTGTGCATTCATTAGCAAGGAGATGGATTCAGAGGAGGAGTCTGCTTCTGAGGAGGCGGAGGTGGAGTTTGAGGAGGAGTCTGATTCAGGCGTGGCAAGCCTAGCTCTAGCTTCGACATTCATCGCCAAGTCCATCTTCAACACTGAAGACAACGGTCATGCCGCCGATGCTACAGCCGATGATGAGGACGACTCTGCTCCAACCTACTGCTTCATGGCACGAGGTGCCAAGGTAAACTCACACGATGCTTACTTTCAAACCTCCAGTAAAGATGACTCTGAATGTGAATCCAAACCCAGCTATAAGACTCTTGCTAAAATTGCAACTGAACAACAAACTGCTATGGAACACATTCAAAAATTGCTAGACAAAAGCGATGACCTGTTGGATGAGGAAATGAATCAAACTCAGTCCTCAATCGAAGACATCAAAAATCTTCATGTTAAGTATGAAGAACTTGAAATTCGTCATGAAACCCTCTCAGCCACTCATGAGAAGCTTTCCTATGATTATCTTCAAAGGAAGCAAGATCTAGAGAAACTGAGAGTGTCTCTCATGAAGATCTTCAAAAAGAGAATGATTCACTACTCGCTCAACAGATCAGTTCCGCTCAGGAAGATTTTGTGCCACCATGCTTAAAATGCCTTGAGCGTGACAATGTTGTCTCTATTGCTGAATGTTCTACTGCCTCTGATGTTACAATGTAACACCCTGAGAATCATGCTACAGTAACCCCCTGTGATTAAGCTAATCATGTTGCTAAACAGGGCTTGATCACATTTGAATCACCTTCCTTTCAAACTCCTAGCTCAAACTTCAAATATAATTAAAGTGAAAAATAAAAGTTTTCAATAATTCAAACAAAAATGTTCAGTGGGTGCTAAATAATACACTGGTAATTATGGTGGAGAAAACTCCTTTTTATAAAATGCCTAAATACTTTAAGTGAAATAAAACAGAAAAGGAAATAAACAAATAAAAAGAAAACAGAAAACAGAAACAGTCAGAGAAAAAAAAAAGGGGGAGCAGGCCTTCCCCCCCCCACTGGACCCGTGGCCCATCTGCACCGAACCCCCCCCGGCCCAAACTGGGCCGCACCCCCGGCCCAGCCCACCTCCTCCCTCGCCCCTTCCCTGTTCCCCCGACCCGGTCGGAACAGGGGCGCGCTGCCGCCGCACCACCTCGCCGGCGGTGAACCCCGCGAGAGGATAAGGGCGCCAGCGGCCCCCGCTCCCTCGGGCCTCTCTCCCACTCACCCCGCTCACTCCCTCGGCCTCTGCGCCTCTCCCCCGGATCCGCGCCGCTCCCCTCTTCCCCACGCCCGACGCGCTCGCCGCCGTTCCCGTCGTTCACGCGGCCACCGTGCCCCACTCGCCACCTCGCCGTGTCGTACGACGTCGCCGCCCTCGACTACACCCCCTCCGCCTCTCCGTCGAAGCTCGGAGCCACTACAACGACCTCTCCGAGCTCACCTTCATCTTCGGACGCCGGCGACCCCCTTCTTCCCCGGCGACGACCTGCTGCTACTAAGCCACCCACGGGCCTTTCTTGCGTCGCGCGGTGAGCTCCTCTACCTCCTCCCCCTCTCCGTTAGCTCGCTCGCGCTCCGTAGCTGCTTCCCCGCGCGCGCCCGAACGCCACGCCGCGGAGCTCGCCGCCGGCGTGTCTCCGGTGACCAAATGGTCACGGGCGTTGGCCCGCTAGCCCGACCGCACCGAGCCACGCCGCGGAGCCCGACCGCATCTTCGTCACTGACATGCGGGCCCCGCCGCAAAAATTAAAAAAGAAAATGTTTTATAAATAAAAATAATTAGTTTAATTAATCTCTCACTGACAGGTGGGCCCAGTAGTTAATTAACTAAAAACTAATTAGTTTAATCCTCTGTTAACCCACTGTCTATGACAGGTGGGTCCCCCTTGTCAGTTTGACCAGTCAACCCGGACTGTTGACCGCTGACGTCACTCATACGTCATGCTGACGTCATATCCCTTTTTCTGTTAATTAAATAATTCCAGAAATTCAAATAAACTTTGAAAATTCATATCTTTTAAACCGTAACTCGGATGAAAATGTTTTCTATATGAAAGTTGCTCAGCACGACGAGACGAATCCGAATACGCAGTCCGTTCGTCCACCACACCTCCCTAACCTATCGAACTAGCAACTTTCCCCCTCCGGTCCGTCTGTCCGAAAACGTGAAACATCGGGAATACCTCCCGGATGTTCCCCCCCTTCACCGGTACCACCTACTGTCGCGTTAGGACACCCCTAGCACCGCTCACTGTCATGTCACGCATCGTCATGCTTATGTTTGCATTGTATTTACTGTTTCTTCCCCCTCTTCTCTCCGGTAGACTACGAGACCGACACTGCTGCTGCCCAGTTCGACTACGGAGTCGACGACCCCTCCTACTTGCCAGAGCAACCAGGCAAGCCCCCCCTTGATCACCAGATATCGCCTACTCTTCTCTATACTGCTTGCATTAGAGTAGTGTAGCATGTTACTGCTTTTCGATATCCTATTCTGATGCATAGCCTATCCTTGCTACTACTGTTGATACCTTTACTTGCAATCCTACATTCTTAGTATAGGATGCTAGATTTCCATCAGTGGCCCTACATTCTTGTCCGTCTGCTGTGCTACACTATCGGGCCGTGATCACCTGGGCGGTGATCGCGGGTATATACTTATATACTATATACATGACACATGTGATGACTAAAGTCGGGTCGGCTCGTAGGAGTACCCGCAAGTGGATCTTTGTGGCGGAGCGACAGGGCAGGTTGAGACCGCCTAGGTAAGAGGTGGGCCTGGCCCTGGTCGGCGTTCGCGGATACTTAACACGCTTAACGAGATCTTGGTATTTGATCTGAGTCTGGCCATTTGGTCTATACGCACTAGCCATCTACGCGGGAGTAGTTATGGGTATCCCGGCGTCGTGGTATCAGCCGAAGCCTTCGTGACGTCAGCGACTGAGTGGCGCGCGCCGTGTTGGACCGCTTTGACGTAACCGCCGTGATCGTGTGGGTTGCCAGGTCTGCTCGCGGCCGCGTTCGCAACGTGCAGGTGTGCATAGGGCGATGGGCCCAGACCCCTGCGCGCATAGGTTTAGACCGGCGTGCTGACCGCTCTGTTGTGCTTAGGTGGGGCTGCGACGCGTTGATCTTACGAGGCCGGGCATGACCCAAAAAAGTGTGTCCGGCCAATTGGGATCGAGCGTGTTGGGTTATGTGGTGCACCCCTGCAGGGAAGTTTATCTATTCGAATAGCCGTGTCCCTCGGTAAAAGGACGACCCGAAGTTGTACCTTGAGCTTATGACAACTAGAACTGGATACTGAATAAAATACACCCTTCCAAGTGCCAGATACAACCCGGTGATCGCTCTCTAACAGGGCGACGAGGAGGGGATTGCCGGGTAGGATTATGCTATGCGATGCTACTTGGAGGACTTCACTCTATTCTCTTCTATATGCTGCAAGATGGAGATGACCAGAAGCGTAGTCTTCGACAGGACTAGCTATCCCCCTTTTAATTCTGGCATTCTGCAGTTCAGTCCACTGATATGCCCCTTTACACATATACCAATGCATATGTAGTGTAGCTCCTTGATTGCGAGTACTTTGGATGAGTACTCACGGTTGCTTCTCTCCCTTTTTTTCCCCCTTTCCTTTCTATCTGGTTGTCGCAACTAGATGTTGGAGTCCAGGAGCCAGACGCCACCGTCGACGACGACACCTACGGCACTGGAGGTGCCTACTACTACGTGCAGGCCGCTGACGACGACCAGGAGTAGTTAGGAGGTCCCAGGCAGGAGGCCTTGCCTCTTCGATCGTTGCTACTTTTGTGCTAGCCTTCTTAAGGCAAAACTTGTTTAACTTATGTCTGTACTCAGATATTGTTGCTTCCGCTGACTCGTCTGTGATCGAGCACTTGTATTCGAGCCCTCGAGGCCCCTGGCTTGTATTATGATGCTTGTATGACTTATTTATGTTTTAGAGTTGTGTTGTGATATCTTCCCGTGAGTCCCTGATCTTGGTCGTACACATTTGCGTGCATGATTAGAGTACGGTCAAATCGGGGGCGTCACATACAATATCTTCAACTGCTGATGTGGTAACTAACACCTCCTCTAAGGATGCCACTACTATTGCTGACGAGAATGCCGGGTTGAAGACATTGCTTGAAACAGGCATGTACAAAAGTCTCAAAGGGCATTAGACACTATGTGATGTCCTCAAGAAACAGATTCTAAACTGAAACCCTGGGAAAGAGGGTGCTGGTTTCGAGAGGAAAATGAATGTTGATGGTGTCGGATCACGGGTTCCGGCAAAACCCTCAAGGTTCGAACACTGGGGTGCGCATCCCGACGTGTTAAAGGGGTTGTCAATCCCTTTCGGGTAACGGCGCCAGAAATTGGCAAGCGGACGTGAGAGAGTTGTAATAATTTGATAGATCGAACGCCAGTGCAGCAAAGTATTTTTGTATTTTTGGTTTAATAGATCTGAAAATAAAAGGCTAAAATAGATCGCAAAGGCAAATAATATGAGAAAGAGACCCCGGGGCCGTAGATTTCACTAGTGGCTTCTCTCGAGAAAAATAGCAAATAGTGGGTAAAGAAATTACTCTTGGGCAATTGATAGAACTTCAAATAATCATGACGATATCCAGACAATGATCATTATATAGGTATCACGTCCAAGATTAGTAGACCGACTCCTGCCTGCATCTACTACTATTACTCCACACATCGACCGCTATCCAACATGCATCTAGTGTATTAAGTTCATGGAGAAACGAAGTAATGCAATAAGAACGATGACATGATGTAGACAAGATCTATGTATGTAGAAATAGACCCCATCTTGTTATCCTTAATGGCAACAATGCATACGTGTCGGTTCCCCATATGTCACTGGGATCATGCACCATAAGATCGAACCCATCACAAAGCACCTTTTCCCATTGCAAGATAAATAGATCAAGTTGACCAAACAAAACCCAAATATCGGAGAAGAAATACGAGGCTATAAGCAATCATCATATAACAGATCAAAGAAGACTCAAATAACTTTCATGGATAAAAAGATAGATCTAATCATAAACTCAAAGTTCATCTGATCCCAACAAACACACCGCAAAAAGAGTTACATCATATGGATCTCCAAGAGACCATTGTATTGAGAATCAAATGCGAGAGAGGAAGCCATCTAGCTACTAACTACGGACCCGTAGGTCTACAAGAGACTACTCATGCATCATCGGAGAGGCACCAATGAACATGATGCACCCCTCCGTGATGGTGTCCAGATTGGATCTGGTGGTTCTGGACTCTGCGATGGCTCGAATTGATTTTCGTCTACTCCACTAGGGTTTATGGAATATTGGGGTATTTATAGAGCAAAGAGTCGGTTCGGGAGGCACCCGAGGTGGGCACAACCCACCAGGGCGCGCCTGGGCCTCCAGGCGCGCCCTGGTGAGTTGTGCTTCCATCGGAGCACTCCCGAGGCGCTTCTCCAGCCCACTGGATGTCTTCTGGTCCAAAAAAATCCACAAAAAGTTTCGCTGCATTTGGACACCGTGTGGTATTGATTTCCTGCGATGTAAAAAACATGCAGAAAACAACAACTGGTACTTGGCACTATGTCAATAGGTTAGTACCAAAAGGTAATATAAAATGGTTATAAAACATCCAAGAATGATAATATAGCAGCATGGAACAATAAAAAATTATAGATATGTTGGAGACGTATCACCATTCCCAAGCTTAATTCCTGCTGGTCCTCGAGTAGGTAAATGATAAAAACAGAATTTTTGATGTGGAATGCTGCCTAACATGTCATCTCATAATATTTTCTTTATATCATGGACATTTGGACTTTTATATTGTTCAAAGCAATAGTCTAGTTTTGACATGAGACTTAAATACTCAAGCATATCAACAAGCAACCATGTCTTTCAAAATATCAATGCTAAAATAAGTTATCCCTAGCCCATCATGCTCAATCATTGATCCATTCATGAAACACACTCGCATATTAGCTACACCCAATGCTCAAGTACGATCATAGTGCCTCCTAGTTGGTGCTTTATAAGAGAAGATGGAGACTCAATTTTTTTTTGCATAAAGTAAATGAAAGGCCCTTCACAGAGGGAAGTAGGGATTTGGGTGCCAGAGCTCAAAGCGAAAATTTAGAGATAAAAACATTTTGAGAGGCATACTTTTCCCACCAACAAAAATGACTTAGAGCTCCCAACACTTTCCATGCTAGATATATCATAGGCGGTTCCCAAACAGAAAATAAAGTTTATTCCTTTTCCACCATACTTTCACTTTCCATGGCTAACCGTATCCAAGGGTGCCTTCCATACCAACACTTTCCAAGTAATTTATTATTTTACAACATAAAGTAAATTCATTTTTCATTTCAGGACTGGGCATCCCTAATACCTTTGCCTTACTCTCGTGCAATGACAAGTGAATAAACACTCATCGTGAGAATAACACATCTAGCATGGAAAATATTAGCCACCTCTCACCGCCTCGCGAGCGGTACGAGCACACAAAAGAGAAATTTATTTTGAAAATTAGAGATGGCACATACAAATTTGCTTAGAACGGCAAAAGAATACCGCATATAGGTAGGTATAGTGGACTCATGTGGCAAAACTGGTTTAAAGGATTTTGGATGTACAAGTAGTGATCATACTTAGTGCAAAATGAAGGCTAGCAAAAGATTGAGAAGCGACCAACCAAGAAACGAATAATCTCATAAGAGAGCACTGAGCATAATTAACACCGAATAATGCACCACAAGTAGGATGTAATTTCATTGCATGACTATTGACTTTCGTGCTTGCATAGGGAATCACAAACCTTAACACCAATATTCTTACTAAAGCATAATTACTCATCAACATGACTCACATATCACATCGTCATATCTCAAAACTATTACAAAGAATCAAGTTTATTTTGTCCAATGATCTTCATGAAAGTTTTTATTATATCCTTCTTGGATATCTATCATTTTGGAACTAATTTTCATGTGTTGCTTTTGATAAGCTCAAACAAATATAAGTGAAGATCATGAGAATAATTTTTCTTTCTCTCAAATTAATTTAAGTGAAGCAAGAGAGAATTTCTTGAAAATTTCACTAACTCTCAAATAAATCAAAGTGAAGCAAGAGAGCATTTCTTTAAAAATACTAAAGCACACCATGCTCAAAAAGATATAAGTGAAGCACTAGAGCAATTCCATAGCTCATAAAAATTTAAGTGAAGCATAGAGAGCAATTCTAACAAGTCATGGCATAATTTTGGCTCTCTCAAATAGGTGTGTCCAACAAGGAATAAAGACTTAAAACACAAAGCAAAACAAGCAAAGACTCATATCATACAAGACGCTCCAAGCAAAACTCATAGTATGTGACGAATAAAATATAGCTTCGAGTAAAATACCGATGGTCGTTAGAAGAAAGAGGGGATGCCACTCGGGGCATCCCCAAGCTTAGTTGCTTGCTTCTCTTTGGATAATAGCTTGCGATGCCATGGGCATCCCCAAGCTTAGGCTCCTCTTACTCCTTATTCCTTCATCCATCGCAACATCACCCAAAACTTGAAAACTTCAGTCACACAAAACTCAACAAAACCTTCGTGAGATCCGTTAGTATAAGAAAACAAATCACTACTATAAGTACTGTTGCAACTGATTCATATTTTATTCTTGCATTATATTTACCGTATTCCAACTTTCCTATGGCAAAAACTCTTCAAAGAAAACCATAGAATCATCAAAACAAACACACAACGCAAAGAAAACAGAATCTGCCAAAAACAGAACAGTCTGTAGTAATCTGGATATTTCGAATACTTCTGTAACTCCAAAAATCCTGAAAACATAGGACGACCTAAGAATTTTGTATATTAATCTACTGTAAAAAATTCAGAATTTTTCGTTGCTTCTGTAATCTTTAAAAATTGTAACTCTGGATGCAAAAGTTCCTGTTTTTTTCAGCAAGATCAAACAACTATCGCCCAAGAAGATCCTAAAGGCTTTACTTGGCACAAACACTAATTAAAACACAAAAAGCACAATCATAACAGTAACATAATTGTGCAAACACTCAAGAACAAAAAGCAAAAATAAATTTTATTCATTGGGTTGCCTCTCAACAAGCGCTATTGTTTCACGCCCTTAGCTAGGCATAAGGCATGGATCTAAATTTTTTCATCTTTCCTCTTAATTTTCTTAGATGTATTTTCTTCATGAGGTTTTGTATAAACATCATAAAACATATTATCCATAGAAACCTTGGCCCTATTAAGTTGCTTAACATCATAACCCCTTTGATTTCCGGCAACAATCGAAGAGTAATGTTGATTAACATTATTGAAAACTTGTTGGATTATATCTAAAATGGGGACTCTCTTTTTAAGATTCTCATCGAAGCTTTGATTATTCCCAATCAAATGTCTTAAGGCATAATCACTATTGTAAAGAATTTCATCTATTACGGGCTTTTCACGATTCATACCATAAAAAATCAAAGATTTCCCTAACTTCCCATATTATGTAGTCAAATTCATTCATAAGGACAAGAGTGGCCAACTTTTTAGCCCTAGGATTTTTTATAACGGGAAGCTCAAAAAACAATCTTTGCAAAGTAGGATGAGTACGGATAAATTTACTTTCAAGTTTCAGAACTAGTGCTGAAATAGCATCCGCATATGATCTAGTATTTCTAAGTATAGGAGCATTATTAAGACTTAGATTTCCAACACAATTGAAAATTCTTGGATACGTTCTTTTCCCATAACATTCCCTTGCCCCAAGATAAAAGTTTTAGCATCCAGATTGCCCGTACGTCCAATATTAGGAGTTAGGCCATCATCTGTTGCTGCCATACCAAAATCACTCATGATTGCAAGCAAAGGATAGATCTGACGAGAAAACGGCGAATGGAAAAAGAGGGTGAATAAAACGGCAATTTTTTGTGAAGTGGGGGAGAGGAAAACGAGAGGCAAATGGTAAATAATGTAAATTGCGAGGAGATGAGGTTTGTGATTAAGATCTGGTAGATGTTGATGATCCTCCCCGGCAACGGCGCCAGAAATTCCTTTTGATGTCTGCTAGAACTACGTCGGTATTTCCCCAAAGAGGAAGGGATGATGCAGCACATCAATGGTAGGTATTTCCCTCAGTGATGAGACCAAGGTTATCGAACCAGTAGGAGAACCAAGCAAAACTATGTAAATAGCACCTACACACAAATAACAAATACTCGCAACCCGACGTGTTAAAGGGGTTGTCAATCCCTTTCGGGTAACGGCGCCAGAAATTGGCAACCGGACGTGAGAGAGTTGTAATAATTTGATAGATCGAACGCTAAATAAAATAAAGTGCAGCAAAGTATTTTTGTATTTTTGGTTTAATAGATATGAAAATAAAGGGCAAATAAAATAGATTGTAAAGGAAAATAATATGAGAAAGAGACCCGGGGGCCGTAGATTTCATTAGCGGCTTCTCTCGAGAAAAATAGCAAATGGTGGGTAAACAAATTACTGTTGGGCAATTGATAGAACTTCAAATAATCATGACGATATCCAGGCAATGATCATTATATAGGCATCACGTCCAAGATTAGTAGACCGAGTCCTGCCTGCATCTACTACTATTACTCCACACATCAACCGCTATCCAGCATGCATCTACTGTATTAAGTTCATGGAGAAATGGAGTAATGCAATAAGAACGATGACATGATGTAGACAAGATCTATTTATGTAGAAATAGGCCCCATCTTGTTATCCTTAATGGCAACGATACATATGTGTCGCTTCCCCTTCTGTCACTGGGATCAAGCACCGTAAGATCGAACCCATCACAAAACACCTCTTCCCATTGCAAGATAAATAGATCAAGTTGGCCAAACAAAACCCAAATAGCGGAGAAGAAATACGAGGCTATAAGCAATCATGCATATAAGAGATCAAAGAAGACTCAAATAACTTTCACGGATAAAAAGATAGATCTGATCATAAACTCAAAGTTCATCCGATCCCAACAAACACACTGCGAAAAGAGTTACATCATATGGATCTCCAAGAGACCATTGTATTGATAATCAAACGAGAGAGAGGAAGCCATCTAGCTACTAACTACGGACCCGTAGGTCTACAAGAGACTACTCACGCATCATCGGAGAGGCACCAATGAACATGATGCACCCCTCCGTGATGGTGTCTAGATTGGATCTGGTGGTTCTGGACTCTGCGGTGACTGGAATTGATTTTCGTCGACTCCCCTAGGGTTTATGGAATATTGGGGTATTTATAAAGTAAAGAGTCGGTTCAGGAGGCACCCGACGTGGGCACAACCCACCAGGGCGCGCCTGGGCCTCCAGGCGTGCCCTGGTAGGTTGTGCTCCCCTCGGAGCACCCCCCCAGGCACTTCTCCAGCCCACTGGATGTCTTCTGGTCCAAAAGAATCCACAAAAAGTTTCGCTGCATTTGGACTCCGTTTGGTACTGATTTCCTGCGATGTAAAAAACATGCAGAAAACAGCAACTATTACTTGGCACTATGTCAATAGGTTAGTACCAAAAGGTAATATAAAATGGTTATAAAACATCCAAGAATGATAATATAACAGCATGGAACAATAAAAAATTATAGATACGTTGGAGACGTATCGGTGCACATAATTCTCTATAAGACTGAAGTGCGAGATGTCTTCAGACGATTCGCCAATCGCGCCATGACCAAATATGGCGTCAAGATCAAGCACATCGAGAGTGACAATGGCATGGAATTCAAGAACACTAGCCTCGACACCTATCTTGATATACTGGCAATCACCCAGGAGCTCTCCGCTCCATACACACCTCAGCAGAATGGCGTCATGGAGCGCAAGAACATGACCCTTATTGAGATGGCACGTACGATGCTTGATGAGTACAAGACTCCAAGAAAGTTCTGGCCTGAAGCCATTGATACTGCATGCCATATCATTAACAGAGTTTATCTTCACAAATTCCTCAATAAGACATCCTATGAACCACTCACTGGTAAGAAGCCAAACGTAAGCTATTTCAAAGTCTTTAGTTCTAGGTGCTGGATCAAGGATCCACATCACACTTCAAAATTTGCACCGAAAGCACATGAAAGTTTTATGCTTGGTTACGGAAAGGATTCGCACACCTACAGAGTCTTCAACCTCTTTCACTATAAAGTGGTTGAAACTATAGATGTGCGGTTCAATGAGAATAACGGCTCGCAAAGAGAGCACCTGCCAAATGTGCTAGATGAAGTTTCCCCTAGCGAATCTATCAAGCTGATGGGTACTGGAGAAATCATACCCACCGAGGAACAAGCGAAAGAGGAAATTGTAGTTCCAGCACCTACTACACGTGAACACAATGCTCAGTCTAAAGATAATGATGAAGATGAAGATAGCAATCAGCAAGAGCAAAGTCTTCGCCCTGTTCATCCTCGGGTTGCCAATGAAGTTCAGATTGTGAAGATTCTTGATAGTATCAATGCACCTGGTCCTCTCACTCGATCAAGAGCAACACAACTAGCAAATTTATGTGGACACTTTGCATTTGCCTCTATATCTGAACCCAAGAAAGTTGATGAAGCCTTCATGGAACCTGAATGGATTCAAGATATGCAAGAAGAGCTTCAACAATTTGAGCTGAACAATGTCTGGGAATTTTTCAAACGTCCTGATCCTCGCAAGCACAATATTATAGGCACCAAATGGATCTATCGCAACAAGAAAGATGAACATGGTCAACTTGTCAGAAAAAAAGCTCGTCTCGTTGCTCAAGGTTACACACAAGTAGAAGGAATTGACTTTGATGAAACATTTGCTCCTGTGGCTAGGCTTGAAGCCATTCTTATACTGCTAGCATATGCTAACCACAACAACATCCTTCTGTATCAAATGGATGTGAAGAGTGCCTCCCTCAACGGCAAAATTGAAGAAGAAGTGTATGTAGCTCAATCACCTGGTTTTGAAGATCCAAAGCGTCCTGATATGGTCTACAAACTCAACAAGGCACCATATGGCCTCAAACAAGCACCTCGCCCTTGGTATGACACACTCAAAGACTTCCTGAAGAGCAAATGCTTCAAACCTGGTTCTCTTGATCCCACTCTCTTCACGAAGACATATATATGATGGAGAATTGTTTGTATCTATGTGGATTACATTATCTTTGGCTGCACTGATAAGAGATACAGTGATGAGTTTGGGCATATGATGCAAGAGCAATATCAAATGTCCATGACGGGAGAGCTGAAATCCTTTATTGGTCTTCAAATCCGTCAACAGAGAAATGGCATCTTCATATCACAAGAAAAATACCTCAAAGATTGCGTGAAGAAGTCTGAAATGGAAGACTGCAAAGGGTACACGATGCCTATGCCAACCAAAGGTCAATTGGGCTCCGACGACAATAGTAAAGAGTTCGATCAAAAGGTATACCACTCCATGATTGGTTCTTTATTGTACTTATGTGCATCTAGGCCAGATATAATGCTTAGCGTTTGCATGTGTGCCCGATTCCAAGCGGCACCAAAGGAGTCGCATCACCTCGCGATGAAGCGAATACTTAGATATTTGGCTCATGATGACCCACAAGTATAGGGGATCTATCGTAGTCCTTTCGATAAGTAAGAGTGCCGAACCCAACGAGGAGCAGAAGGAAATGACAAGCGGTTTTCAGTAGGGTATTCTCTGCAAGCACTGAAATTATCGGTAACAGATAGTTTTGTGATAAGGTAATTTGTAACGGGTAACAAGCAATGAAAGTAAACAAGGTGCAGCAAGATGGCCCAATCCTTTTTATAGCAAAGGACAAGCCTGGAAAAACTCTTATATAGAGAAAAGCGCTCCCGAGGACACATGGGAATTATCGTCAAGCTAGTTTTCATCACGCTCATATGATTCGCGTTCGTTACTTTGATAATTTGGTATGTGGGTGGACCGGTGCTTGGGTGCTGTCCTTTCTTGGATAAGCATCCCACTTATGATTAACCCCTATTGCAAGCATCTGCAACTACAAAAGAAGTATTAAGGTAAACCTAACCATAGCATGAAACATATGGATCCAAATCAGTCCCTTACTAAGCAACTCATAAACTAGGGTTTAAGCTTCTGTCACTCTAGCAACCCATCATCTACTTATTACTTCCCAATGCCTTCCTCTAGGCCCAAACAATGGTGAAGTGTCATGTAGTCGACGTTCGCATAACACCATTAGAGGAAAGACAACATACATCTCATCAAAATATCGAACGAATACCAAATTCACATGACTACTTATAGCAAGACTTCTCCCATGTCCTCAGGAACAAATGTAATTACTCACAAATCATATTATGTTCATAATCAGAGGGGTATTAATATGCATAAAGGATCTGAACATATGATCTTCCACCAAATAAACCAACTAGCATCAACTACAAGGAGTAATCAACACTACTAGCAACCCACAGGTACCAATATGAGGTTTTGGGACAAAGATTGAATACAAGAGATGAACTAGGGTTTGAGAGGAGATGGTGCTGGTGAAGATGTTGACGGAGATTGACCCCCTCCCGATGATAGGATCGTTGGTGATGACGATGGCGATGATTTCCCCCTCCCGGAGGGAAGTTTCCCCGGCAGAACAGCTCTGCCGGAGCCCTAGATTGGTTCCGCCAAGGTTCCGCCTCGTGGCGGCGGATTTTCTTCCCGAAAGCTTGCTTATTATTTTTTCCAGGGTAAAAGACTTCATATAGCAGAAGATGGGCACCGGAGGCCTGCCAGGGGGCCCATGAGGCAGGGGGCGCGCCCAGGGGGTAGGGCGCGCCCCCCACCCTCGTGGCCAGGGTGTGGGCCCCTCTGGTGGATTCTTTCGCTAGTATTTTTGTTAAATCCAAAAATAACTTTCGTGAAGTTTCAGGACTTTTGGAGTTGTGCAGAATAGGTCTCTAATATTTGCTCCTTTTCCAGCCCAGAATTCCAGCTGCCGGCACTCTCCCTCTTCATGTAAACCTTGTAAAATAAGAGAGAATAGGCATAAGTATTGTGACATAACATGTAATAACAGCCCACAATGCAATAAATATTGATATAAAAGCATGATGCAAAATGGACGTATCAACTCCCCCAAGCTTAGACCTCGCTTGTCCTCAAGCGGAAGCCGATAATGATAAATATGTCCACATGTTTAGAGATAGAGGTGTCAATAAAATAAAATACGGACATGAGGGCACCATGATCATTCTTATAACAGCAACATAATTGAATATTGCAATATGACCTCTTATGATCAAGTAATAATCTATTCACAACGTAAAGTATGAATCAGAAACTTCATTGAGAACTAACAAACTATGATCTTGGTCATTGAAGCAATTGCAATTTATCATAACATCGGAAAGAGTCAATATAAGAGCTTTTCAGCAAGTCCACATACTCAACTATCATATAGTCTTTCACAATTGCTAACACTCATGCAATACTTATGGGTATGGAGTTTTAATCGGACACAGAGAAAGATAGGGGCTTATAGTATTGCCTCCCAACCTTTTACCTCAAGGGTAATGTCAACAATAATAGTTCATGATAACTTACATCCAATTGGATATATATATATACCAGGATCTTTCCAACACAATGTGCTTGCCAAAGGATAAAATGTAAAAAGGAAAGGTGAAGATCACCATGACCCTTGTATAAGGTATAGGACAAGAATAAAAGATAGGCCCTTCGCAGAGGGAAGCAGAGGTTGTCATGTGCTTTTATGGTTGGATGCACGAAATCTTAATGCAAAAGAACGTCACTTTATATTGCCACTTGTGATATGGACCTTTATTATGCAGTCCGTCGCTTTTATTTCTTCCACATCACAAGATCGTATAAAGCTTATTTTCTCCACACTAATAAATCATACATATTTAGAGAGCAATTTTTATTGCATGCAACAATGACAACTTACTTGAAGGATCTTACTCAATCCATAGGTAGATATGGTGGACTCTCATGGCAAAACTGGGTTTAAGGATATTCGGAAGCACAAGTAATATCTCTACTTGGTGCAAAGAATTTGGCTAGCATGAGAGGGAAAGGCAAGCTCAACATGTTGGATGATCCATGACAATATACTTTATTTCGGATATAAGAAAACATAACCCATTACGTTGTCTTCCTTGTCCAACATCAACTCTTTAGCATGTCATACTTTAATGAGTGCTCACAATCATAAAAGATGTCCAGGATAGTATATTTATATGTGAAAACCTCTCTTTCTTTATTACTTCCTATTAATTGCAACGATGACCAAAACTATGTTTGTCAACTCTCAACAACTTTTATTCATCATACTCTTTATATGTGAAGTCATTACTCTCAATAAGATCAATTTGATCTCTTTTTATTCTTTTTATTCTTTCTCTTTTCTTTTATTCCCTCACGATCATAGCAAAATAATCAAGCCCTTGACTCAATACTAAACTTTATTATATATAGCTCACAGACTCGATTACATAGAAGGATCATGAAGCAAAACTCAAAACTAAATCATACTAAAACTTTATTCTACTAGATCAAGATATTACCAAAAGGATCGAACTAAGAAAAAGGGTAAAGATAGGAGTGCGATGGTGATACGATACCGGGGCACCTCCCCCAAGCTTGGCAATTGCCAAGGGGAGTGCCCATACCCATGTGATTATATCTCTTTTGCTGGTGAAGAAGATGGTGGTGATGATGGATAGTCGCACATCGAGCGTAGGAGATCCTCCAATTTGCGAATAATGCCCTTGAGTGCGGTGATATGCTCCTTCAACAAAATATTTTCACGCGTGAGATACTTATTTTGTATGTGAGCTAACTCAATCATCTTGAAAGCTTCAATCTCCGTTTGGGTAAGAAGATTGTGATGAGGTTGGAGGATGTCTTCATCTTCTGCTGCCGAAACTTGGTCCTCCATGGCCTTCTTGATCCCATCATCCTTGTTGATCTCCCCGGGTTCTTCTCTCTTCAGCTCTCTCTTCATTAGCCAAGCATCATTGTCACCATTGTTGGAGGAGGGGGGCGACATGATGCCTGGCCTTGACAACTCTGGCAGAAAACAGCTTGAAACGAAAACAGAGGATATTTGCATGGTACGGTGGTCAGAACCTTTGGGAGATATATAATGAATTTTTACCGACCAAAAGAAGTATCGTGCAAGAAAACGGAGTCCGGAGAGCACACAGGGTGCCCACGAGGCAGGGGGGCGCGCCCAGGGGGTAGGGTGCGCCCTCCACCCTCGTGGACGCCTCGTGTCCTTCCCGGACTACTTATTATTTTCCTATTTTCTTAAATATTCCAAAACGGAGAAAGATTGCGATTAGAGCTGTTTTGGAGTCGGTTTACTTACCTACCACATACCTATTCCTTTTCGGAGTCTGAAACGTTCTGGAAAGTGTCCCTTATGTATTCCTTCGGGGTTACGGTTTCAATAACATTAGTTTCAACATTTATAGGATTACCTGAGATATAATGTTTGACTCTTTGACCGTTCACCACCTTCAGATTTGTGCCTTTGAAGTTGTTGATTTTTATAGCACCGGAACGGTAGACCTCCTCGATAACGTAAGGATCTTCCCATTTAGAGAGAAGTTTTCCTGCAAAAAATCTTTAAATGAGAGTTGAAAAGCAACACATAGTCACCTACATTAAACTCACGCTTTTAAATCCTTTTGTCATGCCATCTTTTAACTTTTTCTTTAAACAGTTTGGCATTCTCATAGGCCTGGGTTCTCCATTCGTCAAGTGAGCTAATGTCAAATAGCCTCTTCTCACCGGCAAGTTTGAAATCATAATTGAGCTCTTTAATGGCCCAATATGCCTTATGTTCTAGTTCGAGAGGTAAGTGACATGCTTTTCCTAAACCATTTTATACGGAGACATGCCCATAGGATTTTTATATGCAGTTCTATAGGCCCATAATGCATCATCAAGTTTCTTGGACCAATTATTTCTAGATCTATTAACAGTCTTTTGCAAAATTAATTTGAGCTCTCTATTACTCAATTCTACTTGACCACTAGACTGTGGGTGATAAGGGGATGCAATTCTATGATTAACATCATACTTAGCAAGCATTACGAAATGCACCATGAATAAAATGTGAACCACCATCAGTCATTAAATATCTAGGGACTCCAAACCTCGAAAAAATAACTTCTTTAAGCATCTTAATAGAGGTGTTATGATCAGCACTACTAGTTGGAATAGCTTCTACCCACTTAGTAACGTAATCAACAGCAACTAAAATATGTGTATACCCATTAGAGGAAGGAAATGGTCCCATATAATCAAAACCCCAAACATCAAATGGTTCAATAACAAGTGAATAATTCATAGGCATTTCTTGACGTCTACTAATATTACCAATTCTTTGACATTCATCACAAGATAAGACAAACTTACGGGCATCTTTGAAGAGAGTAGGCCAATAAAAACCGGATTGCAATACCTTATGTGCAGTTCTATCTCCAGCATGGTGTCCTCCATAAGCTTCGGAGTGACACTTGTGTAGGATCTGTTCCTGTTCATGCTCAGGTATACAACATCTAATAA
Source organism: Aegilops tauschii subsp. strangulata (assembly GCF_002575655.3). Classification (NCBI taxonomy): domain Eukaryota; kingdom Viridiplantae; phylum Streptophyta; class Magnoliopsida; order Poales; family Poaceae; genus Aegilops; species Aegilops tauschii. The sequence continues at coordinate 247,754,234 of NC_053039.3, forward strand.
CACCATCTACTCCTTCTTTATAAAGGTGTGGGTCATCCCAGAAGTAATGTCTTAAATCATAGAAAAACTTTTTCTTTTGCTGGTATGTGAAACTAGGTGGTATAAATTTAGCAACAATATAATTATCATAATCAGCATACCATGGAGCAGCACGAGAAGCATTTATGACAGTCAATTGTTCATCAGGAAAGCTATCATCAATAGGTAGTGGGTCATCAAGAACATTCTCTAACCTAGACAAGTTGTCTGCAACGGGGTTCTCAGCTCCCTTTCTATCAATAATATGCAAGTCAAATTCTTGTAGCAAGAGACCCATCTAATAAGTCAAGGTTTAGCATCTTTATTTTCCATAAGATATTTAATAGCAGCATGATCAGTGTGAACAGTTACTTTAGAATCAACAATATAAGGTCTGAACTTATCACAAGCAAATACAACTGCTAAGAATTCTTTTTAGTAGTAGCATAATTTCTCTGGGCATTGTCTAGAGTTTTACTAGCATATTGGATAAAATTAAATTCTTATCAACTCTTTGTCCTAGAACAGCACCTGCAGCATAATCGCTAGCATCACACATAATTTCAAAGGGTAAATTCCAATCAGGTGGCTGAACAATAGGTGCAGAAATCAAAGCTTTCTTAAGTATTTCAAATGCTTCTACACAATCATCATCAAAGACAAAAGGAATATCTTTTTTTAAGAGATTAGTCAGAGGCCTCAAGATTTTAGAGAAGTCCTTAATGAACCTCCTATAAAAACCAGCATGACCAAGGAAACTTCTTATACCTTTAATGTCCTTGGGACACGGCATCTTTTCAATAGCATCAACTTTAGCTTTGTCAACTTCAATACCTCTTTCAGAAATTTTATGCCCCAAGACAATACCTTCATTAACCATAAAGTGACACTTCTCCCAATTCAAGACAAGTTTAGTTTCTTCACATCTCTGCAAAACTCGATCAAGGTTGCTCAAGCAATCATCAAAAGAAGTTCCATATACGGAGAAATCATCCATGAAAACCTCAACAATCTTTTCACAAAAATCAGAGAATATAGCCATCATGCATCTTTGAAAGGTAGCAGGTGCATTGCATAAACCAAAAGACATACGTCTATAAGCAAATGTACCGAAAGGGCAAGTAAAAGTGGTCTTTTCTTGATCCTCTTTTGACACAGGTATTTGAGAGAAACCGGAATAACCATCTAGAAAGCAAAAATGTGTATGTTTGGATAATCTTTCTAGCATTTGATCAATAAAAGGTAAAGGGTAATGATCCTTTTTAGTAGCTTTATTTAATTTGCGGAAATCAATTACCATTCTATAACCTGTAATAATTCTTTGTGGGATCAATTCATCTTTATCATTAGGAACAACAGTAATACCTCCCTTCTTAGGGACACAATGGATAGGACTTACCAACTGACTATCAGCAACGGGATAAATTATACCTGCCTCCAGAAGCTTTAGTATTTCTTTCCTTACCACTTCTTTCATCTTAGGATTTAACCGTCGTTGGTGATCAACAACTCGTTTAGCGTCTTTCTCCAATTTTATTTTGTGTTGGCATAAAGTGGGACTAATGCCCTTAAGATCATCGAGAGTATATCCAATAGCAGCACAGTGCTTCTTCAGAGTTTTCAGCAATCTCTTTTCTTCATGCTCTGAAAGGTTAGCACTAATAATAACATGATATATCTTTTTCTCATCAAGATAAGCATATTTAAGAGTATCAGGTAATGGTTTAAGCTCAAACACGGGATCACCCTTGGGTGGAGGAGGATCCCCTAGGATTTCAACAGGCAAGTTTTGTTTCAAAATAGGTCCCTGTTTAAAGAATACCTCATCTATTTCCCTTCTTTCATTCATAAACATATCATTTTCATGGTCGAACAAATATTGTTCTAAAGGATCATTAGGAGGCACGACAATAGAAGCAAGACCAATAATTTCATCTTTACTAGGCAATTCCTCGTCACGGGGTTGTCTACAAATTTTAGCAAAGTTAAACTCATGAGACATATCCCCCAAACCAATAGTAACAACATCCTTTCGCAGTCTATCCTAGCATTAACAGTATTCAAGAAGGGTCTACCAAATATGATGGGGAAAAAGCTATCTTGTGGGGAACCAAGAACAAGAAAATCAGCAGGGTATTTAACTTTCCCACACAAGACTTCAACATCTCTAACAATCCCAACTGGTGAAATAGTGTCTCTATTGGCAAGCTTAATTGTAACGTCAATTTCTTCTATCTCAGCAGGTGCGATATCATGCATAATTTATTTGTATGAAGAGTGAGATATTGCACTTGCACTAGCACCCATATCACATAAGCCATGATAACAATGATCTCCCATTTTAACAGAAATAACAGGCATGCCTACAACAGGTCTATGTTTATTTTTAGTATCAGGTCTAGCAATTCTAGCAGTTTCCTCACAGAAGTAAATAACATCCCATCAATATTATCAGCCAAGAGATCTTTAACCATAGCAATACTAGGTTCAACTTTAATTTGCTCAGGGGGTATGGGTGTCTTAATGTTAATTTTATTGACCACAGTTCAAGCTTTAGCATGGTCCTTTATTCTAACAGGGAAAGGTGGTTTCTCAATATAAGCAGTAGGAACGACAGGATCATTATAAGTGATAGTCTTTTCTTCAACTTTAATAGGTACAAGTACTTTTACTTCAATGGGAGGATTATATTTAAACCACTTCTCCTTAGGGAGATCAACATGAGTAGCAAAGGATTCACAGAAAGAAGCTACTATCTCAGAGTCAAGCCCATATTTAGTGCTAAATTCACGGAAAACATCGGTATCCATAAAAGATTTAACACAATCAAACTTAGGTGTTATACCTGACTCCTTACCTTCGTCGAGATCCCAATCTTTAGAGTTGTGTTTAATTCTTTCCAATAAATCCCATTTGAATTCAACAGTCTTCATCATAAAAGATCCAATACAAGAAGTATCGAGCATGGAGCGATTATTCAGAGAAAGCCGAGCATAAATTTTTTGAATAATCATTTCTCTTGAGAGCTCCTGATTGGGGCATGAATATAACATTGACTTAAGCCTCCCCCAAGCTTGAGCGATGCTTTCTCCTTCGCGAGGCCAAAAATTATATATATAATTACGATCACGATGAACAAGATGCATAGGATAAAACTTCTGATGAAATTCCAATTTCAATTGGTTGTAGTTCCATGATCCCATATCATCACATAGCCTAAACCATGTGAATGCCTCTCCCTTCAAAGATAAAGGGAAGACCTTCTTCTTGATAACATCCTCGGGCATACCTGCAAGCTTAAATAATCCACAAACTTCATCCACATAGATAGGTGCAAATCGGGATGTAATGTTCCATCTCCTGTAAAAGGATTAGCTAGCATTTTCTCTATCATACCCAAAGGAATTTCAAAGTAAACATTTTCAGTAGGTTCAGTATGTTGAGGAGCAACTCTTTGCTCTATTGGTCAAGGTGAAGATACCCCGAACAAGCCCCTCAAAGGATTATGTTCCATAGTAACAAGTGACAGTAAATTTCAGCACACTATATAAATTTTTCCTTACCAAATTCCACCTACCAAAGGCGCTTCACTCCCCGGCAACGGCGCCAGAAAAGAGTCTTGATGACCCACAAGTATAGGGGATCTATCGTAGTCCTTTCGATAAGTAAGAGTGTCGAACCCAACGAGGAGCAGAAGGAAATGACAAGCGGTTTTCAGTAAGGTATTCTCTGCAAGCACTGAAATTATCGATAACAGATAGTTTTGTGATAAGGTAATTTGTAATGGGTAACAAGCAATGAAAGTAAACAAGGTGCAGCAAGATGGGAATTATCGTCAAGCTAGTTTTCATCACGCTCATATGATTCGCGTTCGTTACTTTGATAATTTGGTATGTGGGTGGACCTGTGCTTGGGTGCTGTCCATTCTTGGAAAAGCATCCCACTTATGATTAACCCCTATTGCAAGCATCCGCAACTACAAAAGAAGTATTAAGGTAAACCTAACCATAGCATGAAACATATGGATCCAAATCTGCCCCTTACGAAGCAACTCATAAACTAGGGTTTAAGCTTCCGTCACTCTAGCAACCCATCATCTACTTATTACTTCCCAATGCCTTCATCTAGGCCCAAACAATGGTGAAGAGTCATGTAGTCGACGTTCACATGACACCACTAGAGGAAAGACAACATACATCTCAGCAAAATATCGAACGAATACCAAATTCACATGACTACTTATAGCAAGACTTCTCCCATGTCCTCAGGAACAAACATAATTACTCACAAATCATATTCATGTTCATTATCAGAGGGGTATTAATATGCATAAAGGATCTGAACATATGATCTTCCACCAAATAAACCAACTAGCATCAACTACAAGGAGTAATGAACACTACTAGCAACCCACAGGTACCAATATGAGGCTTTGGGACAAAGATTGAATACAAGAGATGAACTAGGGTTTGAGAGGAGATGGTGCTGGTGAAGATGTTGATGGAGATTGACCCCCTCCCGATGAGAGGATCGTTGGTGATGACGATGGCGATGATTTCCCCCTCCCAGAGGGAAGTTTCCCCGGCAGAATAGCTCTATCAGAGCCCTAGATTGGTTCCGCCAAGGTTCCGCCTCGTGGCGGCGGAGTTTCTTCCCGAAATCTTGCTTATTATTTTTTCCAGGGTAAAAGACTTCATATAGCAGAAGATGGGCACCAGAGGCCTGCCAGGGGACCCACGAGGCAGGGGGCGCGCCCAGGGGGGTAGGGCGTGCCCCCCACCCTCGTGTCCAGGGTGCGGGCCCCTCTGGTGGAGTCTTTCGCCAGTATTTTTTATTACATCCAAAAATAACTTCCGTGGAGTTTCAGGACTTTTGGAGTTGTGCAGAATAGGTCTCTAATATTTGCTCCTTTTCCAGCCCAGAATTCCAGCTGCCGGCATTCTCCCTCTTCATGTAAACCTTGTAAAATAAGAGAGAATAGGCATAAGTATTGTGACATAACGTGTAATAACAGCCCATAATGCAATAAATATCGATATAAAAGCATGATGCAAAATGGACGTATCAGCTCACACCCCAATGCTAGGATTATGGTATCCAAAGGGCTTAGAGTTTGATCTAGTTGGATTATCATATGTTGATTATGCTAGTGACAAGGTTGATCGCAAGTCCACATCAAGCACATGTCACTTTCTTGGACGATCTCTTGTCTGTTGGTCTTCAAAGAAGCAGAACTGTGTATCACTCTCCACTGCTGAATCTGAATACATTGCTACTGGATCTTGCTGCGCTCAGCTTCTCTGGATGAAGCAAACCCTCAAGGACTAAGGCATCAACATGAAGAATGTGCCCCTCTACTGCGACAATGAAAGCGCCATCAAGATTTCTCACAATCCAGTTCAGCACTCGAAGACAAAGCACATTCAGATCCATCATCACTTTCTCAGAGATCATGTGTTGAAGGAAGACATTGATATCATTCATGTCAACACTGAAGAGCAATTGGCAGATATCTTCACGAAGCCCTTGTATGAGATAAGGTTTTGCAAGCTACGGTGTGAGGTAAATATCTTAGAATCCTCAAATGTCTTGTGAATGGACACACACATCCTAACGCTTATGCATATTGATGACTTAGGTGCGCAACACACAAAGTAACGATGTCTTCAATTCATGAAGACATACCCTTTGAGTGTGAACACATTAATGTGGAATTTGACTTCGGAGCGCCATGATAATTGTGTGCCGTGTCTGAGTCTAATACTTCCTATACGATGGGTTACGCCACCACCAACCTCTCTTGAAGATTTTCGTTTGGCATTATGTTACATTATCTTCAAAGTTGGTTTGTCTTCCACATTGCCTTGTCTTCATGATTTATCTTCGCGATGTTTGATTTGGTCTTCACTGATAAATATATGTTTTGTCCTCTACAACATTCACTTATAGCTATGTCTTCAAGTTGCCATTTTCTGCGCTAAGTGAATGTGATCGGACGCCAACCCCTTCTATGCTTATCTCTCAAATTATCTCTGTCTCTTAATATGCATTCTATTGACACATGTCGATTGTCTTCACTGTGTCCTTGTCAGCTGAAGATACAGAGACACATATTTAAAACTGCTTTTATTATCTCTATCATTTTTGCCTGAATACCGGAGAAGCAGGAAAGACCACCCGACAAACTAGGCGCGCGTGGGGTCGTGGCGCAACTTTCAATCAGTTGCATGCTTGCCATGTGTCCTTCAAATGTGAACTGCCAAGGGCACCTGAGTAATTACACTATGCCGACCCTCCTTCTTATAAATACTCCTCCCCTGCAGTCATTATTTCTTCTCCCCTCACCGTCTCGCTCAAACCCTAGCGCCACCACTAGCTTCCATCATTGTCGGAGACGAAGCGCTTCGCTGCCACGACTTCATCGACGTCGTCTTCATGCCGGCCGCGGACATCCCCCCCGCCGCCACCGTAGGTGTCTTCCGCCGCCAAGTTAGGGCGCGGGAGATTGGACTGCTCGGCCTCCAACTTTCTCTAGCAGTTCGTCGTGCGGTAAATAAGAACTCACTTTTTACCGTTATTTGATCCATTGAAATCTTCACATCTTACACTGGTGCGCGTCGGTCCTAAACAAACGGTTTTTTACCCCTTTCCACGACGGCATTTGGAACCGTCGCCAAGTGAGTGTGAGCGATAGGGGGTCCTTCCCACACGACCCAGAAACCGTCGGGGATATGCCCTCATGGCACACACGTTCGGCAAAATGAGGTCGTGTGCGATCGGCGAGCACTCAAATACGGAAATATGTACAGTAGAGCTAAAAAATACAATTATATGGCAAAATTGTTTCCAGTCGCAAGTACATCCCACACAGTCAGTCCCTGCTAAATGTTTCCGTTCGTATGCACATCCCACACAGTCGCTCCAAGGAAAACGTTTCTGTTCACAAGTACATCACACACAATTTTTCTCGTTAAATCGTTTGCGTTATTGAATGTATCACACATGGTCCGTAGAAGAAACTGTGCGGCAAAGGCTGTCCATGACACACAGTTTTTATGTGGTAAACGTTTGTGCAAGGTGGCCTAACGCAAACATTTTTCAAGAGAAAGTTGTGTGTGATTGTTCATTGATCCAACACGGTTTATTCCTAGAAACTGTGTGCGTTGCCTGAGGTCATCGCCCACGCTATTTTTTCAACAACCGTTTGCAATATCAAAACCCAATTAGCAGGCTAATTGCCCTATTATTAATAATCCATTTATTAATCTAATTGACATTCATATTAAGCACACAATATATTTCATTTCCATATTAAGGAAGCAGAATTTCATAATTGAAGTACATCAGAGTACAACATAATATAGCTTCAGCACTCAGCTACCCCATTACACAACTGCACCAGCAGCAAATTCCACATGCAACATGTAGAACCTTTCGAAATTAGCATCATAGACGGTATATAGACAGATTCATCTCATCTGGAAAACTGTTGAAGCGGAAGGCGAATATTGAGCCTTCATTCATGTTGAAGGTCTTTGCAACTTTAGGCCAGTGCCTGTGGATGATTGACCGTCTGTCCTTCGTCCTCTTCGGGAACACTTCAATATTGAACCGTGGGTGTTGTACGAAAACCTTCCTCGCCTCCTGACCATAGAGGTGGTTTGAGAGGTAATCATCAGTGAACTGCTTTGGAAAGGCCTGAAAACAAGGATGTGCACAAATATCTTCTCTATATTGGAAATGGGACAAAGGAATAAAAAAGGAAAGGTATAATAGTTAGTACCATCTTGCAGTGAACTGATGTCTTCTTCATTGTGCAGACAAATATCTTGTTGTTTTTTGTCGGTAATTTCTTTATCCTAACAATCTTTCTGAGTTTCTTGATTTGATTGATATTCATGGACAACTCATTTCCCCATATGCAAAAAGGGTTGAACAGTGGGTCAAAACCTCTGACAGCAGGACCTACATGTGCAAGACCAAATTGTTAAAAACCAAAATATTAGAATGGTTCCTGCAATTGCACAACAATGTGCTATTAGACAACGCACCATGCACGTGCTAACCTTGATTGTAAACCTCAGTGCTTCCCATTGTTTCCCTGCAACACATAGAAGCTAGTTAGTCATCAGGTTAAGTAAGGGTTCGCATGCTATCAGTAAAATATGTTGATGAAAAATAAGCACATTGCAGATTCATCAGATTAATTGAAGCCACACGGAAAACCCATTTACCCAAACAAAGCATGATTAAGAACTAGGAAATATAGCACTTGTATATGTTTCTCATGTATTAAGTGCAACCAAATTCGATTTATTCCTCACATGCACAAAAATACAAAATTCTACCCACGACAATTGGACATCGCATTGCAGAATTAAACCAAGCAGTTAACTAAACACCACAACAAATGAACTAAACATTAACCGAGCACCACATTGCACAATATAACATTGAACCAAGCAGTTAACTAAACACCACAACAAATGAACCAAACATTAACTGAGCACCACATTGCACAATATAACATACTCCTAATAGAAGATTAGAGAGTTAACCAAACAGTTAACTACAGCCAATTGTAGCAATTGTATTTGTTTCTCATGTATTTACTACAGCCAAATTCAATTTATTCCTCACATGGTATACAATAACAGAATGCACCCACAATTTTGTAAAGATAAATTCAATTTATTTCTCACATGGAAGACAATACAAAATTGCAGCCTGAAGAATTGAACATCACATTTGCAGAATTAAACCAAACAGTTAACTGAAGACGACAACTAATTAACAAAACAGTTAATAAGTGAGCACCACACTGCACGACATATAGAACATATACACTAGAGCAATAGATTGCATGGTGAAATTAGATAGCACAATTCACTAGATTTTGTGAAGGAAAGGCAGGAGCAGCACACGCAACGGGTAAACCGAGCATGCTTAACCGGCGTAGCTAGCAATTGGCAAGGTGCTCCTCCAAGATCTGGGGTCGGCACGAATGGCAGCCATCGCGACCTCATCCGCGCGTGCGGCCGCGATTTGCTTCTCCGCTGCCAAATGCTCCTTGAGGTCCTGGCTATACTGCGTGCACCATGGCTTAGGCCGGCGCTTATTTGGTGGAGGGGTCGGTGATTTGGGTGGGAGGTGTCGCGCTCGCGCCGGCGGTCGGGGCTTTTGGGATGTGGAAGGAGGAGGAGGATGGGTGTCGGGTGTGGATTACCTGCCTGGATAGAGGAGGCCGAGCAGCGTGAAGGAGGGTCGCCGGCGAGGAGGCGGCGGCGCTGCAAGAAAGGAGTGAAGGTTTCAACTTGGAAAGGAAGGTGGAAAGAGGGGAAATGTGGCTTTTGGTAAGGGGGAGGGGGCGGGGAGGTAGATATTTCCACGGAAGCCGAAAATTTGAAATCGCTTCAGCCAAAAAACTGGCGCGCAAAGTGTCATCAGACACGGTCCCTTATTCAGAACTGTGTACGATATGTGGACATCACAAACGATTCAGAGAGCTTAACCCGTGTGTGATGAGTTTGAACTTCAAAAGTTTTGGTTTGAATTTCCATGGTTACAGTGGTCATCCACGTCATTGCATAATTTGGGTACACAAAGGAGACTACAGCACACCCACACTTCTTAATCGAGCAAGTTCAACAATTAAACAGAGCTAGCTGACCTAAACATTACTCTAACAAATTAAAGACCGGCGCTCTTAATTAAACAAAACAAAGAGTACTACTACGGCTGGTGCTCGTCGATCTCTACCCCCGCCTCCATGTCCAGCTCGCGCCCGACGGTCTCCTGGGGAAGGGGCTCCATGGCATCCATCGCACAATACTCGGCAAGCATCTCGCCATCCGCATCCGCCATCTCTTTGGAAAAGGCCGCCACGAGCTAGGCGTGGGCGGACGCGATCTGGGCTTGGACGGGCTCCGTCATCGCAAGGTATGCGGCGGAGGAACGGACGGCTGCTCGAACACTCTCGGCGATTGCCAGCTCTTCGGCCGTGGGTTGCCGACCGTTGTCGAAGAAGCTTCGTTCGATTTGTGCGGCAACCGCCAGGAGCTGGGCGTGGGCGGCCTCGACATGGTCATGGGCGGCCTTCATCAGGGCTAAGGCTGCCGCTACGAAATGGACAGCTGTTGTGCCGCTCTCGCCAGTTGCTATCCCCGAGGCAGATGTTGCTGCCGCCACCTGAGAAGCAACAGCGGCCGTTTGGGCTGCCTTTGCCGCCCGGTCGCAAATTGCGGCCGCGCTCATGTACCTTGTTAGCATGCGCATGGCGGCTGCGGCCGCGCTCTCACCGAAGTGGGCCACCGAAGTTGCCCTCACGACGCGGGTCCACGTGCCCATCTTTCACCGGTGATGATTGAACAGAGAAATGATATTAGGGGAGCGAGCTAGTGTGCTTGAGACGGCGGTTGTGGACTGTAGCCGACGCACCTTCTCGCGTAAGCCATAGGTGTACTATACACCGACGGTGCTCCAAGATATTTTGTACTACATCTCACACGGTTGCTGATAATAAATTGTGTGCGATCTACTTGATTTTTCATCTTGATTTGAATTACATAATGGGGTCACAGTGGCAATGGACGGTGTTTGAATTGCTAGACCTTTTATCTGGAGTGAGCATGCAACTATATGTGTGTCGTAAAAGAATTGGACTTATTCAGGGTTCGTTTGAACATTTTATACATTAAATTGGTTTTCTAGCCATTTCAGGTGAACAATTCAAATTTGAACTACATGCACATGCTCCAGTGCATATAAATTGGTTGAAAAATCAAATATGTGTCCTTGGGTGCATGCTTAGGTCCCATGCAAGAAATGGGAATGAATTTCAAACACCAGGGCACCGTTGATTGCCGGCAAAACATTGAGATGCCTGGTTTTTAAATTCTAGTAAATCCAAAACTCGTCTGAAATTCATGAAACTTGGCATGCTATCATGGAGCGACATCAACATGCCGTGGTACAAGTTTTGTCCCATTTGGGGCAGGTTTGGGTATATGCTTCTCACAAACCGGAGCTTCTCACAACAAGCATGATGGTTTTCGGTAGGGAACGTCCCACCTTTGGGAACGAAATGATATCCATTGCCTCTTATTGCTTTCAATTTTTTTTCTCGTGTCAACATAGAACAACAGGAGTGTTGTGTGATTTTTTGTGATTTTTCGGGGTTCGTTTGGACATTTTTATGCATTAACTGAGTTGTCAATGCATTTTATGTGCATAATTCAAATTTGAACTACATGCACATGCTCTAGTGCATATAAATTGGTTGAAAAATCAAATCTGTGTCCTTGGGTGCATGCTTAGGTCCCATGCAAGAAATGGGAATGAATTTCAAACACCGGGGCACCGTTCTTGCTGGCGAAACATTGCGATGCCTGGTTTTTAAATTCTAGTAAATCCAAAACTCGTCTGAAATTCATGAAACTTGGCATGCTATCATGGAGCGGCATCAACATGTCATGGTACAAATTTTGTCCCATTTGGGACAGGTTTGGGTATATGCTTCTCACAAACCGGAGCTTCTCACAACAAGCATGATGGTTTTCGGTAGGGAACGTCCCACCTTTGGGGACGAAACGATATCATTGCCTCTTATTGCTTTCAATTTTTTTCTTGTGTCAACATAGAACAACAGGAGTGTTGTGTGATTTTTTGTGATTTTTCGAGGTTCGTTTGGACATTTTTATGCATTAACTGAGTTTTCAATGCATTTTATGTGCATAATTCAAATTTGAACTACATGCACATGCTCCAGTGCATATAAATTGGTTGAAAAATCAAATATGTGTCTTGGGTGCATGCTTAGGTCCCATGCAAGAAATGGGAATGAATTTCAAACACCGGGGCACCGTTCATTGCCGGCAAAACATTGAGATGCCTGGTTTTTAAATTCTAGTAAATCCAAAACTCATCTAAAATTCATGAAACTTGGCATGCTATCATGGAGCGGCATCAACATGCCGTGGTACAAATTTTGTCCCATTTGGGGCGGATTTGGGTATATGCTTCTCACAAACTGGAGCTTCTCACAACAAGCATGATGGTTTTCGGTAGGGAACGTCCCACCTTTGGGGACGAAACGATATCCATTGCCTCTTATTGCTTTCAAATTTTTTCTCGTGTCAACATAGAACAACAAGAGTGTTGTGTGATTTTTTGTGATTTTTCGGGGTTCGTTTGGACATTTTTATGCATTAACTCAGTTTTCAATGCATTTTATGTGCATAATTCAAATTTGAACTACATGCACATGCTCCAGTGCATATAAATTGGTTGAAAAATCAAATATGTGTCCTTGGGTGCATGCTTAGGTCCCATGCAAGAAATGGGAATGAATTCCAAACACCGGGGCACCGTTGATTGCCGGCAAAACACTAAGATGCCTGGTTTTTAAATTCTAGTAAATCCAAAACTCGTCTGAAATTCATGAAACTTGGCATGCTATCATGGAGCGGCATCAACATGTCGTGGTACAAATTTTGTCCCATTTGGGGCAGGTTTGGGTATATGCTTCTCACAAACCGGAGCTTCTCATAACAAGCATGATGGTTTTCGGTAGGGAACGTCCCACCTTTGGGGACGAAACGATATCCATTGCCTCTTATTGCTTTCAAAATTTTCTCTCGTGTCAACATAGAACAACAGGAGTGTTGTGTGATTTTTTGGGGTTCGTTTGGACATTTTTATGCATTAACTGAGTTTTCAATGCATTTTATGTGCATAATTAAAATTTGAACTACATGCACATGCTCCAGTGCATATAAATTGGTTGAAAAATCAAATATTTATCCTTGGGTGCATGCTTAGGTCCCATGCAAGAAATGGGAAGGAATTTCAAATACTGTGGCACCGTTCATTGCCGGCAAAACATTGAGATGCCTGGTTTTTAAATTCTAGTAAATCCAAAACTCGTCTGAAATTCATGAAACTTGGCATGCTATCATGGAGCGGCATCAACATGTCGTGGTACAAATTTTGTCCCATCTGGGGCAGATTTGGGTATATGCTTCTCACAAACTGGAGCTTCTCACAACAAGCATGATGGTTTTCGTAGGGAACGTCCCACCTTTGGGGACGAAACGATATCCATTGCCTCTTATTGCTTTCAATTTTTTTTCTCGGCCAAGGATCCCATTGTATGGCAAGGGGATCTCGGCGACATCAAAGACGATCTTCTCCATCCTATAGTTCAGCTCGCCCCCAAACGTAACGGGCAGCGTAATTTTACCTTTAGGCTAGCTCCTTCCCGGGTTGACCCCTTGAAACGTGCGCGTCTCTTCGAGGTCTCCATCAGGAATTTGCAGCTTCTTGATCACAGCGGGCGAGATCAAATTCAGACCGGACCCACTATCAACCAGCACTTTGGTCACCTTGAGGTTGTGTATTGTTGGTGAAACCAACAACGGCAAACACCCGACCGCAGTTGTGCGGTCAGGGTGATCCTCGGTGTCAAAAATGATGGGTGTGCGGGACCACTTCAGTGGCTTCTGGGCATCGAACAACGGCTCCGCCGCAGTGAACTCACGCACCCACTACTTCAGTTGGCGGTGTGAGGTGTGCAACGAGGCGCCACCGTCGACGCACATAGCCTCCGTAGCCTTCTGGAACTTGTGCTCGCCGGACTCGTCGTCCTCATCATGATCATCATCCTCCTCCTTCTTGTCGCGGCCCCTAGCGGGCCTCTCTTGTTGGTTATCTTTGCCGCGGCGACCCCCTTGGCCGCCATGCTTCTTGACGGATCCCTCAGCACCATCCTAACCCTTCTCCTTGTCTCGCCTTTCATATTCAGCCTTCTGCTTTTCTGCAAGTAGCTCAACTTGTCGGCAGTTCTGGAGGTCATGGCCCTTGGTGCGGTGGATCTTGCAGTACTGCTTCTTGGAGCCTCCTGGCTTGCCGGCGGCCGCCAGGGCCAAGCAGGCGGCACACCCGGCAACCTCCTTGCCGGGATCATCAGCCTTGGCCTTTTTGGTGGCGCCGAGCTCGCCGGATCCCTCAACGGCAAGCACAGTCTTGCCCTTGCGCTTCTTGTTGCGGCGTCGACCTTTCTTTGTCGGGGCGGCGGTGTCTTCGTCAGTGGAGTCGGTTTCCGCACCGGCGTCCTCACCGGGGTACTTCCTCCCCTCTTTAGCTCGAGCACATGTATCGGCCAGAACATAAAGTTCGGCCACATCTTTGACCTTGTTCATCGCCAACTCTTCACGCATCTTGCGGTTGCGCACATTCTGATGGAATGCGCTGATAACAGCGGCGGGATGAACATCAGGGATGTTGTACTGCACCCGGCTGAACCTCTGTATGTACTTGCGCAGGTTTTCACCTTCTTTCTGGGGGATGATATGCAAATCGCTTGCCTGGCCATGAGCTTGGTGGCCTCCAGTGAAGGCGCCAACAAACTCATGACACAAATCCGACCAAGAAGAAATGGAATCCACTGGCAAGTGCATCAACCATGACATGATGTTGGGTTTGAGTGCCAACGGGAAGTAATTGGCAAGCACCTTGTCGTCGCGAGCTCCAGCAGCTTGCATCGCGATGGTGTAGATGCTGAGGAACTCCGACGGGTGGGTCTTGCCGTTGTACTTCTCGCCAACATCGGGCTTGAACGTGCGGTGGGAGGGCCATTGGAACTGCCGCAACTCTCGGGTAAAGGCTAGACAACCCACCTCATAAGGCAGGTCGCCAGGGCCCCCCGACGCCGGGTGGTCCATAGTAGGCCCCACACGCCGATCTGACTGATGGGGCGTCTCCCTCGTCATTTGATGGTAGTTCGAGCGTCTTCCTGGGCCCGTTCCCGAAGGACTTGACATTGGTTGCGGCGTGTTCGCGGGTCGGACGACGCTATGGAAATGTTGCCACCGACGTTCGGTCGACGGGCCGGTGGCTGTTGTCGCGGCCGCGGGGGGGGGGGGGGAGTGCACCGTGGTCGCAGCGTCTCTGGTCCCCCCACTGCCGGCATGCACCGGCTCGTCAGGACGTCGGTACGAGGGTCCCGTCGGGAGCGGCTTGTCTTTGTTGGCGAAGCTGACAAGGCTTCGGATGGTGGCTCTCCACTCGTCGAGCTTCTCCGCAGCAGGGGAAGTCGAGGAGCAGCTGCACGCGCGCCAGCGCTTCTGCTGGCATAGGCGGCGGCGAGATCTGCGTAGACTGTGACGCGCTCCAACTTCTAACCGGGTTAGAAGGGACTCTGTCGTGGTCTCACGGTCGCACGCCGCCTGCACCGGCGTCTGAGCGCACACGTCGGCCTAGTTCGTCATGAGAGTGGCGCACAAGGCTCTTTTTGTGGCGGTGCCCGGGGGCTCCGGCATCGCGGTGTTGCTCATCACGCGCGCCCTGGGAAGGGCGCGGCGCGGGCGCCGGCTGGGGTGCCGTAGAGGCTGTTGCGCCGCCCGCGGGCAGCACGGCCGCGCCCCCGGACCCAGCGGCGCGTAGCTCGTCGTCTCGGATTCGGACGACGCCGCTCTCCTGGCTCTGATCCTCAGAATGTCGTGGATGCTCGCGGGCCACGTCCCCGGCCCCATCCGTGGGCACCCGGGCGCCTGCTCGCGCTGGCGCAGATGGACCGGCCCCAGACGAGCTGATCGTTGTGATCCCCTTCTTCTTGGGGGCCATGGTGATGACGAAGTCGGTGTGCTAACCTTCAAACCGGATTTTCACAGCTTGCGCCCCCTACCTGGCGCGCCAAAGATGTCGGGGGAAACGACACCTATGGGATCACGAGGGGTCTTCACAAAGATCTGCATGCCACCATGGAGGCGCCTCCCGAGCTGTGGTTCCAGTGTGGTTGAGGGCGTCGGAACTCTCAGGCTCAAGGGTGGCAGCCCTGTTGGCGTTGGGCGAGTTGCCCCGTCAAGGTTCTTGCCGGGGCTGTGGAAGCCGCCCCGGCAAGGGCCTTGCCGGGGGAGTCCATCTCGCCCTTCTGCTCTTCGTGTTTCTGGCTTGGCGTCGGTCTGGTCGTCTTGTGCCCTTGCTTCCTCTGCCCTGCCAAGCATGGCCAGGGGCGTGGGGCTGCGACTGCCCGCGCACAAGTAAAGGGGTGCAAAAAGGGACCCCTACTTTTGTACACCGACACTTATGAGTGGCGGTCGGGGACGAGCGATGGTCTTTTCCTACCAATCTATCCCCCTAGGAGCATGCGTGTAGTACTTTGTTTCGATGACTAATAGATTTTTGCAATAAGTATGTGAGTTCTTTATGACTAATGTTGAGTCCATGGATTATATGCACTCTCACCTTTATGCCATTGCTAGCCTCTCTAGTACCGCGCAACTTTCGCCGGTACCATGAACCCACCACATATCCTTCCTCAAAATAGCCACCATACCTACCTATCATGGCATTTCCATAGCCATTCTGAGATATATTGCCATGCAACTTTCCACCGTTCCGTTTATTATGACATACATCATCATTGTCATATTGCTTTGCATGATCATGTAGTTGACATCGTATTTGTGGCAAAGCCACCGTTCGTCATTTTTTTATACATGTCGCGCTTGATTCATTACACATCCCGGTACACCGCCAGAGGCATTCATATAGAGTCATATTTTGTTCTAAGTATCGAGTTGTAATTGATGAGTTGTAAGTAAATAAAAGTGTGATGATCTTCATTATTAGAGAATTGTCCCATGTGAGGAAAGGATGATGGAAACTGTGATTCCCCCACAAGTCGGGATGAGACTCTAGACGAAAAAAATAGGCCAAAAAATGAGAGAAGGCCCAAATAAAAAATGAGACAAAAAAGGACAATGTTACTATCCTTTTTGCCACACTTGTGCTTCAAAGTAGCACCATGATCTTCATGATAGAGAGTCTCCTATGATATCACTTTCATATACTAGTGGGAATTTTTCATTATAGAACTTGGCTTGTATATTCCAATGATGGGCTTCCTCAAATTGCCCTATGTCTTCGTGAGCAAGCAAGTTGGATGCACACCCACTTAGTTTCTTTTTGAGCTTTCATAAACTTATAGCTCTAGTGCATCCGTTGCATGGCAATCCCTACTCACTCACATTGACATCTATTAATGGGCATCTCCATAGCCCGTTGATACACCTAGTTGATGTGAGACTATCTCCTTCTTTTTGTCTTCTCCACAACCACCGTCCATTCCACCTATAATGCTATGTCCATGGCTCACGCTCATGTATTGCGTTAAAGTTGAAAAAGTTTGAGAACATCAAAAATATGAAACAATTGCTTGGCTTGTCATCGGGGTTGTGCATGATTTAAATATTGTGTGTGATGAAGATGGAGCATAGCTAGACTATATGATTTTGTAGGGATAAGCTTTCTTTGGCCATGTTATTTTGAGAAAACATAATTATTTTGTTAGTATGCTTGAAGTATTATTGTTTTTATGTCAATATTAAACTTTTATTTTGAATCTTACGGATCTGATCATTCATGCCACAATAAAGATAATTACATGGATAAACATGATAGGTAGAATTCCACATCAAAAATTCTGTTTTTATCATTTACCTACTCGAGGACGAGCGGGAATTAAGCTTGGGGATGCTTGATACGTCTCCAACGTATCTATAATTTTGATTGTTCCATGCTATTATATTATCTGTTTGGATGTTTTATATGCATTAATATGCTATTTTATATGATTTTTGGGACTAACCTATTAACCTAGAGCCCAGTGCCAGTTTCTGTTTTTTCCTTGCTTTAGAGTTTCACAGAAAAGGAATACCAAACGGAGTCCAAACGGAATAAAACCTTCGCGATGATTTTTCTTGGACCAGAAGACACCCAGGAGACTTGGAGTGCAAGTCAGAGGAGCCTCGAGACGGCCACAAGGGTGGAGGGCGCGCCCAAGGGGTGGGGCGCTCCCCCAACCTTGTGGGCCCCTCATAGGTCTCCTGACCTAATTCCTCCTCCTATATATACTCTTATACCCCATCCAGGGGAGCCACGAAACCACTTTTCCACCGCCGCAACCTTCAGTACCCGTGAGATCCCATCTTGGGGCCTTTTCCGACATCCTGCCGGAGGGGGGATCGATCATGGAGGGCTTCTACATCAACACCATTGCCTCTCCGATGAAGCGTGAGTAGTTTACTTCAGACCTACGGGTCCATAGCTAGTAGCTAGAGGGCTTCTTCTCTCTCTTTGATTCTCAATACAATGTTCTCCTCGATGTTCTTGGAGATCTATTCGATGTAATACTCTTTTGCGGTGTGTTTGCCAAGATCCAATGAATTGTGGATTTATGATCAGCTTATCTATGAATATTATTTGAATCTCCTCGGAATTCTTTTATGCATGATTTGATATCTTTGCAAGTCTCTTCGAACTATCGATTTGGTTTGGCCTACTAGATTGGTTTTTCTTGCAATGGGAGAAGTGCTTAGCTTTGGGTTCAATCTTGCGGTGTCCTTTCCCAGTGACAGCAGGGGCAACAAGGCACGTATTGTATTGTTGCCATCGAGGATAAAAAGATGGGGTTCTCATCATATTGCTTGAGTTAATTCCTCTACATCATGTCATCTTGCTTAAGGCGTACTCTGTTCTTATGAACTTAATACTCTAGATGCATGCTGGATAGCGGTCGATGTGTGGAGTAATAGTAGTAGATGCAGAATCGTCTCGGTCTACTTGACATGGACGTGATGCCTATATTCATGATCATTGCCTTAGATATGGTCATAACTTTGCACTTTTCTATCAATTGCTCGGCAGTAATTTGTTCACCCACCGTAATAATTTCTATCTTGAGAGAAGCCTCTAGTGAAACCTATGGCCCCCGGGTCTATTTTACATCATATTAGTTTCGAGTCAACTTGCCAATTTCTGTCGTCGTTTCCTTACTTTGCAATATTTACTTTTCGTTCCATAAACCAAAAAATACCAAAAATATTACTTTACCATTTATCCATCTCTATCAGATCTCACTTTGCGAATAACCGTGAAGGGATTGACATACCCTTTGTCGCGTTGGTTGCAAGTTGGTGTTTGTTTGTGCAGGTATTCAGTGGCTTGTTGCATAGTTTCCTACTGGATTGATACCTTGTTTCTCAAAACTGAGGGAAATACTTACGCTCCTTTGCTGCATCACCCTTTCCAAGGAAAAAACCAACGCAAGCTCAAGAGGTAGCAGTATCAAGCATGGATCGATCATTATGAGAAAGCCGAGCATAAAAATTCTGGATAATAATTTCTCTTGAGAGCTCATGATTGGGCATGAATATAACATTGACTTAAGCCTCCCCCAAGCTAGAGTGATACTTTCTCCTTCACGAGGCCAAAAATTATATATGTAATTCCGATCAGGATGAACTAGATGCATAGGATAATTTTTTTGGTGGAACTCCAATTTCAATCGATTCCAATTCCAAGATCCAATATCATCGCATAGCCTATACCATGTCAATGCTTTTCCCTTCAAAGATAAAGGGAAAACTTTCTTCATAACTTCACCTCCGGGTAAACCTGCAAGCTTGAACAATCCACAAATTTGTTCCACATATATCAAGTGCATATCAGGATGTTCGGTTCCATCTCCTGCATAAGGATTAGCTAGCAGTTGTTCTATCATACCCGAAGGAATTTCATATTCAATATTTTTAGTAGGTGTAGTAGGTTGAGGCGTAGCTAATTTTGGTTCCGGTCGAGGTGAAGATACCCCGAACAAACCCCTCAAAGGATTGTTTTCAATAGTAACAAGTGACAAGAAATTTCAGCACACTATATAAATGTTTCCTTACCAAATTCCACTTACCAAAGGCGCTTCACTCCCCGGCAACGGCGCCAGAAAATAGCCTTGATGACGCACAAGTATATGGGATCAATTGTAGTTCTTTTCTATAAGTAAGAGTGTCGAACCCAACGAGGAGCAGAAGGAAATGACAAGTGATTTTCAGCAAGGTAATGTCTGCAAGTGCTGAAATTGTATGTAGCATAGTAGTTTGATAGCAAGATAATTTGTAACGAGCAAGTAACAATAATAGTAACAAAAGTGCAGCAAGGTAGCCCAATCCTTTTGAGGCAAAGGACAGGCCAAAACACTCTCTTATGATAAGCAAAGCATTCTTGAGGATACACAAGAATTTTATCTAGTCACTTTCACCATGTTGGTTCGATTCGTGTTCGCTACTTTGATAATTTGTTATGTGGGTGGACCGGTGCTTAGCTGGTCTTCTTACTTGAGCAAACCTCCTACTTATGATTAACCCTCCCGCAAGCATCCGCAACTATGAGAAAAGTATTAAGAATAAATTCTAACCATAGCATTAAACTTTTGGATCCAATCGGTCCCTTACGGAATAGCGCATAAACTAGGGTTTAAGCTTCTGTCACTTTCGCAACCCATCATCTAATTGCTACTCCACAATGCATTCCCTTAGGCCCAAATATGGTGAATTGTCATGTAGTCGACGTTCACATGACACCACTAAGGGAATCACAACATACATACTATCAAAATATCGAACACATATCAAGTTCACATGATTACTTGCAACATGATTTTTCCAGTGACCTCAAGAACAAAAGTAACTACTCACAAATGATAATCATGCTCAAGATCAGAGGGGTATTAAATAGCATATTGGATCTGAACATATAATCTTCCACTTTCCCCCTCCGGGAGGAAAGTTCCCCCGGCGGAATTGCTCCGCCGGAGGGCAAAAGTGCTCCTGCCCAAGTTCCGCCTCGAGACGGTGGCGCTCCGTCCCGAAAGTCCTCCCCTTATTTTTTCTAGGTCAAAATGACCTATATACCAGAAGATGGGCACCGGAGGTGGGCCTGGGTGAGCACAACCCACCAGGGCGCGCCCAGGTGGGTTGCGCCCACCTGGTGGTCCTCCGCTGGTACTTATTTGCTCTAATATTCTTCATATATTCCATAAAAATTCTCTGTGAAGTTTCAGCTTGTTTGGAGTTGTGCAGAATAGGTAGCCTGACGTAGCTTTTCCAGGTCCAGATTTCCAGTTGCCGGAATTCTCCCTCTTTGTGTGTACCTTGCATATTATGAGAGAAAATGCATTAGAATTACTCCAAAAAGCATTATTATGCATGAAAACATAATAAATAACAGTAGGAAAACATGATGCAAAATGGACGTATCATCCTCCACCTCGCCAACCTTGTCTGCCATCTTCCCCGTCGTCGACTACATCCACGTTGTCCTCTACAGCCTCGCGGGATGCCAAGACGAGCCCTCTTGCTCCTCGTCTTCGACTCAAGCCACCGCACTTGTTCGACGGCCGCCATCGCCGACTCCGACAACTTCTCTCCAAGCCGAGCACATCATCGTGTTCGTGGTGAGCATCCGCTCTTCCCCATCCATTTTCCCCCTCGATCACGCGCTCTGTCGATGTTTACCATGTCCCCCCGAATCATCGCCGTCGAACCTCGCTGTCGGCGAGTGCTTCGACCCCCCTTGCTTGTTGCGCATGTCTGGCGAGTTCCCCTTCCCGCGTAGTGTTCCTCCATAGTAGTCGCCGCGATTCTCCCTAGGGTTTGTCTGGTTCGAGTCCGTCACCGCCGCCTCTGACCCTCGTCGCCGGCGTCGCCTCCATCGCCGTCCGATGCTGTGGGTTACACACACGCACGGGGGATCCAGGCGCGCTTCCATCAGTGCCCTCCGTCGTGCCGTAGGGTCATCGGAACAACTCCCGCGAGCCCTCCGCCGCCTCTGGCCATGCCGTCGACCTCCTCTGTTTTCCCCTGCTTCGACTCTGTCGTGTGCCACTGCCAAGTGGACCCCATAGGACCCACTGGTCAGCGAGTCAGGGGACCAGGACCCACCTGTCGTCCCCTCTCCCCATTTTCTTCTTTTCTTTTATGCATTAATTCAGCATATTCCATTTCAGGCAAAGAGCATCTTTCCTTTTCAGGCAAGTCCAGTTCTGGACATACTATTTATGGAAATTTGCCATTTCTGTTTAATTCCATATTAGGCAGGTTCTAACTTAATGCAATTGTGGTTATTTTACTACAGGAACATATACATATTATATATGTTTTTTGGGGTAGAAAATCCCACTAATCCATCTATGGCATCCATTTCATCATTTGGGCAAGTTTGTGAACACGTTATTTTCACAACATATGCCATTCTGTCTTTTTATATGTTTTTGTGTGATTTAGATATGAGCAATTTCATGACATGAGTAGGAGTGCAAACATGCCATATTTCTGCTAGATTTTCTCCCATGCCGTGATATGCACTGTAGTGAGTGAAACAAGCTTGCAAACATGCCTACATGAATCTGTTTTGCCATGCCATGTTTATTTTTGCTAAGTCTGGATCTGACAACATAACTTGCCATTTTGCATTGATGCTATCATCAAAGCTTAGATCTTTGGAGCATGATCAGTAAGGGAGTTTTGTTAAGTGCATTTAGTACATGAATTCCATGTTCTTGTTTTCCATGATAAGTTCTTGTAGCATGTAGTTTGCTAGCTCTAAACATTGCAACCTGAATCTGTTTCTGCCATGTTCAGTGTTTTCTCTAAGTCTGTAAAACTGTTATCATTCGCCACTTTGCCATGCTGTTCTGATGACGATCTAGTGAGTTTTAGAAATATTTCAGTAATCATTTTTTGTAGTGTTTGTCATGTACTTCACTTCCATGCCATTTGTTTTCATGTTAAAGCCATGTTGCATATTCATATGAGGCATCCAAGTTGGCATGTTGATGTTTTGACAGTTGCATTGCATATCATATTGCTCACCGTGTGAGCTCCGTGCATCCGTTTTTGATGATCTTTAAATCGATTTCATCTGAAATCTTCCAATATTTCTAGTGGCATGCTTGGTTTACCAAGATTCTGTCCATGTCCATATTGTCTCCACTGTTTCTTTCCCGTTGACATTTCCCTCGTTCCGGTAGAACCGTAGCTCTGTGCATAACGTTCTTCATATGCATTCATGTTAGAATTGCATAAAGTATTTGTTCATTTCCATGCCTTGTTTGTTTACTGTATGCTTGTGATTCTTGTGGGTAGTTTCGGGAGACGAGTTCGAGTCCGAGGACCCTGTCGAGTAAGTTCATGAGGAGCAAGTTTTCGATACCACTCAGGACAATCCAGGCAAGATGATCATTACCCCCGATATCACTACTATCTTTGCTTGCTAGTTGTTCGTTGCTATCGCTATGTCATGCTGCCTACCACTTGTTTATCCAGCCTCCTAAATTGCCATGATAAGCCTCTAACCCAGCTTCCTAGCAAACCGTTGTTTGGCTATGTTACCGCTTGCTCAGCCCCTCTTATAGCGTGCTAGTTGCAGGTGCAGTGTAGGTTGTTCCATGTTGGGACATGGATATCATGGGATATCACAATATCTCTTATTTAATTAATGCATCTATATACTTGGTAAAGGGTGGAAGGCTTGGCCTTTTGCTTGGTGTTTTTTTCCACTCATGCCGCCTTATTTTCCATCATACCGGTCCTATGTTCCTTGAATTTTGTGTTCCTAACGCGGTCGGGGTTTATGGGCCCCCCTTGACAGTTCGCTTTGAATAAAACTCTTCCAGCAAGGCCCAACTTTGGTTTTACCATTTGTCCAATAACAACTAAAATTTGCATAGGTAGTAATTAACCCGAGGATTCTTCATCAACAACCCGGGCCAGTGCTCCTCATGAGTGTTGGTCCAAACTAGAGCACTGTGTAGGGCCGCCCTGGGGAAACTTGGGTTATTTTGGCCGTTGTATGCGTAGCTCATCCGTCGTGGCCTGAAACAAGATACATGCGGCTCCTATCGGGGTGTCGGCACGTCGAGAGGTCTTGATGGTTTTGTTTTACCATTGTCAAAATTTCTTGTGAACCGGGATTCCGAGCTTGGTCGGGTTGTCCCGGAAGGAGGTTTTTCCTTTGTGGATTGTCGGTGCAACAAACCCTGGGTCCGTTACCCAACTATGCACAGGCACGAGGTCAAGATTGAAGCACCAACTTAAGTCAGAGATTGAAGAACCAAGAGATTTGAAGAGCCAATATGCAGCCGAGAAGGACCAAGATCAAGCCAGAGGAACAAGATATCCGCAAGAGAAGGGCCTCCCTTGTCGGGCAGGCGAGCCCGGCAAGGGGCAAGGACACCACCAGAAGTAGGCAACCAAGGCACCCCGGCAAGGTCTACCGGGGCTCGCGGGGGCTGAACCACTCCACCAACCACTCAAGTATGACCCACATTGTCGATCAGTGCGGTGTCAAGCCGTAAGATGATTAAGTGGCAGCCATTCGCCGCATGGCAGCCATTTCCTACAGAAGAAGCCTACAAATGACACCCGTCCTGCGACGTGTCAAGGGAACAGGTGCGGAGCTGGCGAGATAGCCCGGCAAGCCTTGCCGGGCAACCAGTAATGCGACACTAGGTGGTGCATTTAATGCACCCTGTCAGCCCGCAGAGTTAGGTAAACAGTGCTATCATATCAGTGGATAATGACCACTTTGCCATTTTGGTGACCCCTTAATCTATAAAAGGAGGCCCATGGCACCCGTAGGAAGGGTTGGAAAGTTGAGGAACCCACACCACCATACGTGCGTAGTCCCTGCTGCCCTACGGCAACCCTGCCGGGCAAAGTGTACTGCGTATCACCATTCCCATTCCACCATCAATCCACTAAAGCAGGAGTAGGGTCTTACGCCTCACGATGGCCCGAACCTGGGTAAATCGCTTGTGTGCTCTCTGTCGTGCTGCCGTGCGCTGGTCTGCTCTTTGTGCAACGCATCGTCCCTCTGCCGAACCAGCAAGGGGCCTCCTGGTCCCATAGGTGGACGTGGATATCCCGCGACATCTTTGGCGCGCCAGGTAGGGCGAGTGCTTGCGCGAACCTGAGAGCGTGCGCAGCGCGTCATCTTCATCTTCGACGACGCCATCGACCATGGCGCCTAAGAACAAGAAGTCTGGCCCTTCGGCCCATCCTTCCACCTCGAAGGCTCCGCCGCCCGCAGCCTCTAATGCTGCGGGGGATGCGGAGACGAGCGAGGACGTGAGCGCTGATGGGGGCGTAGTTGGAGCATGTGGCGCCATCACCGCTTCCCCCGTGGCCCACACGGGAGCAGAAGATGTCGGAGGAGAACAGCATCAACAATGCCTTGGCGGTCACGCTCCACAAGGTGTGGGCGAGGGGGTCACTCCGTCTGCACCCTCTCCTCCCACCGATGGGCATAGCCACAACAACGACGCTCGGTCTGGGGTGAACCATCGCCCTCCGGCTGCCCCCACCACGGGAGCGACTGTGGCCCATGTGCCTCCTCCCGATCGAGTCGACCAGACCGCTGCGCTCGACGGAGCCGCTGACCCTCGAGCACCACCGCCGCGCGACCCCGCTGCCCAGGTGGTCGTCCCACAGCTGCATGGACGCGACACCCCCGCCGTCGCCGCCGCTGGCACCGTCAGGAGCCGGGCAACGGTGCGGTCGACATCATCAACATCTATGCCAAGCACTGCCACGGAGGCTATGGCGCGAGCTCAGCTGCTGCTGAGGTTTCCGCTAGCGGCCGAGCAGATGGATGAATGGCGTGCCACCATCCAAAGCCTGCTCGGTTTCGCCAAAGCTGGGGGCTCATGGTGAGCTGGCCTGCCACGACCTCCCCAAGCGACAACAACCGCCCGCACTGCTGGCCGAGCAAAGGGGGTCGTCCCCACGGTGCAGTCCCCACCACGGCAGCCGACGCGAGCGCAATTGAATCAAGACCCCGATGACGTCTCGATGGCCTCTTCTGACCCTCGAGCATGTCCAGGGCAACGTCGAGCCCCGGAGGATAGGCGGCGGGGAGACGCGCGCGTCTTCATCGATTGGTGTCACGACGACCCCCGCCAGATCGACGGGTGTGGCGGCTTCAACGTCGACGAGCATGCGCTCGATGTTGGCGGGTGCCTGCCTTTCGAGGTCGGCTGCCCTGCTTTTACACGAGAGCTGCGGCAAGTCCGTTGGCTGTCCATTCGCACGTTCAAGCCAGAGATACCAGAGAAATACGACGGGAGGCTTAACCCGGCAGAATTCTTGAGCATCTACACCATCGTTGTTCAAGCTGCCGGGGGAAGGGATGAGAAGGTGTTCGCCAACTACTTCCCCTTGGCCCTCAAGTCCAACGTGAAGTCCTGGCTGATGCACCTGCCGGAGAACTCCATTTTGTCATGGGCAGACCTGTGCCACGAGTTCATTGGCGCCTTCACTGGTGGCCACCAAGAGCCCGGTAGGCCCAACGACTTGCAACTTCTCCAGCAGAAGGAAGGAGAAACTCTTCGTAAGTATTTACAAAGATTCAATAAAGTTCATATGAATATTCCAAATATCCATCCGGCAACCGTTATAGCCGCCTTCCAGTCTAATGTGCACAATCGTCGCATTCGTTCTAAGATGAATGTGCGGTTGCCTAAGATTGTGAAGGAGCTATACACACTGGTGGATAAGTGTGCTCGGAGGAAGGAAATTACCCGGAGAGGAAGATTCCATCAATATTGATTCAGAGGATGAAGATGAATCAATACCAGTCAGAGGAAGGGCAAGAAGCGCAGTAAGAAACCGAGGGATAAGGCAGTGATGACTCTGGAAGGTTCAGGCACACCCAGTACCGGCAAGAAGGCCAAGGCTGAGGCCCCCGGCAAGGAAGTTGCTACTTGCACAGCCTGCCGGGAAGCCGCTGCCGCCGAGAAAGCCGGGAAAGGTGATGGCCCGTATTGTAAGATCCGCCGGACAAAGGGCCACGACCTTCAGGAGTGCTACCAGATTGAACAGCTTGTCAAGAGATAGAGGGCAGAATATGATAAGCGTGATAAGGAAAAAAGGTCAGAATGCCGCTGGCGGAAAGGGCCGAGGCGGTGAAGCAAATCGCCCCGGCAAACCCTTTCGGAATCAAGGAAAGCCCGCTAGGGGCCAAGAGAAGGAAATCTGTGATGATGTGAGTGATGGAGGGAATGAAGAGGAAACAAGTGAGCAGGAGTTTCAGAAGGCCACTGACGCCCTATGCATTGATGGGGGTGCATCCTTGCACGCTCTCACCGCCAGCTCAAGCAATGGGCACGAGAGGTCAATGCTATGGAGCCAGCACCAGAGGCCCGGAAACCACTCAAATGGTCCTGCACGCCAATCATTTTTTATGAAGAGCATCACCCTGGTTGCACCACTGCGGTAGGGTGCTTGCCGTTGTTGGTCTCCCCAACAATCCGCAACCTCAAAGTCACAAAGATGTTAGTGGATGGCGGGGTCGGGTTAAATCTGATTTCCCCAGCAGTTATCAGCAAGCTTCAGATTGGAGAAGAAGAGCTGGAGGTTACCGGCACATTTCAAGGGGTTAACCCTGGCAGGAGCCGTCCCAAGGGGAAGATTATGTTGCGGTGTCGTTTGGGGGAGAGCTGAACTATCGGACTGAAAAGGTTGTGTTTGATGTGGTTGATCTCCCCCTGCCGTACAATGGGATTCTTGGGCGCCCGGCCCTGGCCAAGTTCATGGCAGCATCCCACTACGCTTACAACACCTTGAAGATGTCAGGGCCACTGGGGGTCATCATTATCCTATCAGATGAGAAGGATGCAATTATTTGCGTAGACAAGTTGTACTGGGATGCAGTCGCAGTGGAAGCAGCGGCGACTCTCGCCAAGGAAAGCAAAGGAAGGAAAAGGGATTGTGGCCTCCGGCAAGGAGTCCGGGAAGCGTGCCCCCTCCGAGTGCATGGCACCCGTTGACGACATGCCGAAGTGTTCCAACAGCAAGAGATCCAAGGTTGTTGCACCCCAAGTGAAGAAGGTCCTGGCAGGGCTGGCTGGCATTGATGGTACCTTCACCATCAGCGCCACTCTTGGTGACAAATAGGAAAGCGCGCTCGTTGCCTTCCTGCGGGCGAATATCGATGTGATTGCCTGGCAACCATCTAATATCCCCGGTGTTCCTAGGGAGGTAATCGAGCACCACCTTGTTGTCTGCCCACATGCCCGACCTGTCAAGCAGAAAGTCCGGAAGCAGGCCTTCGAGTGGCAACAGTTCATTGCCGAGGAAATCAAGAAACTGGAGGCAGTTGGTTTGGTCAAAGGGGTACTGCACCCTACATGGTTAGCAAATCCAGTGGTAGTCTGGAAGGCAAATGGGAAATGGAGGCTTTGCATTGATTTCACAGATCTTAACAAGGCTTGCCCGAAGGACCCATTTCCCTTGCCGCGCATCGACCAGATTGTGGATTCCACTTCTGGGTGTGATTTGCTCTCCTTTCTGGATGCATACTCCGGATATCACCAGATCTTCGTGCCCAAAGAAGATGAGGAGAAGACATCGTTCATCACTCCATGTGGTACGTACTTCTTTGTCCGCATGCCATTCGGATTAAAGAATGTCGGGTCCACTTTTGCGAGGGCAGTCCAGATTGGTTTTGAGCCACAGTTGCACAGAAACATAGAAGCCTATATGGATGATATAGTGGTCAAAACTAAAGATAAGACCACTCTTATCCAGGATTTGGAGGAGACATTTGCTAACCTGCGCAAGATCAACTTGAAGATTAACCCAGAGAAGTGCGTGTTTGGTGTCCCCTCCGGCAATCTGCTTGGTTTCTTCGTGTCCCATCGGGGGATCGAAGCTAACCCTGACAAAATCAAGGCCATCGAGCAGATCCAAGCACCAAGGACAGTTAAGGATGTGAGGCACCTGATGGGATGCGTTTCCGCGCTAAGTAGATTCATTTCCAAGTCTGTCGAGCGTGCCGTGCCGTTCTTTAAAATTTTGAAGAAAGCAGGGCCTGTGAAGTGGACCCCAGAAGCATATGCAGCTCCGCGGGAGTTGAAGGCTTACTTATCATCTGTGCCTACCTTGGTTGCACCCAGACCCCAAGAGCCATTGTTGCTTTACTTGGCGGCAACCAACCAAGTGGTCAGTGTGGCCTTGGTAGCACAGTGAGAAGTGAATGAGGCAGAAAGTGAACAGATCACGGCAGGGTCAGAAAAGGATCAGAACAACAATGAGCACGACAACGAGAGCAACACCAAGGATGCGGCAAGGAAGAAAGTGGTGCAGCACCCAGTGTACTTTGTTAGCTCCTTATTACAAGGGGCTAGATCGAGGTACTCTGGCGTGCAAAAGTTGATCTTTGGTCTAATCATGGCCTCCAGGAAACTGCGCCACTACTTCCAAGCCCATGAGATCACGGTTTTCACTCGTTTTCCGCTGCAAAGGATACACCAAAACCCTGAGGCTACTGGCAGAATAGTGGAGTGGGCTTTGGAGTTATCCAGCTTTGGTTTGAAGTTTGAGAGCGCATCGACTATCCAGAGCAGGGCGCTGGTAGATTTTATTGTAGAATGGACGCCAACCCCTGATGAGGAAGTGACAGAAATAGCTCTCCCCGGCAAGGAATCCCCCCAAGAATGGATTATGTATTTTGATGGTGCTTTTTCCCTACAAGGAGCAGGGGCTAGCGTGCTTCTCGTTTCCCCCTCCGGGGAGCACTTGAAGTACTTCGTCCAAATGCACTTTGCCCGGGAAGAAGCCACCAACAATACAGCTGAGTACGAGGGACTCCTTGTCGGGCTCAGGATTGCAGCAGAATTGGGAATCAAGAAGCTGATCATACGAGGAGATTCACAGCTTGTGGTGAGACAAGTCAACAAAGATTATCAAAGCCCACTGATGGTAGCATACGTCGAGGAAGTAAGGAGATGGGAGGAGCACTTTGACGGGCTGCAAACAGAACACGTACCCCATGTGGAAAATAGCATAGTTGATCACCTGTCAAAGTGTGTTGCACAGAAGCTTCCTGTGGAACCAGGAACTTTTGTTCTCCATCTCTCTCAGCCCTCCGTATCGCAGGCCACAATGGCTCGGAAAAGGAAAAAGTTGGACTACAGTAAGCCTCTCCCGGTCGAGCCGTCCACTCCCGGCAGAGACCCTGCCGGAAACAACTCCTCACAGCCTACCGGACCACCCCCTCCAGCTGGGCCTATGGACCCCGCAAACGAGGCTGGTGCTCCCGCAGCAGTGGAGGTGCCGGTAGTCCTCGCTGTCGAGCCCCAGGCTCCAACTTGGGCGAGGCACATCGTCCGCTTCCTCCAAACCCGAGAACTTCCGAGCGACCAAGATGAAGCTGAGAAAGTAGCCCGGAGGGCCAGCATGTATCAGTTTGTCGATGACACTCTATACAGAAGGAGGCCCAACATTGTGAAATTGAAGTGTGTCTGTCGGGAGGATGGAAAGGAACTGCTGGCTGAGATTCACAAAGGAATGTGCAGCTCACACATTGGATCAAGGGCATTAGTTGGGAAAGCATTCCAGCAAGGATTCTATTGGCCCACAGCTCTCCAAGATGCGGTCGAGCTCGTCACGACATGTGAAGCCTGCCAGTTCCATTCCAAGAGAACACACCTGCCTGCCCAAGCCCTTCACACAATCCCTTTATCATGGCCATTTTCGGTCTGGGGGCTCGATATCCTCGGCCCCTTCCCCCGAGCAATCGGGGGCTTTGAATTCTTGTTCGTTGCCATCGACAAGTTTACAAAGTGGCCAGAAGTGACTGTCGTGAGAAAGGTGACTGCTCAGTTGGCTAGCAAGTTCTCGAAAGAATTGGTGTGTCATTTTGGAGTTCTGGCAAGGATCATCACCGACAACGACACCCAATTCACGAGCCACGCCTTCATGCAATATGTTCGTACCCTCGGATGCAAGATCTCATTCGCCTCTGTGGCACACCCCCGGAGCAATGGACAAGCTGAGAGGGAGAACGCTGAAGTGCTATGTGGACTCAAGACAAGAACTTTTGATACGCTGCAGAAGCACGGCACGCGGTGGATTGAGGAGCTACCGGTAGTTCTCTGGTCCCTCAGAACTACACCTAACCGAGCTACCGGGCAGACTCCCTTCTCCTTGGTCTACGGGGCAGAAGCAGTTATCCCCTCGGAACTCATTTACGGGTCCCCTTGAGTACTTGCATATGATGAAGTAGCGCAAGATCAGCACCGGCGTGACGAAGCTGTGCTACTCGAGGAGAACCGTCTCCGGGCTGCTACGCGTGCTGCACGCTACCAGCAGGCCCTGCGTCGCTATCACAGCCGCAGGGTTCATGCCCGGTGTTTTGAGGAAGGTTACCTTGTCCTTAGGCGCGTTCAGTTCGCCAAGGGTACAAACAAGTTATCACTGAAGTGGGAAGGCCCTTACCGGGTGGTACGAGTCACCAGACCCGACGCAGTCCGTCTGGAGACCGGAGATGGCACTCAGTTGCAAAACTCATGGAATATTGAGCATCTCCGTAAGTACTACCCGTAAGGCGCGAGGCTGTCGGGCACTGCCCGGCAACCACCCTTTTGTACAGGCCCTGCCTCAGCTGCATGTAACACCTTGTACAAAGCGGGGCGATGGCCCCATGCAAGAGAAAATAAAGAAGCACTGTAGGGGGGCCCAACTAAGATTGCATGCATGCACGAGCACACCAAGATCACTGCATAAGCATTTCATGAGCATTTGCATATGCATATAGATAGGATTGCATCCTGCATTCATTCTCATCTACATGGAGTTGCAGGTTCCTGCCGTGAACTTGGCTTCGACAAGGGATGAGAAGATTGCACGGCACATTGATCCCCGACAAAGCCAAACAGATAAGTTTTACCTCTTGTCCATTAGTGTTCTATAAGGCTATGACTTTGCAAAAGAAAACCTCGCCTCTCTTTTGCAACTTAGGTGCTCCCATCCATGACTCGAACGATGCTTCAGTCAGGATGGTCGCAGTAGCCTTTGGTAAAAAGGAGCCAGCGGGGGGCTGGCCCCTCTGTCTGTTCCCCGGCAGACGTGGCTCTCCGGCAGACAAAGTGGGTGCCGGCAGGATATCCTGCCGGGGAATACTCGTTTATTATTAAAGAGGCACTCCACCTCTGCACGGGCATACACAAGCACGGGTTCCCGGCAAGGTTCATCTTTTTCATTCATATGTTGATACAAGTACAAGCATTACAGAACACAAAGATGGACTTGAGAGATTACATTATTTGAATTAAAATTTGGCGATTGCCTACAAGTTTAAGATTGAAAAAAGATAAGTGCCCCGTAACCCCTCTTTTCTTTTCTCTGCTCCTCCTCCCCAGGATACTGAGGCAGGAGGGAGAGAAGAATAAAAGGAGCACTTAGAAGGAGGGAACAACGAAGAGATCAGTGAAGCGGCCACCTGCTGTGACCCCCAGACGACACACTCCCAGGAGCCGCGCAAGGTGACGGGCAGAGCCCGTTGCCCCTCCCAAGGGAAGTGGGGGGGGGGTAGAAACGGTAGCGGGATCGCCCACAATGAGCATGCAGCGCTACTATCGTCTCGACAGGCTAGGAGGGGGCGTCTTCTCCAGTGTTAACCCCCAGCTCCACCACAAGAAGGACTCGAGGCATGCCATGCCCCACCTGGCGGGCAGGAAGGCGCGCCTCTCATCAACAACAGCCCCAAGACCTCCGGGAGGGGCAATGCTGGGATTACCAATGATCTCCAGCCCCGCCTCCCGGCCGGGCCTTGAAGAGACCAAGATATTCACCACGCCAAGGACCAGATTCACTCCCCGAGCGCCAACACCAGCATGGGGCAACAATGGCCCCAAGCAGAAGCCCGGGGCTGTACCCAGGCTCCTCTCTTCGGCATCGTCGGTGGAAGCAGAGAATAAGGAAAGAAGAAGAGAAATGCAAAGGTGGATACTTCCGCCCTCCTCCACCCCTCCTTTTATAGGCGGGACAAGGAGGGGGACTGCTCCATCAACGGGTGACCACCGCCCTCCTCCGCCAATTGAAGGCAGGCGGACCCACCTCAAGATGCCCTCCCGCACCACGCGCCTCCTTTACCTACCCCGCGCGATGCATGCGGCTAAGGATAAGGGCACACTATGGGAAGAGTAAATTGGCGGTTTCTACCCCGTGTGTTAAATTCAATCATGGGCCATCACTACAGCGGCCCCACCACTATTGGCTTTACACCGCGCGTGGGGAAATCGGAAACCGTCCCGAAATCAAGACTAATGGAGCCGCAAAGGAAACCTCAAGGGGCCAACCCCTTCAACGATCCTGCCTGTGCACTTATTAGGCCCTACCCTGATGACACTCAGCGGCACGTTCGGGGCAGGCCCGGGGGCTTCTGTCGGTGCAACAAACCCTGGGTCCGTTGCCGAACTGTGTACAGGCACGAGGTCAAGATTGAAGCACCAGCTTAAGTCAGAGATTGAAGAACCAAGAGATTTGAAGAGCCAATGTGCAGCCCAGAAGGACCAAGATCAAGCTAGAGGAACAAGATATCGGCAAGAGAAGGGCCTCCCTTGCCGGGCAGGCGAGCCCGGCAAGGGCAAGGCCACCACCAGAAGCAGGCAACCAAGGCACGTCGGCAAGGTATGTCGGGGCTCGCGGGGGCTGAACCACCCCACCAACCACTCAAGTACGACCCACGTCGTCGATCAGTGCGGCGTCAAGCCGCAAGATGATCAAGTGGCAGCCATTCGCCACATGGTAGCCATTTCCTACAGAACAAGCCTACAAATGACACCCGTCCTGCGACGTGTCAAGGGAACAGGCGCGGAGCTGGCGAGATAGCCCGGCAAGCCTTGCCGGGCAACCAATGATGTGACACTAAGCGATGCATTTAATGCACCCTGTCAGCCCGCAGAGTTAGGTATGATAGCATTGTTTGCTATCATATCAGTGGATAATGACCACTTTGCCA
This sequence comes from Aegilops tauschii subsp. strangulata, assembly GCF_002575655.3. Taxonomy (NCBI): domain Eukaryota; kingdom Viridiplantae; phylum Streptophyta; class Magnoliopsida; order Poales; family Poaceae; genus Aegilops; species Aegilops tauschii. The sequence continues at coordinate 247,787,885 of NC_053039.3, forward strand.
TTGTGGTGACCCCTTAATCTATAAAAGGAGGCCCATGGCACCCGTAGGAAGGGTTGGAAAGTTGAGGAACCCACACCTCCATACGCGCGTAGTCGCTGCTGCCCTACGGCAACCCTGCCGGGCAAAGTGTACTGCGTATCACCATTCCCATTCCACCATCAATCCACTAAAGCAGGAGTGGGGTCTTACGCCTCACGGCGGCCTGAACCTGGGTAAATCGCTTGTGTGCTCTCTACTGTGCTGCCGTGCGCTGGTCTGCTCTTTGTGCAATGCGCCGTCCCCCTGCCGAAACAGCAAGGGGCCTCTTGGTCCCATAGGTGGCCGTGGATATCCCGCGACATGGATCATGAGAGTTTGTGATGGACTATGTTGGGACACCACTGCAGAGTTTTATCTTTCGAAAGCCGTGCCCGCGTTTATGTGGCAGATGGGAGTTTTTAATATCCGGTTGGAGTGAAGTTTACACTAAACTCGGTAAAATACACCAATCGTGTGTGTAACCGTGATCATCTCTTTTCGACGAAGTTCGGGAAGAGAACACAGTGGGGTTATGATTGCAACGTAAGTAGTTCAGGATCACTTCTTGATCATTACTAGTTTGCGACCGTATGCGTAGCTCCTCATCTAATTCTTGTATTCGTAAGTTAGCCACCATACAAATGCTTAGTGCTTGCTGCAACCTCACCACTTAACCATACCATTCCTATCTTAAGCTTTGTTAGTTTTGACACCGAGGGTGATATGATTACTGAGTCCCCGTGGCTCACAGTATACTACAAACACAGATGCAGGTACCCATGAGGCAGATACTGGTGATGCCACTGAGCTTCAGTGGGAGTTCGATGAAGAACGTGGGCGGATGTACGTCACATATCTGGACGATCAGTAGTAGCGACTAGTTGGGTCGGTCGGGGCCAAGCTTGGGTGGTTCTCCCTTTTATCATTTGTGTTTTGTTCGTAGTCGGACCCTTCTCTGCCTCTCGACAGATTGTATTATTTGATGATAATTGTGTGGATTTGTGGCGAGTGTAAGCCAAAGCTTGTATTCTATCTATTCAATACATGAGATGCGCAAAGATACAACCACTCTTGCGACCATACCAATATGCGCTTATGCCCCAAGTCATGCATCGACACGTGTGGGGTATAGTTGCATATTGGGCGTTACAACGGCAGCGATCCAGAATAATCGGCGATCCCGTAACATGGAGGCGAGATCCGGCGGGCTCTGCTCGAGGGGATCAGCGGCAGGGCGATCCTGATGGACTCCGACATTAGGAGTTGAGATAGAGATTTGTTGAGAGAAAGAAGTAATTTCGTCCGCAAGAAATCTTTTGGTTTCGTGAACGAAGAAGAAAATAGGTCATGGATAGATATGATGAGGAATAGAGAAATCTCATGTGAGTAAATTTTTATTATCACCTTTTCTCTTCAATTATCAATGACTGCCATCTCCACACACAAAAAAGAAACGCAGTCAAAGATCTAACAAACAAAACAGTCGAAGAAAACACAAGTTATCAATGGTCCACATATACATCTGATCGTGCAGCCATAGGCCCACATCCCAATATATAAAAAAATAGAACACCCACAAAGCCCATGGGCTACAACACAACAAAAGAGAAAAGACGAGCTAGCCGACAAGCCAAGGCCACGTGAAACAGGAACGCATCAGCATGGGGAATGCATCAGCCTAGGGAAATAGCACAAATCTAAAAGTTCTATCCAATGATAATGTGAGGTAACTATTTCACACCTAGATGTGAAATAGCAATCCCATTTTATATTAATGATTTCACATTTGTCATGATTTAAATTGGGTATTTTTTTAAGTTTAGATTTATTATAAAAGTTCATTAGAAGTACAAAGCAAACATGATAAAAAAATTAGCCGTGAATGTGTCGCTCTCGTCCTTCCCCTGCCGAATTTTGTCAACGACAGCCAGAAAATCTTCGTGCATGTGCCTCGAAGTGCCAATATACTGGGGCCACAATCGTTGCTGTTGAACCATTGAATTGATCTGAAGCGGCTGACACCAAATCTCGCCATTGGGCATGCACGAAGAAAAATCTAACCTTGCCTCCCCAAGGATATGACAAGAATTTATGATGGAGATCTATCCAGGTGGATGAATTCGAGGAGGATCAAAGCCTGAAAGATCAACTCAAAGAAGAAGTGTTGCCATCCGCCCGAGCGCTGCCCCTGCAATGACTAAAACCCCTAACCTAAACCACTCACCGGATCAGAGACATCGGGATTCTTCTCCCAGCCATGGGCCAACGAAATGACAGGTGGAAGGGGGCGAATCCACGGGCTCGCCAACAGAGCCTGGAAGTGTCGAGTTTGCCCTAATCGCCAAATTGGGTATTTACCTTTCCTACCTAAAAGCCTAGTGTTCCCCGTTTGGCCCTCCTTTCGTCCAGTCTCTCTAGCGATCAAAGCGGTTGGTCGATCTCAACTCACTCCCTGCGATTGATCGGGCCCAAGCATGATCTTAGTTTTTTAGTTTATTTTTTCAATGTTCAGAATATCATTTGTTGTTAGTTTCAGTCGGCTAGGAATTAGAGATTGTCAAAAATCAACTGATTAATCGATTTTATCGTTCGACTATTAATGGGCCAACTTCTTACAAATTCGAGGTTCCAGCACTAAAATATGCTATATTCAATACAAAACAATATTGGACAAAAATGTTACCTTGATTTCTTCCCTTAAAATCCTTGTACAATACTAAAGTCCAAGGTTCTTTGATTCTCTCACAGCCACAACCAAAATAAATTGCTAGCAAACAACACAACACTATAATACACATATTGCTAGGACTAGGCCTGATTTATCGTTAGATTCCCGATAAATTGCTTATCAGAATGATAAATCAACACAAGTGGTTAATGGTGACGATATGGCATGTCTTATCGATCACCCCTGAGTAGGAATAAATCGGCCGCTAAATCGTTGAACAGGTCGATTTCTTAGTGGTTAATAGTGGTTTTTTTAATTGATTGTTGACCAACCCAGAGAATCCCATGTAGCCTAGCGATCATCCCCCGCACCACTTCTCCATTCCCCATCACCTCCCACATCCCAACGCACGCTAGCTCTTCCACGACAAGTGTCAGTCATTGATGAGTGATATTTTTCCTCATCACACCGTTGTTAACCCGGATAATCTTTGAATTTTTGAAAAAATCACTTTGATATTGCCACTAATGACAAATGAATGTGAGAGATCATGAAATCTTTTATTTAATTTGTTTCCATAGGAAAAGAGGACAGACATGGATGGACATCATCACTTAGAAGGAAACAAAGCTTGTGGGAGAAGGAAGGAAGGATTGGGGCGTAATAGTCTATCCAGAGCTCAAGACAGCGTCGGGTACGAGCGCGTAAGTGCTGACAACTCCGGGAGGTCCAACCAACCAACAAATATAAAGGGACTCATACCAGATTCTCAAGATGAGAGCATCGAGAACACCATTCACGAAACAAAAGCCATCTTCCAACCCTAGCCACCACCATCTTCCATCTCATCTCCAAAGTCGCCGCCATCACCATCACCGTAGCAACTCCCCTCCAAGTTAGCCATACTTGTAATCGTATTCGCATTTGGCAACCATTGTAAGACATATTATTAATAAATCATTTATCTGTATGTCTTCTCCTATAATTTCCTCTTGCAACCAGATCCTCATGTGTGAGTAATTCAGTAAGGCAATGGGAGGAGCATAGCCTTGCAACCCTATGTATTTGTATGACAGATCGTTGAAATGACTTTGAATAATTAATGTCATGTATATGTCTGATTGCTACGGAGTTGTATTTTATCTCTTTCTCGTTCTACGACCTTGCTAGTACCGAGGATCTCGGAGCTCGGTCAAGGAGGAGGTAAGGAGCGAGGAGGACGCGAAAAACTATTCTGAACACCAGTGGCAGAAAGGTTTAGTACGACAGCGGAAAACCAATCCTTGAGAATTCATGTGGTTTAGGCATTAAACACCCAAGCCTTTTGTCTGAATATTTACTCTTAATAATCGAGGTAATCCCTAGAGATGATAAGGGCCTACGGTTGAACAAAAGACGTACTCTTGATCCAGGTCACGCACCGGTCAAGGCATAATTTGTACACATCCCCTACTTCATTGCGTTGCAAGCACATCTTAACAGGTGTCTTATAGAGTACAAATTAATATCACTAGATGACCCATTGCGTCAATTGGTGCAGAGAGCAACTGTAGTCTGGAAGTTAAGCAAACTATTTGAAGTACTTTTCCTTAAGTGTGTGAAAACAATTTTCTCATCCCACGCAGTTCGAAAGGTAAGAGAACTATTTCAAGTATTTTTTCTTAACTGTCTGCAAATGATTCTCTCATCCCAAAATTTGGTCAAAGTTCGAAACTACAACTAGTCAAATAGAGAAGTTAGTGAACCATTTATAACTACAAGCAGAAAGTAAGCAACACTATGGGCAACACATATGATAAATGCTCATTCTACACATCACCCTTAAAAGAAATTAGCATGAATAAGAATACATATGGGAATGATATAAAAATCAGATGCCAATGAAAGAATGGAAACTGAAGTATAAGAAAATAATAGACACCCAGATGTGGCTTTGGAGGTTTGGTTTCCTCGTTGTACTGTGATACGTCCATTTTGCATCATGTTTTCCTACTGTTATTTATTATGGTTTGGATCATTATTTTACTTTATGATGCAATTCTAATGCCTTTTATCTCTTAGTTTGCAAGATTTACATGAAGAGGGAAATTGTCGGCAGCTGGAATTCTGGACCTAGAAAAGCCACATCAGATATAGCTATTCTCTGGAACTCCAAATGACCTAAAAATTTACTGAGAATTATTTTGGAATTAATAAAAACCACTGGAAGAATAGCCATCGGGAGGGACCCCACCAGTGAGCCACAAGCTCAGGTGGCGCCCCCTAGGGCGCGCCACCCGGGCTTGTGGGCCCACTAGTAGGCCTCCATGGCCATCCTTCTCTTATATGATGCCATTTCCCTAGAAAAAAAATTAAAGAAAAGACTTTCGGGACGAAGCGCCGCCATCTCGAGGCAGAATGTGGGCAGGAGCACCTTTGCTCTTCGGCGGAGCCATTCCGCCGGGGATACTTCCCTTTGGGAGAGGGAAATTGAAGCCATCGACATCACCAACATTCTTCTCATCGTGGGAGGACCAATCTTCATCAACATCTTCACCAGCACCATCTCATTCAAACCATAATTCATCTCTTATATTCAATCTTTGTCCTAAAACCTCAGATTGGTACCTGTTGGTTGCTAGTAGTGTTGATTACATCTTGTAGTTGATGCTAGTTGGTTTATTTGGTGGAAGATTGTATGTTCATATCCTTAAGAATATTCAATACACCTCTGATCTTGAACATCAATATGATTTGTGAGTAGTTACTTTTATTCTTGAGGACATGGGAGAAGTCTTGTTATAAGTAATCATGTGAAGTTGGTATTCGTTCAATATTTTGATGATATGTATGTTGTTCTTCCTTTAGTGGTGTCATGTGAACGTCGACTACATGAAACTTCATCATACTTGAATCTAAGGGAAGGCATTAGGAAGTAATAAGTAGATGATGGGTTGAGAGAGTGACAGAAGTTTAAACACTAGTTTATGTGTTATTCCGTAAGGGGCTGATTTGGATCCATATGTTTCATGCTATAGTCAGATTTATCTTAATTTTTCTTTCGTATTTGTGGATGCTTGCGAGAGGGGGTAGTCATAAGAGGGTTGTTCGTTCAAGTAAGAACAACACCCTAGCACCGGTCCACCCACATATCAAATTATCAAAGTAGTGAACATGAATCAACTAAACATAATGAACGTGACTAGACGAGACTTCCCAGGTGTCCTGGAGAACGCTTTGCTCATTATAAGAAGTACTTTCGATACGTCCATTTTGCATCATGCTTTTATATCAATATTTATTGCAATATGGGCTGTTATTACACGTTATGTCACAATACTTATGCCTATTCTCTCTTATTTTACAAGGTTTACATAAGGAGGGAGAATGCCGGCAGCTGGAATTCTGGGCCGGAAAAGGAGCAAATATTAGAGACCTATTTTGCACAACTCCAAAAGTCCTAAAACTCCACGAAAGTCATTTTTGGAAATAATAAAAATTATTGAGCGGAAGAAGTACGTCAGAGGGGGCCCCACCTGGCCACGAGGGTGGGGGCGCGCCCTACCCCCCAGGGCGCGCCCCCTGCCTCATGGGCCCCCTGTTGGCTCTCCGGTGGCCATCTTCTGCTATATGAAGTCTTTCGTCGAGGAAAAAATCATAAGCAACCTTTCGGGACGAGACTCCGCCGCCACGAGGCGGAACCTTGGCGGAACCAATCTAGGGCTCCGGCAGAGCTGTTCTGCCAGGGACACTTCCCTCCGGGAGGGGGAAATCCTCGCCATCGTCATCACCAACGCTCCTCTCATCGGGAGAGGGCAATCTCCATCAACATCTTCACCAGCACCATCTCCTCTTAAAACCCTAGTTCATCTCTTGTATCCAATTCTTGTCTCCAAGTCTGGGATTGGTACTAGTAGGTTGCTAGTAGTGTTGATTACTCCTTGTAGTTGATGCTAGTTGGTTTATTTGGTGGAAGATCATATGTTCAGATCCTATATGCATATTAATATCCCTCTGATTATGAACATGAATATGCTTTGTGAGTAGTTACGTTTGTTCCTGAGGACATGGGAGAAGTCTTGCTATTAGTAGTCATGTGAATTTGGTATTCGTTCGATATTTTGATGAGATGTATGTTGTCTAGCCTCTAGTGGTGTTATGTGAACGTCGACTACATAACACTTCACCATTATTTGGGCCTAGAGGAAGGCATTGGGAAGTAATAAGTAGATGATGGGTTGCTAGAGTGACAGAAGCTTAAACCCTAGTTTATGCGTTGCTTCGTAAGGGGCTGATTTGGATCCATATGTTTCATGCTATGGTTAGGTTTACCTTAATACTTTTGTTGTAGTTGCGGATGCTTGCAATAGAGGTTAATCATAAGTGGGATGCTTGTTCAAGTAAGAACAGCACCCAAGCACCGGTCCACCCACATATCAAATTATCAAAGTACCGAACGCGAATCATATGAACGTGATGAAAACTAGCTTGACGATAATTCCCATGTGTCCTCGGGAGCGCTTTTCTCTATATAAGAGTTTGTTCAGGCTTGTCCTTTGCTAAAAAAAGGATTGGGCCACCTTGCTGCACTTTATTTACTTTTGTTACTTGTTGCTCGTTACAAATTATCCTATCACAAAACTATCTGTTACCACTTATTTCAGTACTTGCAGAGAATACCTTGCTGAAAACCGCTTATCATTTCCTTCTGCTCCTCGTTGGGTTCGACACTCTTACTTATTGAAAGGACTATGCTAGATCCCCTATACTTGTGGGTCATCAAGACTCTTTTCTGGCGCCGTTGCCGGGGAGTAGGGCGCCTTTGGTAGGTGGAATTTGGTAAGGAAAATTTATATAGTGTGCTGAAATTTACCGTCACTTGTTACTATGGAAAGTAATCCTCTGAGGGGCTTGTTCGGGGTATCTTCACCCCGACCAGTAGAGCAAAGAGTTGCTCCTCAACCTACTGAACCTACTGAAAATGAAAATGTTCCCTTTGAAGTTCCTTCGGGTATGTTAGAAAAACTGCTAGCTAATCCTTTTGTAGGAGATGGAACAAAGCATCCTGATGAGCACCTAATATATGTGGATGAAGTTTGTGGATTATTTAAGCTTGCAGGTATACCTGGTGATGTTGTTAAGAGGAAGGTCTTCCCTTTATCTCTGAAGGGAGATGCATCGACATGGCATAGGCTATGTGATGATACGAGATCATGGAACTATAAACGATTGAAATTGGAATTTCATCAGAAATTTTATCCTATGCATCTTGTTCATCGTGATCGCAATTATATATATAATTTTTAGCCTCGCGAAGGAGAAAGCATCGCTCAAGCTTGGGGAGGCTTAAATCAATGTTATATTCATGCCCCAATCATGAGCTCTCAAGAGAAATAATTCTTCAAAAATTTTATGCTCGGCTTTCTCGTAATAATCAATCCATGCTCGATACTTCTTGTGTTGGCTCTTTTATGATGAAGACTATTGAATTCAAATGGAATTTATTGGATAGAATTAAACGCTACTCTGAAGATTGGGATCTCGACAAAGGTAAGGAGTCAGGTATGACACCGAAGTTTGATTGTGTTAAATCTTTTATGGATACCGATGTTTTCTGTAAATTTAGCACTAAATATGGACTTGACTCTGAGATAGTAGCTTCTTTCTGTGAATCCTTTGCTACTTATGTTGATCTCCCCAAGGAGAAGTGGTTTAAATATCATCCTCCCATAGAAGTAAAAGTAGCTGCACCTACTAAAGTTGAAGAAAAGACTATCACTTATAATGATCATGTTGTTCCTACTTCTTATGTTGAGAAACCACCTTTCCATGTTAGGATAAAGGATCATGCTAAAGCTTCAACTGTGGTTCGTAAAAGCAATATTAGAACTTATACACCTTCTGAGGAAGTTAAAGTTGAACCTAATATTGCTATTGTTAAAGATCTCTTGGCTGATAATATTGATGGGCATGTTATTTATTTCTGCGGTGAAACTCCTAGAATTGCTAAACCCTGTGCTAAAGATAAACATAGACCTGTGGTAGGCATGCCTGTTATTTCTGTTAAAATAGGAGATTATTGTTATCATGGCTTATGTGATATGGGTGCTAGTGCTAGTGCTATACCTCATGACTTATACAAAGAAATTATGCATGAAATTGCACCTGCTGAGATAGAAGGTATTGATGTTACCATCAAACTTGCTAATAGAGATACAATATCACCCATTGGGATTGTTAGAGATGTTGAAGTCTTGTGTGGGAAAACTAAATACCCTGCTGATTTTCTTGTTCTTGGTTCCCCACAAGATAGCTTTTGCCCCCATTATATTCGGTAGACCCTTCTTGAACACAGTTAATGCTAGGATAGACTGCGAAAAGAGTGTTGTTACTATTGGTTTGGGTGATATGTCTCATGAGTTTAATTTCTCTAAATTTAGTAGACAACACCGTGAAGAAGAATTGCCTAGTAAGGATGAAATTATTGGTCTTGCTTCTATTGCCGTACCTCCTAGTGATCCTTTAGAACAATATTTGCTAGACCATGAAAATGATATGTTTATGAATGAAAGAAGGGAAATAGATGAAGTATTCTTCAAGCAGGAACCTATCCTGAAACACAATTTGCCTGTTGAAATCCTAGGGGATCCTCCTCCACCCAAGGGTGATCCCGTGTTTGAGCTCAAACCTTTACCTGATACTCTCAAATATGCTTATCTTGATGAGAAAAAGATATATCCTGTTATTATTAGTGCTAACCTTTCAGAGCATGAAGAAGAAATACTATTGAAAACTCTGAAGAAGCACCATGCTGCTATTGGATATACTCTTGCTGATCTTAAGGGCATTAGTCCCACTCTATGTCAACATAAAATAAATTTGGAAGAAGATGCCAAACCGGTTCGTGATCATCAACGAAGGCTGAATCCTAAGATGAAAGAAGTGGTAAGAAAAGAAATACTAAAGCTCCTTGAGGCAGGTATAATTTATCCCGTTGCTGATAGTCAGTGGGTAAGTCATGTCCATTGTGTCCCCAAGAAAGGAGGTATTACCGTCGTTCCTAATGATAAAGATGAATTGATTCCGCAAAGAATTATTACAGGTTATAGGATGGTAGTTGATTTCCGTAAATTAAATAAGGCTACTAAGAAAGATCATTACCCCTTACCTTTTATCGATCAAATGCTAGAAAGATTATCCAAACATACACATTTTTGCTTTCTAGATGGTTATTCTGGTTTCTCTCAAATACCTGTGTCAGCCAACGATCAATCTAAAACTACTTTTACTTTCCCTTTTGGTACCTTTGCTTATAGACATATGCCTTTTGGTTTATGTAATGCACCTGCTACCTTTCAAAGATGCATGATGGCTATATTCTCTGACTTTTGTGAAAAGATTTGTGAGGTTTTCATGGACGACTTCTCCGTTTATGGATCCCCTTTTGATGATTGCTTGAGCAACCTTGATCGAGTTCTACAGAGATGTGAAGAAACTAATCTTGTTTTGAATTGGGAAAAGTGCCACTTTATGGTTAATGAAGGTATTGTCTTGGGGCATAAAGTTTCTGAAAGAGGTATTGAAGTTGATAAAGCCAAGGTTGATGCTATTGAAAAGATGCCATGTCCCAAGGACATCAAAGGTATAAGAAGTTTCCTTGGTCACGCCGGATTTTATAGGAGGTTCATTAAGGACTTCTAAAAAATTTCTCGGCCTCTGACTAATTTATTACAAAAAGATATACCATTTGTCTTTGATGATGATTGCGTAGAAGCATTTGAAATACTTAAGAAAGCATTGATCTCTGCACCTATTGTTCAGCCACCTGATTGGAATTTACCCTTTGAAATTATGTGTGATGCTAGTGATTATGCTGTAGGTGTTGTTCTAGGGCAAAGAGTTGATAAGAAATTAAATGTTATTCAATATGCTAGTAAAACTGACAATGCTCAAAGAAATTATGCTACTACTGAAAAAGAATTCTTAGCAGTTGTATTTGCTTGTGATAAGTTCAGACCTTATATTGTTGATTCTAAAGTAACTATTCACACGGAGCATGCTGCTATTAAATATCTAATGGAAAAGAAAGATGCTAAACCTAGACTTATTAGATGGGTTCTCCTGCTACAAGAATTTGATTTACATATTGTTGATAGAAAGGGAGCTGAGAACCCCGTTGCAGACAACTTTTCTAGGTTAGAAAATGTTCTTGATGACCCACTACCTATTGATGATAGCTTTCCTGATGAGCAATTAAATGTCATAAATGCTTCTCATAGTACTCCGTGGTATGCTGATTATGCTAATTACATTGTTGCTAAATTTATACCACCTAGTTTCACATACCAGCAAAAGAAAAAGTTTTTCTATGATTTGAGACATTACTTTTGGGATGACCCACATCTTTATAAAGAAGGAGTAGATGGTGTTATTAGAAGTTGTGTACCTGAGCATGAACAGGAACAGATCCTACGCAAGTGTCACTCCGAGGCTTATGGAGGACACCACGCTAGAGATAGAACTGCACATAAGGTATTGCAATCTGGTTTTTATTGGCCTACTCTCTTCAAGGATGCCCGTAAGTTTGTCTTATCTTGTGATGAATGCCAAAGAATTGGTAATATTAGTAGACATCAAGAAATGCCTATGAATTATTCACTCGTTATTGAACCATTCGATGTTTGGGGCTTTGATTATATGGGACCTTTTCCTGCCTCTAATGGATATACACATATTTTAGTTGTTGTTGATTACGTTACTAAGTGGGTAGAAGCTATTCCAACTAGTAGTGTTGTTCATAACACTTCTATTAAAATGCTTAAAGAAGTTATTTTTCCGAGGTTTGGAGTCCCTAGATATTTGATGACTGATGGTGGTTCACATTTTATTCATGGTGCTTTTCGTAAAATGCTTGCTAAATATGATGGTAATCATAGAATTGCATCTCCTTATCACCCACAGTCTAGTGGTCAAGTAGAATTGAGTAATAGAGAGCTCAAATTAATTTTGCAAAAGACTGTTAATAGATCTAGAAATAATTGGTCCAAGAAACTTGATGATGCATTATGGGCCTATAGAACTGCATATAAAAATCCTATGGGTATGTCTCCGTATAAAATGGTTTATGGAAAAGCATGTCACTTACCTTTCGAACTATAACATAAGGCTTATTGGGCTATTAAAGAGCTCAATTATGATTTCAAACTTGCCGGTGAGAAGAGGTTATTTGACATTAGCTCACTTGATGAATGGAGAACCCAGGCCTACGAAAATGCCAAGTTGTTTAAAGAAAAAGTTAAAAGATGGCATGACAAAAGGATACAAAAGCGTGAGTTTAATGTAGGTGATTATGTATTGCTATACAACTCTCGTTTAAGATTTTTTGCAGGAAAAATTCTCTCTAAATGGGAAGGCCCTTACGTTATCAAGGAGGTCTATCGTTCCGGTGCCATAAAAATCAACAACTTCGAAGGCACAAATCCGAAGGTGGTAAACGGTCAAAGAATCAAACATTATATCTCAGGTAATCCTATAAATGTTGAAACCAATATTATTGAAACCGTAACCCTGGAGGAATACATAAGGGACACTTTCCGGAACGTTTCAAACTCCGAAAAGGAATAGGTATGTGGTACGGTAAGTAAACCGACTCCAAAACAATTTTTATGGCAATATTTCTCCGTTTTGGAATATTTAGAAAAATAGAAAAAATAAGAAGCAGTCCGGGAAGGACACGAGGGCTCCACGAGGGTGGAGGGCGCGCCCTACCCCCCTGGGCGCGCCCCCTACCTCGTGGGCACCTCGTGTGCTCTCCGGGCTCCGTTTTCTTGCAAGATACGTATTTTGGTCGGTAAAAATTCATTATATAATCTCCCGAAGGTTTTGACCCCTGTATCACGCAATTATCCTCTGTTCTTGTTTCGAGCTGTCCTACTGCAGATTAGAGCAACATGTTGTCCCAGGATTCGGAAGGAGAAAGCTATGTGGATGATTACCTTGCAGATCCTAAGGTCTATGGAGATGTGGAGCATTGTGGTTGGACTACGGAGGAAGAAGAGGACTATGAACCCAAGAGGAAGGAGGAGACGAGCTCAGATGAAGATGAAGCCCCATTACCTCAACCTGGGGACATGCATGTGGAGTTCAAAAAGTCAAGCCTCCCTGATAGAGCAAAGAAATTTAAGATCGAGTTTATCCCTTTTAGTCTCTTGCATGAAAACAAGCAGGAATTACGCAAAAAGATATTAAGCCTGGAGCAGGAGATTGATGACTTGAGGGATCAAAATTCTGTCCTCAAGCGCAAATTAAGGAAGAAGACTACGCCATCAACTAAACCATCATCTTCCTCACCAACAAAGGAGACATAATCACATGGGTATGGGCACTCCCCTTGGCAACTACCAAGCTTGGGGGAGATGCCCCGGTATCGTATCACCATCACACTCCTATCTTTACCGTTTTTCTTAGTTCGATCATATTAGTAGTATCTTGATCTAGTAGAATAAAGTTTTGGAATGGTCTAGTTTTGAGTTTGCTTTATGATCTCTCTATGTAATCGAGTCCGTGAGCTATATAATAAAGATTAGTGTTGACTCAAGGGCTTGATTATCTTGCTATGATCTTGAGTGAATAAAAAAATAGAAAAAGAATAAAAATAAACAAAGAGATCGTATTGATCTTATTGAGAGTAATGACTTCACATAGAAAGAGTATGATGATTAAAAACTGTTGGGAGTTGGCAAACATAGCTTTGGTCATTGTTGCAATTAATAGGAAGTAATAAGGAAAGAGAGGTTTCACATATAAATATACTATCTTGGACATCTTTTATGATTGGGAGCACTCATTAAAATATGACATGCTAAAGAGTTGATGTTGGACAAGGAAGACAACGTAATGAGTTATGTTTTCTTATATTTGAGATAAAGTATATTGTCATGGATCATCCAACATGTTGAAATTGCCTTTCCCTCTCATGCTAGCCAAATTCTTAGCACCAAGTAGAGATACTACTTGTGCTTCCAAAAACCCTTAAACCAGTTTTGCCATGAGAGTCCACCATATCTACCTATGGATTGAGTAAGATCCTTCAAGTAAGTTGTCATCGGTGCAAGCAATAAAAATTGCTCTCTAAATATGTATGATTGATTGGTGTGGAGGAAATAAGCTTTATACGATCTTGTGATGTGGAAGAAATAAAAGCGACGGATTGCATAATAAAGGTTCATATCACAAGGGGCAATATAAAGTGACGTTCTTTCACATTAAGATTTTGTGCATCCAACCCTGAAAGCGCATGGCAACCTCTGCTTCCCTCTGCGAAGGGCCTATCTTTTATTATTATCTTCTACCTTATGCAAGATTCATGGTGATGTTCACCTTTCCTTTTTACATTTTATCCTATGGCAAGCACAGGGTGTTGGAAAGATACTGATACATATATCTAATTGGATATGGGTTAGCATGAATTATTATTGTTGACATTACCCCTGAAGTAAAAGGTTGGGAGGCGAAACTATAAGCCCCTATCTTTCTCTGTGTCCGATTAAAACTCCATAACCACAATTGCGTGAGTGTTAGAAATTATGAAAGACAAAATGATAGTTGAGTATGTGGACTTGCTAGGAAGCTCTGACATAGACTCTTTCTGATGTTATGATAAATTGCAATTGCTTCAATGCCTGAGATTATAGTTTGTTGGTTCTCAATAAAGTTTATGATTCGTACTTTTGCATTGTGAATAGATTATTACTTGAGCATAAGAAATCATATGACAATATCCATGAGAATAATCATGATGCCCTCATGTCCGTATTTTATTTTATCGACACCTCTACCTCTAAACATGTGGACATATTTATCGTTATCGGCTTTCGCTTGAGGACAAGCGAGGTCTAAGCTTGGGGGAGTTGATACGTCCATTTTGCATCATGCTTTTATATCAATATTTATTGCAATATGGGTTGTTATTACACGTTATGTCACAATACTTATGCCTATTCTCTCTTATTTTACAAGGTTTACATAAGGCGGGAGAATGCCGGCAGCTGGAATTCTGGGCTGGAAAAGGAGCAAATATTAGAGACCTATTCTGCACAACTCCAAAAGTCCTGAAACTCCACGAAAGTCATTTTTGGAAATAATAAAAATTATTGAGCGGAAGAAGTACGTCAGAGGGAGCCCCACCTGGCCACGAGGGTGGGGGCGCGCCCCCCTGCCTCGTGGGCCCCCTGTTGGCTCTTCGGTGGCCATCTTCTGCTATATGAAGTCTTTCGTCGAGGAAAAAATCATAAGCAACCTTTCGGGACGAGACTCCGCCGCCACGAGGCGGAACCTTGGCGGAACCAATCTAGGGCTCCGGCAGAGCTGTTCTGCCAGGGACACTTCCCTCCGGGAGGGGGAAATCCTCGCCATCGTCATCACCAACGCTCCTCTCATCGGGAGAGGGCAATCTCCATCAACATCTTCACCAGCACCATCTCCTCTTAAAACCCTAGTTCATCTCTTGTATCCAATTCTTGTCTCCAAGTCTGGGATTGGTACTAGTAGGTTGCTAGTAGTGTTGATTACTCCTTGTAGTTGATGCTAGTTGGTTTATTTGGTGGAAGATCATATGTTCAGATCCTATATGCATATTAATATCCCTCTGATTATGAACATGAATATGCTTTGTGAGTAGTTACGTTTGTTCCTGAGGACATGGGAGAAGTCTTGCTATTAGTAGTCATGTGAATTTGGTATTCGTTCGATATTTTGATGAGATGTATGTTGTCTAGCCTCTAGTGGTGTTATGTGAACGTCGACTACATAACACTTCACCATTATTTGGGCCTAGAGGAAGGCATTGGGAAGTAATAAGTAGATGATGGGTTGCTAGAGTGACAGAAGCTTAAACCCTAGTTTATGCGTTGCTTCGTAAGGGGCTGATTTGGATCCATATGTTTCATGCTATGGTTAGGTTTACCTTAATACTTTTGTTGTAGTTGCGGATGCTTGCAATAGAGGTTAATCATAAGTGGGATGCTTGTTCAAGTAAGAACAGCACCCAAGCACCGGTCCACCCACATATCAAATTATCAAAGTACCGAACGCGAATCATATGAACGTGATGAAAACTAGCTTGACGATAATTCCCATGTGTCCTCGGGAGCGCTTTTCTCTATATAAGAGTTTGTCCAGGCTTGTCCTTTGCTAAAAAAAAGGATTGGGCCACCTTGCTGCACTTTATTTACTTTTGTTACTTGTTGCTCATTACAAATTATCCTATCACAAAACTATCTGTTACCACTTATTTCAGTACTTGCAGAGAATACCTTGCTGAAAACCGCTTATCATTTCCTTCTGCTCCTCGTTGGGTTCGACACTCTTACTTATCGAAAGGACTACGATAGATCCCCTATACTTGTGGGTCATCAACTTTCTGTCCTTTGCTATAAAAAGGATTGGGCCACCTTGCTGCACTCTTCTTACAATTGTTACTTGTTACTCGTTCGAATTACCTTGTTGTAAAACTATCTATTATCGCTACTTTCAGTACTTGCAGAGAATACATTGCTGAAAACTGCTCGTCATTTTTCTTTCAGCTTCTCGTTGAGTTCGACACTCTTACGTATCGAAAGGACTACCATTGATACCCTATACTTGTGGCTCGTCAAGATTCTTTTCTGGCGCCGTTGCCGGGGAATGAAGCGCCTTTGGTAAGAAAACATTTTTATTACATGCTGAAATTTACTGTTACTTGTCACTATGAAAAATAATCTGTTGATGGGCTTTTTGGGTTATCTTCACCTCTACCGAAAGTGGTAAAAGTTGCCCCTCAACCTATTGAAGCTACTCAAAATATTTATTGTGAGATTCCCTCATGTATTTTAGAGAAAATAATAGCTAATCCTTATGCATGAGATGAGACTATACATCCTAATTTGCACTTAATTTATATAGACGAAATTTGTGGATTGTTTAAGAGTCAATTACGCCGGTGGTGCTAGAACTTGGCGCAAATGGTCACTTTGATGCTAGAAGTTGCGGTGTACATCGAAGTGGTGCAAAAACTTGGCTCGACCGTGCAAATACAGTGCCTGTCCCATTTTGTATACAGAATCTGTGCTCACTAGGCACATGGGGTCCGCTGTTCGGAAGAAAGGTTTTTCTTCAAAAAAACTCAGAATATATATTTTTGACAAAAAGACCCTACGGACGTAACATTTTCTTCTCTATGCCCCGTTTGTCCCGCCTGTCAACATTTACGGGAAAACATTTTGTGCAAGTTTCGAACACGCGACCACGGGCTGCCAAAACAGACAAGCTAAACACTCACCCTACAAGTTGATATATTCAGTACTGATATCAACCGTATAAATATTTAGCCAGCACTCATGTGGAGCTTAATGGCCTGCAGATATTGCAGCCCATTTTGCACAAGCTATTTTAAGATATTTAAAAAATATATGTTGTAAAAATTATGTTCCAATATTTACGTGTTATAAATATTATGTAAAAACTTATGTTCAAATATTTATGTGTTATCTATATTATATAAATAAATTACGTTCCAATATTTATGTGTTATCAATATTATGTAAATAAAATCATTGAAATATATACCCATATATTATATATAAAGTAATTTTTAGGAAAAATATTTAGTTAATACGGACATTTAAATGTATATTAGATACAATGTTTAATGAATACAAAAAATTATACACAGACGGATATTTAGATTTTAGAATGACGAAAACATTTAGAATGAATACAAAAAATTATACACACACGGACATTTTAAATTATATCAACTTTTTTTAGAATTCATAAATATTATTTAAATACATGAATCTGTTTTGAAATAATACATGAACAAGTTTATTTAATATAAATTTTAAATGTCTGTATTAACTAAAGATTTTATATAATACATGGGTGTATATTTAAATGCTTTTATTTACTAATCATGGTTTGTTTGTGTAAAATTTATAGCACACAGATATTTAAACATAATTTTCATGACTTACGTTTTATAAATATCTTAAAAAAGAAGCTCGCGCAACATGGGCCGCAATATCTACAGCCCATTTAAACTTCAGATGCGTCCTGTTTAATACATATAGTCTAGTTATCCATTGAGGACATCGTAAATTGGACAATTGTTTGATAGGGTTTCTTTGTACCGTGGTCGCTTCGAATCCTGGCCTCCCCTTTTTCCTGATAATGTTGACATGTGGGACCCGTTGGTTAGAGATGAATAATGGCACGTAGATAGGGACTTTTATAAAAATATATTTCAAGGGTGTTTTTGAAAAAAAAATCAGGCCACATGCCCCCTCTCCTAGGTCCAGTGAATGACAACGGGACCCACGAGCCTAGTCAGCGTAGATTCCATATACCAATGCAATAAGCACTGTATTTGTATGCTCGAGCCAAGTTTTTGCACCACTTTAATGCACATCGCAACTTCTAACACCAAAACGACCGTTTGCGCCAAGTACTGGCACCACCAATGTAATTGAATCATTTTTTAAACTTGCAGGTTTATCCGAGGATGGAGTTGAGAAGAAAGTTTTCCCTTTATCTTTGGGGGAAGGGGACATCATCTTGGTACATGCTATTGGATAATATTGAAACATGGGACTGGAATCAATTGAAACTGAAATTCCACCAGAAATTTTATCATATGCATCTGCTTCATCATGATCGGAATTATATATATAATTTTTGGCCTCGTGAAGAAGAAAGTATCGCTCAAGCTTGGGGGAGGCTTACATATATGATGCACACATGGCCCAATTATGAGCTCTCAAGAGGAATGGAATTACAAAAAATTTATGCTGGTATTTCTAATGATGATAAAGCAAAGCTTGTCACTTCTTCTCCTAGTTCTTTTATGAAGAGAACGATTGAATTCAAATGGGTTCTTATTGAAAGAATTAAACATAAGTCTGAAGATTGGGAAATTGACTCATGTAATGAGTCATGTATGAATCTTCAATATGATTGTGTTAAATCTTTATAGAAAAAGATGATTTTCATAAGTTTAGTGCAAAATATGGACTTGACTCTGAGATAGTAGATACTTTATGTGAATCTTTTGCTGCTCATGTTGATCTACCTAAGGAGAAGTGGTTTAAATTCCATCCTCCTATTGAAGAAATTTGTAGAGAACCTGTTATGGCTAAAGCTGAAACAATTATTTATAATTGATCCAGTTGTACATGTTGCTTATATTGAGAAACCTCCTTTTCCTATTAGGATTAAGGAACATGCTAAAATTACAACTGTGGTTAACAAGAGTAATCTTAAAACACCTAAACCCTCTGAACAAATTAGAGCTTATCCTAATATTGCAATAGTCAAATATGTTTTTGTTGATAACATTGATGGGCGGGTCATTTATTTATGTGAGGAAGGAACTAGGATTTCTAAACAAGATAAATTAAATAAGAGCAAACCTGTAGTTGGCATGCTTGTTGTTTCTATTAAAATTGGGGATCATTATTATCATGGTTTATGTGATATGGGTGCTACCGTAAGTGCTATTACGTTCACTTTATATCAATAAGTTACGGATGATATTGCATCTGTTGCGATAGAAGATATTTATGTTACTATTAAGCTTGCAAACAGAGATACTATTTCACCACTTGGGATTGTTGGAGATGTTGAAGTCTTGTGTGGTAAGATCACTGTTCAAGATATCTTTCGATATTCCGATAAATCGGCCGATTTATCGCTTACGTTGTATGACTGATAAGATAAATCAACCGATAAATCAGCCGATATGGCGATAAATCGGCCGATATGCCGATAAACTGGCCGATTTACCCCTTATCATGGGTCGACCGATAAGTTCCCGATAAGCGATATCCCCAACATTGGGTAAGATCAAATACCCTACTGATTTTCAAGTACTTGGATCACTGCAAGATGATTTTTGTCCTATTATATTTGGTATACCTTTCTTGAACACTGTTAATGCTAATATTGATTGTGCTAGGGAGACAGTCAGTGTTAATTTTGGTGATGTATCTCATGAATTTAATTTCTCCAAGTTTCGTAGACAACCACATGATAAAGAACTACCTAGTAAAAATGAAATTATCGGTCTTGCTTCTATTGTTGTGCCTCCTACTAATCCATTAGAGCAATATCAGCTAGATCATGAAAATGATATGCATATGCATGAAAGAAATGAAATAGATGAAATATTCTTTAAGTAAGCACCTATCCTTAAACACAATTTGCATGTTGAAACCTTGGGAGGTCCTCTCCCACCTAAGAGTGATCATGTGTGTGAATTAAAGAAATTGCCTGATACAGTGAAATATGCTTATCTTGATGAACAGAAAATATATCTTGTTATTATCAATACTAACCTTCCAATGCACGAGGAAAAGAGACTACTTAAAACTTTAAGGAAGCATAATGCTGCAATTGGATATACGCTTGATGATCTTAAGGGCATTAGTCCCGCTTTATTTCAGCACAAGATTAATATGGAGCCTGGCCCTAAACCAGTCGTCGATCATCAACACCGTTTGACTCCCAAAATGAAGGATGTGGTAAGAGCTGAAATATTAAAGCTTCTGGAGGCAAGTATCATTTATCCTATAGCTGATAGTAGATGGGTAAGTCTTGTTCATTGTGTCCCTAAGAAAGGAGGCATTACTGTTGTTCGTAATGATAAAAATGAATTTATCCATAAAGAATTGTAAACGGTTATAGGATGGTAACTGATTTTAGAAAATTAAACAAAGCTACTAGAAAAGATCATTTTCCTTTGCCTTTCATTGATCAAATGTTAAAAAGATTGTCTAAGTACACACACTTTTGCTTTCTTGATGGCTATTTTGTTTTTCTCAAATACCTGTATCAAAACAAGATCAAGAGAAACTACTTTTACTTGTCCTTTTAGAACTTATGCTTATAAATGTATGCCTTTTAGCTTATGTAATGCACCTGCTACTTTTCAAAGATGTATGGCTTCTATATTCTCTGATTTCCGTGAGAATTTTTTTGATCTAGTCATGGATGATTTTTTCGTTTACGTAACTTCTTTTGATGATTGCTTGTGCAAACTTAACCAAGTTTTGTACAGAAGTGAAGAGACCAACCTCGTCTTGAACTGGGAGAAGTGTCACTTCAAGATAAATGAAGGTATAGTCCCTGGTCATAAGATTTCTGAAAGAGGTATTAAATTAGATAAGGCTAAAGTTAATGTGACTGAGAAAATGCCATGTCCTAAAGATATCACAGGTATAAGAAGTTTCCTTGGTCATGCTGGTTTTTATAGAAGGTTCGTTAAAAATTTCCCTAAAATTTCGAGGCCTCTAACTAATCTCCTACAAAAATATGCTCCATTTGTTTTTGATGATGATTGTGTATAAGCCTTTGAAATACTTAAGAAAGCCTTAATTTATGCGCTTGTTGTTCAACCACCTGATTGAAACCTATCCTTTCAAATTATGTGTGATGCTAGTGATTGTGCTATTGGTGTTGTTTTAGTTCAAAGAGTTGATAAGAAACTAAATGTTATTCATTATGCTAGTAAGCCCTTAGGTAGCGCTCAAAGAAATTATGCTACTACCCAGAAAGAATTTTTAGTGGTTGTGTTCGTGTGTGTTAAATTCAGACCTCGGATTGTTGATTCTAAAGTTACTATTCACACCGATCACGCTGCTATTAAATATTTTATGGAAAAGAAAGATGCTAAACCTAGATTTATTAGGTGGGTTCTTTTACTACAAGGGTTTGACCTGCATATTGTTGATAGAAAAGGAGCTGAAAATCCTGTAGCAGATAATTTGTCTAGGATGGAAAATGTTCTTGATGACCCACTGCCGATTGATGATAGTTTTCCTGATGAGCAATTAGTTGTTGTAAATGCTTCTACTTCTCGCAATAATCCTTGCTATGCGGACTATGCTAATTTTATTGTTGCTAAATATATACCACCTAGTGACACATTCCAATAAAAGAAAAAGTTATTCTTTGATTTAAGACATTACTTTTGGGATGACCCACATTTGTATAACGAAGGAGTAGATGGTGTTATTAGACGTTGTGTACTGAGCATGAGCAGGAACAAATCCTAAGGAAGTGTCATTCCGAGGCTTACGGAGGGCACCATGCGGGAGACAGAACAGCACATAAGATATTACAATCTGGTTTTTATTGGCCTACTCTCTTCAAAGATGCACGTAAGTTTGTCCTTTCCTATGATGAACGTCAAAGAATTGGTAATATTGGTAGACGTCACTAAATGCCTATCAATTATTCACTTGTTATTCAACCGTTTGATGTTTGGGTTTTTGATTATGTGGGACCTTTTCCTTCCTCTAATGGATACACTCATATTTTAGTTGTTATTGATTATGTTACTAAGTGGGTAAAAGATATTGCAACTAGTAGTGCTGATCACAACACCTCTATTAAAATACTTAAGAAAGTTTTTTTTTCCGAGGTTTGGAGTCCATAGATATTTGATGACTAATGGTGGTTCGCATTTTATTCATGGTGCATTCCGTAAACTTCTAGCTAAATATGATGTCAACCATAGAATTGCATCACCTTATCATCCTCAGTTTAGTGCTAAGTTGAATTGACCAATAAAGAAATAAAATTAATTTTGCAAAAGACTATTAATAGATCTAGAAAGAATTGGTCTAAGAAACTTGTTGATGCATTGTGGGCATACAAAACTGCTTATAAAAATCCTATGGGTATGTCTTCATATAAAATGTTCTATGAAAAAGCATGTCAGTTACCTCTTGAATTAGGACATAAAGCTTATTGGGCAATTAAAAAACTTAATTATGATTTCAAGCTTGCTGGTGAAAAGAGGTTGTTTGGCATTCATTCTCTCGATGAGTGGAGAACACAAGCTTATGAAAATGCCAATTTGTTTAAAGAAAAGGTTAAAAGATGGCATGATAAAAGGATTCAAAAACGGGAATTTAACATTGGGGACCAAGTTCTATTGTACAATTCTCATTTCAGATTCTTTGCAGGAAAACTTCTCTCCAAATGGGAAGGGCCATACATCGTTGAAGAATTTTATCATTTTGGGGCTATAAATATTAATAATGCCAAAGGAACAAACCCGAAGGTGGTTAATGGGCAAATAACTAAGCATTATATTTCAGGTACACCTATTAACCTTGAAACCAATATTATTCAAACAACTACACCAGAGGAATACCGAACACATAAAGGAAACCCTCCGGAACATCCAAAATCCTGAAAAGGGAATAGGTATGTGATACGGTAAGTAAACCGACTCCAAAAATTTCATAAAAATATTTTTTCACCGTTTTCGAATATTTAAAAAATTAGGAAAATAAGAGATAGTCGGGAAAGTGCACTAGGGGCCACAAGCTCAGGTGGCGCCCCCTGGGGCACGCCACCCAGGCTTGTGGGGGCCTCGTGGACTTTCTCGACTCTGTTTTCTTCTCGATTACTTGTCCCGCGAGGGAAAAATCATTATATATACGTTTTGCTGTATTGACCTCCGTATCGCAAGTTTCTCCTCTGTTCTTATTTCGGGTTGTTTTCTGTCAGGTTTCCAGGGCCAAGCCTCATGTCTTCCTCTTCCTCCAACAACGTGGGAGATGATGCTTGGTTGCTATAGATGGAACTTGAAAGAGAAGGAACCAATGAAGTCACCATGGAGGAAGGATCAGGAGACTCGCTAGAGGTTCACCCTCTGGCTTCTTAGAGGGGAACTCTAGTAGGGATCTCCACTACTCCAAACCCCCACCAAGCCATGAGGACGAAGTGAGTCAAGGAAGGCAAGAGATACAAGAGGGGCCTGCCCCATGGAGGCCCTGAGCAAGTTACATGGGAATAATTTTCATAATTTGATTCACAATTATGGGGTTGAAAATACTCCTCGTATGCACATACCTTCCAATTGGATATTTCTCGTCCAAGTGAAAGTGATGCAGGAAAGAGCTCATGGTGGCCAAAGAATAAGCACATCATGGCTGAAGTCCAAAAGAACGCTGAGATGATCCAGCATGTGCTTCGAGAAATTCTAAGGGATATCTTGACTAACATCGTGAAGTACAAGCCCACTACTTCATCACTACAATCACCGAATAAATAAACTTGAGTACACGGGTATGGGCGCCACCTTTTGCTTGTTCCAAGCTTGGGGGAGGTACCCCGGTATCGTATCACCATCACTTTCATCATTATTATCTATCTTAGTTCAATCCTTAGTTATTTCGTGATTTAAAAGAATAAAGTTTTAGTATGAATTAGTTTCAAGTGCTTGTTTCATGATCTATGTATCTATGTAATCGAGTGTGAGAGTTATATAATAAAGAGTAGTTTGAGTTGTGGTACTTTACTTTCTTGTTTCAATCTTAGCAATGAAAAGAATAAAAAGATCATATGTTAATCCCATGGGGAGTAATAACTTCACATAAAAGAAGTATAATTAATAAATTTTGTTGAAGGTGAACAAACATAGTATTGGTCATTGATGCAGTTCATGTAAAAGTAATAAATAACATGCACGTTGATCATCGCATCCAGACAATGAGTAGCACACACAAATACAAATTATTCATACTTAAGAATACACAATTCAAACATAGTCCGAACATAAAAATTGTTCATAGTCCATAATAGAAAGCAAAATAAATATCAAAGTCCAGTGATTTCTAGCGTGGATCCCCATATGCTCCACAAGATCATCGGGAAGTTGCATATGCATTTGTTGATCTCGCAGTTGTCGATGGATCTCCAAAAGGTTAGCAATATGCTATGCCTCTTGTTTCGGGAGGTGGACCTGAACATCGGGCTTCTCAAAATCATGCATGCGGGCCGCACCTTCACCCTCATTATCGATAATCATGTCGTGCAATATTATGCAACATGTCATGAGTTACCAAAGTGTCTCTGATCCCCACATCATTGCAGCTCCATGAACTATATCCCAATGAGCTTGGAGTAGAATGCCCTCTCCGCATCCTTCCTAGCACCTTCTTGTGCTTGTGCAAAGAGTCAATGCTTATTACCATGAGGATCCGATATAGTCTTCGTGAAAGCCACCCGTTGAGGGTAGATACCATCGGCAAGGTACTACCCCATATTTTAGTTGTGGTCGTTGATGGTGTAGTTGAACGGCGGAGCTTCCCCATCACAAAGTCTCCTGAACAAAGGAGGTCGTTGGAGCACATTAATGTTATTGTTAGAACCAGGCATGCCAAAGAAAGCATGCAACATCCACAAGTCCTTCGATGCCACTGCTTCAAGTATGATGATAGCTTCTTTGACGCGACCTTGGTACTACCCACACAAACCTTTTGGTAAATTCTTCCATTGTCAATGCATGCAATGAGCTGAACTAAGCATACCTGGGAATCCTCTTAATGCTCCAATTGCCAACAATTTTTTAGTGTCCTCCACAGCTGGCTTTCTCAAGTACTCTGCTCCAAACACCTTCACCATAATGCGTGCAAAAGTGCATTGTGGTGCTCAAGACTATGGTCTCTCCCATCCGGATCTTAGTATCAATGGCATCTGCGAGCTTACCATAAGCAAGCGCCCCGAGAGCAACCCTGCTTTTCCGTAGAGGGGGGGGGAGAGAAAGTTGTCCGCAATTTTTTTTCCTTAGGTTGAAGTTGTCATCAACCTTCTGCACGATAGTCATGATGCGCAAGTACAAATCTCGACTCATCCGGAAGCCGTCAAAAGAAACCTTCATGATATGTTGGCTCCATTGTGAAGTAGTCCGTGTACAGAAGTCATGCGCCAACGATCCTATTCCAATGAATAACTATCCGACCCTTTATGGAACCCTTGAAGTTCAGTATGTGCTCCTTTGCCTTCTCCATCTTCTCTTGGATGCTCATCATCATCATCATTTCAGTATCTTCGTCGCCCGAATCCGAAGAATCGATGAACTCGTTGAATATGAATTTGTCAAGGTATGTGTTTCCATAACCATCATTCCAGGAGGAGCCCATCGGGACCTACAAATGACCAAAGAATCAAAAAACTGCTTCGACATTTCATCAAACACATAGACCGCGAGGTGTATATCATGAGGAGTTGGACGTACTGGGGCGGCGTCCGTTGGCAGTGACCTTGTCCAGTGGCGGCATAGTGAGCGGCGTTGTGGGTTCGCGCCTCCGATGGCGAAGCTGTGGGTTGGGGATGATGGCAAACAACGATGGCGGTGGAGCAATGATGGCGGCTGTGTGGACGAGGAAGAAAAGAGAATAGGAACATGGCATATTGGGCAAGGAGGGGGCGTCTCCAAACGAATTCAGGGGGCTTTGCGGTCAGTCCTATCTGACACTCGTGTTCGGGCGCTTCCCGGCGTCTTCATATCCGCCCCACGTATGGGTAGGGGATGCGGGTTACCAGTTCGACATGATGTTTGGTTGGATTTGTAGATGCTCTATAGAAGAAGAGAAAAAAAAAGATCTCGGACCAGACCGTTGTGCAACCAAGGCTGACAGACGGGCCATATAATATATACGACAGGTGGACCCACATGTCAGTATATGCGGCTGAAATTAGCAAAATTGCAGCCCTGATTTCAAATCCCGCAAGCCGCCGCTTGCTCGGTTGCTTCTCGTCCCGGCGGCGGGCCACCGACCCTACCAATACACCCATGGCCGCCGCCGCCGACCACCAGCACGGCCACATCGACAAGGAGAAGGAGAAGGAGCTCCTCTCATCGGTGGTTGGTGACATACGCTGTTACTCCGGTTCCGACCCCCTCCGCCCATGGCTCCGGTACGGCCCTGCTCCCAGTCACCGCGCCTGCCCGCACCGCGCCCCTCCTTTCCTCCTCTCTGATCGAACCGATTCCGTTTTACAGGGGGATCCGGAGGCTGGAGGGGTCGCTGCCGCCGGCGACGTTGCGGGAGAAGCTGCCGAGGTTCCTCCAGAAGTGCGCCGAAGAGTTCCAGGACGAGCCCCGGTACCGCGACGACCCGCGATACCTCCGCGTCTGGATCCAGATGGTGAGCCACTTGCTGCTATACCAAACCATAGCACCGGCTGACTACGCGAGGGTTTCATTTTGTTGGGGGATTTACTGAGAGATGTTGAGATTGATTGGTACACTTAACGGCAGACTATCTGTTTGCTAATTTGCCATGCTAGGAGTTGCCTCCTACTGAATGTTCTCGTTGAAACACCACAGTTATTGAGCTCCGTTTCGCTCGGGTTCTCTTTGAGATAGGAATATTCTCTTGGATTGTTGCGAGGTCATATTGTGATTGCATGGTGTTGATGGTGTAGATGGACTATGTGAAGGACGCAAAGCCATTGCTGAAGAAGTTGGAGAGGAACAGAATAGGCCTCAAGAGAGCTGCGTTTTATATGGCTTATGCGATATATTATGAGAAGCGTAGGAGGTTTCAGGAGGCAGAGCAGATGTACCGCGTGGGAATCCAGAAGTAATCGCTTACCCTCCACGTTGTAGAGGATACTGTCGTTTGCTTCTACATTTTGTTATTATTGTCTGAATATAAATCTGATTATGTAAGCCTGGGTACTTATTATAAGTGTTCAATAGCCTTGCAGAGCCTATCGAGGAGTTACACAAATCACATGATCAATTTATCTATCGCATGGAGTTATACCGGAAGAGGAAAGATAAAGTATGGCTCTCACTTAACCTTGGCAAATATTGTGCATTTGTAATCCTTTCTTACTATATGCATTTCATCTGCAGGAAGGAATGCCCAGCAGAGTTAAACCACTTCCTAGATGTGCAAACCAAGTTGATGGTACATTTAGAAAGAAAAAAAACTTTACTCTGGCTATCTAAATCAGTTTCTAGTGGAACTTACATGTCATTGGGAATATGCTGCAGGTCAAAGCAGAAATTATACAGAACTTAAGTCCAATCCTGTGCAAAAATTGGGAAGTAGTTCAAATTCTTCATTGTGCCGTTATCCTCCATTAGGTCATGCTAAAGATGGTGTACCATCCAGAGGCACCTCAGGAGATAACAAGAATTTGTCTCGTTGTAATAGTGATGATACTGTAGTTGTACGATTTGTTGGCTCTGCATTGGTTGGAAAGTCAGAAACTGAAGATGCTTGTCATCATGGCCTTGTTGAACCAACTATAAACTTGAAGGAGGCTATGGATGACATCAATAGCATGTTTCTAGAGCCAGTGGAACCCGAGACAATGCTCAAGAAACGCTCAAAGCGTGATCAACCAAAGTTTAATCAGCAGGCAGGTGCACTTCATATCTTTGTTGATGAAGAACAACTTAACAGTAGTGATTCAAACATTCTCCATGGCAAGAACACAAAGTCAGTCCATCCAAAGTTCAGTCAACAAACAAGTGCATTTGAAATATTTGTTGATGAAGATTGTCCTAATGGTACCAACCAAAATGTGGGCCAAAACAGGAAAAGTAACAAGGAAAACAGTCAGCAAACAAGTGGGTTTGAAATCTTTGTTGATGAAAATGAGCCTAAGGGCAATGATCAAAATGTCATGTGTCACAAGAACACTAGGTGTCCTCGAGCATTACGTGATTCAGCAAGGCAGCAGGGCACAGGTGACTTCCAAAAGCCATTTGTGGGAGGGTTTGCAATATTGGCGGATGATGAAGATGAACAATGTGCGAACAATGATGATGGTGTTAGGATAAATTCCAGAAGTATGCATCCTCATAATAAGCTTACTATGCTCCATGCAGAACAAGCTGATAAAGAAACAAGACATGACGAAGGTGAGAATCCTTTAAATTTTGGACTTCGAGAAGACACAATCATTCATAGGTTTGTGGGATCTGCTGTTGTTGATGAGCCTAAAGTGGAAAATGCATGCCACCATGGGTTAGTTGATCCAACTATCAATTTGAAGGAGGCTATGTCTGATATAAACAACATGTTTGGAAAACCACTGAACTTCCAGGATGGTAAAAAACCGAACAGGAAAACGAATGCAGTATCAGAGAGAAAAGCAGCTCCTGTTTCTGGTTTCTGCATATTAGCTGATGATGACATTAGCAAGGACCCTGCTGCTAAAGACAAATCAAGCAATTCCTGTACATTTGGATCTGAGAGTGGTCTATTTGAGCCCACTATCACTACCCGCGACGTCATGTCGGAGATCAATGATATGTTTGGAATGTCACTTGACTTCTAAGGCACTTGCTTAGAGGGAATTTAATTACTCAACAGGTACTGTCTGTCCTGCACCTTGTCATTCTTTTCTTGAGAATCTTTGTATTCTGCATTCAAGATGTGAAATGTGCTGCATATTTCGTCTAAAAAGGAAAAAATGCAATCGATATGGAATATATGTACTGCCATTTGCTGATATAATAGCTTGGGATTCAGTTGAACTCTTTGGTGCATAGTTGGCGACTGGTGAATATTTAAAAAACTGATCATTCGCGTTTATCAATCTTATGTTTGAATGTGTTTCTTGATTAATTTTCCTTGATAAAATTGGGACGTGCGAAATGGTGACTAGCTTGGTTATTCATATCGCCTTGATATCGTGATGTTTTTGCTCTATTACCTGAAAAATGCTTCTCTTGACGCAGGTGCAGAAGATGCACAGAAAATGTTACAAGATCACCCCTCTGGTGATCCAGGGTGCAGAAACCGGGAATGATACCATGCCTGTGTTGTTCTCGCTGATATCATAATTTTCCAGGATATTTTCCACAAAATGAGCTCCAGATCTTTGTTTAGCACCAGGCCTATGAGTTTTGTACCATATGAATGCTGGTATAAGTTAAATTGTTCCCTCAGGATTTGAGGTCACAGAACATTTTGTTCTCCCCACTGTATTTTGTTCATTAGATCTTTGGCTAGCATTGGTGATGCTGCCCATTACAGAGACTTTCTCTTTGTTGGAAGTCACTGCCAGTCCATTATCAAACTCTGTCCCCGCTTTGCTTGTGTTTTTGCTGCTTGTACTGAAGGAATTTTACAGAATAAAAAATACAGTTCCAAACGGTGCCTACACTCTTACATTTGTTTTTGGGAGTACACTTATTTATGGCCATTAAGGTTTTACTTTCCATTTTTCTGCTGTTTGTTGACAACATATTGCAGGTTTCAATTGGGGAGACTGACGTGAAACAATTGATCGCAGCAGCTATTGTTGATTTCATCAAGGATGAAAGCCTACAGTAAGAAAAAAAAATCGGCATATTTAGATAGGTAATGAAACATAGATTAATCGCTAGTGCACTAGCATTGTTAATCCCTATCAAATAAGAGTGACACCTTTACAGGCCTAAACAGGTGCACCAAGAAGAAGCTGGCGGCATATGATGAACCCTAACTGGTTTGTTAACGTTTTGGATTGGCTCAGATTCATGGCTGCCCGGTGTTGCCAGATGACCACTCTTTCGTGAGTGAATCCATGGTGATTGCTGCAGGTGCTGCGGTCTTGTCGCTTCTATACTGAGTCAGTAGGACACCACACCTCCATCTGGGTTCAGGTACTCACTTACATATGCAGTATATTTAGATTCAGTTGTCACAAAGATCAAAGATGCATCCATCAACAACACAGTTTAATCTCTAGAGATACAAAGAAAAAAGGGAAAGGAACGATAGGTAGGCAGTACGAATACTACTACTAGTCTAGTCCATGCATGACTTCTGGGTCACGAAAGCGTACATGTCCTGGATGTAAATCTGCACTGGTCCGTACATACACATGCAGGGTTCCCAAATTTGCATGAATTTTACAGGAATTCGACAGGGTCCAGTGAAAAAAAAATACTGTGAATGTTGTGATTAAGATTTTCGCTTTATATGCTAGAGAAAAATCATGGTAGCTTACAGATAGTTAGAATTAAGTTTCAGGAACGTACGCACAAACGAATATGGTGGTCCAGATTTTTGGTTTATGAACACTAGGCTGCATGTAAACCAATGCTTGGCGTTGTCGAACTACATTTTTCACAGTAAGAAACACGATGTTAAAAAAATTTTAAAGGATGGGAGGAGGAACTGATTGGTACGGACGTACAGTATATCAGTTGCATGAAAAGATACGTATACTGTGAGATTCTTTGGTCCAGACGAACCTAGATTCTGCAAAATATTTCTAGCCTAGTAAGTGTGAATCGAACTGTAGTATTATTGGTGTCGTTCCCTTTCTGAAGGCTGCTGAAGAATCTTTCTCGTTGTCTTTATGGTGTCAAGAGATGATTGGTGCGGATGATGGTTGTTCTAGTTTGTCGATCGCTGTTTTGATCACTTTGTTTCTTTTTCTTTTTCCCCGCTTAGGCATAGCTTTGGTCTTTTGCCAACGTGTTTATCTGTGCGTGTTGGTGTTTTGGCTGTGTGCATCTTAGCTATGTAGTGGTTGGGCATGCGTTCATTGTGCTTGTATCCCCTTGATGATTCATTTTTGAGTCAATAAAATCCACCCTTTGTCAGAGATTGTTTCTAGAGTGGATTTGATAGGTTAGGTATACAAGAAACAGTAGGAGGTTGGTTAGAGGAGAAGATCGAGCAAATGTTATGAAGCTTATACTATTATTTATGCTATCGGGAGATCGAGCATGCAAATTGCAAGCAAATGGAGCCCCCAAGCCCCATACATCCCCAGCTAGACCTTGCTCCCCAGTGAATCGTGATCACGTGTTCATGACATATAATGAGATCTTCATCTAAAAGAAATTTAGTTGTTATACCTAGATTTTCTGTTATATCGTAGTAGGATACATTGTCCATGTACTTCTTTTTCCTAGAGCATCATCGGGTAATTGTGAGCGGGAAAAGTAACAGCCTCCTTATGTCCAAAAACCCACAGGCGAGGCGAAGAACAAGGGAGACGTGCAGTGGCAATGGTTGGCGACATCGACGTCACGGTGTGGCACCGTATGACCCAGGCCACACAGAGGCACAGGTAGAGGTAGCCTAGCCCTGCTTGCTTCTCCGACAGTAGGATACGACTGTGATGTTCCCCTGTCCAGGTGGTCCAAACTAATCAGGTACTGCTCCTATAATTAACTAGTGTAAGTAGGAGCGATAATCAGGGCCCTGTGGGGGTGGCCCCCCTCCCCGGATCCCCAACGCCTTGACAAGGAGGCGCCTGCGCCGATCCACGAGATGATCGACGGCGGGGGGCTAACTAGCTAGGGACCGCCCGTACATATCCATGGCTATCAGTTATAGCGCTCCCACGATGACATGTTCAACCAAACTCCCTGTTGTCTGAGGTTAAAAGAAAAGTACAGTCAATGGTAAGCCAGGGGCCTCTCCTAACCTGTCAGTTACCTTTGTTTTTGTTTTGGTAGTAGGAGTACACTGTATTTCCTTTAGACCAATCTATCTATCTATGGCCCCTGGTTAGCCAACCTACTAACCCAAACGTGCACGTTGTTGATTCACGACGTGATAACTGGTGTCAAGTCGGCATAGGATTTAATGGGGGCCATGGAGCTCTTTTTCGTGCAATTAACACTTTGTTCCCCCACACGGCGGTGGTCCTCGTTGAATCACCCATCGCCAATATTTTTGGCACGATCGAGCCGCGAGTCCTCTTCTCTCCAGCCCGGCTATATGCGTCCTTTAAAAGTGCTCTCATATATGCTAATGAAGCACGTTGTTCTAAATTCATTTGGACCTGCCAAAGAAAGTGAGGGGGCGTGTCTAGCTGCAATCACGAAGGCGCGTCCTCCCATTTGCTCGACGTCCTCTGGGCCGATCCTCTTTTCCAGTTGGTGCAAGCTATACTCCCCCACAGAATTATTGCTAAACGCAGTTAATGCAAATGCATTTGAGAAGCGATCACGGCACCAGAAACCACAAGGCTTTGCAGGGAATGCATAACCGCCAGTGCACTAAACGCGTTTGAATGGAGGAGCGTCTTCTAGTGAAGGATTAACCTCCTACCACAAAAACCACTTTTTTTTGCGAGAAAACTTTCAATCTTCTATTCATCTTCAACCATAGCAGTATAACGAACACCAGAAATAATAAAAATTACATTCAAATCAGTAGATCACCTATTGACTCTAGTAAAGGATTGCAATCATGATTTGATGATGAAACTAGGACATGAGAGGTCCTTTTGATGCACAAGGGTAGACTGGGAGCAGGTGTCGCGCGCTAGTTCCGTCACAAGATGCATACAATGACATGTATGTATTCCTCGCAAAAAAAAGACATGTATGTATTGTATCGTCCATCGTAATACCATTCGGAAGTATACCAAGCTCTGGGGGAGCCGGGAGGCACGTGGGAAATAAATGCCCAAAAAGCGACTCTTGTCCATGGGAACAGGGCAACCAACGAGCCCGAGTGACGTGGAGCTCCCAACGCCCACGAGACGCGACATGCGAGCACGGCGTGTATCATCCATGCGTGCCACACACATGCAGCACCAGTGCTCCACTTCAATTGTCCGATGACCCCCGCAGTAACTGACGTGAGTGGTAATGGCTGGATGCATACGCACACTCCTGTGCAGCACAGGACCTAATTAAAACTAGGATCTTGGTTGATTTTATCGTGACTAATAAAAAGGAGCCATCAGCCATGCATGCATGTATCGTACAGGGGTGTTAGTCAAGGACTGTTTTCTCTTGACTTCTAATAATACGAGACGTGTTGATTTTGTCGTGATTAATGAAGAAGAGCCATGCATGCATTTGCCATACAGGCGTATTAGTCAGGGATTGTTTTCTCTTGACTTCTAATAATACGAGATGTGGCACATTGACATTGTTGATCTTGTCCGGTTAAACTGGGGTCTCTCATGTGCCGGTGCTAGGGCATGTACAATGGTGCTATTTTTGGAGTCTCACATATGATAAATGATGAGGTGGAGAAGAGAGAACTCTTAAAAAAAGGCTTGTCTTCTCTTATTTAAGAGAAGACAAGAGATGATCTCTTAGCACAATATGTCTCACAACGTTTTTAGCAATGACTGTTATTGAAGATAAGGCTAAGAGATGACCCATTGCGGACAATTTTTTTCGTCATCTCTAAATTACATGCAAGACTTAATATAAGACTATCTTATCAACCATTGTACATGCCCTTGCATGTAACGTCATGCGTGGGCCTTCCAACATAGTCAGGAAGATGATGATGCAATGATCCGGTTGCTGGCAGAAGAGGATGCACTTGCGTTGCAGTAGGACCCAAATTATTAGATTCACTTGATATAGAACGTTGTGTACATTTACTCCACCAATTTGGAAAAAGGGTCTTCGAGAAAGAAAATAAAGAACATTATACATGGGAGTCCCTACACTTATCTGAAATTAATTTGTACTCCCTCCATCCGGATAGTTGACGCTCAAACGGATGCGTCAACCAATTTTGGATGGATGGAGTATAGGTGATGCGTTGAAATAATTAGCAATTATCGAGTTACTTTAATCTAGATTAATATCATGACAATGGTACTAGCCTTATTAATCACATACGAGAAACTAGACATGCTACCATGTACAAAACACTGAAGTATCACATATACACATGAATCAACAACAAGACGAACAAAATATACGTCGTGGTCAGGATGACCGTAGCGTTGACATTGTTGACAACAATGGAGATGAAGTGATACAGGGCAAACCGTAGGGATCTTCACAAATTATAGGTGGATCTGAGAAGAATCATGAGAGAAATCACAGTGAGTTCTCACAAGGGGAGATACATGAGCCTATAATGAAATGTACATGTATTTAGTTATGTCATGTATGATGCCTGAATCTCCACTATAGCAGGCAGTAGTGAATAATCATTGCACGCACAAGTGAATTGCAGATTAAGAACCCTGGCCAAACACAATGCCAAACAAATAACATGTGACAATATTGAAACGCGGTGACTTACCATAACACGTTGTATAGGCTCAACGATGTCCCTCCTCTTGTTGTGATGTTCCATGAAGGTGCCCCCTACATCCTGTACTAAGAAATCATGTACCTTTTCACTATTGCACCCTATTTGCACGTTGACATAGCTAATTTGAGATCTCTTTACATGATAATACACTGCATATCCCTTGCACATAATTAAATCATCAATTAGTGATTATGTGTGTCGCATAAACTAGCCATGACTTTGTGTAATGGACTTTCAGGCACACTTAGGGATCCTAATTTAGTGCATTACCGTTCCTTTATGCCACATATGACATTGTGTAATGTATGGCGTCTCTATCTTTTATTTAGTAGCCAGTAGTGGTAATCATTTGTTACATAAAGGGATTACAGGTCGAAAATCCTAGTAAAGCACGCCGCCACACACACAACAATACAAGAGAGAGAGAGAGACTTACAAGGTCATAGCAATGCTTCAGTCCAGGATTTTGGTTGGCCAAGGTGTTCAATCCAGAAGAAACATCGTCCTTGTAGATATTGTCAGCTCCATAACATGTAACAATGACCAGTTAGTATTTTTGAAGTACAGCATGTTGGGGAACGTAGTAATTTCAAAAAAATTCCTACACACACGCAGGATCATGGTGATGCATAGCAACGAGAGGGGAGAGTGTTGTCCACGTACCGTCGTAGACCGAAAACGGAAGCGTTAGCACAACGCGGTTGATGTAGTCGTACGTCTTCACGATCCGACCGATCCAAGTACCGAACGTACGGCACCTCCGAGTTCAGCACACGTTCAGCTCGATGACGTCCCGCGAACTCCGATCCAGCAGAGCTTCACGGGAGAGTTCCGTCAGCACGACGGCGTGATGACGGTGATGATGTTGCTACCGACGCAGGGCTTCGCCTAAGCACCGCTACGATATGACCGAGGTGGAATATGGTGGAGGGGGGCACCGCACACGGCTGGAATAGATCAACAGATCAACTTGTGTGTTCTAGGGTGCCCCCTGCCCCCATATATAAAGGAGCAAGGGGGGAGGCGGCCGGCCAGGAGGAGGGCGCGCCAAGTAGGACTCCTCCTTTTCCTTGTTGGAGTAGGAGAGGGAAGGAAGGGAGAGAGGAGGAGAAGGAAAAAGGGGGGCGCCGCCCTCCCCCCCCCTTGTCCAATTCGGACTAGAGGGGGAGGGGGCGCGCGGCTGCCCTAGCCGCCCCTCCTCTTCTCCCACTAAGGCCCATAAGGCCCAATTAACTCCCCGGGGGGTTCCGGTAACCCCCCGGTACTCCGGTTTTCTCCGAAACCACTCGAAACACTTCCGGTGTCCGAATTGTAACACCCCGGATGTAACTTTCCATATTTGTAACTCCGACTCTTGCCATTTTCGGCTATGTGTTATGTTATTCCCTCCGTGGTCGGGTTTTGTTTTTCGTTTTTTGCATTTTGCTCATGTCATGGATTTCTTATTATGTCATCATGTGCATTGCATTTGCATACGTGTTCGTCTCATGCATCCGAGCATTTTCTCCGTTGTCCGTTTTGCAATCCGGCGCTCCTATCTCCTCCGGCGCATCCCTCTTGTTTTCTTTCGTGAGCGGGTGTCAAACATTCTCGGAATGGTCCGAGGCTTGTCAAGTGGCCTTATTATACCACCCGGAGATCACCGGTCAAGTTTCGTTCCATTTGGAGGTCGTTTGGTACTCCAACGGTTAACCGGGCATCCGCAAAGTCCATTTGAGTGTGCAGCAAAAAACCCCTCTAAAAACAGCCCAAAACCCACCAAACTCTCTTCCATGCTCTAGGTCGTTCGATCACGATCGTGTCGTGGAATTAACACGTCAGATGTCCTAGGTGTAAGGACTTAGTCGTGAGGCCAACGCATCTTTGTAGTAGCTTGAGAGGGGTTGAGCGGAATCGAGAGACGCAACACAAGACAAGGATTTAGACAGCTTCGGGCCCCGGGAAACATCATCCGGTAATAGCCCTACATGCTGTTTGTGGCTAGGTCTCATTATGATCATGAGAGAGTCGCCGGGAACCGGCTCTCGGTGTCTAGCCCTAGAGATTGTTTCTTGTTACCTTGTCCCTCTTGGGGAGCCCTGCCCCTCCTTATATAAGTTAGAGGGGCGGGTTACATGTGGAGTCCCAGTAGGACTACAACTAGTCTATCTTCTCTTACAAGTTAATTATAAGTCCGGGTCTTGCTTCCTCGTAAAGGAAATATTCGTCATCCCTTTTCTCTTAATCCGGCCCATCATAATGTAAGCCGGCCTTCTGGGCCCTGGGCCTAGTCTTCTATCTGACCCGTCATCGGGGTCATCCGTGAGTCGTCAGGCTCGTGAATCGTCTGATAGTGAGCCGCCAGATCCGTGAGTCGCCAGTCCTCCGGCGGGTCACGGTGAAGCGCCAAGTCCGGCCGGGTCATACTTCCGGCCGGGTCATTCCGCGGGGTCATTCCGCGGATCGTGTGGGCGAAAACCGCACCTCATTTGGAGCCTCCTAACTCCCTCTACCTATTTAAATGCATCCCCTCCCGAGACGAAACGCAGACGAACCCTAGCATTTTCCCTCGCGCCGCGCCGGACGTGTCCGTACGCCGGCCGGACAAAGCCGCCACCTATCCCGCGGACCTCCTCCACCGCGCCGGCCCGCCCGGCCCGAGGCCAGCCCGCCCGCGCGCGGCCGGGCCCCGAGCCGCCGCCCGTTGCTCCGCCGCGCCCCGCCGCCTTCTCCTCGCCGCGTCGCCGCCGCGCCGGGCAGCATCGCCGCCGTCGCCGGCCGTGCTCCTCGCCGCCGCCCGAGGCGCCGCGCCACTCCTCCCGTCGGTGGCGACCGACGCCGGCGCCGTCGCCCCTCCGGCCGCCGACCTCCCCCACCGTCGCCTTCCTCCTCGTCGCGCCCCGCCGGCCACCTCTCCTCCTCCGGCGAGCAGCCGAGCCCGAGCTCCTCTCTCCCTCGATCGGATCTGGATCCAGCCCACTGTACAGTTGACTTTCTCGAACCCTAGAAAAATCCTCTAAGTTATTTTTCTCTACATCATATTGCCATGTTCAACAGTGCATAACTCCTTGCATGTAGCTACGTTTCGCGCGTGTAATATGTAAAATTGTTCGTCTCGTGATGCTCTACATTTTGTTCAATTGCACCATGCTCATTAGAGGTCATCTTGATGCCCAAATCGCTGTTGCAAGAGGGCTAGTTGCTGTTATCTGCTGGTTCTTATCAGAACTTGGAGATTTGTCATTTTTGTATCATTTAATCTGTGCATCTTATGGGCATAAGCTCTACATGTGTTTTGTTGTATGCCATGCCATCTTTCCAAGGATGTATGCCATGTATTTTTTTGATCTCTTTGGTGACTAGCACAAGCATGCAAAGTAGGCTCCATAATGTTTCTGATTTCAGGGGGACTGTGATTTCTCCGTCCTTGTCTGCTGTTATTTTGTTGCCATGTAAACTTGATGCTACAGAGAGATCCATGCATATTTTGGTGATGTTCAGTAAGGATGTTTTGTATCTATATTGTAATTGATCCATTCCTGCCCTTGTTTGCAATTATGTAGTGCCATAGCATGACTCAATCTTGCTCTACTTTTGCTATAAAATATTTCTGGCAGATTCTTAACATGATATGCAATTTTGCCAAGCTTAGTGTAGTTGATCCATACATGCTATGCTTTTGTTCTTGCCATGGATAGCTTCATAAACATGCCATCTTGTTGTAGGTATTCTTGTTTTGTCATGCGTTGCTCTGTAGTGAGTGCATCAAGCTCACAAAGAGGCCTACATATTATTATTTCTGCCATGCTCTGTTTTCTGCTAAGTCTAAAACCTGATAACGAAACTTGCTATGTTTACATGCTTGCCATCATATCTTCTGATCCTTTTTGGCTTATGATCAGTAAGGGACTTTTGTCTTATGCATTTAGTAGCATACTTCGATGTCTTGTTTTGCTATGTTAAGTTCCTGTAGCATGTTGATTTCGTGCTCTGAATATTGCTACCTGATGCTGTTTCTGCCATGTCCAGTAATTTCACTAAGTCTGTGAACCTGTTATCTTTTGCACTTTTGCCATGCTTGTTTGAGCTTGATATGTTGTGATCTAGCCATAGTTTAGTGTTCATCTTTTGTCAAGCATCTCCTGTAGATTCCTGTCATATGCTTTGTTGCTATGTTGGAGTGTTGTAGCATTGTTGCTTGTTGCATTTTAAGTGCTATCATGCTGTTAATCGCAGATTCGTGTCATTCTTGTTTTGCTTGCCATTTGCAAACCGTGCATCCGTTTCCGGCGAACTTTATATCGATTTCGACCGAAATCATCTCATCTTTCCAGTGGCATGATTGGTTTGCCAATTTACTGCCTTGTTCATCCTTTTCCTTCCGGAGCACGCATATGCATCACATATCATATCTTGCATATCATACATGTTTTGCATCATGTTGCTTGTGCATTTCTCGTGGTTGATTGTGGTTCCGTTTGTTTGTGTTCTTGTCTTGGGTAGAGCCGGGAGACGAGTTCATGAACGAGGAACCTGTTGAGTATGCTTACGAGGATCAAGCTTTCGACAACTTTGAGAACCTTGCAGGCAAGATGACCACCCCTCGAAATCACTTCTATCTTTGCTTTGCTAGTTGTTCGCTCTATTGCCATGCTGCGCTACCTATCACTTGCTATATCATGCCTCCCATTTTTCCATGTCAGCCTCTAACCATCCTTTCCTAGCAAACCGTTGTTTGGCTAAGTTACCGCTTTTGCTCAGCCCCTCTTATAGCGTTGCTAGTTGTAGGTGAAGTTGAAGTTTGTTCCATGTCGGAACATGGATATGTTGGGATATCACAATATCTCTTATTTAATTAATGCATCTATATATTTGGTAAAGGGTGGAAGGCTCGGCCTTATGCCTGGTGTTTTGTTCCACTCTTGCCGCCCTAGTTACTGATATACCGGCATTATGTTCCTTGAGTTTGCGTTCCTTACACGGTCGGGTGATTTATGGGACCCCCTTGACAGTTCGCCTTGAATAAAACTCCTCCAGCAAGGCCCAACCTTGGTTTTACCATTTGCCACCTAAGCCTTTTTCCCCCGGGTTTTCGCGAGCCCGAGGGTCATCTTATTTTAAACCCCCGGACCAGTGCTCCTTCAAGTGCTGGCCCAAACTGGGCGATGTCCGGCGCCCCCTGGGCAACCAGGGTCTATGCCAACCCTACGTCTTACCCATCCGTTGTGCCCTGAGAACGAGATATGTGCAGCTCCTATCGGTATTTGTCGGCACATTCGGGTGGCTTTGCTGGTCTTGTTTTACCATTGTCGAAATGTCTTGTAAACCGGGATTCCGAGACTGATCGGGTCTTTCCGGGAGAAGGTTTATCCTTCGTTGACCGTGAGAGCTTATGATGGGCTAAGTTGGGACACCCCTGCAGGGTATTATCTTTCGAAAGCCGTGCCCGCGGTTATGAGGCAGATGGGAATTTGTTAATGTCCGGTTGTAGAGAACTTGTCACTTGACCCAATTAAAATACATCAACTGCGTGTGTAGCCGTGATGGTCTCTTCTCGGCGGAGTCAGGGAAGTGAACACGGTCTGAGTTATGTATGACGTAAGTAGGAGTTCAGGATCACTTCTTGGTCATTGCTAGATGACGACAGTTCCGTTGCTTCTCTTCTCGCTCTCTTTTGCGTATGCTAGCCACCATATATGCTTATTGCCGCTGCAGCTCCACCTCATTACCCCTTCCTTTCCTATAAGCTTGAATAGTCTTGATCTCGCGGGTGTGAGATTGCTGAGTCCCCGTGACTCACAGATTCTATCAAAACAGTTGCAGGTGCTGACGATGCCAGTGCAGATGATGGGGTCGATCTCAAGTGGGAGTTCGACGAGGAACGTGGTCGTTACTATGTGTCTTTTCCTGATGATCAGTAGTGGAGCCCAGTTGGGATGATCAGGGATCTAGCATTTGGGGTTGTCTTATTTTCATCTGGATTTTGGCCGTAGTCGGTCTATATGTTTGTATTTTGGATGATGTATGAATTATATTTATGTACTGTGTGAAGTGGCGATTGTAAGCCAACTCTTTATCCCATTCTTGTTCATTACATGGGATTGTGTGAAGATGACCCTTCTTGCGACAAAACCACTATGCGGTTATGCCTCTAAGTCGTGCCTCGACACGTGGGAGATATAGTCGCATCGTGGGCGTTACACGAATATAGTCGTCCAATATATCGATCTTTACGTCTCGACCATTTCGAGACTCCTCGTCATGTCCGTGATCATATCCGGGACTCCAAACTACCTTCGGTACATAAAAACACAAAAACTCATAATATCGATCGTCACCAAGCTTTAAGCGTGCGGACCCTACGGGTTCGAGAACTATGTAGACATGACCGAGACACGTCTCCGGTCAATAACCAATAGCAGAACCTGGATGCTCATATTGGCTCCTACATATTCTACGAAGATCTTTATCGGTCAAACCGCATAACAACATACGTTGTTCCCTTTGTCATCGGTATGTTACTTGCCCGAGATTCGATCGTCGGTATCTCAATACCTAGTTCAATCTCGTTACCGGCAAGTCTCTTTACTCGTTCCGTAATGCATCATCCCGCAACTAACTCATTAGTCGCATTGCTTGCAAGGCTTATAGTGATGTGCATTACCGAGAGGGCCCAGAGATACCTCTCCGACAATCGGAGTGACAAATCCTAATCTCGAAATATGCCAACTCAACAAGTACCTTCGGAGACACCTGTAGAGCACCTTTATAATCACCCAGTTATGTTGTGACGTTTGGTAGCACACAAAGTGTTCCTCCGGTAAACGGGAGTTGCATAATCTCATAGTCATAGGAACATGTATAAGTCATGAAGAAAGCAATAGCAACATACTAAACGATCAAGTGCTAAGCTAACGGAATGGGTCAAGTCAATCACATCATTCTCCTAATGATGTGATCCCGTTAATCAAATGACAACTCATGTCCATGGCTAGGAAACTCAATCATCTTTGATTAACGAGCTAGTCAAGTAGAGGCATACTAGTGACACTATGTTTGTCTATGTATTCACACATGTATTATGTTTCCGGTTAATACAATTCTAGCATGAATAATAAACATT
The DNA here is from genome assembly GCF_002575655.3 of Aegilops tauschii subsp. strangulata. NCBI lineage: Eukaryota > Viridiplantae > Streptophyta > Magnoliopsida > Poales > Poaceae > Aegilops > Aegilops tauschii. Next base: position 247,829,469 of record NC_053039.3, read on the forward strand.
TATCATGATATGAGGAAATAAATAATAACTTTATTATTGCCTCTAGGGCATATTTCCTTCAGTCTTCCACTTGCACTAGAGTCAATAATCTAGATTACACAGTAATGATTCTAACACCCATGGAGTTTTGGTGCTGATCATGTTTTGCTCGTGGAAGAGGCTTAGTCAACGGGTCTGCAACATTCAGATCCGTATGTATCTTGCAAATCTCTATGTCTCCCACCTGGACTTGGTCCCGGATGGAATTGAAGCGTCTCTTGATGTGCTTGGTCCTCTTGTGAAATCTGGATTCCTTTGCCAAGGCAATTGCACCAGTATTGTCACAAAAGATTTTCATTGGACCCGATGCACTAGGTATGACACCTAGATCGGATATGAACTCCTTCATCCAGACTCCTTCATTTGCTGCTTCCGAAGCAGCTATGTACTCCGCTTCACACGTAGATCCCGCCACGACACTTTGTTTAGAACTGCACCAACTGACAGCTCCACCGTTCAATGTAAATACGTATCCGGTTTGCGATTTAGAATCGTCCGGATCAGTGTCAAAGCTTGCATCGACGTAACCATTTACGACTAGCTCTTTGTCACCTCCATAAACGAGAAACATATCCTTAGTCCTTTTCAGGTATTTCAGGATGTTCTTGACCGTTGTCCAGTGATCCACTCCTGGATTACTTTGGTACCTCCCTGCTAGGCTAATAGCAAGACACACATCAGGTCTGGTACACAACATTGCATACATGATAGAGCCTATGGCTGAAGCATAGGGAACATCTTTCATTTTCTCTCTATCTTCTGCAGTGGTCAGCCATTGAGTCTGACTCAGCTTCACACCTTGTAACACAGGCAAGAACCCTTTCTTTGCTTGATCCATTTTGAACTTCTACAAAACTTTGTCAAGGTATGTGCTTTGTGAAAGTCCTATCAAGCGTCTTGATCTATCTCTGTAGATCTTGATGACTAATATGTAAGCAGCTTCACCGAGGTCTTTCATTGAAAAACTCTTATTCGAGTATCCTTTTATGCTATCCAGAAATTATATATCATTTCCAATTTGCAATATGTCATCCACATATAATATCAGAAATGCTACAGAGCTCCCACTTAGTTTCTTGTAAATACAGGCTTCTCCAAAAGTCTGTATAAAACCATATGCTTCGATCATACTATCAAAACGTTTATTCCAACTCCGAGAGGCTTGCACCAGTCCATAAATGGATCGCTGGAGCTTGCGCACTTTGTTAGTTCCCTTTGAATCGACAAAACCTTCTGGTTGCATCATATACAACTCTTCTTCCAGAAATCCATTCAGGAATGCAGTTTTGACATCCATTTGCCAAATTTCATAATCATAAAATGCGGCAATTGCTAACATGATTCGGACAGACTTAAGCATCGCTACGGGTGAGAAAGTCTCGTCATAGTCAATCCCTTGAACTTGTCGAAAACCTTTCGCAACAAGTCGAGCTTTATAGACAATAACATTACCGTCAGTGTCAGTCTTCTTCTTGAATTTCCATTTATTCTCAATGGCTTGCCGATCATCGGGTAAGTCAACCAAAGTCCACACTTTGTTCTCATACATGGATCCCATCTCAGATTTCATGGCCTCAAGCCATTTTGCGGAATCTGGGCTCACCATCGCTTCTTCATAGTTTGTAGGTTCGCCTTGGTCAAGTAACATGATCTCCAGAATAGGATTACCGTACCACTCTGGTGCGGATCTTACTCTGGTTGACCTATGAGGTTTAGTAGTAACTTGATCTGAAGTTTCATGATCAATATCATTAGCTTTCTCACTAATTGATGTAGGTGTCACAGGAACCGGTTTTTGTAATGAACTACTTTCCAATAAGGGAGCAGGTACAGTTACCTCATCAAGTTTTACTTTCCTCCCACTCACTTCTTTCGAGAGAAACTCCTTCTCTAGAAAGGATCCATTCTTAGCAACGAATGTCTTGCCTTCGTATCTGTGATAGAAGGTGTACCCAACAGTTTCCTTTGGGTATCCTATGAAGACACATTTCTCCGATTCGGGTTCGAGCTTATCAGGTTGAAGCTTTTTCACATAAGCATCGCAGCCCCAAACTTTAAGAAACGACAACTTTGGTTTCTTGCCAAACCATAGTTCATAAGGCGTCGTCTCAACGGATTTCGATGGTGCCCTATTTAACGTGAATGCAGTCGTCTCTAAAGCATAACCCCAAAACGATAGCGGTAAATCAGTAAGAGACATCATAGATCGCACCATATCTAGTAAAGTACGATTACGACGTTCGGACACACCATTACGCTATGGTGTTCCGGGTGGCGTGAGTTGCGAAACTATTCCGCATTGTTTCAAATGTAGACCAACTCGTAACTCAAATATTCTCCTCCACGATCAGATCGTAGAAACTTTATTTTCTTGTTACGATGATTTTCCACTTCACTCTGAAATTCTTTGAACTTTTCAAATGTTTCAGACTTTATGTTTCATTAAGTAGATATACCCATATCTGCTCAAATCATCTGTGAAGGTGAGAAAATAACGATACCCGCCGCGAGCCTCAACATTCATCGGACCACATACATCAGTATGTATGATCTCCAACAAATCTGTTGCTCGCTCCATTGTTCCGGAGAACGGCGTTTTAGTCATCTTGCCCATAAGGCATGGTTCGCAAGTACCAAGTGATTCATAATCAAGTGATTCCAAAAGTCCATCAGTATGGAGTTTCTTCATGCGATTTACACCAATATGACCCAAACGGCAGTGCCACAAATAAGTTGCACTATCATTATCAACTCTGCATCTTTTGGCTTCAACATTATGAATATGTGTATCACTACTATCGAGATTCAACAAAAATAGACCACTCTTCAAGGGTGCATGACCATAAAAGATATTACTAACCATTATTCTCAAATTTAAATGAATAACCTTCTCGCATCAAACAAGATCTAGATATAATGTTCATGCTTAACGCTGACACCAAATAACAATTATTCAGGTCTAAAACTAATCCCGACGGTAGATGTAGAGGTAGCGTGCTGACGGCGATCACATCGACTTTGGAACCATTTCCCACGCGCATCGTCACCTCGTCCTTAGCCAGTCTTCGCTTAATTCGTAGTCCCTGTTTCGAGTTGCAAATATTAGCAACAGAACCAGTATCAAATACCCAGGTGTTACTGCGAGCTCTAGTAAGGTACACATTAATAACATGTATATCACATATACCGTTGTTCACCTTGCCATCCTTCTTATCCGCCAAATACTTGGGGCAGTTCCGCTTCTAGTGTCCAGTCTGCTTGCAGTAGAAGCACTCAGTCTCAGGCTTAGGTCCAGACTTGGGTTTCTTCTCTTGAGCAGCAACTTGTTTGTTGTTCTTCTTGAAGTTCCCCTTCTTCTTCCCTTTGCCCTTTTTCTTGAAACTGGTGGTCTTGTTGACCATCAACACTTGATGCTCCTTCTTGATTTCTACCTCCGCAGCCTTTAGCATCGCGAAGAGCTCGGGAATTGTCTTATCCATCCCTTGCATATGATAGTTCATCACGAAGCTCTTGTAGCTTGGTGGCAGTGATTGAAGAATTCTGTCAATGACACTATCATCCGGAAGATTAACTCCCAGTTGAATCAAGTGATTGTTATACCCAGACATTTTGAGTATATGTTCACTAACAGAACTATTCTCCTCCATCTTGCAGCTGTAGAACTTATTGGAGACTTCATATCTCTCAATCCGGGCATTTGCTTGAAATACTAACTTCAACTCTTGGAACATCTCATATGCTCCATGATGTTCAAAACGTCGTTGAAGCCCCGGTTCTAAGCCGTAAAGCATGGCACACTGAACTATCGAGTAGTCATCAGCTTTGCTCTGCCAGACGTTCTTAACGTCGTCAGTTGCATCTGCAGCAGGCCTGGTGAAAGATCGTGGATGTCGCCTAGAGGGGGGGTGAATAGGCGCTTTAAAATAATTACGGTTTAGGCTTGAACAAATGCGGAATAAACCTAGTGGTTAATTTGACAAGCACAAAACCTACAACAACTAGGCTCACCTATGTGCACCAACAACTTATGCTAAGCAAGATAAACAACTAAGTGATAGCAAGATATATGACAAGAAACAATATGGCTATCACAAAGTAAAGTGCATAAGTAAAGGGTTCGGGTAAGAGATAACCGAGGCACGCGGAGACGACGATGTATCCCGAAGTTCACACCCTTGCGGATGCTAATCTCCGTTTGGAGCGTTGTGGAGGCACAATGCTCCCCAAGAAGCCACTAGGGCCACCGTAATCTCCTCACGCCCTCGCACAATGCAAGATGTCGTGATTCCACTAAGGGACCCTTGAGGGCGGTCACTGAACCCGTACAAATGGCAACCCTTGGGGGCGGTCACCGAACCTGTACACTTTGGCAACCCTTGGGGGCGGTCACCGGTACCCGTCAAATTGCTCGGGGCGATCTCCACAACCTAATTGGAGACCCCGACGCTTGCCCGGAGCTTTACACCACAATGATTGAGCTCCGAACACCACCAACCGTCTAGGGCGCCCAAGCACCCAAGAGAAACAAGCTCAAGGGCACCAAGCACCCAAGAGTAATAAGCTTCTCAACTTGTAACTTCCACGTATCACCGTGGAGAACTCAAACCGATGCACCAAATGCAATGGCAAGGGCACACGGAGTGCCCAAGTCCTTCTCCCTCAAATCCCATCGAAGCAACTAATGCTAGGGAGGAAAAAGAGAGGAAGAACAAGAAGGAGAACACCAAGAACTCCAAGATCTAGATCCAAGGGGTTCCCCTCACAAAGAGGAGAAAGTGATTGGTGGAAATGTGGATCTAGATCTCCTCTCTCTTTTCCCTCAAAAACTAGCAAGAATCCATGGAGGGATTGAGAGTTAGCAAGCTCGAAGAAGGTCAACAATGGGGGAAGAACACGAGCTCAACGGATAAGGTTCATTGGGGGAGAAGACCTCCTTATATAGTGGGGGGAACAAACCAACCGTTACCCCCCACACCAGCCCCGCAGAGAGCGGTACTACCGCTTGGCCAGCGGTACTACCGCTCCCCCCCCCCCCCGCGGTACTACCGCTGGGGCCAGAGCGGTACTACCGCGGTGGTCAGGGCGGTACTACGGCCCCCAGTGCCGCGGCTAGTACCGTAAAACCCGACACGAAAAAAGACCCCTCGAATCGAGGCGGTACTAGCACGAGACCGCAGCGGTACTACGGCTGGGAGCTACCAGCGGTACTACCGCTCTGGAGCGGTACTACCGCTTGTAGCACCCAAGCGGTACTACCGCTCCGGCCAGCGGTACTACCGCTGGGACCAAAACTGCCATAACTTCTGCATATGAGCTCCGAATTGAGCAAACTCAAGCTTGTTGGATACAAGACGACGAGTAGCATCAAAACAGCATGGAAGATGCGAGTGAACTCCGTTTTCGATGAACTCGAGCTTGTCATCAAGATGACCATAAGCTCCAAAACTCACAAAGAGAAAAACCAAACAAGAACCAAGAAAGATGATGCAAGGATGCAATGGTTTGAGCTCTCTACGAATGATACGATCAAGCTACTCATCGAAAGCCCCCCTTGATAGTACGGCAATCGATCCTATAACCCGGTCTCCCAACTACCATCATGAGACCGGTAAAATAGAAAACCTATCAAGGGCAAACCTTTGCCTTGCACATGGTCCACTTGAGCTAGATGATGACGATCTTGACTCCCTCAAGTTGGACCACCTTTCTTGGTTGCGTTGGCTCGATGAAGACTAGTTGATTTCTCCCCCATACTCCACTATGGGTGAGCCACTCTTCCGCACATCTTCACAAGTCCATTGTCACCACAATGGACGGCAAGCTTCAAGCATTTGATCTCTTCATGATGCTTCACTTGAACTTGCACACCGCAACATCTTCACAAGTCCATTGTCACCACAATGGACGGCAAGCTTCAAACATTTGATCTCTTCATGATGCTTCACTTGAACTTGCACACCGCAACCTAACCCCACAAAGAACTCTCACGAAGATCATGTGTTAGTACACAAAGCGTAATTGACAATGCTTACCACACCATGGGATCGCTTGATCCCTCTTGGTACATCTTCTACGCTTTGTGAGTTGATCAAGTTGATTCACTCTTGACTTAGTCTTGATCAACCATGAATCTTTTCAACTCTCTTCATTTGGATGATGTCTTGAAGATATACATGAATGATCACACAATCTTCTTCTCCAAGACATGCTTGCAATAAGCTCAACTCTCACATGACCAATCTTTGGATAATTCCTTAATAACACCTTCATCACCACATAAACTCCTTGAAACCAACACATGAACTTCAAGAAATGCCTATGGACAAATCCTTCAAATATAACTCAAGGCAACCATTAGTCCATAGAGATTGTCATCAATTACCAAAACCAAACATGGGGGCACTGCATGTTCTTTCACCTCGCACCCAGTGGTGCTTCCAGGACGTAATTCTTCTGTGCAGCAATGAGGATGATCCTCAAGTTACGGACCCAGTCCGTGTAATTGCTACCATCATCTTTTAACTTTGCTTTCTCAAGGAACGCATTCAAATTCAACGGAACAACAGCATGGGCCATCTATCTACAATCAAAATAGACAAGAAAAATACTATCAGGTACTAAGTTCATGATAAATTTAAGTTCAATTAATCATATTACTTAAGAACTCCCACTTAGATAGACATCCCTCTAATCATCTAAGTGATCACGTGATCCAAATCAACTAAACCATGTCCGATCATCACGTGAGATGGAGTAGTTTTCAATGATGAACATCACTATGTTGATCATATCTACTATATGATTCACGCTCGACCTTTCGGTCTCAGTGTTCCGAGGCCATATCTGCATATGCTAGGCTCGTCAAGTTTAACCCGAGTATTCTGCGTGTGCAAAACTGGCTTGCACCCGTTGTAGATGAACGTAGAGCTTATCACACCCGATCATCACGTGGTGTCTCGGCATGACGAACTTTGGCAACGGTGCATACTCAGGGAGAACACTTTTATCTTGAAATTTAGTGAGAGATCATCTTATAATGCTACCGTCAATCAAAGCAAAATAAGATGCAAAAAGGATAAACATCACATGCAATCAATATAAGTGATATGATATGGCCATCATCATCTTGTGCTTGTGATCTCCATCTTTGAAGCACCGTCATGATCACCATCGTCACCGGTGCGACACCTTGATCTCCATCGTAGCATCGTTGTCGTCTCGCCAACTTATGCTTCTACGACTATCGCTACCGCTTAGTGATAAAGTAAAGCATTACAGGGTGATTGCATTGCATACAATAAAGCGACAACCATATGGCTCATGCCAGTTGCCGATAACTCGGTTACAAAACATGATCATCTCATACAATAAAATATAGCATCATGTCTTGACCATATCACATCACAACATGCCCTGCAAAAACAAGTTAGACGTCCTCTACTTTGTTGTTGCAAGTTTTACGTGCCTGCTACGGGCTGAGCAAGAACCGTTCTTACCTATGCATCAAAACCACAACGATAGTTCGTCAAGTTAGTGATGTTTTAACCTTCTCAAGGACCGGGCGTAGCCACACTCGATTCAACTAAAGTTGGAGAAACTGACACCCGCTAGCCACCTATGTGCAAAGCACGTCGGTAGAACCAGTCTCACGTAAGCGTACGCGTAATGTCGGTCCGGGCCGCTTCATCCAACAATACCGCCGAACCAAAGTATGACATGCTGGTAAGCAGTATGACTTGTATTGCCCACAACTCACTTGTGTTCTACTCGTGCATATAACATCTACGCATAAAACCAGGCTCGGATGGCACTGTTGGGGAACGTAGTAATTTCAAAAAAAATCCTACGCACACGTAGGATCATGGTGATGCATAGCAACGAGAGGGGAGAGTGTTGTCCACGTACCCTCATAGACCGAAAGCGGAAGCGTTAGCATAACGCGATTGATGTAGTCGTACGTCTTCATGATCCGACCGATCCAAGTACCGAACGTACGGCACCTCCGAGTTCAGCACACGTTCAGCTTGATGACGTCCCGCGAACTCCGATCCAGCAGAGCTTCACGGGAGAGTTCCGTCAGCACGACGGCGTGATGACGGTGATGATGTTGCTACCGACGCAGGACTTCGCCTAAGCACCGCTACGATATGACCGAGGTGGAATATGGTGGAGGGGGGCACCGCACACGGCTGGAATAGATCAACAGATCAACTTGTGTGTTCTAGGGTGCCCCCCTGCCCCCGTATATAAAGGAGCAAGGGGGAGGCGCCTGGCCAGGAGGAGGGCGCGCCAAGGGGGGAGTCCTACTCCCACCGGGAGTAGGACTCCTCCTTTTCCTTGTTGGAGTAGGAGAGGGAAGGAAGGGAGAGAGGAGGAGAAGGAAAAAGGGGGGCGCCGCCCCCCTCCTTGTCCAATTCGGACTAGAGGGGGAGGGGGCGCGCGGCTGCCCTGGCCGCCCCTCCTCTTCTCCCACTAAGGCCCATAAGGCCCAATTAACTCCCCGGGGGGGTTCCGGTAACCCCCCGGTACTCCGGTTTTCTCCGAAACCACTCGGAACACTTCCGGTGTCCGAATATAGTCGTCCAATATATCGATCTTTACGTCTCGACCATTTCGAGACTCCTCGTCATGTCCGTGATCATATCCGGGACTCCGAACTACCTTCGGTACATCAAAACACAAAAACTCATAATACCGATCGTCACCAAACTTTAAGCGTGCGGACCCTACGGGTTCGAGAACTATGTAGACATGACCGAGACACGTCTTCGGTCAATAACCAATAGCAGAACCTGGATGCTCATATTGGCTCCTACATATTCTACGAAGATCTTTATCGGTCAAACCGCATAACAACATACGTTGTTCCCTTTGTCATCGGTATGTTACTTGCCCGAGATTCGATCGTCGGTATCTCAATACCTAGTTCAATCCCGTTACCCGCAAGTCTCTTTACTCGTTCCGTAATGCATCATCCCGCAACTAACTCATTAGTCACATTGCTTGCAAGGCTTATAGTGATGTGCATTACCGAGAGGGCCCAGAGATAACTCTCCGACAATCGGACTGACAAATCCTAATCTCGAAATACGCCAACTCAACAAGTACCTTCGAAGACACCTGTAGAGCACCTTTATAATCACCCAGTTACGTTGTGACGTTTGGTAGCACATAAAGTGTTCCTCCGGTAAACGGGAGTTGCATAATCTCATAGTCATTGGAATATGTATAAGTCATGAAGAAAGCAATAGCAACATACTAAACGATCAAGTGCTAAGCTAACAGAATGGGTCAAGTCAATCACATCATTCTCCTAATGATGTGATCCCGTTAATCAAATGACAACTCATGTCCATGGCTAGGAAACTCAACCATCTTCGATTAACGAGCTAGTCAAGTAGAGGCATACTAGTGACACTATGTTTGTCTATGTATTCACACATGTATTATGTTTCCGGTTAATACAATTCTAGCATGAATAATAAACATTTATCATGATATGAGGAAATAAATAATAACTTTATTATTGCCTCTAGGGCATATTTCCTTCACAGCAGGCAGGTGATGCTAGACGGGTTTAAAGGTGACAAGTACCTAGGTCGCGGTGGAGGCTTGGCATCATGGGAGACGGTTGGAATCAGGTTAGAGACGTCGAGGGTGTTGCTGCTGTGGTGGTTGTTGGGGTCTGGGAAGGAGATCTGGGATCGTGGACGAGGGTGTTTGTGAAGCGGCTCCGATAGGGTGGAGAACGGTGTCGACGAAGCGGATATGGGGCCGTGGACGAGTTCATTGGTGAAGCTCTATGTTTGAGTTATAATCTTTGCTAACTCCAGAAAGGAGGTGTGATAGGGGTATATATAGGTCCACCAACGAAGGGAGTAAGTTGGAAGTGAAAGATACATGGGTTGGGCCCAACTTGTGCTCGTAGGCATGCCTCGGAGGGTCCGAGCGCTCGAAGGTTCCAGGGTGACTTCAAGGCGGCGCTGAGGGGAGACGGAAGGCTCTGTAGTTTGGCTCGGAGGCACCTCGAAGGCTCTGGGATGCACCAGAAGTGTTGTAACGAGGATCGAAGGCTTCGAGAGTGCTCTGAGTTGCTCCTTCTCCTTTGACTGCCCTTGCCCTTGATGCTCTGGCGCCGCATTTCCTTCTCCACTTTCATGCTCCCCTCTTGGATGATGTAGTCAAACTCTTGCGCTTGCACTCCTCCTCGGCACGTGTGAGGCTCTCAAACGTGTACATGCACAAGGGAAGAGTCGAAAGTAGTGCACCATCCTTGAAAGAGCCAAGTAGACAAGTGTAAGGAAGAAGATTCACTTGTATATGTATGATGTGTATGATATGTGTGTGTCTCTTCATGATGAGGCACTTGCCATGGTGATGTTCTTAGGATGCTTCACATCATGAAGGTGGTGTTGTTGACATATTCATCATCCATCATTGTTGAGGAAGTAATTGATCAAATATAAGAAGTCATGCCGAGGAGCTCCCCAAAAACTTTATTGCCCCTCACCCATCCAAGTTCACAAGAGGTGATTCGATGATTCCATACGTATGCTCTCCCGTGCACATGGTCATTGGATGGGGAAAGTCAAGTGCAACATAGCGAGAGTAAAACAATGACAGTGGTGCCTGTGCATGGAGCATGTGCATTTTGATGGGTCGTGGCTATTGTTTCCTTTCTCCGCCTTCAATGACGTGACTCCATAAATTAGATTAATTATCCAGCCAAAAAGATAAAACAGGTCCCCACATTGTGGAGGCCTCGAGCTCTTGCAAGGGAAAGGGACCATCGCCATCTCCTCTGACGATTTGCAATAGCTCCTTCTAGCTAATTAGGCTATAGATCTAGCTAACTAAGTTCTAGTTCGAGACAATTGTACCCCGGGTTTAGTTAATTATGCAATAGATGTTAACCATGCAGTATTTAGTTCACTTACGCAATGTGATGTTCAATTATGCATTGTGATGTTCAATTATGCAATGTGACTATTATTAAAATCAAAGACCAAATATAGTTCAAGGGGGGGCAAGGAGTGCCATTAGAAACTAAATTATTTATGTGCTTCCAAAGATCCTAGAGAATAACACCACAACTAGCAGTAGTAGCATCAAGTATTTTTACGAGCAACCCAAAGAGAGGTGATAGATTCTAAACTATCTCATGGCTGCCTACCTAATAAAATGCTAACTTCATGACAAATGTTTAGTGCAACAAGATAAACAAAATTAGTTTTGTATACTTTCAAGTTTAGAGCAGAATACACAATCATCAAGTTTTCTCATATTTCATTTTTTGAGGTTATCTCTAGTCATGATTTTGTTATCTGAGACAAGCCGCAAAAAGATGTGTATCATTGGTGGTACCTATAATTTCCACACAACATGAATATACACCTGAGTAACACCCCTGGAATTGATAACAACATATAGAAAACTAGTAGAATACATACTAGAATTCTCATATTCCCATATTACAAAGTCACTATCTCTAGTCAAAGAGATGTTCCGACCCATGGCTTCAATCTCAAGCCAAATGGTTCATCATCTTAGGAGTAAAGATTCTCCTAAAAGAGAGGATCGGTCTGCTCCCATCCCAAATTTTCCTAAAGGACATACCATATTATCTACAAATGCAATAAATATGCCAATACTGAACATACATGGGGGAGGATCTAAACCAAGTACGTAATTTTATTCCCATCTCCTGCCACCCACGTATAACCAAATTTCACAACCCTAGTTGCCCATAGGACCCCTTTCCAAAAGTTGGAGGCCCCTAGAGGATCTTAGAAAGTATTAGATTTAGCTTATATTTAGTTTCAAATGTTCTTTCAAATATTCCCTCTCCATGTATATATCTTTTAGCCCGGGCCCCTACAAGACAAATGGATCTTTCCACATAGCAACTAATTTCTAGTTGGTCAGATGGATCTTACTAAGTTATAGTTGGTCAAATGGATCTTCCTATGCCCCTCAAATCATTCCGGAGGAAATTAGCCATTTGAGTGCTCATGAGATCCGCAACCCATTTGGGGAATTTAAAGAAAGAGATAAGGTAAATATGAATGCTGGCTAGACATGCTTTGATCAGAGTGAACCTAGCAGCACAGGAATTAGTTTTCCCCTCCATCCAACTATTATGCTCAGGATCTTGTCTACCAGTTCTTGTAAATCACTCCTAGAAAACTTATTCTAATGTAAAGGTATGTATCCCAAAATACTTAATTGGAAAAACTCGAATAGGACAACACATATACCAATGAAGGCTTCTATCTCACTTTAACCATATTCAAAGGGGTCATCTCACTTTTATCATAGTTTATTCGCATCCCTGGAAGTTGCTCAGAGCAGGTAAGGATCCATTTGAAATTAGTAGCTAACCTAGGGTCACTATCTACAAACATGATAGTATCATGAACATATTGCAAACCAACCACCCCTCCAAGGTGGATAGATAGGCATAGGCCTTTGATCATGTTGTTGTCTACAACTTTGGAAAGCATCCTAGTGAGGACATCGACAACCATGTTGAACAGCCCAGGGGCAGAGGATCACCCTGCCTCAAGCCCTTACCAATATTGCTCAGTTTGACACATACAGAACCTCCATGAGTGGTTTTCCAAACCAAGTCCAACCATCTTCTATTGAATCCTCTAAGCTAAAGAGGTTCGTTCAAACAAAAATCTACCTTATCAAAAGCTTTGCTTTTCATAATCAAGTTTAAGCACTACTCCTTTCTCCTCAGATTTAACCAGGGAGTGAATGACTTCATGTATTGTAACCACACTCTCAAGAATATATCTGCCTTTTATGAAGGCATACTGGTTGTTAGATACAAGTTTATTTAAGAATTTGAATCTATTGGTCAGAACTTCAGTAAAAATCTTGAGGTGCATGTTCCAGTAGTTCTTGATAGGTAACGAAATTTAGGTACACTTTACCGTTTTGTTTCCTGCACATAGTAGAGTACGGCGGAGTGAAATGCCTTGACTAGTTATGGTAAGCTTGACGAGTCACTGGTGTGGTGGCTTGCATGCAGAAGTCTAGCCAAGGATCCGATTTAAATCCCACACAGTTGCGCTAGGATGCAGCAGTACGTACACCTCTAGCTCGTCCTTCCTTTAAGGCGTGGTGGGGCGGGTCGGTTTCTATGATTCATGTGATGTCGTTGACAGAAAGAGAAAGCAAGCATTGCATGTAGATCGACTGGAGCTACAGAAAGTGAAAGTAAATCATCAGCGTCAGAGAGCTATAGAGTTAGACGATAGATAGCAAGTGAAAAGGAGCTCACTCCCCTTCATCATCTCTCTCCTATATATACGGAGAGAGAGAGAGAGAGAGAGTGAGAGATCATCAGACAGTGTGCTGCCAGAAGCCAGCTGCAGACACGAGCGAGAAAGACGATCGAGCTGCCAAAAGGAGAAGAGATCAAAGAAGGTGGTCGGTCGATCATGGGGAGGCCGCCGTGCTGCGACAAGGTGGGCGTGAAGAAGGGGCCGTGGACGCCGGAGGAGGACATCATCCTGGTGTCCTACATCCAGGAGAACGGCCCGGGGAACTGGCGGGCGGTGCCCATCAACACCGGCCTCATGCGCTGCAGCAAGAGCTGCCGCCTCCGCTGGACCAACTACCTCCGCCCCGGCATCCGCCGCGGCAACTTCACTACGCACGAGGAAGGCATCATCGTCCACCTCCAGTCCCTCCTTGGCAACAGGTAACCAACTAAGCCGTCCAGCGATCGATCATCGAGGTTGGCCATGGCGGCCGCCCGTGCGTGCGTGGTGATATACATGATCTAATTACAACTCTTTGGGATTGGGGGGAATGTAGATGGGCCGCGATCGCGTCCTACCTGCCACAGAGGACGGACAACGACATCAAGAACTACTGGAACACGCACCTCAAGAAGAAGCTCAAGAAGCAGCAGGCCATGGGCGCCATCTTCGCGCCGCCGCCGCCGCCGCCCTCCAGCTCCGCCGAGACAGCTGCCAACCTCCCCGGCGCCGTCCATCTCGACAACCACCACCACCGATACCACCATGACGCGATCGCCGCCTCCAGCTCCACGGTCGACCACGGCTGCTACGCGGCGTGCAGCAACCCGGAGGTCACCCAGCAGACGACGATCACCATGCGCCGCTCGCCATTCGCCGACGTCGCCGCCGACTGCTCCTCGTCGTCCTACGCCTCCAGCATGGACAACATATCCAGGCTCCTCGACGGTTTCATGAAGAGCTCCCCGCCCACCGCCACCGACGTCAAACCCAACATAGCCGTGGTCAGCGACCCTTTCATGTCCTTCGACCGCATGTCTGGCACCGGCGCCGGGCTGGCTTTCATCTCTGGCGTTCCGCAGCAGCAGCAGCAGCAGCCGGCGTTAATGGGGGGCATGAGCTATGATGACGAGGCCACCGGACAGCAGCAGCAGCTCCATCATCAGTTGCCACTGTGTTCGATCGAGAAGTGGCTTCTCGACGAGGCGGCGGAGCAGGTCGCTGACCTGATGGACCTCTCCGACGGTGGCTGCTCCTCCCTGCCATTGCTGTACTAGCCAGTACTACTGTGGTACTAGCTGGAAAAGGCAAACCAACGAACCAATGTCACTTTCCAGATACATAGTTAATCGTTTCTACAGTCATTTACATGCATACACATCCATATATATATATAATAGAGAGGCCAAGTAATCTGTTAATTACATGTTCTAGCTTAGCTTCTTGGAGATCGCTATGATGACACCATCAAGTTAACTAGAGAGAGAGAAAAGGAAGTTAATTATAGAGACGTTTACTAATGGTGCATATTACACTGGGGATGGGATGATGAGAAGAAGGCCAGGTGGCCAGAAGGAACAAGACAGTAACAGGAATTCAATAACGGGCGCGACGTGATGTGTGATCTGATCTGCAAGCATGATGCGACTAAGGGCTGTCATGTCTGTTCTTGAATGTAGTTTTTTGTGGGGAAATTTATTTTTGTTTCTGGGTTATAGTGCAAGCTAGCTGAAGTGTTCCAGCTTAGCTTACCCGGTGTTGAATTGTACGGAGTATGAATATAAGTTAGTGAAGCCTTCTGTTTTTGTCTCGATTCTAGTTGATTGATTCTGCAACGACTTGTACTTTTTCCTGATCATGTACGGTGTGACATGAATGCTACCCAAACTTGTTAGTGGAAAAAAAGCTAGAGAAAGGGGATATATCCCTGTCGGCAACGGCAGATGGTCCCTGATCACATTCACTGCAAAAAAAAAAGATGATCACCTTCACTGCAAAAAAATTATAACAAAAAAATAATACTCCCTCCGTCCAACAATATAAGATGTTTTTACAAGCTATGTTAGCTTGCAAAAACGTCTTACATTACCCGACGGATGGGGTAATACATAGCCTTTTCAGCCCGGATTATTTGGGGAAAAGATGAACCATTTCTCAATGCATGGTTAATTATTTAACTATCTGCTTCCAAAGAAAAACTACACAGGTTTAAAAACTACTCCCTCTGTCCCATAATATAAGAACGTTTTTAACACTAGTGTAGTTTCAAAAACGTTCTTATATTATGGGACGGAGGGAGTATTAACTGAGCAAGTATCTTTCAGGAAAGATACAGATAGATTTTGCACAAGAATTAACAATGATTGCTCCTGGCTGGTCATCAACATCGCTTGAAATGCTCTGTTAGCTTGTAGCACATCAGGTAAAGCAACAGGAGGTACGGCAGAGCATGGTCATGAATATCCAGGAAAGAGATGATCAATTACATGATTAAGACATGGTTTATGGGGTGTCCCTGGATCTCCGTTATGTGCCCCTTCCGTGTCATGTGCAGACCCTCCCCCACAATAGTTACTCGCTAATCGCTACTACTTTGGCCACTGGTTTCTATCTTACATGTTGTGAAATGACTTCTGAAGACAAGTTCTGCATATGATTATTAAATATTTAATCCAAATATCTGTGGTCAGATTTTCAAAAGTTTGATTTCATTTATTTCCAGAACTTTTTACAAAATTGGAGGGAGTACAATGCAATGTAAAAAAAAGTAAGTACCACACCTGCATTTAGATGCAGTCTTAGATCAGAGGGTGAACTTTTTTTTATGACGGGAGCTTCTATTAAACTCAAAATGCATCGAAAAAAAAATCAGAGAGTGAAATGGCCTGGCTGAGTGATCAAAGCCTAGCTAGACTGGGTAATCTCAACTAGTCAACTGCAGCACCCTCACCTGACCCAGCTAGCTGGTCCAGGCATCCAGCTATATCTTTCAGATCAGCTCAGACTGGACCAGTATCGAACTATCAGCAGGACCAAGCAAGACTTTTCCTGGCCCAAGCAGGGATGCAAAAACCGGCGAAAACCAGTGGGTATACCGGTTTCCCCTGTTTAGGGACATTTTTAATGATTGGGCAGTATGCTGTTCAGTAACTGTGAATTTGTGATGCAATATCAAACTCGGAAAACAGGGTGAACAGATGGTTACGGACGCTCTTATAATCCAGTTTTTTTTTAAAGGCTGTTTGTATTAGAGATATTTCTCTAGAGTTTTGGTAATTAGTCCAGATTTAAGCTACATACTGAAACTCCAGAAAATATAACCTACATCCAATCACCTCCTCTACGGTTACAACAGAAGGGAGATGCCAAATTTTACGTCCAGTCAAACCCCATGACAAGAGCAGCTCCTAACGTGGAGTTCTTGAGAAGTTGAGCCAATGGTAGTCAAACTCCATGATAAGCACAGCTCCTAACATGGAGTTCTTGAGCAGTTGAGCCAATGGTAGTGAAACTCATGACAAGCACAGCTCCTAACATGGAGTTCTTGAGCAGCTCAGCCAATGGTGGGAGCGTTAATCTCATGTTTTTGCCAAGAAAAGAAGCATCATCACTGTCATCATCAGCCATGTCAATTTAGACAGAGCGCACTGCAGTGATTTTCAGCAACGACTGACTCGGGGTATACACATCTCAATCTCGACGTAGCCGTCGCATTACAGGCAAAGGTGGCCCAGGGCAGTGCACGATATGTCGCACGTGTAACGCAAGCGCCGGTGCCCAATGGAGTGTGCCAGGGCAACCAACAGAGCAGGTGGCAATTAATTAGGAAAGAATGGGAGATCTGCTTGTGTTACCTCGGTGGAGTACATGGACGACCTCCTCCATCGAGTCATTGACCATCGGCAGAAACTTCTTGCAGCAACACAGTAACCACTCCCTCTGTTTTTCACAATGTTTGTCCCGCACACATACCTAGCAACAGTAGTAAAAATGGTGTTCAGTTCTCAAACTGGAAGTAAAACTAGCTACTCCCTCCGTCCCATATTATAAGAGCGTTTTTTGAAAAAACGCTCTTATATTACGGGACAGAGGGAGTAAAACAGCTCCAAAAAGGAGAAGGGGTCATTTCCGAAGAACTTGGTCATGTGCAGATCACTCTGAGCAGTCACCACTCATCCGCCAATATACGGCTTTTATTCTGTCATTCCAAAAAACACTCAAGTCTTTGTTCAGAGCCATACCTTTTAATGCCCCGGAAACTCACTCTGCAGTCTGTACCTACACCGTCAATTGACAGACATTAGTCGCCATCTTTGGTCTATCAACATAAAGGCCCGGACTGGGAGTTGAACCCTGTTTATCCCCAACTGGACCCTAACAGATAGCCTCAGGAGGAAGGATACAAGGCCCTTGAAAGTGATTCGTACAATTGTGAAGGATAATGTCACCATCAAGTATTCAATTGGCTCTTTACTAGATAGGTGATATAACAAGAAAGATCCAAAGACCCAAACATTGTTGTGCATGGACCTTTGACTTGAAAAGAACTGCAGCCAACTTAACAAAACTTTCCAGTCCAGTTCGGTAAAAACCTATCTTTAATTTAATTTACACTGTACTGAAAGCTTGCATAAGGTGGCTAGACTCATTTTCTGTTTTTTTTCCCACTAATTCCAGTTTATTTTGTCAAGGACAAGTTATGTTTTTAAGAAGGTGAAAAATCAATACTATACATATATAGTTATTCAAGAAATTACAACCATCTGGCCCCTAATTACACAAGAAACTACTATGTCTACAAGGCCATGCGGTGAGATCCAAATATCCCTATCAGTGTAATAATCACCAATTAGTGTAGTTGCTACATGGTGGGCCTGGTATTGCCTCAATTTAGGGAAATCTATACGGAGGGAACATTGCACATACACCTGGCACTTGATGACTTAATTAGACTAATACCTGTAGAGAATAAAATTATAAAAAATTCAACCATTACAAAACATTCATTCTGCGAGACCAGATTAGTTTGACCTAGTGGCATCACCATTTGAATGCTTAAAACAGTTCCAAACTAATTAACCTATGATTAAACGTGAAATGGCTTGGAGAACTGGAAAAAATATCCTGTTATTCAAAAAACTCTGGCTCCAACTAAACTTGTGCAAAACACAAATATTTTTCTTTGAAATGGATGCATCCAAAGATACAGACGAGGGTGCCAAAAGGGGGGCAAGATCAAGCACATGGACCAACTAAGACGAATCATGCCAAACAAGACTACTCTAAAACAAAATACAGATGCAGTTGCTGATACAAATGAAAAGAGCATGGGATACAGATGACAAGAGAACAGCCTGCAGTGTTTTAGGTCAAAAGGTTGTCTCAACAAGGACAACCTTGGGCAGTGCTTTAACTTGCTCATATCTTAGTTCACATGAAAGTACTAGTCTTCCACATAATCATCACAAAGAGTTAGTAGCTTACCTCCCAACTACTAACCAAAGTAGCACTGAAAGGACCACCTCAGCCATCCAATTCTTTTGCTTTGCAGCGAGAGCATCACAGATAAACTGCCTCCAGTTAAATCTTTAATAGTCATGTTAATACCAGCTCACTGTTATGACTTACGAGAACGTTATAGATGCCCTCTGTTTCAGTAAATGTAATCAAGCTCAATGTACATCCATGAAGTGCAAAGGGCTCCACATACCAGTGCATTTAGATAATTCACCTACCCGATGGAACTAGCAAATCTGCAAAATTACAGGAAGCAACCCTTGTGTCTGGAGTTGCAGGATCTCATGTGTACAAGAGACGACAAAAGTGAAAAATACATGCAAGTTGAAGATAACCATAAAGATCCTTTAAAAGGAAGATAGATACAAATGGAATCTGCAACCGCTACGATAGGCATGTATGCATTTCAAGACTACTAACCAAACTAATGAATATGCAGAAGAACATATGGCACACTTGCTTCTTAGTAGTTACTAGTTAGGATCAGCATTTAGCTCAAAAAGGCCATTACAATTTGCAGAAAAATTGCGGCTTTCTGTTAACCTACTAATAATGCATTTGCTTCAGTCATTACATGTCCATTTAAATTTTCACCTACATATTGTTCCCAGTACAGGATGCTTCTATTTTAGAAATGTAATTAGGTAACTCAGCAAGAATATGTTTAAACAACAAACTAAAATAAAATAATATCATCCTCATAATCTTATTTTATTTGTCACGTCGTAGGCACATCCACGTCTATTGTAGACAATTTTCTAACCACCTACTCAATGCAGATTTTCCCAACCAGCACGCTATCGATAGCCTTGATATGATGTTTAAGAGGCTATGAAACATGCCACATTGCCTGCTACCTGTTCCAGCTAACGTGTCAAGGTCCTATGTCATAGCAAAGAACCAGACTTAGATATCGATCTGCTTGCCACAAATTAGCGTGCAAATTCAAGCTAAAAAAAAGTAGCACTATCAGCCTGTTGGAAACATTAATATGAATTCATCATTGCAGGCCCATCAGTTGATTGTACATTTTGAGAAATAAGAAGTCTGGGATGTGTGGCTATCATCTGCCAGTTTTGATGAGTTTCAAAAGCTGTCACGAAGCGGTAGTAACATCAGTTCCCACTTCCTAGACTTCTCTATGAGGTTAAGGATAAGAAAGTCAATATTCCTTTGACTTACAAGAATTGTAGCAAGTGCAAACCAAAACTGGTTATTTCCCACAACCTTCTCTCAAAAAACACACCTTGCTTGTCTGGAAACCGTCAGCACATTAACCTTTCAAGAACTGAACAAGCAATCTCAGAATGCCATCGGCTTGAATTGAAATTAGTTTTTAGTGAACAAATGATAGTGTGCGTAGGGGTTGAACAGATGTTAAGATCATTTTTGCATCTCACAGTGAAAAGAGGGGAAATAGAAAGCATTGGAAACATCAGCACAAACAGAGTAATGTAAAAATTAGTAACTCGAGAATTGTTTTTCACCAACATAAGCAAAGTTAGTGCCATAAATGTCCTAACTGATTGGTTTGATTGTTGATTGATTCAGTTATCAAGAAAGATGGAGTTGACTTCTGTTGTAGACTACCAGCCAATGGACAACTCCATTACGACTTATGATGTAGAGTATGATTTTAAGTTGCAACCATTGCACTCTGAATGCCAAGAGGAAGTTGTTTTATGCTCAGCCTAGTTGCTCTTTAAAGTTAACCATCAATTTGTACTTCTATGCGTCTAGAAATCAAGGTAAATACTTGATGAGGTACTACATTTCCCTCCAGAAAAAGGTAAGGAGGTACAGTTCCAGTATGGGCCAACATTGCAATGCCAGCATGATCATGACTTATTTGCAGCATTATGTAACCCATCAATCAAAATTTAAAAGGGTAGCATCACACTAATAACTATTCCAGTTGCAAGGAATTGGGATGGGTCCACCAGTTGATTGCAATTCCATAAAGGTAATAAAAGTATCAAATTGCACAATCAATTGTGTGGTTCAGTGATTGAGAAGTCCAGCATGTCAAACAACACAAAGAAAAAAACATAGGCAGCCTGCAACATGAGGATATATTTTGTTGAAACAGACTTTTCTGATTGATGCAAACTAAGTAGCACAGACGGTACAAAGCTCCCTTCAAGATGTGGTCTAAGACTGCTCACCGTTTCCATTCAGATGGACACCATCTGATATACTGATAGCAACCCAGGGTAACTGTGCACAGTACATCGTTTGATGTCTTTGTCAGTCAAGATTTCAACTCTCCATATGTGGCATGTGTACTCATCAAACTTAGCTAAGCGGTTGGCAACATCCATCAACCTTCGTCAAGACTCAGCTTCACACCTAGAACAGGAAAATGCGGAGAGAAAATTCTTTGGAGGGTGCATTTTTGTGCAAAGAAAACTGTAAATAGAAGTCTAAAATTCACCTAACAATATACTGCCGTGTAAAATTTATGATACCGTTGTGTACAGATGATTGGGAAGAAATGTGCAGTGATTGATTTGAGAAGAACTGTGCAGTGATGGTTTGGATGAAATATTTCGCTTCTAACAAACCAAGACGGAGCAGCTGTGTGGAAAGAAGACGAACTTACATTGAACTATGGGGGATAGAGAAACGTGGGCCTGTTTATCAGGTTTGCAATCCCGCTCAGTGAATTGGCCCACAAGTGATACAATCTTCCGCGGCCCACCATGACTGCATTCTACAACGCGTCAACGGTATCCTCAAGGAATTCTATCTCATTAAACTATGGTGGGGACTGTATGTAGAACTACCAAAGTGTAAAGTAGCAGAACCTACCTGCACAAGGAATGTAGTACAAATGATTCCTTAGGAAAAAATCCTAGAGGATTCAATCTTACGAATAAAACGACCAATATAGGAAAAGTTCTAAGGATTCTAATCCTCCAAAAATCCTATGCAATTCCTTTTATGAAAGGAGCCCCAGGGAGGTGTCCCTAAACTGGCCACTATGATCTGGACAAGAAAAGGTGGGACAGGAACAGAGGAATAGCAGTGACTAGTCCTGATGATCTACCACAAACAAATGTCAAGCATAGAACTACAGAATGTTCATAGATAGCATCGGTTGGATCTGTGCACGGACAGTGTCCTTATACTAACTTGATAGATGAAAGATCACTGACAAACACCATGTGTTGACATCTCAGCACACTCATCAAAGATCTATGAGTTTGTCTGGTTCAAGATAAAACCATGATTTTCTGACAACACGCTAAGGATTTCTATCAACAGTATACGAGCACATGAATGAATCAAATCACTGTAACAATATCGCAAATCAGCCAACAGGGCCTCTGAGTCACACAAATTGCAAGTTAGATGTCTCGTAAAGTACCCTATGACACTTGTTCCTTCAGAGTTCAGACTATTTACATGTTCAGAACATCTGGGCAGAAAAATGACAGTTCATCCATAGCCCTGTGAACGACAATGATAAATTGGCCCTCTGTAACAGAAGTCATGTTCAAAATTGCTTGCTCTCATTGTAAGAATGGTATGGAACTTTGTAAGAATGATTTCAAGTAGCTAAGCTAAAAATTGTTTACAAACATCAATTCTGTCAGGTAAAGAATGGCAACATAGAGTAGAGTAACGCGTGTTAGTTTGCACACTAAAAACTTGACACAACTTTATTGATACAGAAACGAATACAACATTATCCTACAATAAAGCCGCATGCTTATGCAAGTACAGATACAAACATCCATTCTATCAGGTAGAGAAACCAGTAAGCAAGTGTACCTTGCCCCTTGTATGTCAGAATCAGGTTGACATCTGAATCTGTTGGATTATCCTTTGCTAATGGGGCAGTTGGAGAGTGGAACAAACTCTCCTCTATCACTAAAAACATGATCGCCAAGCAACTCAGATGTTGCAAATTACAATGTTTGTCAGGCTGCTATCTGTAATTTGGTGAAAATATCAGGTGGACAACATGGCATGCACCAACATCCTCAACCAGTCAATCTCCTTTATTTAGAGAGAACAAGCCTCAGGTTTCCCGTCTTGGGAATGAAAGAATCATCAGCTTGGGGCAAGCACATGGCATCAAAGCTTCTCTGTCAACCGAATCATGAAAGAACTGACAGCAACAACATCAAGAACAATCCATGATGACTCAAACATGTCATGGAAATAATCAGCACCGATCTCCTCTGCCGCTGACCTAAATGCGTTACCGAACGCGTTCCCCTGAACTGCCCCGAGCCTTGGCTTCCCACATACACCAATGACCAACACCTTCTCAGGCTCCCTTGCTAGGCAGGCACAGATTAGCGGCTTCATCCTTGCACCCCTCTCCTTCAGTGCATCCATCAGGAAGAAACAGAACTTGGTAAGCGCCTGCGGGTGGCACAGCTTAGCAGTGTCCACTGGATCATCAAGCTTCACCCACCGGAACTTCTTCGCACTCCGTATGAATCCACTCTTGGTGATGGCTGAGCTTCCCTGCCTCAGTATCGCCATCTGTATCTCAATTGCAGATTGCATTCCTTTTCGCAGCTGATCCACATTGCTCAGCGACAACGCAGAGTATGCAACCCAAAATTGCTCAGCAGCACAACACTCCTTTGAGTCCTTGGACTCAGCATTCAGGGATTCAAGCAAAGCTGTGACGCCATACACAACATCCGCAGCAGATACCTTGGACCTGTAACCGTGCACCCTCAGGAAGCTCCGGTAGTAGAACTCAGTGAGCCCATACTCAGGCAGGAAGCGATCAAACTCATCGCGCATCTTGCGCTTGACCTCCATGCTCATGTACTGGAACCTCTTCTGGCAGTCGGCGAGCGGGAACCCCATCCTCGCCAGGAGCAGCTTCAGCTTCTTCAGCCCGTTGTCGCTCCAGGTCTTGAGCTTGGTGGCGACATATGAGGAGCAGAGCATGGAGTCGAACAAACTCCACTCCCGCAGCAGCATCAGCCTTGGCTCGTCCTCATAGGCGATGCGGGAGGCCTCCGGCGCCCGGATCTTGGTTCCATCCTTCAGCGTGACCACCGACCCGAGGCCGGACGGGTCGAGGTTGCCGGATCCGTTGATGTGCTGCTCGAGCTCCATGACGGCGGCCTGGTAGCGCTCGTTGGTGATGCGCTCGTGGACGAACTGGTCGGTGAGGGAGACGCAGGCGAGCCAGAGGAGCTCGTTGGTGTTCCTGCGGAGCGTGTGGGCGAGCTCGTACATGAGGCACCCCGACGGCTTCCCGTGGAAGGTGCCGAGGCGGTAGTACTCCCTCCGCAGCTTGCCGAACAGCCTCTCCGGGTCACCGTCCGCCTCCCCGTCGTCCGAGAGCCGCCGCCTCTTCCTTCTCCCTCCCTCGGCGTCAGAATCGGAGTCGGAGGCGTCAGAGTCCTCGTCCTCCTCCGAGACACGGAGGTGCTCGTCGACGTCCCCGTCGGCGGTGAGGTCGGAGGCGTTGGCGAGGGAGGAAACGTCAAAATCATAGGAGAGATCGGCGGTGTGCTCGTCGTCGGTGGTGAAGAGCACGACGACGCGGTCGTTGGCCGCGGCGAGGTTGTGGAGGTGGACGGGGCGATGGGAGTCGACGACGAACGCGGTGGAGGCGGGGGGCAGGATTCCGCGGAGGTCGCGGTGCGCGCCCCAGTTGATGAGGAGCAAGCAGAGCGGCTGGGAGGCGGAGAAGGAGGCGAGGAGGGTGGCGGCGGCGGCGGCGGAGGCGACGGGGTAGATGGAGAAGCGGATGGAGTCGGCGGAGAGGACGTGGGCGAGCGCCTTGAGCGCGCAGAGGGAGTCGGCGTCGGCCGCGGAAGGGAGGATCAGCAGCGGGGAGGAGGCGGCCGCCGCGGCCGCGGCGGCGGCGGCGCGGAGGCGGGAGTAGAAGGAGTCGGCGCGGAGCTCCCGCACCATTGGCGCATCAACGGGGGGGATCGAGATCGAGAATTTTCGGTGGAGGTGGGAGAGCCGGAGAGGAATGCTGGAGATCTGGAATGGAGTTTGGATTGGGGGCGCTTTGTGGGAGCGGCGAGCGCGGGAGGATTTCGGAATTTTGGTTTTGGGAGGGAACGGCTCGCGTCTTTCGGTTTTCGAACTCCAAATTTTCGGCTTTTGGGGATAGGAATCCCGTTCCGGCTCGTCACTGGAGCAGGGTCGCTTGTGCCGCCCCGCTGTTTCATTGGATGACACGCGGGACCACATTCCGGTGGGGCGTGCTTGTCATAGAGGAGAAACATTCCGGTGGGTTGTTCCGTGATGCGTAATCGTCACTACTACTGGTAGATAGCTGGGCTGGTTCTGACCTACAGGCCGCATGGGCTCAGGTCCAGCATCTATTCGAGAGACTTTTATGGGCTCAGGTCCAGCGTATGATTGTGAGACCGCATATACCCCCTATTAAGATCTCAAAAACCCCTCAAACAAAAATATTAAGATCTCAAGAAAAAAGAAATATATGCCCCCTATAAATAGATTGTGAGACCCCCCGAGTAGGACCATGCGGCCGAATTTTCAAAGGGGCATGCTACGTGTCTGTGTAAGATCCGCCGGCTAGCAAGCCGTTTGATTCATTGATGGAGTTGTCTGGATCGTTTCTCCTTTTTGCTGTAGCAAGACTCTTGTTGTATGTATTTCTGCAATAAGATCTTTGTTGCAAAACTTCCTCCTTTATAATTTTCTGCAACAAGACCCGTGTTGAACTCTTTTTTTCTGCAACAAAACTCTTGTTGCAAAAATTGCAATAGCATCTTCGCCGTATCTAATTTTCTACAACAATATATGTGTTGCAAAAATTGCAACAGCATCTCCGGCCGCTCGGGCACTAGCGCAGTCGTTGTTTGTTGCCACTATTCTGCAACAACACCATTGTTGCAGAGATAAGATGAGAGACGGGTGTGGTCCAGTAGGCCACGCGTTGAGTGAAGGAGGCGGACACCCCGCACTAGATCTGCCGACTTATCAGAATCATTTCCCATTTTCAAATCCGCGAACATGCACTTTTTTAGAATTACACACCTTTTTTCCCAAGTCTTTTGTGAACGAATTTACACTTTCATGAACTTTTTTTTAGTTTTGCGAACTTTTTCCAAATTATGAGCTTTTCCAAGTCTTGAAATTTCCTCAAATTTGCATTTTTTCTAAATTTTATGAACTTTTTCCAAAATTGTTGAACTTTTTAAAAAATTGCATGGACTTTTTTCAAAAAATTGTGAACCTTTTTCCATGGATGTCACGAGTTACTTGTGGTCTAGCCTTTTAGGGCATCTCCATCGCTGACCATAAAATCTGCTCCAACATCCCTCCGCAGACAGGGGGGCGGTCCGCGAACACGGATGCGGGAGCCAACCATCCAATGCTATCATATATATGTCCGTCAGTGAAGGGCAATTTAAAATTCAAATAAAGTTGGGTTTCCCTTTTACTTGCCTACACATAGCTTTAGTCTTATATGACTTTGCTATCTGCTAGCGTGTTTTTGTGTGCGTGCGTTGGTGTTGGTTTGTGCATCTTAGCTATGCAGAGGCCGAATGTGTGTTCTTTAGTTTTGTATCCTCTTGATGCTGCTCTTTGAGCCAATAAAATCCACCCTTTGTCCCAAAAAAATGTGCACCGGACCACACCAGCATCGTATCGCATGCCCGAGCACAACCAAAAAGCACCAAGTATGCTTAGTTTTTACACGCCCAGTCACAAAATAATACCAGTCTGGCAATCTGAGCCTCCATGCTCAAGGTGTCGCCACCGCCGCGTAGACAGCCTCCTCCTCCTTGTCCGCCCCATCCTCCTCATCTTTCCGCCGCTGCAACATCTTGTAGTGGACGGCTTGCACGATCATTCTTGCGCCTGTTGGGGAATGTTGCATGGAAAATGAAAAAATTCTATGCACACGCAAGATCTATCCATGGAGATGCATAGCTACGAGAGGGGAGAGTGTGTCTACGTACCCTCGTAGACCATTAAGCGAAAGCATTTATCACGCGGTTGATGTAGTCGTACTCTTCGCGATCCGATCACGATCCAACCGATCTAGTGCCGAACGGATGGCACCTTCGAGTTTAGCATAGTGTGGCTTAATGGCATCTCCTCCTTCTTGATCCAGCAAGCGGGAGAGGACAAGTATATGGGATCACAACCAACACGACGGCGTGGTGGTGATGGTGGTGGTGGAGCACTGACAGCGCTTTGCTAAGCGTCGCCAGGACGAGACAGTGGAACTACGGAGTAACGGGAGAGAGAGGGGCGCCAAGGCCCCTCTATATACAGGTGGAGGGGCGTGGGAAACAGCCCCTCCAAGCCCTAGGGCGCGGTTAAGGGGGAGAGGACTTGGACTCCAAGTCAAATCCTATTCCTACTAGGACTCCTTTTTTTTTGCCTTCCCTAGCCACATGGGCTTTTGAGGACTTGGTGCGTCTAGCCCAATAAGGCCAAGGCGCCTCCCCGCAGCCCATGCTAGCCCTTGGGTCATGGTGGACCCACTTGTGGACTTCCGGACCCCTCCGAAATCCTCCGGAACCTTCTGGAAGCTTCCCGGTACAATACCAAAAAAACTGCACCTTTTTCGGAACCCAAAATATGACTTCCCATATATAAATCTTTACCTCTCGACCATGCCGAGACTCCTCGTGACGTCCGGGATCTCATCCGGGACTCCGAACAACATTTGGTTACCATTCATCAAATATCCCAATACTACTCTAGCGTCAACGAACGTTAAGCGTGCGACCCTACGGATTCAGGAATTATGTAGTCCTGACCGAGACACCTCTCTGGTCAATAACCAATAGCGGGATCTGGATGCCCATATTGATCATACATATTCCGCGAAGATCTTTTATCGGTTGAACCTTTATGACAACATACGTAATTCCTTTTGTCTGTCGATATGTTACTTGCCCGAGATTTGATCGTCGGTATCTCTATACCTAGTTCAATCTCGTTACCGGCAAGTCTCTTTACTCATTCCATAATACATCATCTTGCAACTAACTCCTTAGTCACTTTTCTTGCAAGCTTCTTGTGATGTGTATTACCGAGAGGGCCCAGAGATACCTCTTCGATACACGGAGTGACAAATCCCAATCTCGATTCACGTCAACTCAACAGACACCTTCAGGGATACCTGTAGAGCATCTTTATGATCACCCAGTTACGTTGTGATGTTTGATATCACACAAGGTATTCCTCCGGTATCTGGGAGTTGCATGATCTCATGGTCGAAGGAATATGTATTTGACATTAAGAAAGCAGTAGCAATAAACTGAACGATCATATGCTAAGCTAACAAATGGGTCTTGTGCATCACATCATTCTCCTAATGATGTGATCTCGCTAAATGACAACTCAAGTCTATGGTTAGGAAACCTTAACTATCTTTTGATCAACGAGCTAGTCTAGTAGAGGCTCACTAGGGACACGGTATTTGTTTATGTATCCACACATGTATTTAAGTTTTCGGTCAATACAATTCTAGCATGAATAATAAACCTTTATCATGATTAAGGAAATATAATAGTAACCATTTTATTATTGCCTCTAGGGCATATTTCCATCAGTCTCCCACTTGCACGAGAGTCAATAATCTAGTTCACATCGCCATGTGGCTAACACCCAAAGAGTTTACTAGAGTTAATAATTTAGTTCACATCACCATGTGATTAACACCCAAAGAGTACTAAGGTGTGATCATGTTTTGCTTGTGAGAGAGGTTTAGTCAACGGGTTTGCCACATTCAGATCCGTATGTATTTTGCAATTTTCTATGTCTACAATGCTCTGCATGGAGCTACTCTAGCTAATTGCTCCCACTTTCAATACGTATCCAGATTGAGACCCGGAGTCATCTGAATCGGTGTCTAAGTGTAACATCCCAAATTTTCAATTTGGTATGTTATTCATAGATCATCATTGCATATCATGTTTTATTGCATTTTGACAAATCCTCGATAAATCCTAAGCAACTCAAGGACCCTCGGAGAGAGTTGGGGATTTTCTTGAATTCTCATATTTGATTTTCATCAAATAATAAGACGAGGATTTTGGTTTTAATTATTTTCTCTCCGGAAAATATTTCGTTTTAAAAATAAACGAGAGGAGAAAATATGACTTCTCCAAAACAATTGAAATACTGGAGGTAAAATGTTAAAATCATTTATTGGAATTTATTTGGATTTTATTTGCAATTTTTATTGCATTAAAAATATTGCATGTTTTCAAAATATTTATTTTGTGTTAAAAAATGTCCACCCTATTCTAGATTTTCTAACTAGACGGGGAAAATTTATTTTATATTTTTATGACTTTTATTTATTTTTCTGTGAATTATTTTCCGCGAAACGTTTAAAAAAAACCGCGCGACGCCCGACCGGGCCGAAGCCCAGCCGAGCGCCGGCCCACCCCGTCGCCCTCTCCTTCCCCAGCACGGGAGCGCCGCCGCGCCGAGTCCCGCCGCCGCACGCCTCCCCGGCCGCCCCCTCCTCCAAGCCGAGCTCTCCCCCCCATATAAATACCCGCACCCCCCCTCCTCTCACCTCGCCCGCCGCCGCCCGCACCCGCCTCGTCCGCCGCCGCCGGAGCCGAGCCCGCCGCCGCCGCCGTTCGTCGCCGGAGCCGCCCCCTCGCCGCCCCTCGCACCCCCCCGAGCCCCGCACCCCCACCGCACCCCGCGCCCCGCCGGATCTCTGCCCCGACGAGGTACTGCCTCGCCTCGTTCGTGGCCGGTTTTTTTTAACCCTAGATCGGTTTTTTTTGGTTTTATTATTTTGCGAGCGTTCACCGAACCGTTCATTTTAACGAACGCGTTCGTCGGTTTTTCTCTGTTAACGAACGTCCGTTCTTTAACCGTTCGTCCGGTTTTCTTTTTCGTCAGATTTTTCTGCGATTATCTCAGATTCGATTTCTGATCGAATCTTCGTTTCTGTTTAACTTCTCGCTCGTTTATCGGAATCAGGCGATTCAAGCGCCTAGAGTTTCGTCTCGAAATTCTCTTTCCGTTTAACCTACTCAAACAAGTTTTTGCTACAGTAAAATTTGACCTAGATCCAGATTAGTAAACGAAGCTTCTTTCTTTCGCCGTTTGACTTTCGTTGCTTCTTTCGAGTTGATTCTTTTTGCAAACCGGAGTTCTTAAGTTGAACTTTCTGGTTGGATCTTTCATTCGAGTTTTACCTGTGCATTAGATGAGTACTGATTGTATGCTTGTTTGTTTGCGATAGAGTACCCGGAGTGTGCCGCTTGTTATTTCGAATCGCTAGGTTTTGCGGATCATCAGCAAGGCAAGTAACACTTTGATCATACCTTCCATACCCAGTTTTTATTGCATTAGATCTATTCCTCAAACATTGCATGATTAGGATCTAATTAAATTGTGGGTATTGGGAAGTAGTTGAGGTAGTACCTATTACCTGTTTTCTTATCAAACCCTTGGGAGTTACTTCTACGTTGCTATTATTATTGCCATGCTATGCTCGTAGACGTGGTTTGGGTTTGAGAGATATTCATGACAGATGTGAGATGTTTATTAATGGTTCAACTTAAGGTGGCAACTAAAACTCACATCTGGGTGGATTGAGGCACCTGGAGAACCCAGTGTTGTCTGATTTTATAAGGTCCGCCACCCAGGCTCAAAGGGATCATAAGATTGTTTATGCTAGAAACTTCCGTGTGCAGCCACAAGCTATTATGGGCTCTAGCATAGTGGAGTAGGTTACATGATCTCTTGAAGAGGTGGGCTAGCAGATGTAGGGGAAAGTAGGTGTACCGGTCCATCCAGAGTAAAGAGTGATTGTTTCTGAAAGACTGTGTCTCGGTCATCCGTTTCTCAAACACCATGCAGTGCGAGAAATAAAACGGAGGCGATCGAGTCTTGTGGGGAAAAGTGCGCAAACCTCTGCAGAGTGTACAAACTAATCATGGTTAGCCGTGTCCCCGGTTATGGACAACTTGAGTATCTAGTACCTGGATTGTCATGTGAATCTCATCACTATGTTACCTCTAATTAATTTTGTTGGGTTATTGATGACATTTAATTGGGATTGAGATGCTGTCAACCATCTCAATGTTTCACAACCACCATGATAGTTAAATAAAATTTATTCCTTTGAAGTAGGATAAAATTGGCTTTTCGCATAAACTTTAACCATAGAGCTTTCCACCAGCCATATATGCATGTAGTATAGCATTATTACTGTTCATTACTCTCTATGTGTTGCTTTGCCAGCATATTCTATGTGCTGACCCATTTTCGGGCTGCAACGTTTCATGTTGCAGACTTTTCAGACGACGATTAAGGTGCCTTAGGTCGTGGTCTTATACTCAGTGATGCCGATGGAGTTGATGGACTCACTTATCTTCCAAGTCTTCCGCTGTTATTGTATTAGATGGCCTTAAGCCATATTTATCATACTTTATCTCTTTGGAGATATTCGATGTAATAAGTGTGTGATTGCTACTCTATTATAAATCCTCCATTTTTACTGTGCGTGTCAGCATTACTGATCCAGGGATGACACTGGTGCACAGCAGCACAGACCATTTGAGGTCTGGTCGCTACAAAGTTGGTATCAGAGCACACGCTGACTGTAGGACACGACCACTAAGCTTAAGCCCTAGAAAGCTTCTCTCTTCTCATTTCTGACCCTTCTCCACTTTCTACTCTTTTAGGAATGGCGGATGCAAGGAGCAAGTTCATGCAACCAGATGAAGACACGCCGTTTGGTCGACACTTGAAGGAAGTCACCAAGTACTTGAACATAGGAATACCAAGCATCACCGGAACCTACAACGCCACATTACCCGAAGAGGAGAGCTGGAAGATTCAAGTTCACATTCCAGGAAGGACGTTTGTGCCAGTTACTGAACCCATAAGATTGGTTTTCGAAGCACCAACCTGGAGTTTAGGGAAGAGCATGGCCGCACACATCGCCATGGGACGCATTGGAGAAGTCTACCACCAGGAGCTTAAGGATACAATTTACCAGATTTGTGGATGCCGAGACGCGCAATGGGAGATGATCAGAACCAAGAAGGATGGATCTATTGCAGCTTTCATCCAGGAGCAAAATCAACATATTCGTCGCCAGGAGAACCAGATGTGCACGGACAAGGAAGAACTGAAGAAGGCATTAACCAAGATCAAGGAGCTCCAAGAAGAACTCAAGGCTACACGCGAGGATTATATGGAGGAGATCATCGCACTAGTAGGGAAGAATGACGACCTGGAGAAGAAGATTGGAGTATTCATGGGAAATCCAGTGCCAAAAGCAGAAGCCGACGAATGCACTTGTCCGGATAACTACATCATCATTGACGACACCGACTCGGAACCAAGTGAAGATGACTGGGTTGACGAAGCTGGAGCAAACATCATGGAGTCTTCAACGGATCAGAATTTCTAGTAGACCACCATATCAGTAGTAGTTTTCCCCCATTTAATAGTATAGTTCAAGCACTTTGTAACGCTAGTTAGATCGATTGTTATGCCTTGTTTGAATTGATTGAGTGATATCGATTGTATTTGTCTCATGAGCATATGGGTAGTGTTTCTCTCTAGACCTCATTCTATTCTTAACTCTCATCTTTTCTAAACCTATCAGATGCCTCCGAGACGCGACAACGGATTTGTTTTCCCACCAGAGATCACCCAGTTGATTCAGCAATAGAATGCCCTGATGCAAGTATTAGTGCAGAACCAAGGCAACAACAACAACAACAACCCACCGCCACCACCACCTGTTGATCACTTAGCCCGTTTCTTAAGGCTAAACCCGCCGGTGTTTTCCAGTAGCACCGAGCCGATTGTTGCAGATGATTGGCTCCGCAAAGTTGGAAGGGAGTTGACCACTGCAGGATGCACAGATGCGGAAAGAGTGCGTTTTGCCACACATCAGCTTGATGGACCCGCAGCATCATGGTGGGAGAATTATACAGCCACGCACCCTATTGACACTGTCACATGGGACCAGTTTCAGCAAGCTTTCCGTACAGCACATGTTTCAGCAGGAGCTATGGCTATGAAGAAGCGCGAGTTTCGCAACCTACGCCAAGGAGGACGCACCGTAGGCCAGTATGTGGAGGATTTCAGTAAGTTAGCACGTTATGCACGAGATGACGTTGCTACAGATGCTGCCAAGCAGGAGAAATTTTTGGAAGGGCTGAATGATGAACTGAGTATGCAGTTGATGGTAGCAACCTTCAACAACTACTAGGAGCTGGTAGATAGAGCTCTCATGATTGAAGGGAAGCAACAGCAGATTGAAAATCGTAAGAGGAAGTATGGACAAGGGAAGTACAATTCTGGAGCTCAGCAGAAGCCTCGTTTTGCCCCGAAACTGGGAGGACAGTTTCAGCATACCCATGGAGGAGGTAGTTCGCACAACCATAATGGCTCCAAGAATGGTAATGGGAATGGAGGAGGCAACGGACATAACCGCACCAACCCATCTACCCCAACCAAGAGGGATCTAAGTCACATTACTTGTTTCAAGTGACAGAAGACTGGACATTATGCAACTGATTGTCCTGAAGCCCAAAATGGAAATGGCAATGGAAGCTCTCGGAAGAAGCCGAACCCGTTCAACAAAGGACATGTGAACCACGTGAGCGTGGAGGAGGTTGAAGCTCAGCCTGATGCAGTAATAGGTAAGTTTTTGGTTAAGTCATTTACTGCAACCGTTCTTTTCGATACTGGTGCATCGCATTCATACATATCAAGGGGATTCGTGAATAAGTTTAAGATGTCTACCCAAGTTCTCAAAACCCCTATGTTAGTAACCTCGCCAGGAGCAGAGTATATGGCAACCCAAGGATGTTTTCAGATACCATTGGCCATTGGAAGGCATGTTTTTCCCTCAGACCTCATTGTTTTGGAATCGCAAGGTTTGGATGTGATTTTGGGAATGGATTGGCTATCGTTGTATGGAGGAAACTGTTGGAAATATGCCCTAGAGGCAATAATAAATGGTTATTATTATATTTCTGTGTTCATGATAATAGTCTTTTATTCATGCTATAATTGTATTGTCCGGAAATCGTAATACATGTGTGAATACATAGACCACAACCTGTCCCTAGTAAGCCTCTAGTTGACTAGCTCGTTGATCAACAGATAGTCATGGTTTCCTGACTATGGACATAGGATGTCATTGATGACGGGATCACATCATTAGGAGAATGGTGTGATGGACAAGACCCAACTTAAGCATAGCATGAAAGATCGTGTAGTTTCGTTTGCTAGAGCTTTTCCAATGTCAAGTATCTTTTCCTTAGACCATGAGATCGTGCAACTCCCGGATACCGTAGGAGTGCTTTGGGTGTGCCAAACGTCACAATGTAACTGGGTGACTATAAAGGTGCATTACGGGTATCTCCGAAAGTGTCTGTTGGGTTGGCACGGATCGAGACTGGGATTTGTCACTCCGTGTAAACGGAGAGGTATCTCTGGGCCCACTCGGTAATGCATCATCATAATGAGCTCAATGTGACTAAGGCGTTAGTCACGGGATCATGCATTGCGGTACGAGTAAAGAGACTTGCCGGTAACGAGATTGAACAAGGTATTGGGATACCGACGATCGAATCTCGGGCAAGTAACATAC
Source organism: Aegilops tauschii subsp. strangulata (assembly GCF_002575655.3). Lineage (NCBI taxonomy): Eukaryota > Viridiplantae > Streptophyta > Magnoliopsida > Poales > Poaceae > Aegilops > Aegilops tauschii. Next base: position 247,863,873 of record NC_053039.3, read on the forward strand.
CGATTGACAAAGGGAATTGAATACGGATTGATTGAATCCTCGACACCGTGGTTCACCCGATGATATCATCGTGGAACATGTGGGAGCCAACATGGGTATCCAGATCCCGCTGTTGGTTATTGACCGGAGAGGCGTCTCGGTCATGTCTGCATGTCTCCCGAACCCGTAGGGTCTACACACTTAAGGTCCGGTGACGCTAGGGTTGTAGAGATAAATGTATGCGGAAACCAGAAAGTTGTTCGGAGTCCCGGATGAGATCCCGGACGTCACGAGAGGTTCCGGAATGGTCCGGAGGTGAAGAATTATATATAGGAAGTCCAGTTTTGGCCACCGGGAAAGTTTCGGGGGTTATCGGTATTGTACCGGGACCACCGGAAGGGTCCCGGGGGTCCACCGGGTGGGGCCACCTGTCCCGGAGGGCCCCGTGGGCTGAAAGTGGAGGGGAACCAGCCCCTAGTGGGCTGGGGCGCCACCTTGGGCCTTCCCCCCATGCGCCTAGGGTTGGGAACCCTAGGGGGGGAGTTCCCCCTTGCCTTGGGGGGCAAGGCAACCCTTTCCCCCTTGGCCGCCGCCCCCCCCTTGGAGATCCCATCTCCTAGGGCTGCGCACCCCCCTTGGGGGCCTATATAAAGGGGGGAGGGAGGGCAGCACACTACAGCCTTTGGCGCCTCCCTCCTCCCCTGCAACACCTCTCTCTCTCGCGCAGAAGCTCGGCGAAGCCTTGCCGGAGAGCCGCTACATCCACCACCACGCCGTCGTGCTGTTGGATCTCCATCAACCTCTCCTCCCCCCTTGCTGGATCAAGAAAGGAGGAGACGTTGCTGCACCGTACGTGTGTTGAACGCGGAGGTGCCGTACGTTCGGCACTCGGTCATCGGTGATTTGGATCACGGCGAGTACGACTCCGTCATCCACGTTCATTGGAACGCTTCCGCTCGCGATCTACAACGGTACGTAGATGCACTCCCTTCCCTTCGTTGCTAGTAGACTCCATAGATGCATCTTGGTGAGCGTAGGAAAATTTTAAAATTATGCTACGATTCCCAACAGTGGCATCATGAGCCAGGCCTATGCGTAGTTACTATGCACGAGTAGAACACAAAGAAGTTGTGGGCGTTGATGTTGCCAATTCTTCTTGCCGCTACTAGTCGTTTCTTGTTTCGGCGGTATTGTAGGATGAAGCGGCCCGGACCGACCTTACACGTACGCTTACGTGAGACAGGTTCCACCGACTGACATGCACTAGTTGCATAAGGTGGCTAGCGGGTGTCTGTCTCTCCTACTTTAGTCGGAACGGATTCGATGAAAAGGGTCCTTATGAAGGGTAAATAGAAATTGGCAAATCACGTTGTGGTCATACGTAGGTAAGAAATCGTTCTTGCTAGAAACTTACAAACCACGTAAAAACTTGCAACAACAATTAGAGGACGTCTAACTTGTTTTTGCAGCAAGTGATATATGTGATATGATATGGCCAGAAGATGTGATGAATGATATATGTGATGTATGAGATTGATCATATTCTTGTAATAGGAATCACGACTTGCATGTCGATGAGTATGACAACCGGCAGGAGCCATAGGAGTTGTCTTTATTATTTTGCATGACCTGCGTGTCATTGAATAACGCCATGTAATTTACTTTACTTTGTTGCTAAACGGTTAGCCATAGAAGAAGAAGTAATCGTTGGCGTGACAACTTCATGAAGACACAATGATGGAGATCATGATGATGGAGATCATGGTGTCATGCCGGTGACGAAGATGATCATGGTGCCCCGAAGATGGAGATCAAAGGAGCATGATGATATTGGCCATATCATGTCACTATTTGATTGCATGTGATGTTTATCATGTTTTTTCATCTTATTTGCTTAGAACGACGGTAGCAAATAGGATGATCCCTTATAATAATTTCAAGAAAGTGTTCACCCTAACTGTGCACCGTTGCGAAGGTTCGTCGTTTCGAAGCACCACGTGATGATCGGGTGTGATAGATTCTTACGTTCGAATACAACGGGTGTTGACGAGCCTAGCATGTACAGACATGGCCTCGGAACACACGCAATACACTTAGGTTGACTTGACGAGCCTAGCATGTACAGACATGGCCTCGGAACACGGAGGACCGAAAGGTCGAGCATGAGTCGTATAGAAGATACGATCAACATGGAGATGTTCACCGATCTTGACTAGTCCGTCTCACGTGATGATCGGACACGGCCTAGTTGAGTTCGGATCATGTTTCACTTAGATAACTAGAGGGATGTCTATCTGAGTGGGAGTTCATTAAATAATTTGATTATATGAACTTAATTATCATGAACTTAGTCTAAAAATCTTTACACTATGTATTGTAGATCAAATGGCCCACGTTGTCCTCAATTTCAACGCGTTCCTAGAGAAAACCAAGCTGAAAGATGATGGCAGCAACTATACGGACTGGGTCCGGAACCTGAGGATCATCCTCATAGCAGCCAAGAAAGATTATGTCTTAGAAGCACCGCTAGGTGAAGCACCAATCCCTGAGAACCAAGACGTTATGAACGCTTGGCAGCAGCGTGCTGATGATTACTCCCTCGTTCAGTGCGGCAAGCTTTACAGCTTAGAACCGGGTCTCCAAAAGCGTTTTGAGAAACATGGAGCATATGAGATGTTCGAGGAGCTGAAACTGGTTTTTCAAGCTCATGCCCGGGTCGAGAGATATGATGTCTCCGACAAGTTCTTCAGCTGTAAAATGGAGGAGAACAGTTCTGTTAGTGAGCACATACTCAGAATGTCTGGGTTGCACAACCGCTTGTCTCAGCTGGGAGTTAATCTCCCGGATGACGCGGTCATTGACAGAATCCTCCAGTCGCTTCCACCAAGCTACAAGAGCTTTGTGATGAACTACAATATGCAGGGGATGGAAAAGACCATTCCCGAGGTGTATTCAATGCTGAAATCAGCTGAGGTAGAGATCAGAAAAGAACATCAAGTGTTGATGGTGAATAAAACCACTAAGTTCAAGAAGGGCAAGGGTAAGAAGAACTTCAAGAAGGACGGCAAGGCGGTTGCCACGCCCGGTAAGCCAGTTACCGGGAAGAAGTCGAAGAATGGACCCAAGCCCGAGACTGAGTGCTTTTATTGCAAGGGAAGTGGTCACTGGAAGCGGAACTGCCCCAAATATTTAGCGGACAAGAAGAAGGCCGGCAACACCCAAGGTATATGTGATATACAAGTAATTGATGTGTACCTTACCAGTACTCGTAGTAGCTCCTGGGTATTTGATACCGGTGCGGTTGCTCATATTTGTAACTCAAATCAGGAACTACGGAATAAACGGAGGCTGGCAAAAGACGAGGTGACGATGCGCGTCGGGAATGGTTCCAAGGTCGATGTGATCGCCGTCGGCACGCTACCTCTGCATCTACCCACAGGATTAGTTATAAACCTCAATAATTGTTATTTAGTGCCAGCTTTGAGCATGAACATTGTATCTGGATCTCGTTTAATTCGAGATGGCTACTCATTTAAATCTGAGAATAATGGTTGTTCTATTTATTTGAGAGATATGTTTTATGGTCATGCCCCGCTGGTCAATGGTTTATTTTTGATGAATCTCGAACGTGATGTTACACATGTTCATAGTGTGAATACCAAAAGATGTAAAGTTGATAACGATAGTCCCACATACTTGTGGCACTGCCGCCTTGGTCACATTGGTGTCAAGCGCATGAAGAAGCTCCATGCAGATGGACTTTTGGAGTCTCTTGATTACGAATCATTTGACACGTGCGAACCATGCCTCATGGGTAAGATGACCAAGACTCCGTTCTTCGGAACAATGGAGCGAGCAACCAACTTATTGGAAATCATACATACCGATGTGTGCGGTCCAATGAGTGTTGAGGCTCGCGGAGGATATCGTTATGTTCTCACTCTCACTGATGATTTAAGTAGATATGGGTATGTCTACCTAATGAAACACAAGTCTGAAACCTTTGAAAAGTTCAAGGAATTTCAGAGTGAAGTCGAGAATCAACGTGACAGGAAAATAAAATTCTTACGATCAGATCGTGGTGGAGAATATTTAAGTCACGAATTTGGTACACACTTAAGGAAATGTGGAATAGTTTCACAACTCACGCCGCCTGGAACACCTCAGAGAAATGGTGTGTCCGAACGTCGTAATCGCACTCTATTGGATATGGTGCGATCTATGATGTCTCTTACCGATTTACCGCTCTCATTTTGGGGTTATGCTTTAGAGACTGCCGCATTCACTTTAAATAGGGCATCGTCTAAATCCGTTGAGACGACACCGTATGAATTATGGTTTGGGAAGAAACCTAAGCTGTCGTTTCTAAAAGTTTGGGGATGCGATGCTTATGTCAAGAAACTTCAACCTGAAAAGCTCGAACCCAAATCGGAAAAATGCGTCTTCATAGGATACCCTAAGGAAACTATTGGGTATACCTTCTACCTCAGATCCGAAGGCAAGATCTTCATTGCCAAGAACGGGTCCTTTCTAGAGAAGGAGTTTCTCTCGAAAGAATTGAGTGGGAGGAAAGTGGAACTTGATGAGGTGATAGTCACCCCTTCCGAACCGGAAAGTAGCGCAGCGCGGGAAAATGTTCCTGTGGTGCCTACACCGACTGGGGAGGAAGTTAATGATGATGATCATGAAGCTTCAGATCAAGTTACTGAACTTCGTAGGTCCACAAGGACACGTTCCGCACCAGAGTGGTACGGCAACCCTGTCCTGGAAATCATGTTGTTAGACAACGGTGAACCTTCGAACTATGAAGAAGCGATGGCGGGCCCGGATTCCGACAAATGGCTAGAAGCCATGAAATCCGAGATAGAATCCATGTATGAAAACAAAGTATGGACTTTGACTGACTTGCCCGATGAGCGGCGAGCCATAGAAAACAAATGGATCTTTAAGAAGAAGACGGACGCAGATGGTAATGTGACCATCTACAAAGCTCGACTTGTCGCTAAGGGTTATCGACAAGTTCAAGGGGTTGACTACGATGAGACTTTCTCACCCGTAGCGAAGCTGAAGTCCGTCCGAATCATGTTAGCAATTGCCGCATACTATGATTATGAGATATGGCAGATGGACGTCAAAACGGCATTCCTTAACGGCTTCCTTAAGGAAGAGTTGTATATGATGCAGCCGGAAGGTTTTGTCGATCCTAAGAATGCTAACAAAGTATGCAAGCTCCAGCGCTCAATCTATGGGCTGGTGCAAGCATCTCGGAGTTGGAACATTCGCTTTGATGAGATGATCAAAGCGTTTGGGTTTACACAGACTTATGGAGAAGCCTGTGTTTACAAGAAAGTGAGTGGGAGCTCTGTAGCATTTCTCATATTATATGTGGATGACATATTATTGATGGGAAATGATATAGAATTCTTGGAAAGTATAAAGGCCTATTTGAATAAGTGTTTTTCAATGAAGGACCTTGGAGAAGCTGCTTACATATTAGGCATCAAGATCTATAGAGATAGATCAAGACGCCTCATTGGTCTTTCACAGAGTACATACCTTGACAAGATATTGAAGAAGTTCAGTATGGATCAGTCCAAGAAGGGGTTCTTGCCTGTATTGCAAGGTGTGCAATTGAGCACGGCTCAATGCCCGACCACGGCAGAAGATATAGAAGAGATGAGTGTCATCCCCTATGCCTCGGCCATAGGGTCTATTATGTATGCCATGCTGTGTACCAGACCTGATGTAAACCTTGCCGTAAGTTTGGTAGGAAGGTACCAAAGTAATCCCGGCAAGGAACACTGGACAGCGGTCAAGAATATCCTGAAGTACCTGAAGAGGACTAAGGATATGTTTCTCGTTTATGGAGGTGACGAAGAGCTCGTCGTAAAGGGTTACGTCGACGCTAGCTTCGACACAGATCCGGATGACTCGAAGTCACAGACCGGATACGTGTATATTTTGAATAGAGGAGCAGTAAGCTGGTGCAGTTGCAAGCAAAGCGTCGTGGCGGGATCTACATGTGAAGCGGAATACATGGCAGCCTCGGAGGCAGCACAGGAAGCAGTCTGGATGAAGGAGTTCATTACCGACCTAGGGGTGATTCCCAATGCGTCGGGCCCGATGACTCTCTTCTGTGACAACACTGGAGCTATTGCCCTTGCGAAGGAGCCCAGGTTTCACAGGAAGACCAGGCATATCAAGCGTCGCTTCAACTCCATTCGTGAAAGTGTTCAAAATGGAGACATAGATATTTGTAAAGTACACACGGACCTGAATGTAGCAGATCCGTTGACTAAACCTCTCCCTAGGGCAAAACATGATCAACACCAGGACGCAATGGGTGTTCGATTCATCACAATGTAACTAGATTATTGACTCTAGTGCAAGTGGGAGACTGTTGGAAATATGCCCTAGAGGCAATAATAAATGGTTATTATTATATTTCTGTGTTCATGATAATAGTCTTTTATTCATGCTATAATTGTATTGTCCGGAAATCGTAATACATGTGTGAATACATAGACCACAACCTGTCCCTAGTAAGCCTCTAGTTGACTAGCTCGTTGATCAACAGATAGTCATGGTTTCCTGACTATGGACATAGGATGTCATTGATGACGGGATCACATCATTAGGAGAATGGTGTGATGGACAAGACCCAACTTAAGCATAGCATGAAAGATCGTGTAGTTTCGTTTGCTAGAGCTTTTCCAATGTCAAGTATCTTTTCCTTAGACCATGAGATCGTGCAACTCCCGGATACCGTAGGAGTGCTTTGGGTGTGCCAAACGTCACAACGTAACTGGGTGACTATAAAGGTGCATTACGGGTATCTCCGAAAGTGTCTGTTGGGTTGGCACGGATCGAGACTGGGATTTGTCACTCCGTGTAAACGGAGAGGTATCTCTGGGCCCACTCGGTAATGCATCATCATAATGAGCTCAGTGTGACTAAGGTGTTAGTCACGGGATCATGCATTGCGGTACGAGTAAAGAGACTTGCCGGTAACGAGATTGAACAAGGTATTGGGATACCGACGATCGAATCTCGGGCAAGTAACATACCGATTGACAAAGGGAATTGCATACGGATTGATTGAATCCTCGACACCGTGGTTCACCCGATGATATCATCGTGGAACATGTGGGAGCCAACATGGGTATCCAGATCCCGCTGTTGGTTATTGACCGGAGAGGCGTCTCGGTCATGTCTGCATGTCTCCCGAACCCGTAGGGTCTACACACTTAAGGTCCGGTGACGCTAGGGTTGTAGAGATAAATGTATGCGGAAACCCGAAAGTTGTTCGGAGTCCCGGATGAGATCCCGGACGTCACGAGAGGTTCCGGAATGGTCCGGAGGTGAAGAATTATATATAGGAAGTCCAGTTTTGGCCACCGGGAAAGTTTCGGGGGTTATCGGTATTGTACCGGGACCACCGGAAGGGTCCCGGGGGTCCACCGGGTGGGGCCACCTGTCCCGGAGGGCCCCGTGGGCTGAAAGTGGAGGGGAACCAGCCCCTAGTGGGCTGGGGCGCCACCTTGGGCCTTCCCCCCATGCGCCTAGGGTTGGGAACCCTAGGGGGGGGAGTTCCCCCTTGCCTTGGGGGGCAAGGCAACCCTTTCCCCCTTGGCCGCCGCCCCCCCTTGGAGATCCCATCTCCTAGGGCTGCGCACCCCCCTTGGGGGCCTATATAAAGGGGGGGAGGGAGGGCAGCACACTACAGCCTTTGGCGCCTCCCTCCTCCCCTGCAACACCTCTCTCTCTCGCGCAGAAGCTCGGCGAAGCCCTGCCGGAGAGCCGCTACATCCACCACCACGCCGTCGTGCTGTTGGATCTCCATCAACCTCTCCTCCCCCCTTGCTGGATCAAGAAAGGAGGAGACGTTGCTGCACCGTACGTGTGTTGAACGCGGAGGTGCCGTACGTTCGGCACTCGGTCATCGGTGATTTGGATCACGGCGAGTACGACTCCGTCATCCACGTTCATTGGAACGCTTCCGCTCGCGATCTACAACGGTACGTAGATGCACTCCCTTCCCTTCGTTGCTAGTAGACTCCATAGATGCATCTTGGTGAGCGTAGGAAAATTTTAAAATTATGCTACGATTCCCAACAGAAACATCGATTGCGCCAGCAAGACGATTTTGCTTACCACCCCGGAAGGAAAAAGGATCAAGTATGTATCCCGGCATATGCCGAAGAGGACTCAAGTAAATTCCTTATCAGGAGTTGTACAGGAGGAAGTACCAGTGGTGAAGGATTATCCGGATGTATTTCCAGAAGAGTTGCCAGGCATGCCACCAGATATAGACATTGAGTTCTTGATTGAACTTTTGCCAGGCACAGGGCCAATATCTAAGAGACCGTACAGGATGCCAGCAAAGGATTTGGAGGAAATTAAGAAGCAGATCAAGGAGTTACTGGATAAAGGCTATATTCGCCCAAGTTCGTCACCTTGGGGATCACCAGTACTTCTAGTGGAGAAGAAAGATGGATCGCTGAGGATGGTTGTTGATTACCGAGGATTGAATGAAGTGACCATCAAAAAACAAGTATCCACTGCCGATGATCAATGATTTGTTTGACCGCCTACAAGGAGCTAAAGTATTCTCTAAGATCGATCTACGATCAGGATACCATCAGTTAAAGATTCGAGAGCAGGATATACCTAAGACGGCTTTTACCACCAGATATGGATTGTATGAGTATACCGTTATGTCATTTGGTCTGACTAACGCACCTGCCTATTTCATGAACCTGATGAACAAAGTGTTTATGGAGTTTTTGGATAAGTTCGTCGTGGTGTTCATTGATGATATTTTAATCTTTTCCAAGAACGAGGAAGAGCATGAGGAGCATTTGCGATTGGTACTTGAGAAGCTCAGAGAACATCAGTTATATGCCAAGTTCAGCAAGTGTGAATTTTGGCTGAAGGAAGTTGGATTCCTTGGACATGTTATTTCTGGAGAAGGAATAGCAGTAGACCCTGCCAAGGTTGACACAGTGACAAGTTGGGAATCACCCACGACAGTTGGAGAAATCCGGAGTTTTCTTGGACTTGCAGGATACTACCGGAGATTCATCGAGAATTTCTCAAGGATTGCTAAGCCCATGACTGAGCTATTGAAGAAGGACACCAAATTCAATTGGACTGAGGAGTGTGAAGCTAGTTTCCAAGAGTTGAAGGAACGATTGGTTACATCACCAGTGTTGATTCTGCCAGATCAACGCAAGGACTATGAAGTTTATTGCAACGCTTCTCGTCGAGGACTTGGAGCAGTGCTTATGCAGGAAGGAAGAGTTGTGTCATATGCTTCACGACAACTTAAACCCCATGAGAAGAATTATGCTACACATGATTTGGAGTTAGCAGTCGTGGTGCATGCATTGAAGACATGGAGACATTTTCTCATCGGAAACCATTGTGAGGTGTACACTGATCACAAGAGTTTGAAGTATATTTTTACGCAAAAGGAGTTAAATCTCAGACAGAGGAGATGGTTGGAGCTCATAAAGGACTATGATATGAGATTGCATTATCACCCTGGAAAGGCTAACGTAGTAGCAGACGCGTTGAGCCGCAAGAGTCATGTCAACACCCTCATGACAGGAGATTTACCTCAGGAGTTAGCCGAGGACCTTCGCGAGCTATGTATGGAGATAGTCCCAAGGGGCTATTTAGCGACATTGGAGATTCAGTCTACCTTGATGGAAAGGATAGAGAAGCCCAGAAGACAGACAAGGAGATTGAAGAGATAAAGGAGAAGATGAGCAAAGGAAAAGCCAAGGGATTTCTTGAGGATGAGCACGATACCTTATGGTTTGAAGACCGCGTATATGTGCCAAATGATCCGGAGATCAGGAAGTTGATTTTGCAAGAAGCCCATGATTCACCGTACTCGATTCACCCAGGGAATACCAAGATGTATTTGGATTTGAAGAATACTTTCTGGTGGACCGGAATGAAGAAGGATATTGCAGAATATGTAGCAGTTTGTGATGTATGTCAGAGAGTGAAGGCAGAGCATCAGAAGCCAGCAGGATTGCTACAACCATTGCCGATACCCGAATGGAAGTGGGATAAAATAGACATGGATTTTATCACAGGATTACCCATGACTCGTTCAGGCTATGACTCAATATGGGTTGTAGTCGACCGTTTGACGAAAGTGGCTCATTTCATTCCAGTGAAGACCACTTACACCAGTGCTAAGTTGGCAAAGATATACATGACCAGGATCGTATGTTTGCATGGAGTTCCGAGGACCATTGTATCAGACAGAGGAGCCCAATTTACCTCAAAGTTTTGGAAGCAGTTACATGAAACATTGGGAACCAGGCTGGAATTTAGTACAACTTTTCACCCGCAGACAGATGGACAGACCGAGAGAGTCAACCAGATTTTGGAGGACATGTTGAGAGCTTGTGCACTAGATTATGGATCTAGTTGGGACGACAATTTGCCATATGCAGAATTTTCTTATAACAACAGTTATCAGACCAGTTTGAAGATGGCCCCTTTCGAAGCCTTGTACGGAAGGAGGTGTAGAACACCGTTGTTATGGGACGAAGTTGGAGACCGTCAGTTGTTTGGACCAGATTTGATTAAGGAGTCTGAACAGAAAGTGAGGTTGATTCGCGATAGGCTCAAGGTAGCCCAGTCCAGGCAGAAGAGTTATGCTGATTCTAAATGAAAGGAGACAGTCCACGAAGTCGGAGACAGAGTGTATCTTCGAGTATCACCACTTCGAGGAGTGAAGCGCTTCGGAGTTAAGGGAAAGTTAGCACCCAGTTTTATCGGACCATACAGAGTTGTGGAACGTATGGGAGAGGTTGCTTACAAGCTGGAATTGCCCGAAGGATTGTCTGGAGTTCATGATGTGTTTCACGTTTCCCAGTTGAAGAAGTGCCACGCAGAGATGGCTGAGATACCACTGAGAGATACTGTGCCACTGGAAGCGATTCAGCTGGAAAGTGATTTGACCTATGAGGAGAAACCAGTTAAGATTCTTGAGTATGCCAGCCGAGTTACCCGCAGCAAGGTTATCAAGTTTTGCAAAGTTCAGTGGAGTCACCACACGGAGGATGAAGCCACCTGGGAGCGAGAGGAAGATCTACGGAAGGACCACTCCCACCTGTTTTCTAGCCAACCCGAATCTCGAGGGCGAGATTCATCTTAAGGGGGGTAGGTTTGTAACATCCCAAATTTTCAATTTGGTATGTTATACATAGATCATCATTGCATATCATGTTTTATTGCATTTTGACAAATCCTCGATAAATCCTAAGCAATTCAAGGACCCTCGGAGAGAGTTGGGGATTTTCTCGAATTCTCATATTTGATTTTCATCAAATAATAAGACGAGGATTTTGGTTTTAATTATTTTCTCTCCGGAAAAATATTTCATTTTAAAAATAAACGAGAGGAGAAAATATGACTTCTCCAAAACAATTGAAATACTGGAGGTAAAATGTTAAAATCATTTATTGGAATTTATTTGGAATTTATTTGCAATTTTTATTGCATTAAAAATATTGCATGTTTTCAAAATATTTATTTTGTGTTAAAAAATGTCCACCCTATTCTAGATTTTCTAACTAGACGGGGAAAATTTATTTTATATTTTTCTGACTTTTATTTATTTTTCTGTGAATTATTTTCTGCGGAACGTTTTTTTTTATAAAAAAAAACTGCGCGACGCCCGACCGGGCCGAAGCCCAGCCGAGCGCCGGCCCACCCCGTCGCCCTCTCCTTCCCCAGCACGGGAGCGCCGCCGCGCCGAGTCCCGCCGCCGCACGCCTCCCCGGCCGCCCCCTCCTCCAAGCCGAGCTCTCCCCCCCATATAAATACCCGCACCCCCCCTCTCCTCTCACCTCGCCCGCCGCCGCCCGCACCCGCCTCGTCCGCCGCCGCCGGAGCCGAGCCCGCCGCCGCCGCCGTTCGTCGCCGGAGCCGCCCCCTCGCCGCCCCTCGCACCCCCCCGAGCCCCGCACCCCCGCCGCACCCCGCGCCCCGCCGGAGCCCCGCCAGATCTCTGCCCCGACGAGGTACTGCCTCGCCTCGTTCATCGCCGGTTTTTGTTTTTGTTTTAAAAAAAAAAACCGTTCATTTAAAAAAAAACTAGATCGGTTTTTTTCGGTTTTATTATTTTGCGAGCGTTCACCGAACCGTTCGTTTTAACGAACGCGTTCGTCGGTTTTTCTCTGTTAACGAACGTCCGTTCTTTAACCGTTCGTCCGTTTTTCTTTTTCGTCGGATTTTTCTGCAATTATCTCAGATTCGATTTCTGATTGAATCTTCGTTTCTGTTTAACTTCTCGCTCGTTTATTGGAATCAGGCGATTCAAGCGCCTAGAGTTTCGTCTCGAAATTCTCTTTCCGTTTAACCTACTCAAACAAGTTTTTGCTACAGTAAAATTTGACCTAGATCCAGATTAGTAAATGAAGCTTCTTTCTTTCGCCGTTTGACTTTCGTTGCTTCTTTCGAGTTGATTCTTTTTGCAAACCGGAGTTCTTAAGTTGAACTTTCTGGTTGGATCTTTCATTCGAGTTTTACCTGTGCATTAGATGAGTACTGATTGTATGCTTGTTTGTTTGCGATAGAGTACCCGGAGTGTGCCGCTTGTTACTTCAAATCGCTAGGTTTTGCGGATCATCAGCAAGGCAAGTAATACTTTGATCATACCTTCCATACCCAGTTTTTATTGCATTAGATCTATTCCTCAAACATTGCATGATTAGGACCTAATTAAATTGTGGGTATTGGGAAGTAGTTGAGGTAGTACCTATTACCTGTTTTCTTATCAAACCCTTGGGAGTTACTTCTACGTTGCTATTATTATTGCCATGCTATGCTCGTAGACGTGGTTTGGGTTTGAGAGATATTCATGACAGATGTGAGATGTTTATTAATGGTTCAACTTAAGGTGGCAACTAAAACTCACATCTGGGTGGATTGAGGCACCTGGAGAACCCAGTGTTGTCTGATTTTATAAGGTCCGCCACCCAGGCTCAAAGGGATCATAAGATTGTTTATGCTAGAAACTTCCGTGTGCAGCCACAAGCTATTATGGGCTCTAGCATAGTGGAGTAGGTTACATGATCTCTTGAAGAGGTGGGCTAGCAGATGTAGAGGAAAGTAGGTGTACCGGTCCATCCAGAGTAAAGAGTGATTGTTTCTGAAAGACTGTGTCTCGGTCATCCGTTTCTCAAACACCATGAAGTGCGAGAAATAAAATGGAGGCGATCGAGTCTTGTGGGGAAAAGTGCGCAAACCTCTGCAGAGTGTACAAACTAATCATGGTTAGCCGTGTCCCCAGTTATGGACAACTTGAGTATCTAGTACCTGGATTGTCATGTGAATCTCATCACTATGTTACCTCTAATTAATTTTGTTGGGTTATTGATGACATTTAATTGGGATTGAGATGCTGTCAACCATCTCAATGTTTCACAACCACCATGATAGTTAAATCAAATTTATTCCTTTGAAGTAGGATAAAATTGGCTTTTCGCATAAACTTTAACCATAGAGCTTTCCACCAGCCATATATGCATGTAGTATAGCATTATTACTGTTCATTACTCTCTATGTGTTGCTTTGCCAGCATATTCTATGTGCTGACCCGTTTTCGGGCTGCAACGTTTCATGTTGCAGACTTTTCAGACGACGATTAAGGTGCCTTAGGTCGTGGTCTTATACTCAGTGATGCCGCTGGAGTTGATGGACTCACTTATCTTCCAAGTCTTCCGCTGTTATCGTATTAGATGGCCTTAAGCCATATTTATCATACTTTATCTCTTTGGAGATATTCGATGTAATAAGTGTGTGATTGCTACTCTGTTATAAATCCTCCATTTGTACTGTGCGTGTCAGCATTACTGATCCAGGGATGACACTGGTGCACAGCAGCACAGACCATTTGAGGTCTGGTCGCTACACTAAGCTTGCATCGACGTAACCCTTTACGACGAACTCTTTATCAACTCCATAACCGAGAAACATTTCCTTAGTCCTCTTAGGTAACTAAGGATAATTTTTGACCGTTGTCTAGTGGTCCATTCCTGGATCACTATTGTACCCTCTTGCCAAACTCTTGGCAAGGCACACAACAGGTCTGGTACATAGCATGGCGTACTTTATAGAACCTATGGCTGAGGCATAGGGAATGACTTTCATTCTCACTCTATCTTCTGCTGTGGTCGGGCTTTGAGTCTTACTCAACTTCACACCTTGCAACACAGGCAAGAACCCTTTCTTTGACTAATGCATTTCGAAGTTCTTCAAAACTTTGCCAAGGTATGTGCTTTGTGAAAGTCCTATTATGCGTCTCGATCTATCCCTATAGATCTTGATGCCCAATATATAAGTAGCTTCACCGACGTCTTTCATTGAAAAATTCTTATTCAAGTATCCTTTTATGCTATCTAGTAATTCTATATCATTTCCAATCAACAATATGTTATCCACATATAATATCAGAAATGCTACAGAGCTCCCACTCACTTTCTTGTAAATACAGGCTTCACCGTAAGTCTGTATAAAACCATGTGCTTTGATCACCTCATCAAAGCATATATTCCAACTCTGAGATGCTTGCACCAGTCCATAGATGGATCGCTGGAGCTTGCACACTTTGTTAGCACCCTTAGGATCGACAAAACCTTCTAGTTGTATCATATACAACTCTTCCTTAAGAAATCCATTAAGGAATGCAGTTTTGACGTCCATTTGCCAAATTTCATAATCATAAAATGCGGCAATTGCTAACATGATCTGGATAGACTTAAGCATCGCTACGGGTGACAAAGTCTCATCGTAGTCAACCCCTTGAACTTGCGAAAACCTTTCGCGACAACTCGAGCTTTGTAGAAAGTGATATTACCATCAGCGTTCGTCTTCCTCTTGAAGATCCATTTGTTTTCAATGGCCTGCCGATCATCGGGCAATTCTACCAAAGTCCACTCTTTGTTCTCATACATGGATCCTATCTCAGATTTCATGGCCTCAAGCCATTTATCGGAATCTGGGCTCGTCATAGGTTCTTCATAGTTCGTAGGTTCGCCGTGGTCTAATAACATGACTTCTAGGACAGGATTACCGTACCACTCTGGTGTGGAACGTGTTCTGGTCGACCTACGAAGTTTAGTAGCAACTTGATCTAAAGTTTCATGATCATCAGCATTAGCTTCCTCTCTAGTTGGTGTAGGCATCAAGGAAAAGTTTTTCCCTGGTGTGCTACTTTCCAATTCGAGAGAAGGTACAACTACCTCAGCAAGTTCTACTTTCCTCCCACTCACTTCTTTCGAGAGAAACTCCTTCTCTAGAAAGGACCCATTCTTGGCAACAAAAATATTGCCTTCGGATATGTGGTAGAAGGTATACCCGATGGTCTCTTTAGGGTATCCTATGAAGACGCACTTCTCCGCTTTTGGTTCGAGCTTATTAGGCTGAAGTTGTTTGACATAAGCATCGCATCCCCAAACTTTAAGAAACGACAGCTTAGGTTTCTTGCCAAACCATAGTTCATACGGTGTCGTCTCAACGGATTTATACGGTGCCCTATTTAACGTGAATGTGGTTGTCTCTAATGCATAACCCCAAAATGATAAAGGCAAATTGGTAAGAGACATCATAGAATGCACCATATCTAATAAAGTACGATTACGACGTTCGGACACACCATTACATTGTGGTGTTCCAGGTGGCGTGAGTTGTGAAACAATTTCACATTGTTTTAAATGAAGGCCAAACTCGTAACTCA
Source organism: Aegilops tauschii subsp. strangulata (assembly GCF_002575655.3). NCBI lineage: Eukaryota > Viridiplantae > Streptophyta > Magnoliopsida > Poales > Poaceae > Aegilops > Aegilops tauschii. The sequence continues at coordinate 247,879,618 of NC_053039.3, forward strand.
AATATTCACCTCCACGATCAGATCGTAGAAACTTTATTTTCTTGTTACGATGATTCTCTACTTCACTCTGAAATTCTTTGAACTTTTCAAATGTTTTCAGATTTGTGTTTCATCAAGTAGATATACCTATATCTACTCAAATCATCCGTAAAGGTTGGAAAATAATGATACCCGCCGCGTGCCTCAACACTCATCGGACCGCATACATCGGTATGTATTATTTCCAATAAGTCATTAGCTTGCTCCATTGTCCTAGAGAACGGAGGTTTAGTCGTCTTGCCCATGAGGCATGGTTCGCAAGTATCAAATGATTCCAAAAGTCCATCCGCATGGAGTTTCTTTATGCGCTTTACACCAATATGTCCTAAACGGCAGTGCCACAAGTATGTTGCACTATCATTATCAACGTTGCATCTTTTGGCATCAATATTATGAATATATGTATCACTACGATCGAGATTCAATAAACCATTCACATTGGGTGTATGACCATAGAAGGTTTTATTCATGTAAACAAAACAACAATTATTCTCCGACTTAAATGAAAAACCGTATTGCAATAAACATGATCTAATCTTGTTCATGCTCAACGCAAACACCAAATAACATTTATTCAGGCTCAACACTAATCCTGAAGGTAGAGGTAGTGTGCGATGGTGATCATATCAATCTTGGGAAACACTTCCAGCACACATCGTCACCTCGCCCTTAACTAGTCTTCGTTTATTCTGCAACTCCTGTTTCGAGTTACTAATCTTAGCAACTAAACCGTATCAAATACCCAGGGGCTACTACGAGCACCAGTAAGGTACACATCAATAACATGTATATCAAATATACCTTTGTTTGCTTTGCCATCCTTCTTATCTGCCAAGTATTTGGGGCAGTTCCGCTTCCAATGACCATTTCCTTTGTAGTAGAAGCACTCAGTTTCAGGCTTGGGTCCAACTTTGGGCTTCTTCACGGGAGCGGCAACTTGCTTCCCATTCTTATTGAAGTTCCCTTTCTTTCCCTTGCCCTTTTTCTTGAAACTAGTGGTCTTGTTAACCATCAATACTTGATGCTCCTTCTTGATTTCTACCTCCGCCAATTTCAGCATCGCGAAGAGCTTCGGGAATCGTTTCCGTCATCCCTTGCATATTTATAGTTCATCACGAAGCTCTAGTACCTTGGTGATAGTGATTGGAGAAATCTGTCAACCACAATCTTATCTGGAAGATTAACTCCTACTTGATTCAAGCGATTGTAGCTCAGACATTCTGAGCACATGCTCACTGGCTGGGCTATTCTCCTCCATCTTGTACGCAAAGTACTTGCCAGAGGTCTCATACCTCTCAACATGGGCATGAGCTTGAAATACCAATTTCAGCTATTGGAACATCTTATATGTTCCATGGCATTCAAAACGTCTTTGGAGCCCCGATTCTAAGCCGTAAAGCATGGCGCACTAGACTATCAAGTAGTCATCAGATCGAGCTTGCCAAACGTTCATAACGTCTGCATCAGCTTTTGCAGCAGGTATGTCACCTAGCGGTGCATTAAGGACATAATTTTTCTTTGCAGCAATGAGGATAATCCTCAGATCATGGACCCAGTCCGCATTATTGCTACCATCATCTTTCAACTTAGTTTTCTCTAGGAACGTATAAAAAACGGGGAAGCTACATCGCGAGCTATTGAACTACAACATAATTTGCAAACATATTTTGACTATGTTCATGATAAATCTTAGTTCAATTAATCAAATTACTAATGAACTCCCATTTTGAATCAACATCCCTCAAGTTGTCTAAGTGATACATGATCCAAATCAACTAACCCATGTATGATCATCACGTGAGATGGGGTAGTCATCAATAGTGAACATCTCTATGTTGATCATATCTACTATATGACTCACGTTCGACCTTTCGGTCTCCAGTGTTCCGAGGCCATGTCTGTACATGCTAGGCTCGTCAAGTTTAACCCAAGTATTCCGCGTGTGTAAATTTGGCTTACACCCGTTATATGTGAACATAGAGTCTATCACACCCGATCGTCACGAGGTGCTTCGAAACGACGAACTTTAGCAACGGTGCATACTCGGGGAGAACACTTTTATCTTGAAATTCAGTGAAGGGATCATCTTAGAATGCTACCAGCATTGTAAGCAAAATAAGATGCATAAAGGATAAACATCACATGCAATCAAAATATGTGACATGATATGGCCATCATCATCTTGTGCTTTTGATCTCCATCTCCAAAGCATTGTCATGATCTCCATCGTCACCGGCTCGACACCTTGATATCCATCGTAGCGTCGGGGTCGTCTCACCAACTATTGCTTCTGCAACTATTGCTAACACATAGCGATAAAGTAAAGCAATTACATGGCGCTTGCATATCATACAATAATTAAGAGACAACCCTAAGGCTCCTGCCGGTTGTCGATATTACAAAACATGATCATCTCATACAACAATGTATATCACATCACGTCTTGACCATATCACATCACAACATACCCTGCAAAAACAAGTTAGACGTCCTCTACTTTGTTGTTACAAGTTTTACGTGGCTGCTACGGGCAACTAACAAGAACCGTTCTTACCTACGCAAAACCACAACGGTGATTATCAAGTTTGCTGCTTTAACCTTCTTCAAGGATCGGCCGTAGTCAAATTCGATTCAACTAAAGTACAAGAAACAAACACCCGCCAGCCACCTTTATGCAAAACAAGTTGCATGTCAGTCGGTGGAACCGGTCTCATGTGCGTGGACATGTAAGGTTGGTCCGGGCCGCTTCATCCCACAATGTCGCCGAATCAAAACAAGACGTTGGTGGTAAGCAGTATGAACCTCACCACCCACAACTCTTTGTGTTCTACTCATGCATATCATCTACGCATAGACCTGGCTCATGATGCCACTGTTGGAGAATGTTGCATGGAAAACAAAAAAATTCTACGCACACGCAAGATCTATCCATGGGGATGCATAGCTATGATACGTCTCCAATGTATCTACTCCCTCCGTTCCTAAATATAAGTCTTTTTAGAGATTCCAATAAGTGGCTACACATGGAGCAAAATAAACGAATCTACACTCTAAAGTATGTCTACATACATCTGTATGTAGTTTGTACTGAAACCTCTTAAAAGACTTATATTTAGGAACGGAGGGAGTATAATTTATGAAGTATTCATGCTAATATATTATCATTCTTGGATGTTTTACAATCATTTTATAGCAACTTTATATCATTTTTTGGGACTAACCTATTAACCCAGTGCCCAGTGCCAGTTGCTGTTTTTGCTTGTTTTTTACATCGCACGAAATCAATATCAAACGGAGCCCAAACACCGCAAAACTTTTTGTGGATTTTTTATGGACTAGAAGACCACTAGTGGGCCAGAGCAGCACCTGGGGGTGCCCCAAGGGGTGCACAACCCACCAGGGCGCGCCAGGGGGCCCAGGCGCGCCCTGGTGGGTTGTGCCCACCTCGGTGGCCTCCTGTACCCCCTCTTCGCCCTATAAATCATCAAATATTCCAAAAACCCTTGGGGTAACCCTAGATCAGAAGTTCTGCCGCCGCAAGGCTCTGTAGCCGCCGAAAACCAATCTAGACCCCGTTCCGGCATTCCTCCGGAGGGGGAGATCATCACCGGTGGCCATCTTCATCATCCTGGCGGCCACCATGATGAGGAGGGAGTAGTCCACCCTCGGGGCTGAGGGTTTGTACCAGTAGCTATGTGTTTAATCTCTCTCTCTCTCTCGTGTTCTTGAGATGTCACGATCTTGATGTATCGCGGGCTTTGTTAATATAGTCGGATCATATGGTGTTTTCCCCTCTCTATCTTGTTGTGATGAATTGAGTTTTCCCTTTGAGATTTCGTTGTTATCAGATTGAATACTTTTATGGATTTGAGAGCACTTGATATATGTATTGCATATGAATACTCGTGGTGACAATGGGGTATCATATTGATTCACTTGATATGTGTTTTGGCATTCAACTCGCGGATTCCCGCGGTGACATTGGGGTAATATATGCATAGGGGTTGATGCACGTTCTCGTCTTTTGTTTCTTCGGTAGAAATCTTGGGGCACTCTTTAAGGTTCTTTGTGTTGGATTGAGTATTATGAATATGAAATTATTTGGTGTTATTTTAGTACGAACTCTTGGATAGATCGATCGGAAAGAATAGCTTCGAGGTGGTTTCGTACCCTACAAACAATTTCTTCTTATGTTCTCCGCTAGATAGGAACTTTGGAGTGATTATTCGTTGCACGTTGAGGGATGGTTATATGATCCAATTATATTAGCATTGTTGAGAGATTGCACTAGTGAAAGTATGGACCCTAGGCCTCATTTTCAAGCATTGCAATACCGTTTTTGTGCCCGTTTACTATTTGCTACCTTGCTGTTTTTATTTATTCAGATTATAAAAATATATTTCTACCATCAATATTACACTTTTATCACCATCTCTTCGCCGAACTAGTGCACCTATACAATTTGCCATTGTATTGGGTGTGTTGGGGACACAAGAGATTTCTTGTATTTGGTTGCAGGGTTGTTTGAGAGAGACCATCTTCATCCTACACCTCCCACGGATTGATAAACCTTAGGTCATCCACTTGAGGGAAAATTGCTACAGTGCTACAAAACTCTACGCTTGGAGGCCCAACATGAGTCTACAAGAATAAATTTGCGTAGTAGACATCAAACTCTTTTCTGGTGCCGTTGCCGGGGAGGTGAGTGCTTGAAGGTATATCTTTAGATCTTGCAATTGGATCTTTTAGTTTCTTGTTTTATCACTAGTTTGGTTTATAAAAGAAAACAAAAAAATGGAATTGAGGTTGCATCATATTATTGATCATCTTTATAATATCTTTCTTGAAAATGATGGATCGGAAAACTGTGCTCAATTGTTAGAAGAAGAAGTGAATAAAATGTTTGGCACAAAATATTTGAATGATGAGCATGATTGCAATGTTGTTAGTATGAATTCTTTGAATATCCAAAATGCTAATGATGATTGCACAAGTCATGACAAAAATGTTTCTTATAAGCATGTCAATTTTTGCGGAGTGAATTGGGAGTGCAAATGCACACCAAAAAGGGAAGATAGATTTTGTAAGAAGCATAAATATTTAGAAACGAAAAGGTTGCAAGAGAGTCTAGATGATTGTGTTGAAAGATTTGATTGTGCTGAAAGATTTAATTTTTTCGCCATCCTTGTGAACTTTGCAATGAACGTGGTCATTTAAATCTCCAATGCAAATTGTTTCATTATCAAATCATGTCCAAAAATTGTGATAACTTGATTACCCTTGAGCATCATAAAGAGCTTAGTCTTCTTTGGGGTATGAAGAAATGAAACGTATAACTGAGGGTATTCCAAAATTTAATCTCAAGAGATTTCTTGTATTTGGTTGCAGGGTTGTTTGAGAGAGACCATCTTGATCCTACACCTCCCACAGATTGATAAACCTTAGGTCATTCACTTGAGGGAAAATTGCTACTGTCCTACAAAACTCCGTGCTTGGAGGCCCAACACGAGTCTACAAGAATAAAGTTGCGTAGCAGACATCAAGCTACGAGAGGGGAGAGTGTGTCTACGTACCCTCGTAGACCGTTAAGCGGAAGCATTTATCACGCGGTTGATGTAGTCGTACTCTTCGTGATCCGATCATGATCCAACCGATCTAGTGCCGAACGAACGGCACCTCCGAGTTTAGCACAGTGCGGCTCGATGGCGTCTCCTCATTCTTGATCCAGCAAGCGAGAGAGGAGAAGTAGATGGGATCACAACCAACACGACGGTGTGGTGGTGATGGTGGTGGTGGAGCACCGACAGCGCTTCGCTAAGCGTCACCGGGACGAGGCGGTGGAACTACGGAGTAACGGGAGAGAGAGGGGCGCCAAGGGCTTGGTGTGTCCTCTTGGGGCGCCCTCTCCCCACTATATATAGGTGGAGGGGGATGATACGTCCCCAGCGTATCTACTTTTCCAAACACTTTTGCCCTTGTTTTGGACTCTAACTTGCATGATTTGAATGGAACTAACCCGGACTGACGCTGTTTTCAGCAGAATTGCCATGGTGTTATTTTTGTGCAGAAAGAAAAGTTCTCGGAATGACCTGAAACTTCACAAAAATTATTTTTGGAAATAATAAAAAATATTGGCGAAAGAATCAAGGCCAGGGGGCCCACACCCTATCCACGAGGGTGGGGGGCACGCCTACCCCCTGGGCGCGCCCCCTTCCTCGTGGGCCCCCTGGTGCTCCACCGACCTCAACTCCAACTCTATATATTCACGTTCGGGGAGAACAAAATTAGAGAGAAGGATTCATCGCGTTTTACGATAAGGAGCCGCCGCCAAGCCCTAATCTCTCTCGGGAGGGCTAATGTGGAGTCCGTTTGGGGCTCCGGAGAGGGGAATCCGTCACATTCGTCATCATCAACCATCCTCCATCACCAATTTCATGATGCTCACCGCCGTGTGTGAGTAATTCCATCGTAGGCTTGCTGGACGGCGATGGGTTGGATGAGATTTATCATGTAATCGAGTTAGTTTTGTTAGGGTTTGATCCCTAGTATCCACTATGTTCTGAGATTGATGTTGCTATGACTTTGCTATGCTTAATGCTTGTCACTAGGGCCCGAGTGCCATGATTTCAGATCTGAACCTATTATGTTTTCATGAATATATGTGAGTTCTTGATCCTATCTTGCAAGTCTATAGTCACCTACTATGTGTTATGATCCGGCAACCCCGAAGTGACAATAATCGGGACCACTCCCGGTGATGACCGTAGTTTGAGGAGTTCATGTATTCACTATGTGTTAATGCTTTGGTTCGGTACTCTATTAAAAGGAGGCCTTAATATCCCTTAGTTTCCAATAGGACCCCGCTGCCACGGGAGGGTAGGACAAAAGATGCCATGCAAGTTCTTTTCCATAAGCACGTATGACTATATTCGGAATACATGCCTACATTACATTGACGAACTGGAGCTAGTTCTGTGTCACCCTATGTTATAACTGTTACATGAATAATTGCATCCGGCATAATTATCCATCACCGATCCAATGCCTATGAGCTTTTCACATATTGTTCTTTGCTTAGTTACTTTTCCGTTGCCACTGTTACAATCACTACAATACTACTACTGTTACTTTTGCTACCGTTACCGTGACTTCCATACTACTTTGCTGCAGATATTAAGTTATCCAGGTGTGGTTGAATTGACAACTCAGCTGCTAATACTTGAGAATATTCTTTGGCTCCCCTTGTGTCGAATCAATAAATTTGGGTTGAATACTCTACCCTCGAAAACTGTTGCGATCCCCTATACTTGTGGGTTATCAAGACTATTTTCCGGCGCCGTTGCCGGGGAGCATAGCTCTATTCTTTGAGTCACTTGGGATTTATATCTGCTGATCACTATGAGGAACTTGAAAGACGAGAAAACCAAAATTTATCCCTCAACTACGAGGGGAGGTAAGGAACTGCCATCTAGCTCTACACTTGATTCACCTTCTGTTTTGAGTAAGCTTGCGACACCTAAACCTGCTTCTGCTATTAATTCTGATATGTCGCATGTTATTAATGATGCCACTTCTGCTATGCATGATACTTATGATGAAACTACTTCTATGCTTGATACTACTGCGCCACTAGGTGAATTTCTGGATGAACAACTTGCTAGGGCTAGAGAGAATGAAAATTATTGAAACTGATAATATTGATGAAAGTGATGATGAAGATTCTCCCCCTAGATATGAATTGCCTGTTGTGCCTGAGGGTTATGTTATGGATGAAGAAGCTGCTAGAGACTTCCTTGCTTGCAATGATAGAAGTGATCTTAAGAAATTATTAGTTAAGTTGAAAGAAAAATCTCTGAATGCTAGAATGAAATATGACCCTGCTTATGCTACTTCACCTATCTTTGTTACTGATAAGGATTATGATTTCTCTATCGATCCAAAGATAATTACTTTGGTTGAATCTGATCCTTTTTATGGCTATGAATCTGAAACTGTTGTGGCACATCTTACTAAATTAAATGATATAGCCACCCTATTCACTAATGATGAGAAAACTCGCTACTATTATATCCTTAAATTATTTCCGTTCTCATTAAAGGGTGATGCTAAGACTTGGTTTAATTCTCTTGATCCTGGTTGTGTGCGTAGTCCCCGGGATATGATTTATTACTTCTCTGCTAAATATTTCCCAGCTCATAAGAAACAAGCTGCTTTAAGGGATATATATAATTTTGTGCAAATTGAAGAAGAGAGTCTCCCACAAGCTTGGGGGAGGCTTCTCCAATTATTTAATGCTTTGCCTGATCATCCTCTCAAGAAAAATGAAATGCTTGATATCTTTTATAATGGACTAACCGATGCTTCCAGAGACCACCTGGATAGTTGTGCTGGTTGTGTTTTCAGGGAAAGAACTGTTGATGAAGCTGAAATTCTATTGAATAATATGTTGACGAATGAAAACAATTGGACACTCCCTGAACCAACTCGTAAGCCAACTCTGAAGAAAAGGGGTATTCTATTTATCAGTCCTGAAGATATGCAAGAGGCAAAGAAATCGATGAAAGAAAAAGGTATTAAAGCTGAAGATGTTAAGAATTTACCTCCTATTGAAGAAATACATGGTCTTAATGTACCGCCCGTGGAAGAAATACATGGTCTTAATAACCTGACACAAGTAGTAAAGGTAAATTCTCTCTATAGATATGATAAAGCTGAAATCCCTCCTACTAAGTTTGCTAGCCAATGCTTAGATGAGTTTGATAATTTTATGGTCAAGCAAGAAGATTTTAATGCTTATTTTGGTAGACAACTGAAACGTAATGCTTATATGATTGAACACTTGAGTGATTATATGTCTAGAGTTAAAGGTGAACTTAAACTTATTAGAAAACATGCTTCTATGGTTACCACTCAAGTAGAACAAGTACTTAAAGCTCAAAATGATTTGCTCAATGAATTAAATAGTAAGAAGAATGATAATGCTATTAGAGTCATGACTAGAGGGGGTAAAATGACTCAGGAACCTTTGTATCCTGAAGGCCACCCTAAGAGAATTGAGCAAGATTCTCAGAGAACTAATGTTGATGCACCTAATCCTTCTAGGAGGAAGAAAAATAAAAATGATAGGACTTTGCATGCTTCTAGTGAACCTGTTGTTGTCACATCTGAGAATCCCAATGATATTCCTATTTCTGATGCTGAAACACAATCTGGTGATGAACATGAACCTAGTGATAATGTTAATGATGATGTTCATGTTGATGCTCAACCTAGCGATAATAATGAAGTAGAGATTGAACTTGCTGTTGATCTTGATAACCCACAATCAAAGAATCAACGTTATGATAAGAGAGACTTTGTTGCTAGGAAGCACTGTTAAGAAAGAGAGCCATGGGTTCAGAAACCCATGCCTTTTCCTCCTAAACCATCCAAGAAAAAGGATGATGAGGATTTTGAGCGCTTTGCTGAAATGATTAGACCTATCTTTTTGTGTATGTGTTTGACTGATATGCTTAAAATGAATCCTTATGCCAAGTATATGAAAGAAATTGTTACCAATAAAAGAAAGATACCGGAAGCTGAAATTTCCACCATGCTTGCTAATTATACTTTTAAGGGTGGAATACCAAAGAAACTTGGAGATCCAGGGGTACCAACTATCACTACAAAAAAAGACACATCCGTGACATTTTGGGCCGAACGAAATTTTTTCTGTCATACTTATGACACTTCTATGATGATAATTGTGACAAAACCCGGTATCATCATAGATGTGGTGGGCTCCTACTTCTATGACAAAAAATCATGACAGAAAATGGGCTTTTCGTCCTGGGCGGGCCGGAGACGCAGCTGCATGACATTCTTTGGGCCGTCCATGACGGAAAAACCGTGGTAGAAGCGAGGGCGAGGAAAATATCGGGGTGTTCCCGGTTACGGTGGGTGGTCGGGGCCGAGCGATGCGCGTCTCTCTCGTACACGCACGCGCATGGGTGTGAGGCGTTGGGCTCTAACTGAACCCGAGCGATTGCACTGCAGGCTACGCGTTACTGAACCGGAGCGATCGATCGATGGCTGTTAACTGAACCCGATCGAGCGATCCTTCCCTACTGCTGCTAACTGAAGCTGATCGATGCTGCCTCTAGATGAACAGTGAGCGTTGCTGGGGGGTTTGGATGAACAGTTCCCGGTGGGGTGGATGAACAGGACCCCGTGGTGTTGCCACTGGATGAACAGGACCCCGATCGATCGAGTCGGTTGGGGCTGGATGAACAGGCCCCCGTGGAGGGCTAGATGAACAGGTCCGCCCCGTGGAGGGCTGGATGAACAGTAGCTCGTGGAGGGCTGGATGAACAGTAGCCCGTGGAGGGGTGGTTGAACAGGAGCCCGTGGAGAGGGCTGGTTGAACAGTAGCCGGTGGAGTAGCGCGCGGTGGAGGCTGGATGAACAGGAGCCCATGGATGAACAGTCGTAGGTGGAGGCTGGAGGAGGTCGACGGTGGATGAACAGTAGCCCGTGGAGGCTGGAGGGGGTCGACGGTGGAGATGAACAGTATCCCGTGGAGTCCCGTTTTGTGGTACGCCACACCCCTCCCGATGAACAGGACCCCCGTTTCGACTGTAGTGCTCCAACACAAGTCCGTTTCCTCCGTTTTGCGGTACGCCACACCCCTCCCGATCAACAGGACCCCCGTTTCGACCGTAGGAGGTCTATTTCCTCCGTTTTGCGGTACGCCAGACCCCTCCCGATGAACATGATCCCGTTTCGAACGTGGCCGGTCGAACACAAGGCCGTTTCCTCCGTTCTACGGTATGCCAGGCCTCGTTCCCATCGGCTGTTCCGTCCAAGCCCTCCCAATGAACACGATGACGCATTCCGTTCCGACCCAGCCATGTACACGAGCCCTGGCCGTATGTACGCGTGAGTAGGCATTCGAGACCCCTCCCATATGTACGTATGTGGCCGTATTTATTTTCTTGCACCCTGGCCGTTGTACGTACGTGTACATGCTACGTGCGCGCCTCTACTACGACACGTGCGCGCCTCTACTAAGACACGTGCGCGCCTCTACATCGACCAGTATGTACGTACACGTTCACGACCAGAATGACAACGCTACGTACGCTTCGACCAGGTGGGTCCCGACTGTCAGGCACTTCCTTGCATGCGAAGATGTAGCTGGTGGGTCCCAGCAGTCAGGGGGAAACATTTTTTTCACGAAATACGGTGGCCCGTGCGGTGGGTCCCTGCTGTCAGGTGAGGAATAATTATTTTGCGCGTAATAAGGAGGCACTTCCTTGCGGCCGCCGTGGACCCAGCTGTTAGCCTCTCCACGTACAGTACTCTTCCGATGGAAGTCGTTCCTTGACCAGGTTGACCACGCCGCGCCGAGAGCACCAGGGCAGTGGACGACGGCGAGGCCTAGGAAGGGGACGACGCAGAGCCGGGGAAGACGCGACAGTGGAAGCCCGCGTGGAGAGGAGTACAAAGGTTCACTGGTTCGGCTGCGGTGTGAGGCTGCCATCCCCGTAGAATAACAGGTGGTGTGGGTGAGTAGAGGGATGGCCTGGCCAGCGGTGGGAGTAGTAGGGGGCGGTGAGGCCTCCACGGCATCACAGCCGGCCATGGGAGGCAGGAGCACACGACACGACCGGCGCTGGTTTGGGCGGCTGGAGCAAGAAGACCAGAGGTTGAAGAAGCACTACGGCCGTTGGATGGACATCGTACGGTCACTGGAGCTAGAATCGTTCATATTGACTAAGTTGACAAAGCCCTCCGTCCCCGTCAACTTAGTAGGCCCACAAGTCAGCCTCCCACCAAGGTGGGTCCCAGCTAGCAGGGGGAGTATTCATTTTTTCTGCGTAATAAGGAGGCACTTTCGGTGGGTCCGAGCTGACAGCGGGGGGAACTTTTTTTCACGAAATACGATGACCCGTCCGGTGGGTCCCAGCAGTCAGGGGGGGAACATTTTTTCGCAAAATACGGTGGCCCGTCCGGTGGGTCCCTACTGTTATGTGGAGGAATCATTATTTTCCGCGTAATAAGGAGGCACTTCCTTGCTGCAGCTGTGGACCCAGCTGTCAGCCTCTCCACGTACAGTACACTTCCGATGGAAGTCGTTCCTTGACCACATTGACCACGCCGCGTTCCATTGCATGCATGCGTCCATGGGCGTGGTGCGTCCCCACTGTCAGCCTCTAACGTACAGTCATCTTCCGATGACTCTCGGTTGTTGACCACGTTGACCGCACCGTGCCGAGCGCACCAAAGGCCGGTGGACGACGGCGAGGCCCCAGACTGGAACGACCCGGAGATGGGGAAGACGGGGCAGTGGAGTCGCAGATGGAGAGGAGTGGGAAACTTGACTGGTTCGGGTGCGCGGCAGCACAGCCGCGGTGCCGCCCACGGGAGACAAGAGCAAGAACAGAGGTTGAAGAAGGAGCACGGCTGTTGGATTAACATCCAACGGTCTAGCTGCTAGAATCATTTGTTGATTAAGTTGACAAAAGCCCTGCGTACACATCCGCTTAGTAGGCCCACAAGTCAGCCACCAAATCTGACGGGTCCCAGCTGTCAACGGGAGGAATAATTTTTTTTCGTATAACAAGGAGGCACTTCCTTCCGTGCGAAGATACAACCGGTGGGTCCCAGCTGCCAGGTGGAGGAAACATTTTTTCCAGCTAATAAGGAGGAACTTTCCTTGCGTGCGACCATGGACCTCGTGGGTCCCAGCCGTCAGGCTCTCCACGTACAGTCCTCTTCCGATGACTCTCGTTTGTTGACCACGCCGCACCGAGCGCAACGAGGCGGTGGACGACGGCGAGGCCCCAGACGAGAATGACTCGGAGATGGGAAGACGCGGCAGTGGAGTCGCAGATTGAGTGGAGGAGAAGGGTTATAACTGGTTCTGGTGCGGCGTGGGGCTGCAGTCGGTGAAGAATAACAGGAGGTGTGGAGGGGTGGAGGGATAGCCTGGCCGGCGGTGGGGTAGCGCTTCGCAGCGATGCGTGCTAAGCAGAGCCGCTAGCCGCCGGAGGCCAGACCAGGCGGACCAGGCGACGCTGGAGGAAGAAGACGAGAGATTGAAGGTGCATGCCGACCAAGTTGACAACGCCCTGCGTAGGCTTCGACCTATTGGCCCACATGTCAGCCTGCAAAAATGTGGCATATATTTAACCCATGTTTTCTAGAATGTATGGTCCATTTGCTGGGCTGGGTGAACAAATAATTTCGCATCAATGCGGCCCATTTATATTATTTAAGAAATCCCAGCCCATTTACACTTCCTTTAAATACACGAATTAGCTGGGCTCGTTATATATATAATGTTATGTTAGAAGGAGCAATTAATATCAAAAATAATCCGAAGAGGCACATTTTTTATATACATAATTAACAAATTAGCGAGTTATTGCTCAAAATAAAAATGAGCACGTTATTATTACATTGGTCCTTAAAATCTTCGCAAGCTTTTGTACGCAATCACCAGGATTTTCCTTGTCTGTGAGTCAAAAACAACCAGGATTTTCCTTGCCAACTTCTGTTAAACATTTACTGTTATAAGTTAATAACACGTGGGATGTTTTTATAATGTATATATAAGTCTCTATAAAATATACGATAATAGTAATAATATAAATATATATAATGTGGTTAAAAAATACATTGGGCTGCCGATCTTTAAGAAAAAGCCCATAGGCCGGTATGGACCTCAAAAAATAAGTTGAAACCACTGTCACCGTATGTCGTGGGCTACGCATGTTAAAATACAAAACCTAGGCCTAGCTGATGCTTGTTCGCCCTCTGGAAAAAATGATACCAGATCCCCGAGCGAACTGGATTATAGAGGGGGCCGGCAGCACGACTGAAGAAGCACATCAGGAGCGATTTTTTTCTTCAGTGGATGGCTCTCGATGGCGTTTTTTTACTTGCCTCTGCACCATACAACTTGTATTTTTAGCCTCCCAGTCCATGGTGGACCAGCAGCCCATTTGCTGGGCGGGCCAACCTACAGAAACCAGCACTCGATTTTTCATCAAGCCCCAAAAACAACGCAGTACTATGTTTGTTTTGAGGCCAAAAACATTACGGCAGGGGTTGAGCGGGGGAGGGGGCAAGACAGAGCAAAAAGATTAAAAAGAGCTGATGCGCCGTTGCTACCCTAACAAAGCAGGTGCAATTCTTCTCAGAAAGAAGGTGTGCCGTTGACACCCACACGTCACATACCCCACAGTAGGCATACTAACAAGTTCACACACAAGCACAACAGAAAAGGTAAACATTCGTATCAAACTCAGGTTCACAGGACACGTTCATATTCATAGCCAACATTCACTATCAACAACTCAAAAGATTCATATATACACAAGTTCAGCATGTCTATGGATCCAAATGATTGATAGATCACACAAAAATATTCATAGATAATTCACAAAAGATTCGGATATACACATGTTCAGTATGTTTATGCATCTAAATGATTGAGATCACAGCCAATATGATCCATGGACGAACTTTAATTACCTAGGGTACAGACTGGTAAATGGTGTACAGTCGGAGGTACTTCTTGCTAAAATTAGTGCTTGTACGAGTAAACTTTCGAGTACATAAGAGGCAGCACCGACAATCTGAACTTTGCTTGTAGGTTTATCCTCAAATAGTGGCCTCGTGCCGAGGGAGGTTTGAGCAACTTGGCCACTACTTTCATCCAACTAGTTTACTGGCTCATCTTGGTCCTGTAGCTCGCCAAAATTCTACATTACAAACTGGTAAATGGTGTTCAGTCGGAGGTACTTCTTGCTAAAACTAATGCTTCTACGAGTAAACTTTTGAGTACATAAGAGGCAGCACAGACAATCTGAACTTTGCTTGTAGGTTTATCCTCAAATAGTGGCCTCGTGCCGAGGGAGGTTTGAGCAACTTGGCCACTACTTTCATCCAACTAGTTTACTGGCTCATCTTGGTCCTGTAGCTCACCAAAATTCTACATTGCAAACGAGAAAGGAGGCGGTTGAGAAAATGAACCACCCAATTTTTTGTGCAGTTCAACTAAAATGGAGCGTCCCTGGCGTGCAGACTGATTAAGTGCCAGATGAACATACGCGTCAACCAACTTGTCTGGAATCTTTAGACTCCATGCCATACAGTTCGCTACCATGTGCTGATAACCAAAAGGCACAAGTTGGGACCAAAGACTGGACTGTGTTTTTCTGGGCTATGCGCCAAGCAATATTTTTGGCGTTCACTCTCCTAATACTTGGAGTTTGACAATTGGTTGATGTCGGTTGATACTCGAATGAATATAGGCACTTCTTCTTGTCAACATCGATGCTTGTCTGAGTGAACTTTGGAGTACATAGCAGCAGCATAAGTACATGTCCATCTGATCTTTTTGTGCAGTTCTACTGAAATCACCCGATGTAATGATTTGCCTGCGAGTTCAGGCTCCAAGTTACTCCTTTATGAAATCGGCAAACAGTAGCACAATACCAAATTACCAATACATATGACAAGCACAATAATCAGGATAAAGACGAGTACCAACCTGTGTGAGGTAGCATATCAATTACTATTTCCTTTGACTGGAAGCCGAGATAAGCCAAGTGACTGAGTAAAGGAAGAATGCAAGCCGAGATTAGCGAGTAACAGGAAAGGAAGGAAGCTGTCGAGGCAATGAAGCACCCAAAGTTTTTGTGCAGTTCCACCAAAATCGAGCATCCCTGTTGGCACATATATTGAGAGAGTGAGATTACTGTAATAGTGGGACTAGTTGATGAAACATACACTAACAAATAGAAGCACCCTCATTATCTTAATGGGTAAAGTTAGCATTCCCTCCATGCTCCACCACATGATTCACCTCCATAGACAAACATACACACGTACATGATTCAGCATAGGGTGCTACTAAAGATTTGTTTAACTCCGATAGGAAAATTAGGCAGCAATAAATTAGTGGTACTTAAGTACTCCTAATTAATTAAGTGAGACAGCAGAAGTGGAAGGGATCCCTGGAGGATCGTCTCACATGTAAGGTAGTCGTTGCCGGAGCCCTTGAATGACCTCGACTGAGGCCTCTGGCTTCAGCAAGATCGCCTGGCACTGTTTACTCTTCTTCTTCTTCTTCTTCTTCCTCTTCATGCTCCGTTTCTCATTCTCCTCACTAGTTGGTGAAACCAAGTACATGATTGGCCTTCTATTTCAGAATTGGTTTTGTCAGTGAGGGAGTAAAAGTGTACTAGTAAAAAATAGCATTATTTTCTCATGGAAGTCGCAAAATAGAGATGAACACATGCATTAAATATCATTCTTACCTAAAGGAAGGTTATGGTGCCAATATGGATGATGAGGATTGGAACACATATCTCCCTTTGTGCAGTTCCACCGAAATGAACCAACTGTTCCATTCTGACATTCCAGTTAAACAGCACAAAAGTCACTTCTTTTAAGAAGAGTTTTGTGCAGTGCACCAAAAGGTCACAACAGCAACCAGGTGAAATGGATATCCCTGTTTGCACAAAAAGCTACAGAGGAAACAGTCAGAGTCTCAAACAATTACAGGCAAAAACATTTGGCTAAACTTGTCATGGCTTATAACAGTGGCATGGCTTCATTTTTACCAGGGGCATTAGATTAAGAACAGCTCAATATTTGGTATAAGGGCATGGGACAGTGGGTGCACCAGCAGTCCAGCACCATGTACCTAAACATGGGCATAAAGTGGTGATTCATAGTTTGTTGCCCCGAGAAACAAACATCCAAGAAACATATCTGGGTTGGTCCCATTTTTTTCACTCTAGCCACCTACTCCTATGTGTGGATAGCAAATCTAGTCCTGGTCATACCACTGTGTACAGCGTTACCCCTATATTTCCCTTTTCGACCAAGAGACCGGTTGGATGACCAGTTTGTACTACTTTCACCCCCTTTCCTTCCTGTTTGTACCAAGTCCGATGTACTACTTACTAAATTCCCCCACCCCCACTTTATTTCTTGTTTGAACCAAGTACAAGATTCGACTCCATGAAGTAGCTTTACCTCTAACAATAGAAAAAAAAGGTGACGTTGGACCATCCGATCGAGAGGGGCTGAGAGGTAGAAAATGATGCACATGCAGCGACGTAGCGAGCTGGGGAAGTAGAGCTAAGGCGGTTTCGAAGGAAGATATACCTGAAGGTTGTCGGGATGTGGATAGGTGGGCGGCGGGAGGCCGGATCCGCCCACACTAGGGCAACGACGAAGGGATCAGAGGACCTCCCGCGCCGGCGCTCGGCCAAAGATAATGGTGCGGCCGGCAGTGAGTCTCCTCCCTCGCTGTCGACGACGGCCTAAACGCTGTCCTCCTCCCCTTCACCGGCGGAGGGGGATACGTCCGGATCTGTAACCAGCGGTGAGGATAGAAAGATAGTGTTTTTTGAAGGGAGAAAGACAGTGTTACCACCCCTATCTTGTTTAGATCTGGAGAGGATGAGAGTGTGTGAATAGAGCAACCCTAGCAAGCAAGCGCGGAGGCTCCGGCCTATATATACGTAGTGGGGTAGTCTTCCTTTTTCACTCCATCAAAACAATCGTTTAAAATTGTGTACTACGTGCCAGGTCGCCGTTTTTAGTTGTTGATTGTTTTTTGAGATAGCTACCCGCTTGTTCCAAGTGGTGTTACGGTGTGCCAGGTCGCACTTTGTATCGTTCAAGTCTGGTACAAGTCCCTCCATTAAATGAACAACCACCCCCTTGTAAAAATTGTGAACAAGACCACGGCTAAAATTATCGGAAACGTGGGTTGCCCCAACATGCATTATTATTTATATTTTCTACTCCCTCCATTCCTAAATATAAGTCTTTTTTATTAGCCACACCTAAGACAAGAATTTTTTTATTAGCATTGAACCCCACATGTCATAGCCACAAAAAGTGTGGCAAGATTCCCTTAGGCAAGCCAAAGTGTGTCTAACAATTTGAGCAACTCAAGTTAGGCAAGTGTGGCAAGTGTGGGAAAAATAATGTGGCAACATAAGACAAACATAGTCACAATCCAAACAGCCCCGTAATTTTTTGTGACATGCATGAAAATTTGGTTAGTTAAATTTATAGTCAAAATTTGGCAAGGTGCATCAAATCAACACATGCAAGTATCAAAAGGGAAGTCATGGCATGCATGCATGCGTTGTACTCCCTCCGTTTCCAAATATAAGTCTTTTTAGAGATTGCAACAAGTGACTACATACGAAGCAAACTATGTCTACATACATCCGTATGTAGTAGTCCATTTGAAATGTGTAAAAAGACTTATATCGAGTGCAGTGCTTTGGTGTGTCGCGTCAACTCGTACAAGACCGAGAAGTTTCATTACTACAACGCCCTCTCCCTCGTGGACTGAGCTCCGGTGCCTTAACTGCACCTGCCTTTGGTTGCATGACAGGTGGGCCAACCACCTGTTGGGCCCACCTGCCATAGACGCAAAGGCAAGAGCAGTAAGTCAATGAAGCTGCGTCCCTCCCTCGCGCATGAGCGTGGTGGCTGGCAGGACTAGTAGGAGCTTTCGCTACACGCTTCTTGATGGCGGCGAACTTGCGGATGGAGTTGACCATCATGTCGTCCATGCGAGAGGCGAAGCCGGCGTCAGCGAGGGCTACAACACCGGCGGTCGCCAGCACCGTCTGGAAACGCTGCACGGTGCGGGGCCGCAGGCCGGCGCCTTGGATGATTTGGCACAACCGACTGCCGCTCGCGACCATCGCCTCCATAGGTGCTTCTGGCTTCTGGTCACTTGGTCTTGGATTGGAGTGAGCAGTGTTGCGCAGAGACTAAGGAGTAGATGGATTGGAGTGGTGGGGCACCTTTATATGAGAATCCAAACTCTGTTGCATTCACATCGTGCTGGCTCTATTCTGCTTCTCCAATTAATTCCCTCTGCATGTAGAGTAAATTGAGGATGCATCATTGACCGTCCAACGTCTCGGGAACCGCTACCCTCTCCCTCCTTGGCATTCAAGCACCTATGGAGGCGACTGTCGCTCGCGTTTATCGCGTGTCAGGAGACGTTCCCGTCGACGACGAGGTGCCTATGGTGACTTTGTAAATTTCAAGATGATAGTACTAGTATACTCAATATTGTGCACCGCGACCAAGGCCGAGAGGAAAACGAGAGAACTACATATTTATTTACGGTGTAGATTCACTCATTTTGCTCCATATGTACTCCGTCTCCGTGTAGTCTAGTCACTTGTTGAAATCTCTAGAAAGGCAAATACTCCTTTCTGGTTTACAGGGCTATACTAGCAAGTACTCCCTTCGTCCGAAAATACTTGTCATCAAAATGGATAAAAAAGATGTATCTAGAACTAATATACATCTAGATACATCCCCTTTTATTCATTTTGATGACAAGTATTTCCGGACGGAGGGAGTACTATAATAGTGGGCTCATATAGCAATTTTTTCTCATGCAAGAGCCTGGCTATATGTGTGCTCCAAGGTTCGCAACTGTCACATTCGGGTTGCACTTGGCTCTTCGCCTCTTTGAGAAGACGAACAATGATGTTACTACTACTGCTTCTACAGTATCGAATCCACTGCTGCATGTCCGTCCACCGCGAGCGGGAGGGATAGCTTGTTGTAGTACAATAAGCAAAAGCCTATCCTCGTTTGCGAGCCACCGCGCGCATGGGCGAGGGAGAAGGCGTGCAGTAGTAAAATCAAGCTTCTCCTCGTTGTACAAGTTGACGCGACACATCATAGCACTGGCCCCACATGGTTGCCTCTAAACTTGGCTGAAAGACCCGCAGTGTACAATACTCCATTTGCTGCAACCTCTAACATTTACCCCACCACAAATTAAAATATATATTCCTGTCTTGACCAGATGGGCGTGCAAACTAGAATCACCAGGATGACAGGTAGGGCCAGAAGATTATTTTAATCAAAAAAATATAGCATGGAGCCGACCCCAATGATTTTAAGCTTACAGGCACGGTACACGCTATCCTAGACTACTCTACACATGAAACTGCCACACGAGCGTCCGGGCTGCGCTTGGCTCTTCGCCTCTTCAGGAAGTCGAACAAATGATGGAGTACTACTGCAGTGGAGGAGTACTACAGTATGCTTCTGGCCATCTGACACCGATTGAACTGCTGCATGTCCACCGCGTACGGGAGGGAGAGCGTGTAGCGAACGAAAGCTTCTCCTAGTCCTGCCAGCCACCACGCTCATGGGCGAGGGAGGGACGCAGCTTCATTGACTTACTGATCCTGCCTTTACGTCCATGACAGGTGGGCCCAATAGGTCGGTGGCCCACCTATCATGCAGCCAAAGGCAGGTGCGGTTAAGGCGAGAGGGCGTTGTAGTAATCAAACTTCTCGGTCTTTTACGAGTTGACGCGACACATCAAAGCACGTCACTTGATATATTTCAATAATTTGCGTTTACCGATGCATTAATTACAATGCATGCATGCCATGACTCTCCTTTTGATACTTGCATGTGTTGATTTAATGCTCCTTGAAGTAGTATGAATATGTGCCGGTAAAGCTTTGTAATGCCCCGGCCCTAATAAAGCGAGAGATGGTTGTGCACGAGGAGGGCGAGATCATGCAGACAGAACAGGACCCGACGATGGAGCTCTCTATGGTCTCGATGGACCTCACCTTGCTCCACTGCCCCTTGTGCCTCCGCCCCTTGAAGCCTCCAGTGTATGAGGTTTGAATACACCTCGTCCGTTCGGCTAATCGAGCAAGGTGCAGGTTTCTTGATTGATGTGTTGTTCGATTGATTTGTGCAGTGCAAGGGAGGGCACCGGGAACCAGCGGTAGTGCCAGAAGTGCGAGCGCGGCGGTGGCTTTGACGTGCGGAACATGATGGTGGACGCCGTCCTCTCCTCGGTGAGGGTGGAGTGCCCGCACGAAGGCTGTGGGCTCTACGTCACTTACCACAAGCTCGCCGATCACCAAAGCGTGTGTCCGCTCGCGCCCTGCAAATGCCCCGTGCCCGTCTGCGGCTACGTAGGCCCGCCGCCGGTGCTCTCCCACCACATCAGCACCGTGCATCCCATGCCCGTGCATAGGATCCAGTACGGCAAGGTGCTCCAGCTGCAAGTGCCACTGTCGGAACCACGGCTCTTGCTGTTCGCGGAGGAGGACGGCCGCGCATTTTTCTTGGTCGGCGGCGTGCTCTACATCGGCGCGCCTATCGCCGTGTCGGTCATCTGCATCAGAGCGGGGGCGTCCCCACTGCCGCACTACGTGGCCGAGCTGTGGGCGAACGGCCCGCCGGGGGAGCCCAAAGGCAGGACCGACGCCGTCAAGGTGGAAATGGAGGTGACAAGCAGCAGGGTCCCGGCGACGTCGCCGTGCAGGAGCTGACCTTCTTCACAGTTCCGCCCAAGCTGCTGGCCGGGGCTAAGCTGGTGTCCCTCCACATTCAGATTGACAAGCTCACGTCCTAAATGATTCTACAGTGCCTTATGTTTATCTTAGTAATATGCTAATATAGGGGTTAGCTCGGTCTACTTTAGCTTAAGAGATGGTGGGTTTTGGTGGCGATGCAGCAATTACCTCGACATCAGATCAACAGTGAAAGTAATTTCGAACAGTTGAATGGATATTTTGTGTCTGTTGGATATAAAGATCCTTTGGGTAAGAAGTGACAGCTTATATGCTTTTTTTCGAAACGGAACAACGATACTAGTATAATTTTTGTTGACATGCACTAATATTTTTGAAACGGACGTCGGGCTGTAGCTAGAAGGGCAGTTGGGACGCGACATCGACCCATACCGCGGTGACCCCCGATTGGGATGCACCGACTGTGGATTTTCTCCCTCGCCGATGTCGACCGCGTCTACGCAGAACATTGTTCCCTTCCCCCAGCTACGGGATCAGGCCGGATATGTGACCAGCGGTGTGGCCACCGTCGTTCTATGCTTGTGAAGAGAGCAACCCAAGCAAGCAGGCTTGTAGCTTAGGCTCCTGCTAGTGTATATATAGTGTTTTTCTTTTTCTCTCCATATCAACCATTTTATATTGCGTACGTGTCATTGAAGAGTGAAATGATGGTTGCTTCTTCCGACTAACTTACTGTGTGATTTGACTGCTCCTTTAGTGGCCCCTACATGTACCCCCCTACGTGTATGCAACAGTCACACGTACACATGGACGCAAAAACGCGCGCGACGCCCTAATGCTTGCA
This sequence comes from Aegilops tauschii subsp. strangulata, assembly GCF_002575655.3. NCBI lineage: Eukaryota > Viridiplantae > Streptophyta > Magnoliopsida > Poales > Poaceae > Aegilops > Aegilops tauschii. Next base: position 247,901,839 of record NC_053039.3, read on the forward strand.
TGTCCGAGCACACGATGGAACACACACGGTCACTCTCAAGTGCTCAACCTACACGTGCATGCACACACATACTCAGCCAGGGTGAGCTAGTGACCGTATAAACACCGGAAAATGTATATATTGAGCGCAATGAGCATATTATGAAGTCCATTGACCGTATTTTTACAAATATACAGTGACAAACAGTGTATTTATCTCGTTTGAAATTAAGCCATATTAACCGGAGAGGAGGCAGTATGGACTAGCATTACTTTGTTGTGTCCCGTCAACTTGCCAAACGAGGAGAAGCTTGTAGGACGGGAGAAGCTTGCGTGCGGTGGCTCGCAGGACAAGGAGAAACTTTTGACTAATGCAAGCTCTCCCTCGCTCAGGCGGTGGACGTGCAACAGTTAACTCGGTGTCAGATTGCCAGAAGCATACACTATACCAGTACTATTATTGTTCGACTTCCCGAAGAGGCGAACAACCAAGCGCAAAGTTTACTAGTACTAGTACTACTACTATAGTCTATAGAGGTATGTACTATACTAGTACTAGGAACCGGATGGAGGAGCGTCTGCATTCTTATTATATTTTTAAAATGTGATAAAGCAATCTTCAACACATTTGGTTCTCTTCGAGGGTTCTCGCATGTGATAATGGAAGTTGATTGCATGGAACACTCGCCACAATTCTCGCTTAATTCTGGCTCATATCCTGTTACAAATAGGAGCGCTCGGTAATATTTCCTCTTTTTTTGTTATTCAGCATGTAAACAGGTCAGCAAACCTTGCGGCGCATCTTTGTGCGAACCGTGCTTGCTGCACTTTGAATGTGGCCGAGAGCTGGCTTGATGAAACACCTCACTTCCTACTTTTTTTTGCGGGGTACCTTGCTTCCTAGTGACCAGTGTCTTGGCTGATCGTCCTAAGAATGCTTATATATGAATAAAGCTCTCTCATTTACCCGCAAAAAAGATTAAGCATATTAACCGGAAAGGAGGGAGCATGGACTAGCACTACTTGTTGGTGTGTCCCGTCAACTCGCAGAACGAGGAGAAGCTTGCAGGATAAGGTGAAGCTCGCTTACGCCTTTTGACTAATGCAATGTACCCTCGCCCAGGCGGTGGACATGCATCAGTTCATTCGGTGTCAGATTGCCAGAGGCATACACTGTAGTACCGAACATGCGGAGTACCATCATTGTTCGACTTCACGAAGAGGCGAAGAGCCAAGCGCAAGGTTTAGTAGTACGAGTAGTACTACTACTAGAACCGCATGGTGGAGCGTCTGTACTCTTATTTTTTAATCTCTGATAAAGTACACATTTATTCCGGAGAAGGGCGGAAAATGGCAGCCCAACATGTAATGATGATATCGATCAACCATGCTCGAATATATCTTGGCCTCCGTGTGAGCCCGTCTGTGTGTTCTCGCTCCTCGTCTCTCTCAAGGAACGGCGGGTTGGCCATTTTGCCGTCAATTGAGATCGGTTTGCTCACACTCCGGTTCCACATGTCAGTGATATGCCAAGAGGAGGTGCGTTGACCGACTGCCATACGCGTACTTGGTTTTGCACCTTCATACTACTCCTCCCTCCGTCACAGTTTACAGGGCGCACTTCATTATGATGCATTTCTCTCAATGCATTTCCACCACCAGAGAGACTTTAGAAGCGTTTGGTTTAATGCTCAATTAATTAGGGCGTGGTAACCGCAATCAAGTCCACAATTTTCTCTCGATGTACTACGGAGTGGAGTAAGTGCATGCATGTGTGTACCCGGGGTGGAAGCACTGCATGCATGTGTGTACGCATTATTTCCTCTAGTAATAGACGCCGTGCTATAACTACCAATGCTATTTTTTAGGCCGATCGCTAGTCGCCTTGGTCCCACAGGTTTTTTCTTTTTCTGAAGCGCACTCTATAAATAGTGACAGATGGAGTAGTATGAGCTGATTCAAAGAAGAGCGTATTGATGGTTGCTTATTCCGAGCAACTTACAGTGGGAAAGGTGGGGCTTATGATTTGACTGCTCATTACTCACTATTAATGCGGCGCAACGACCGATCTGAGTCTCCCATGCGGCTGTGCACTACCCCCTCGGTTCTTAAATATACTCCGGAGTATTTGTCTTTCTAGAGATTTCAACGAGTGACTACTCAAATATTTGTCTTTTTAGAGATTCAAATGGACTACTACATACGGATGTATATAGACATATTTTAGAGTGTAGATTCACTCATTTTGCTCCATATGTAGTCACTTGTTGAAATCTCTAGAAAGACAAATATTTAGGAACGGAGGGAGTACACATACGAAGCAAAATGAGTGAATCTACACTCTAAAATATGCCCATTTGAAATTTGTAAGAAGACAAATATTGTTGATGACAGTTGCGACGACAAAAAAGAAGCATATTCCTTGTCCTAAGGGAAGATAACAACACGGTTGTGTTTGTCTAAAACGGTGTGAGGACGAGATTGCAATATGGAAAGTACGCCGGACGAGCTACGTTTTGTGCAAAGAACTATGGAAGATCCACACGCAGCGACGTGGGAAGACGGGCAGTGGAGCAAGGCCGGAGGGGATACCTAGAGGTCGTCGGGATGTAACTAGGTGAGCAGCGGCGGGCGGAATCTACCCATACTACGACAGCGAGTAGGTGGCGTAGGCCCTACCGCGCCGGAGCTTGGTCAGAGAGAACGGCGTGTACCGCAGATCGGGACGTGCTGCCTCGGCGCCGTCGAACGGAGAAACGATGCACGTCCTCCCTTTCCGCCGGCGGACGGGATGCAGCCAGATCAGTGACCAACGGTGAGAGAGAGAGAGAGAGAGGCCACCGCAGCCTTGTGTGAGATACTCTGAAGAGAGACAAACCAGGCAGGGAGGCTCCATTGTATATAGTGGAGCGGACTACCTTTTTCTCCATAAAAATCATCTTATATTCTGTGTATGTGCCATTGAGCGATATAACTTTATTTAAAAATAACGCGCCAACGCATCAAGTCGAACTTTGTTTCATGCACGCGTGGTACACGACCTCCGTAGGTAAACAACCGCTACACGCGTTCAAATTAGCACATGGGCTGCCATTTCGTACAGAAATGAGCTCCACCGTGTACCCGCGCGGGTGTGGCTGGGCACGAAGCGTGAGTACGTGCACGGTGCACCTACTCTCTTCTTGTATACGTACACCACCTACGTGGGGTTGTGTGAGAGAGATACAAACGCAGAGAGATATAGTGTGTGGGTTCATGAGAGTTTTTTTTGGGGGGGGGGGTCAATCAAAAAATGTAACATATGCAATGTGTGTGAAATAGAGTCCTGGATATATCATATATATAGAGGGGGCGATCCACGAGAAGAGAGTGGAGGTATCATCGACTTGAGGTGTCCATAGAATCGAAGAGAGGGATGATGTGTGTGTGTGTGTGCGCGCGCGGTTGATAAAGAGTGCCATCGAATTTGTGTGTGCCCACGTCAAAGATATAGAGTGGCTGGCCTACTAGAACGAGAGAGGGGACAGGTGCAGTTTGTCTCTGTGGCATGGATACCTACCTACAGCGCTCGACTATCGGTGTGTGGTGGGGGGGGGGGGGGAGGGAGGCCTAATTAACTATAGAGGTACAATGGCTGGTATATGTGTGGAGGAGGAGAGGGGCCTACCTCATGTATTAAGGGAGATCGATCTACCTCATGTATTAAGGGAGATCGATCGGCATCCATGCATATGTGTAGGAGAGGAATAAGGTTGGGAGAGAGACAGAGCTAGAGTGTTGGAGGGGGTGCTAGTGGAGTTGCTTCTAACAAATGGTGGGATAGGCTTGCTAGACAACTGGAGGGCACGCCTGCAATATCAATAAGAGAGGGGATGGCTGCCTGTCTGTGCACGTGCGTGTGAGAGACGGGTCAGGAGGCATGCATGAATGATGAGGGGGGACGATATGGCTGTGGTAAGCAGACATAACTACATAGGAAGATCAATCGTCCTTTGTCAGAGAAAGGAGAGACGTAACTTGTGAGGTACGTCGATCGATGGGGGGGATAGTTAAAGTCGACCTAGGTATATGTTGGGAGATCGATCGGTATACATGCATGTGTGTGTTAGAAGCAAATGAGGCACGGGGAGAAGGATAGAGAGAGAGGGATGCATCTAGGAGGTGGTGCGAGAGTCATACTATATCGAGGGGGAAGGAGTGTGCGAGTACGATATCGATGAAAAGAGTGGTGGGAGTGAGGCATGGACGGTGATAAGAGAAGATGGGAAGCTTGTGTTTGTGCTAGGCACACCTTGCTAGAGAGGCATATCGATCGATGTGTGCCGTAAAGAAGGAGCTGGGAGGGCCTACACACACCGTGGGTGAACGATCTGAAGTGAAAAGACGAATTTGCGCACTGGAGCTAGAGAATGCTGAGGGAGGGTGAGAGGGATGTGGGCGTGTGCATGCACGGGAGAAAGTTAGCGCTAGCTAGCTACAAAGATAAGAGGATTGTGTGGGTGTAAAAGACGAAGAGATCATACTTCATTATAAAAAGCGAATTCGGATATTTGAAGAATTTATCATAGTGTTTTAAACCGACGCATGTGTGAATATATATAACGGTGATACACATGGTGTGGTTATGAACATGTTATACTACATATAATATATTTTATCTCTACTCTTATAAAAAAACGGAGTTGTTGATGATGGTGTGCCTGCCATCCTGCAATATAGGCCGTCCGATTTATATCTGACGGATAGGAAGGAAACTATGGCAATTTTGAAAAAAGATACCCACACCCCTCTCCATATTTGCAAATTAGGCCTCCCCTTGATCATGTTGATGTTCTGTGGAACGCATGGGCATCTTGCTAGTACTATGTATAATATATAGAACATTGATCATAATTTGGGGTAATGTGTAGCTTTTGCAGCTCAGGTCTAAATACTTGTCATAATGTAGGGGGCGGGGCACTATACTATGTGTGATAAACACAGTGTACACGTATGGAACATGGTTTAGATTATGAATATATAGTTAGTACATCAAATGTACTATTATTTGGAATCAACATCAAGTGTATTCAAAAAATAGAATTCGAATTCATGTAGTACACATAGTTCATATCCATCTCTATAGTAATCATGTGGTGTGTTATTAAGGTAATACACGAATGATGGTTGAAGTTGGCAACAATCATGATCGTAGATTCTTATTGAAATAGAGAAACAAATTCAAATTAAGTTCGAATTGCAGCGGTAGTATAGACATTTGGAATGCACTAAAATGTTGGTATGAGTAGGTTACATGCATTATACAGCAAGCGAAAAAATTTAATTGGACATAACATGGATCCATACTCCCTCCTTGCATCTATATAGGGCGTAATGCATTTTTTAAGACCGCCTTTGACTATTGACAAGATTAATAGTACATGACATGCACAATGTGAAAATTATATCATTGAAAGAACCTTTCACAGACGAATTTAACGGTGTGCTTTGTGTAAGTTGAATGTCATATATTATTGCTCTAATATTTGGTCAAAGTTAGCATCGAAAAATGCATTAGGACCTATATAGATTGAAGGAGGGAGTATCTTTGAATAGCATTTTTATAGTAAAACGGGGCAAGACTCTCTCTTTGTGTGGTGTGAATAGTTTTATTTTTTTCGTTTTATTTTGGTTGAGGGAAGTGCGAATTGATTTGGTACGTACAAGTACAATATTACACGTTAGGCTTGTCCCTAAAATTCAACCCCGCGCCTTGTTATATCCCGAAAATTCAGATATCGTGCTCCCAAAACTGACGCCTTCACAACCCGCGCCTTGCTATCCCGAAATTACAACGCGCGCGAAAACTCCCTCCAGCTGCCAAATCCCGACACGCGAAACCCCCCTTCTAACCCTGAGCCGAAAGGGCCGCTAGTTCAAATCGGTGGGGGGTACTTTTGTAACACACCCTACATTTTGGACAAGCGCGTCCCTAAGTCATGGTTCAGCCCCTCCCATCGCCTCCTTTTTGCCATTCGAAATCCCAGGCCGCCATAACCTCTCCGCTCCAGTCGCGAAACCTCACCCTCCTCCGTCCGCCACCTCACCGCTGCCCAGCCGGAGCCTCTTCCCTGACGACGTCGTCCACCGCAACAGCTCAACGTCCCTCGTCCACCTCCCCGGATGAGGATCTGTCGTCCATCTCGTCGTCCCACCGGTTCAGCCGCCCCGTCCTCCACCTCCAAGGAGCTGCTCCAATGATCGCCTCGTCTATCGCGGTTGCTCCATCCCCACAGCGCCGCCTTAACCTGCTCCACCAGAACCGCAACATCCTCACCGACTCCTCGGACGAAGCCGAGGCCTACTTGGCGCCACCAAAGAGGTTGTACACTCATCGCATCGCACCTTCTCCTTAGCTCGACCTCCTGGCGCTGACGGTGCTCCATCCCGCACCCCCATGGAGCAGCTACCTTGAAGCCGGCGTTGCGGGCGACATCTCCATGGCGGTTATCCCCCAGTGCGAGGCCCCTTCGGCGGCGGCGTCCGTACCAGCCGGATTTGTTGCTGCTGCTCCGGCTCTCGCTTGCTCGCTCGCGCTGCTGCTACTGCTCCGGCTCTTGCTCGATCGCTCGCTCGCCCAGCTGCTGCTGCTCCGGCTCTCGCTCACGCTGCTGCTGCTGCTCTCCCCCTCGCTCGTGCTGCTGCTCTGCTCTGATTTAGCTACACTTCAGTCGACTGAATCGACTTTTGGGTCAGTCGATTTTCAGGGGGTGGGGGGCTCGCCGGAGTTAAGGAAGAACCACCCGCAGCGGGGACGGGGGCTCGCCGGAGAGGTACCCCACTACCATCTTAGGGTTCAGGGTGGGGGCGGGGGGCCTATAGGGCTGGCCGGGGCGGCAGTGGGGAGTTGTTTCGGGGCGGCGAGGCGGCGCTGGGGCCGGTGGTTCGCCCGGTGGTGGCTGGCGGCTCAGGGGGGGTGCAGGTTGAAGATGAACCGCAGGACCTCCCTAAACTACATGTCAAGTGCCTCTCTGCTACCATTGCGTTCAGTTTCGACAGTAACATTCAGATTCCACAGTAAATTTCAGTTTCGACAGTTAAGTTCAGAGTCAACAGTTTTTACCTCATCTGTTGTAGTCAGGTGGTTTTTGGTGATGTGAGTTTTACATCTATTTTACATCATCTATTGGAGATGCTATTAGAATCCCACTTGAGATTGACGATGTCTGTCTTGTGCTACTTCAGCCTTGACGTCTTACGGCTCACCGGGGCTGCTCCAATGACAGAACGATCCATCACAACAGAGCAGTGCCCTGGACGCCGTCTACAGATTCCTCATATCTTCCTCCACACCTCCGACAGCCACCTCTGCCTCAACTGCTTCAGCGACCAACCCAATGATGCCGAGGTCGACACGGCTACGACAAAGAGGTTGTACACTTGTTGCATCACTTATTACTATACATTCATGTCGATCCATTAGGGCTATTTTGGTTCAACGGAAAAACATAGCAATAGGGAATTTTCCAATGGCACTCTACTATTCAGTTATTCATGCATTTTGTTGAAAGGAATGAAGCAAAACATCCACCTGGACCTACTTTTCAAAATCCTATGCATGAAAAGAAGACCAAGTGCATTAGTGGCAGAATAACATTCTAACTGTACACGCTTTCATATGGTTTCACTTTATTTTGGCCATGTTTCTTTGCATTCCTCTGCTCTTCCAATTCTTGTAAACCAAACACTCAAGTTGACAAAAATCCTGTGTTTACAAATGCTCTGTTTACCATGTGCATTCCTATCCTATTCCGGTGTTTTTCCTATCCCTGCGTTTTTAGAATCATGCAAGCCAAATGAGCCCTTACAGAATTACCTCAGTTATAGGTAGGTGTCGAAGGGAACTTTGTGTGGTTTGTCCTGCTCCTGCCGCGACGTCGTCCACCTCAACTGAGCTACTCCATCGACAGAAACATCCACGAAACCAGACATCACGACTCCTGACCGTCTTTCGCCGCCTCAGATCTCCTTCCCTGCCGCCGGCACCCACCGCAATGGCATCACCATCATCGACTCAGCAGATGAACCTGAGGAGTACATGGGTCCACAAGAGAGGTCGCACTCTTTTGTTTCTGCTTATGTTATGCATTGCTTAAAATTACCTGCTACTTTATCGTCCTGTTCACCTCTTGGACTCCAAGTCAGGTCCAAATTAATGTTCAAACTTGAGTTCTAAATTAGTTGTGGGGCACATATCGAGGAAGCAATGAATAGTATCTTTGTCTAATATCTGGTTCACCTAGGGTATGCCTATGTTGTTCATCTTGGGTGGGAAACAAATAGTAAAGCAATCATCATCTGTCTTTTTATTAAATTAAAGCAATCATCAGCCTGCTATCATTATTTTTGGATCCATCCACTGGTTGTTACCATCACTCTAAATTTCTGCATGCTCTCCTTACATAACCTCACCATATTTTTTCGTGTGCATGTCAGATATTGTACACAGTCATGCTGAACATGTAGAGAAAAAGAGAAGAGTTTTGCGCGGCAATACAATGTCATGCAGACATTGCTCCATGGTGGGTTCAATGGCAAAACCTCCCCACCCGTCTCCAGATTGTAATCCAGAGGAAGATATCTGTTCTGAGGCAGATTCAGACGCCGTTGACCACTCCTATTTACCCCCCAAGGTGTTTGCTCTATCTTGGCATGATGATGTTAGTCATATCATGCATATGTTGCCTTGCAGTGCCTACTTTTGACATCATATATGTCATTTGCTTAGTTTAGACATGTTCTGTAATGCCGCCTGTTTAGTTTCTATATCATATATGGGAATTATGCAGTCTCATGTCTTTTAGCCAGCCATAATATACGTGCAATGTGCAATGCCATCCTGTTTAACCAGGCATCATATATTTGAATGATATCTTGCCCATCCTTTTCTTCATTACATTTCCATTTGTCGACAATGTTTGTACATTAAACTACTTGTCGTGGAATTGTCACGGCAGATGTCCTAGTGTGAGGACTTAGTCGTGAGGCCAACGCATCTATGTGGTAGCTTGAGAGTGGTTGAGCGGAATCGAGAGACGCAACACAAGACAAGGATTTAGACAGCTTCGGGCCCCGGGAAACATCATCCGGTAACAACCCTACATGCTGTTTGTGGCTAGGTCTCATTATCATCACGAGAGAGTCGCCGGTAAACCGGCTCTTTGTGTCTAGCCCTAGAGATTATTTCTTCTTTCTTGTCCCTCTTTGGGGAGCCCTGCCCCTCCTTATATAAGTTGAAGGAGCGGGTTACATGTGGAGTCCTATTAGGATTAGGACTAGTCTACCTTCTAATACAAACCGGATACAAGTCCGGGTCTTAACTCCTTGTAAGGTAATTAAATATTCCTTATGCCTTTCCTTGTAAACCGGCCCACCATAGTATGAACCGGCCTTCTGGGCCTTGAGCCTTGTCATTCGTCTAGCCCATCCGCCGGGTTACCAGTGAGTCGCCAAGTCTGGCCGGGTTATGCCGCGGGGTATATCCCCGACATTAGCCCCCAGTTTAATTTGGATTTATCCATGTTAAACTAATATGCAACATAAACACAGGAACAAATTTGGCGGGTTGTGCTCCGGTTTAAATATTCTTAAACCGACACTTGATCATCCTTAATTCCTTGTCATTTCTTCCTTCTCAAAAATCCGAGTCAATATACCAGCTTCATAATCAATTTGCTTGCAGAAGATATTTTGTAAATAAAGAATCCATTTGAATCGGCCTTCAATGCTCTGATTTGACAAAAATATTGGTCTTCAAATATTCAACTGATATCAGCCGGTTTAAAAATGTAGAACTTGCCGGTTTATCATTGCCAAAACTGCCGGGCTATAAAAACTGATGATCCCGGGTCATGACCGTTTATGGACGCCGGGTTATGATTGTTGCCAACACCGGGTCACACAATTAATCTTCCTGATTTGCCCAAAACTAAGAATTTGAAGATGTTCCTCCTTTATATGCATATTACCTGTAGCCCCCAAGTCTTAAGAGGAGAACATAGTAATAGCTTAAGACTTGTTTCAATATAAATGTTGCAACCTTGAAGAAATCCAGATTGTTCATCTCAGTCACTAGTCACAACTGAATCTTCCATATTATGTAGCCCCCAAGTGCCAGGTTGTCATGCTTGCAGCAACCTGGGACTTGTAAGTGCCTGATGCTCAAAAATTTCAACCAGTGTAGCCCCCAAGGGCCGGGTCATTATGCAATAATGAGCAGGGACTTTATAAATATGATCATGTAGATTGAACAACAACTAGTAGCCCCCAAGGGCCGGGTTAGTAAGATAATATTGAGCTGGGACTTTGTATATACTTCGTTGAAAAGAACAGCATATGATGTAACCCCCATCATGGGGCTTGAACCCACGTCCAGAAGGTTAAGAGCTTTGTGCTTTACCAACTGAGCAGTGGACCCTTCAATATAATGGATTAAGACTTGTGTACCTTGAATTATTGACAGGAGCAATTGGTAGCCCCCAAGGGCCGGCTCATTACAATGTGATGAGTCGGGTGGTGCATGCTTGCAGCGACACGAGACTTGCATATTTGATATAATCTCAACTTTGAATAATGTAGCCCCCAAGTGTCGGGTCGTAAGCCTGCAGCGACTCGAGACTATTTCCTCCATTGTAGAATAAATCATATCCATTGATAAAATAATACCCATTGCGCTGAAGCGACTTTGAAAACCTCAATCATAATATTGGTTATTGATAACCATAATAAAAATCCAGCCATGTTTGGCTATTAAAGATTTGAATAATATAACCTGGTTTGAAAACGGTTCCTGCAATATAAACAAGTATATCCATGCAGATATGATGTATGCTATGATGATGTAATGATGATGCAATGTATGATGCAATATATGATGATGTATGTGTATGATAACAAAATACTTCAATGAAACTAGCATGATAGCCATTGGAGTATCCTCGCTTTCTGTAAGCCGGCTCTCACATGACCCAATCGATGTTTTAACCTGGATAAGTTCAGGGTCTTGTTTAAAGATTGACTTATCGAGAGTACACGAGGTCGGAGTAGCATCATGTAAACAGGCAGGTTTAACCAAGTTTCAATGAAGGCGGCTTAGTAGCCTGGGTTCATCCTCGCTATCTGTAAGCCGTGCCCTCACATGAGAAACCGGCGTTTTAACCTTAACGAGTTCAGGGTCTTGTTTTAAAGATTGGCTGTTAAGAGTTCGCCGGGCCAATCAGGATTACCTGATGAAGAAGCAACTGACATACAGGCAGGATGACCCGGAAGGGTTATGTCCTCTTTGGTGAGTACACCTATGTTTGAACAAGATAACCCAGTCAAGAGGGTAGTAACGCTATGTTCTCTTTGGTGAATACACCTATGTTTGAATAGGAAGCCCCCAAGTGACATATTCGGTCAAGAGGGTAGTAACGCTATGTTCTCTTTGGTGAATACACCTATGTTTGAACAGGAAGCCCCCAAGTGACATATTTGTGAGCTGTGCTCGCCGGGTACCTATGTTTGAGTTGTGTTGTGCATCCAACTCTCTTTGGTCCCTGTAATTTTTCTGAGAACTCGAACTTGCGAGAGATTAATTCTTCTTGAGCTGGAATTTTAAACCGGATATTGAGAGCTTCAAAGCTTTGTGAGAGGCAGATTTCCCTTGAGCCGGATTTTAGGCCGGAACTCTTCATTTTAGGCCAGAAATTTCCTGACGGCCTTTAAACTCGAACTTGCGAGAAGTTAATTCTTTTTTGAACCGGAATTTCTTAAACCGGATTTGAGAGCTTCAGAGTCTTGTGGGCGATAGATTTCCCTTGAACCGGATTGTAAACCGGGTGTTTGAGAGCTTCAGTGAGACTGACTTCCCTTGAACCGGATTGTAAACCGGATGTTTGAGAGCTTCAGTGAGACTGACTTCCCTTGAACCGGATTGTAAACCGGAATCCTTTCTCATGACCCAGAACTTCTTTATTGAGCCGGGATTTTGTAACTGTCATACACTTTCTAAGCCGGAAATTTTCTGACGACCTTTAAATTTTCATCAATATAACAGTAGTCTCCGGGACCGGGTTATCTTGCCCTCCATCGTCCTGGGGTTCTTAAATTTGTTGAAACTGGCAAGATTTGCTGAGTCATGTCATTGTAGCCCCCGAGTCTCAAGGTGACTCGAGGGGTTGGCTTGAGATTCTCCATATTTGACCGTGATATAAACCGGCATAAATTGTATATCTTTGGTGTTGATAGCACGATGTGAATTCACAGAATGCTGAGGTGACTGCGGCGGGTTATAAATGTACCCATATGAGCCGTGTTAGCAACTCGGCCAATGGTTCCTTCCAACCGGCTCCTTGAAGTTTAACCAAACTGTAGTGACGTCGACTTGAGTGCCTGTCCATTGAGCCATCTAGTGCAGACGGCGGTTGATATATATGATAATTTGCCTCTAATTTGTTGAAAGAAAAACCGGGCTACCCAAGCTGTGACTTGCTCATACTCAATAAATAGCTCATGCAGACAGGTGCGGCCCGGTATGTTGACGTAGACCAGGCCGCGAGAGACGGACATCAAAGACGACTGTAGCATCAGAGGCAGCTCAGACAGATGAGTCGGCCGCGGCATTGTAAGCCGGTCTGCAGAATGGCGGCTTGCACATATATTCATCGAGCTTGATGGCATGGTAAAATACTAGCGCATTATAGTGGTGGCGCGAGTTATACATCCATAGCCTTTGCAGTGAACAATTGTCCTGCATAAACAATATTGCAGACCAAGGCAAAGATAAACTGTTTTTTGACAAAAATAATTTATGCTAATAAAAAATATATTTTAGATGGATATCACCTGATGTGTTTAGGCCGAAAATAATCCGCCATGAAGTTGATGATCACTAGGTGAAACTGAAATCACTCACGGGTGAATCGGCCGCGGGAGCAGACAGATGAATCGGCCGCAGCATTGTAAGCCGGTGCGGACGAGCAAATTGTCCTCCTCGTTGTAAGCCGATGCGGATGCGTGAACCGGTCGCGAGGGCGGGCGGGCGAGTCGTCTTTGGCGCTGTAATGCGATGCGGACGGGCGAGTCGGCCGGCGTGTTGATGTAAACCGGACCATGACACGCCTGTCCGTGAAGCCGCGCGGCACAGCCGAACGTGCATCCGTGGTATAACACCACCCCCTCTTTTTTTAATAGTCGCCCTACGTAAAAACATTACAGGCAGAGTAATTGTTTGTCGGATGAATTAACATGTACTGATAAAATACATAGGAAAAATAACACCTGGTATTTTTTTGTCGGATGATCGTGAATGTTGATTCTGAATAATACCAGACGCAGCTCCACGTGACCTCTCCTCCTTTGTCCCTTTCTTTTTCTTTGTCTTCATGTGATGAAGAAAACAACAGTAGCTTTTGATCTCCTCGTATAAGTAATGCATGTTGCTCACGTCCTCCACACCACATGGATGCAAACCAGAATACGAGGCCACCGTTGTCCCTCACCATCGCAGGAGCCTTTTGGATTTTTGTTTTTTAAAACTAAACTGGGGTACATGAACACATGGGAAGTAGCAGCAGCGTGTCCTCATAATGGCTGTACGTAGACTGGGGGAGAGCACTTTCAGGCAAACCGCAGTAGAGAAGCGGAGGCACGACAGATCACACACGGCCGGTTCAAAGCGGGCGCCTCAGCAGGAGAGGAGGCCACCGGCGGTTCAGCAGTCAGAAGCGGTGGGCGGCTCAAGACAGCAATCACGGCAGCGGCGACTTGGCTCAGCGCGGCAGCGGCTAAAAATGGGACCGTAACGGAGCAACGGAGGCGAGGCGACTTGGGGCCGCGGCGGTGACTCGCAGGTTGAGGTTGTCCTAGCGCGGGTGACAGCGGCTCAAGTTCAGAGGCAGCGGCAGCGGCTCACCGCAGTAGGTTACAATCATGGTGGCGGCGACTCGGCGCATGGTGATCCAAGCAGAGGTGGTCGGTGGAGGCCGGGCTTTTTAGAGGTGAGTCGCGGCGGTTCGGCATCGCAGGCTGGCGATGCAGTGAGTCATAACAGCGGTGGAGGTGACCCGGCTGGGGTGATTCGTAAATCGGCCGCAGTGATTCATAAACTGGCCGCGGCCAGCGTGATTCGGCCGAAGGTAAGGGCCGCAGCAGTGAAGGCGTCTGGCGGCTCATGGCGCGGGCAACGAGTAAGGCCGTGGCAGCGGCTCGAGGCAACGGAGTCCCGTGACTTGGCACGGGGCGGTTCAGCTCGGATGGGTGACTTGAGAATCCTGGTGGAAACAACTCAGACTCACCGCGACTTGAAGCTCTGGCCAAAGCAAAACCGGCGGGTGGCGGCTCGAAACCGAACCACGGCCGTACCCATTTCCGAGTCGTGGCCGGTTGACCAAACCGAGTCATGGTCTTCTTTCACTTTAGCTCCTCGTACTGGTACTAGTTGCTTGCCGGACAGATTTCTCCTCCTCCAAATCTGAGCTTTTACGTGGACAACATTCAAATGCTTGATGAACCACTTTATACGAACAACAGCACAAAAATAGTATGATCTTGACTACTAGATCGGTCTTGACCTGACGCTGACTCATATAATTTTTTGGCATGGACGGTAAGTGTATCAGATTAATCCTCGGAGTCGTTTGTCCGAGCGCAGCAAGTAAATAACCGATTTAGCCTTTGCTTTATCAAAGGATGCTTTGACATAATGATTGCTTCACATTGACATGACTTGCCGACTGATTCTTCCGTGGACTAGTACTCCCTCTTGCATATGTGTATCCAGCTTGATCCATTGGAGGAAAAACAAAGGACTGCGGCAATTAACCATGGCGCAGGATTGCTTCGCGTCGGTTTCAGTGTATCCGCCCCGTAATCCGAGTAGGAAAGCTGCAAACGGAAAGTTTAGTCTCGGTCTCGACGATTATTTTGGACAGCAGCAACGACGCACACAACCCTAATCTCTCAATCTTCAAACTCACATCTGCCAACCTCCAAATCAATCATAATTCTGAATATAAACCGGTGAACGTGCTGGCTTTGTCCAAGGTTGTCTCACGCCGGGTTATCCCGCGTGCTTTTCATGCTGGCGCTTTTTATCTGACATACCACGAGCTTCTCAATCCCTTAAAGAGATCCCTCCAAGAACTCAACACCACCGTGCGCAGGCCCCACGGTGGGCGCCAACTGTCGTGGAATTGTCACGACAAATGTCCTAGTGTGAGGACGTAGTCGTGAGGCCAACGCATCTATGTGGTAGCTTGAGAGGGGTTGAGCGGAATCGAGAGACGCAACACAAGACAAGGATTTAGACAGCTTCGGGCCCCGGGAAACATCATCCGGTAACAACCCTACATGCTGTTTGTGGCTAGGTCTCATTATCATCACGAGAGAGTCGCCGATAAACCAGCTCTTTGTGTCTAGCCCTAGAGATTGTTTCTTCTTGCTTGTCCCTCTTTGGGGAGCCCTGCCCCTCCTTATATAAGTTGAACGAGCGGGTTACATGTGGAGTCCTATTAGGATTAGGACTAGTCTACCTTCTAATACAAACCGTATACAAGTCCGGGTCTTAACTCCTTGTAAGATAATTAAATATTCCTTATGCCTTTCCTTGTAAACCGGCCCACCATAGTATAAACCGACCTTCTGGGCCTTGAGCCTTGTCATCCGTCTGGCCCGTCCGCCGGGTTACCTGTGAGTCGCCAAGTCTGGCCGGGTTATACTTCGTGCCGGGTTATGCCGCAGGGTATATCCTCGACACTACTCTTCCTGTGAATCAGCCATTTGGGTGGGAGGTTGAAAAATCTGGAGTGAAAACAAGGCCTTCAGAGCTGACAGTGCTACCTGTCGAAGCAGATCTCTTGTTGGGTCCTGATAGCTCCTCAGAGACGGATTCAGAGACAGATGACCAGTCCTATTCCCCCACCGAGGTGTATGCTCTAACTTGGCACGGTTATACTGCTCATATCATGCATATGGTGTCTTGCATTGCATAGTTTAGACATCATATACATAATATTCAACACCATGTTCTTAGTTCAAACATCATATCTAATGCCCTTTGTTTAGCATATAAATAACATATGTGAATTAAATTATGCGATCCTGATTACTTAGATAACATGTAGGTGAATTATGTCATGCGATCCTGTTTAGTTATTCATCATATCTTTGAATTATGTTATGCTATGCTATCCAGTTTAGATAGACATCATATATGTGGAATTATGTCATGCTATCCATTTTAGTTAAACAATATACATGTCAACTATTTCATGCCCTGTTTTTTTCCACACTATCTATTGCATCTGTCTCTCATACAATGTCTGTACATTCAACTATGTTTCCTGTTTATCAGCCATTTGAATTGGAGCGGGTGATGCCAGCATCTAGCGGACTAAAAACATAGTCTTCAAATAAAATAGTGCTACCTCTTGGTGGAGATAGCACCCCGGTTGTACATGCACGAGAACCAGCCCTACCACACATAACCCAAACTCTCGCAGATTGTACCCCTACTGCGATGGACAGAGAACCAGCTTCACCCAATCTAACCCCAACCCCAGCAGATAGTAACCCAGTTCCTGTTGACACAGCACCATCTCCACCACAGAGCTCCCAAACAAGAGCAATTAGTAAGGCAGCTCCAGTGCCCAAAGGGCCAGTACTACCACGGCAAACCCCAACTCCACCAGTTAGTACGCCTATTCCTGTGGAGGAAGCACAACCAGCTAGTCGTAGTTTAGCATCTATCGCATTTGATGTTGTTAAATCGTATGTGCGTATCTTCCCATCTTGGAAATATTATACTGAAGATGAAGGAAAATGCCAGTTGTAGGTGTTTGTCCAGGAGTTATGTGTAAGTAATGTTATTCATGGCAATTACTTTGCTTTGTCCCATACATCCTACCTCCATGATGATTATAATACAACAAATTTTCCCATTTTTCTCTATAGAGAAGGACCGATTTGGAAACTCAGGATGAGGTAACTTGTGCTAATACCTCTGCTATCTTCAAGAATGCTTGGTTGCAGTATCGTAATTACCTGAAGAAAACGTACTTCACCGGCAAAGAAACTCATCAAATTCCCTTACGTTCTCCTGAGACACATTTACTGGACGATGACTGGGAATGCCTTGTTCTATACTGGTCCCGAACCAAGAATGTGGTAAGGTCCATGAGCTCATTTTCTATTTTTAAGTACTATATTCTTGCGTCTTATTGTACTCTGTTCATGTAGAACAAGTGCCTAAACCTGAAGAACAACTGTTCTAATTTAAGATTCCATTGCTATCATAGTTTTAAAAAGCGCTAGGCGTTAATTGTGCGTTTTGCCATCGCCTTGCGCTTTACTGACCAAAGCGCATGCTTATGCGCAATTATGCACAGATTAAGCGTAGTTATGCGCAATGCGTTTCGCCAACGCCTAGAGCCTAGGCGCGCTTAAGCGCTCGCTTAGGCGCACCTTTTTTAACTATGATTGCTATCGTGCATACTGCTTTGCTCTTGTATCACTATATTTACTCATACAAACTTATTTTTAAATTGAAGGATCCAATCGAAACTCCAATGGCACAGCAGGTATGTTCACACATGTTTCTTTAACAGGCTTGCTCTTATCAATAGCTCTGTTGATTTCAATTTCAATTGTGTATACAGTTGACTTCTCATATCATGCACATTACTAGCATCACAACAGAGCCAATAGTGTTGTTGTACATGTAGACCCGTGGTATCCATCTGAAATCTTGTTGTGCCGTGTAGTTTCCCACGCTTTGTATTCTTTCACTCCTGCTTTGTCTTGAACTGATATGATTTGAACCGTGTCTCTATTTTGATTTGGCAAGACAATGCAGTGACCATAGGACATAGATATATGTTTGTTTGATGCTTTTATTATGTACTAGTACTTGGCAATAGAAGACTTGGTAGTTTAATCCTGTCCACCTTACTAATGAACTGGTTCACCGAATGAGTTTCATATACTAGTACATGCTAAACCTGTTATGTGTCTGCTTGTTTCTTCTTTTAGAATGCTGATAGAATATTGGGAAGAGTGCCTTATTAAGCAATTATAAAGGAAGTAATGCAGATAAGGTTTAGGATAGTGACACATCCTTGTTGGTCTCCAACAAAGCTGATAACAGCTAAGGAAGACTATCTCGAAGACAGTGAGACAACCCCAATATCCTGTCTTGGTTTAGTGTTCGAGTTACTGGCCACTACCGCTTGCACAAGCTATTCAAACTCACTGTCTGAATCAGTTCAGTTTCTTGAGTCTCCACTACAAGCTGAAAGACATCGATCAGCTGTGCTGCGACAAGAAGCGGAAGGACTGCGGAAGTCCCTGGAGCATTCGGATGCATACTTTCTGGTGCAACAGCAAGCGTTGGAGGATTTTAGCGCCAAACAGGACAAAGCTAATAAGCTTGCTAAGCTTATTGCCAGCATGATGGATACCACGTTTCTTGAGCTCTTCTGAAGTTGTTTCAGTTATGCTCTTGTTTTGCTGCCGCGTTTATTTGCATTGGTGGCCAATTTTGACGGCCAGTGTATGTAATATGCTGCTTTGTTCCCTATATTTGCACTGGTGGCGAACTTTGATGCAAAGTGGATGTAATATGTGTAATAGCGATAATAGGCTAGCGTTAATTGCTTGCTTATTTATTTCCTTATTGTCTTGTTTAGTTGTTTTCTTGTAGTCAATGCAGTTCTTTTTCTGTGTTTTTCTAGTGGCCACAATAACCTATTTTTGGAAACTAGGCCAAAATAATCATGGCAACACACGGACTGTTATAACCATGGGCCTCCTGCGGGCCGTATGATCCATGGGCCTTCTACGGGCCGTAGGATCCATTGGCCTTCCATACGGACCGTAGGATCCATGGGCCTTCTGCGGGTCGTACGATCCATGGGCCTTTTACGAGCCGTAGGATCCATGGGCCTTCTACGGGGCGTATCATCATTTCGCCAATCATGGGCCGTACTATTCATGGACAATAACGGGCCATTAATAGGCCGTATTTGATAACTCTATGAAAATAGCCCAACGGTTTTTTTTTCAACATGAAAACGGCCCAACGTATTAACGGGCCACAAACGGGCCGACTGTAACCACGGGCTGAATTTGGCCCACAAGCAGAAAATGACAGTAACGGGCCGTAAGTAACCAAATGCTCGAAATGAGCCCAAGAATAAATGGGCCCTGAGAAGGCCGAAAGATAACATGGGCTGGAAACGGCCCAACGGAATAATGGGCCGTTAATGAGTATAAAGTGATACACTGTTCATTACGGGCCAGTTTTACCACGGGCCGTTAAGGGGCTGAGGGTTACTAAGGGCCTCATATGGGCCGAAAGACGTCATGGGCCATACATGGGCCGGAAGTTAAAACGGGTTGGAATTATATTGGATAGCCCAGATGACGCTACTGGGCCTAATTCGGATAGGCCGTAAACGGGCCCTGGGATAGCGGGCTGTAAATGGGCTATATGCGAATAGGCCGTTAACAGGCTTGCCGTGGGCCGGCCCACCACCTTTTGACCAAGTCAAACGGGCCGACCTTTTCACAGGAATGGGCCTCTGTTGGGCCATGCCACGTGTCGACGTATCATAGGTGCTTTGGGTCCAATGAGTGGATGACATCTGTCCCAACGGTGAGCCGACACGTGTTTCCTCTAGCCAATGATGATTTTACACGTGGAAAATCCTCATTGGTCGGGGCTGTTAACGGGTTATCGGATCCAAAACCGGACCCGATAGCTTAACGGCGTTCTGTTACGGTGGATGCCACGTGTCGGTCACCCTTGACGAAAGCACTTCTGTGACACACGATTTATCGTCATGGAAGTGGACACTTCCGTGATGATAATTTTGGTAATGTCATGGAACACTTCTACGACAGCACAGGTATGACTATCTTGATTCTGTCATAAATTTGTCATGGATGTACATGCATGACAAAAAACGTTACCTACTTTGACAAACACGTATCATCATGGAAGTGTATTTTTTTGTAGTGTATACCATGCTCCATTAAAAAGAAACTATGTTAGAACTGCTTTTATGTGATCTTGGAGCCGGTGTTAGTGTTATGCCTCTATCTTTGTATCGTAGACTTGATTTGAATAAGTTGACACCTACTGAAATATCCTTGCAAATGGTTGCAAATGGCCGATAAATCAACTGCTATACCTGTCGGTATTTGTGAGGATGTGCCTGTTGTGGTTACAAACGTTACTATTTTAACGGACTTTGTTATTCTTGATATTCCCGAGGATGATAGTATGTCTATTATTCTTGGAAGACCCTTTTTGAATACTGCAGGGGCTGTTATTGATTGCAACAAGGGCAATGTCACTTTTCATGTTAATGGTAATGAGCATACGGTACACTTTTCGAGGAAACAACCTCAAGTTCATAGTATAAACTCTATTGGAAAAATTCCATCAATTATTTTTGGAGGTTTTGAATTTCCTCTACCTACTGTCAGGAAGAAATATGATATTCTTATTATTGGGGACATGTATATCCCCGTTGAGGTAACCTAGTGCTATTCGAAAATTCTCCGGTTTCATGTGATTCGGAATGAGTTTGTTAACAAGACTTGATCAACCTTGTTAGTGGATTCCTTTTGATGAACATGAGATGGATGGAGTTAGAAAGCATAACCTTCTGTACCCTCCTTTTACTTTCTGTTATCTAGATTAAATAAAGCAAAAATAGTATTTTCTGTCTGTTTTCTGAATTATCCATGCAATAAAAAATACCCTGAAAATAAAAGTTCTCCAAATGCCCTGAAATTGAAATATGATTTTTTCTGGAATATTTGAGAATATCTGGCACTGAGAACACAGCAGGGGAGCAAGCACCTGGCCACGAGGGTCCAGGGCGCGCCCCCCTGCCTCGTGGGCCCACGGTGGCTCCCCTCCACTTATTCCATCCACCACACACTCCTTCTTCCTCCCTAAAAAATCACCAGCCAGCTCAAGCATGAGTTCTAGCTCATCTTGCTACCATTTTCGATCTCCTTGCTCAAAGCTCCACTCACAAAACTGCTTTGGGGGATTGTTCTTTGGTATGTGACTCCACCAATGGTCCAATTAGTTTTTGTTCTAGTGCTTTATTCATTGCAAATTTTTGCTGCCTAGGTGACCCTGTTCTTGAGCTTGCATGTCAAATTTATTTGGTCCCAAGTAGTTCTAATGCATGATATAGTCTCTAGGCACTTGTGGGAGTAGTTGCTATCAATTTTGTTGAGCTTGGTTCACTTTTATTTGAAGTTACTAAAAATTTCAGAAATTTTTCAGAGAACGAAATATGTTTAGGAAAATGTACCAAGGAGGTTCTTCAAGGAAGCAAGGACCCAGACCTGCAATACGTGAGCCGGACCATGAACCACCAAGAGAAGCTCAAGTGCGGCCTTGTGAATGGCCGTCTGAAAACTTCATGCTCCGAGCAGGAATTAAGGAGGAATTTGAGGCATATGTGCGTAACGCTGATTTGGAGGGCTTCATGTCAGATAAGTGCCTCCAACACTATTACCTTACTGATTCCTTTGTGAGAAGATTTAGATTTTCATCTTCACGCAACTACCACACGGTCTTGTTTGATCTTTATGATCAATCCTATAACATGGACCTAGAGGATTTTAGCACTGCTTGTAAACTCCCGCAATGGGGTAGTCCTAGTGAACCTCGCAAATCTGAGTTTAGAGACTTTCTTGCTAGTATCACAGTGGGGGAATCTAGAGAAATAACACAAGCTACCATAGGGAGCATTCATTTTCCTGCTATACATTATTTTGCTCTCTTCATAGGTAGATGCATAAATGGTAAGGATGAAGCTTGCCACATGTGTGTTCCTGATCTCAACGTTCTCAGGAGTGCTGTGTTAGGAGATAAACAATATAACTTGGGGGATATTGTTGCGCGTAGGTTGCATAATAACAGTATAAATGGAGATTTGTTTGGTGGAATTTATGAAACCCGCTTTGCTAATTATCTTGAGATACCTATTCGTGATTATGATATGGAATTGCCTCCTGCTTGTCTAGATTTTAATGCCATCAGTTTGTTGAGAGGAATGAACCGCCTCTCCAGTACCGAATAATCTTTGAAAGGCGTCACACTGTCAATATTGTTCTCCCCGCTCCTACTTTCTTTGACTTTCAGGCAAAAGGGAGATATATTATAACCAGGGAGGAGGCGAACGAGTATAAGAGGAGGACTGAGGCATCTCGCCTCCAAGCGGCAGCTCATGAGGCAATAGCTGTTGTATCACAATACAACCCCAACTACAACTTTGGATATCCGCCAGGCCAGCCGTGGCAGTAGACCAACTTAGGCCAAAAGCCTAAGCTTGGGGGAGTACGTATTTCTCACCGACATTACATTCATATTCACACACTCATGCTAGTTGTCGGTGCTCATACTTTTTCATTGTACTATCCATGCTAGTTTATTTACCTTTTTATGCTTTCTTCTTGTGTGTTTGAAAAACCTTAAGAAAAACCAAAAAAATTAGTTGTAGCTTTTAGCTAGTTTACTTTCCATGCTTGTAGTAGTAGTAATTAAAAGAAAACCCAAAAAGATTTCCTGTTCTTCTTTTGCTTGTTGGGAGCTTTCCCGTGTAAATAGTTTTATTTCTTTTCTTGTTCTTTGGGGTCGATAAGAGAAGACTATGATGAAAATGTTGAAGTGGCTCTTATATGCATTATTGTTAATTTAACTAAGAGCCCATATTGCCTGGTCTTCTCCTATTTATTGAATGCTTGCAGATTCCAGCTTAGTCCAATGCACGTGCACTATTAATTATTATACACATCGTTCGGTCGTGCAAGTGAAAGGCAATAATGATGATATATGATGGACTGTTTGAGATGAGAGAAGCTGGTATGAACTCGACCTCTCTTGTTTTTGTAAATATGATTAGTTCATCGTTCCTGATTCAGCCTATTATGAATAAACATATTTGCAATGACAATTAGAGATTATAGTTGTGTATGCCATGCTTAATTAGCTAGGAGTTTATAATTGTTTACCTTGCGTGCCAACATGCTATTAAAATGGTTGTGATGTGGTATAGTAGGGTGGTATCCTCCTTTGAATGATTCAGTGACTCGACTTGGCACATGTTCACACATGTAGTTGAAACAAATCAACATAGCCTTCACGGTATTTATGTTCATGGTGGATTATATCCTACTCATGCTTGCACTCAATGTTTATTAATCTTAATGCATGTTCATGACTGTTGTCGCTCTCTAGTTGGTCGCTTCCCAGTCTTTTTCTAGCCTTCACTTGTACTAAGCGGGAATACTGCTTGTGCATCCAATCCCTTAAACCCCAAAGTTATTCCATATGAGTCCACCATACCTTCCTATATACGGTATCTACCTGCCGTGCCAAACTCTAAACCTTCAAATGAAATTCTGTTTTGTATGCTCGAATAGCTCATGTATCAACTAGGGCTGTCTGTATCTTCCATGCTAGGCGGGTTATTCTCAAGAGGAGTGGACTCCGCTCCTCACTCACGAGAAAATGGCTGGTCACCGGGATGCCCAGTCCCATGCTCTAAGCAAACCAAATCAAAATAATTGCAAACAAAACTCCCCCAGGACTGTTGCTAGTTGGAAGCACCCGTTGTTTCAGACAAGCCATGGATTGATGTTTGTTGGTGGAGGGGGAGTATAAACTTTACCATTCTGCTTGGGAACCGCCTATAATGTGTGTAGCATGGAAGATATCGAGATCTCTCGGTTGTTATGTTGACAATGAAAGTATGCCGCTCAAAATATTACTTATCTCTATTTCAAAATCGAGCTCTGGCACCTCTACAAATCCCTGCTTCCCTCTGCGAAGGGCCTATCTATTTACTTTTATGTTGAGTCATCACCCTCTTATTAAAAAGCACCAGCTGGAGAGCATCGCTGTCATTTGCATCCATTACTATTAATTTATATTGAGTATGACTGGATCTGTTTTACCATGAATTACAATGTTTAGTCAGTCCTTGATCTTTAAAGGTGCTCTGCATTTATGTTTTGCGGTCTCAGAAAGGGCTAGCGAGATACCATCTTGTTATATCATATTATGATTGTTTTGAGAAAGTGTTGTCATCCAAGATTTATTATTATTGCTCGCTAGTTGATTATGCCATTGATATGAGTAAACATGATACCTAAGTGTTATTGTGAATATGGTTAGTTCATAATCTTTGCTGAAAACTTGAATGCTGGCTTTACATATTTACAACAGCAAGAGCAAACAGAGTTTGTAAAAGTTTTTGTTTATCACTTTCAGTTTATCAACTGAATTGCTTGAGGACAAGCAAAAGTTTAAGCTTGGGGGAGTTGATACGTCTCCAACGTATCTACTTTTCCAAACACTTTTGCCCTTGTTTTGGACTCTAACTTGCATGATTTGAATGGAACTAACCCGGACTGACGCTGTTTTCAGCAGAATTGCCATGGTGTTGTTTTTGTGCAGAAATAAAAGTTCTCGGAATGACCTAAAACTTCACGAAGATTATGTTTGGAAATAATAAAAAATACTGGCAAAAGAATCAAGGCCAGGGGCCCACACCCTATCCATGAGGGTGGGGGCGCGCCTACCCCCTGGGCGCGCCCCCCTGCCTCGTGGGCCCCCTGGTGCTCCACGGACCTCAACTCCAACTCTATATATTCACGTCCGGGGAGAAAAAAAATCTGAGAGAAGGATTCATCGCGTTTTACGATACGGAGCCGCCGCCAAGCCCTAATCTATCTCGGGAGGGCTGATCTGGAGTCCGTTCAGGGCTCCGGAGAGGGGAATCCGTCGCTGTCGTCATCATCAACCATCCTCCATCACCAATTTCATGATGCTCACCGCCGTGCGTGAGTAATTCCATCGTAGGTTTGCTGGACGGTGATGGGTTGGATGAGATTTATCATGTAGTCGAGTTAGTTTTGTTAGGGTTTGATCCCTAGTATCCACTATGTTCTTAGATTGATGTTGCTATGACTTTGCTATGCTTAATGCTTGTCACTAGGGCCCGAGTGCCATGATTTCAGATCTGAACCTATTATGTTTTCATGAATATATGTGAGTTCTTGATCCTATCTTGCAAGTCTATAGTCACCTACTATGTGTTATGATCCGGCAACCCCGAAGTGACAATAATCGGGACCACTCCTGGTGATGACCTAGTTTCAGGAGTTCATGTATTCACTATGTGTTAATGCTTTGGTCCGGCACTCTATTAAAAGGAGGCCTTAATATCCCTTAGTTTCCAATAGGACCCCGCTGCCACGGGAGGGTAGGACAAAAGATGTCATGCAAGTTCTTTTCCATAAGCACGTATGACTATATTCGGAATACATGCCTACATTACATTGATGAACTGGAGCTAGTTCTGTGTCACCCTATGTTATAACTGTTACATGAATAATCGCATCCGGCATAATTATCCATCACCGATCCAATGCCTATGAGCTTTTCACATATTGTTATCTGCTTAGTTACTTTTCCTTTGCCACTGTTACAATCACTACAATACTACTACTTTTACTTTTGCTACCATTACCGTTACTTCCATACTACTTTGCTACTAAATACTTTGTTGCAGATATTAAGTTATCCAGGTGTGGTTGAATTGACAACTCGGCTGCTAATACTTGAGAATATTCTTTGGCTCCCCTTGTGTCGAATCAATAAATTTGGGTTGAATACTCTACCCTCGAAAACTGTTGCGATCCCCTATACTTGTGGGTTATCAGGGGCATGGGAAACATCCCCTCTAATCCCTAGGGCGCAGCTAAGGGGGAGAGGACTTGGACTCCAAGTCCAATCCTATTCCTACTAGTAGAAAGCCCGTGCGTTGCCACGGGCCTTTTTTCTGTTTGCACATATATAAATATAATGCATATAGTTCAGGCTGCCGTAAGCCCATCATAGTTCCCCATAAAAACAATAAATATATAATGCATATAAAAATTTACATGTATAGAAAAGATAGCCTACAACAATTGAAAAATAATTGAAATCCACTCCACTTGAATGTAATTTGACGATGTGCATACATAAGGAGCAATGATCCAAATAGTTTTCTTTTACAAACTAAGTTCTACTTGATGCATTTGAAATATTCCCGTACAACATCAGGAATATTGTCTTTAGCTTCGTTCACACGATACTACAACAAGTACAATATTTTTTTCATTCTCGGCTCATAACCAAGTTGCACGAGCAATGTTATCATGAAGATTTCACGTGGAAGATTTAAGAATGTGCAAGCTGCACGAGCAATGTTAGCATGATGTCTCCATTCATATATCTACAAATAACAATTCTCTCCATCCTCGTCTTTCTTTTGGCGATCATTGTATATCCTTAACCATCATCTCCTTGTAAAACACGGAGCTGCATATCCCTCCTCCCCCATTCACCTCTATTCTCTTCATTCGTCTAACTCTAGTATTATTGTTGCTTCAAAACTTCTTCTCTCCTTACCATCCTTTGAGATCATTTTTCAACCTTAGCTGATCAATGAAATAGCCCTCATGTACCATGATTTGTTGGCATAGCATATTAACGTATGCTTCTAAAATGAAATGGTTCTCGCCTACTCCAAGAGATGATGGCATATTAATTTCTTATCTACAAAAAATGAAGATGCACGAAGTGCAATGTCAATGTTTGCCTCTCCTTATTCTTTGATCGCAACAAAGTTAACATTTTTGTGGCTACAAGCAACATAAAGAAAAACAAATATTGCATGTAGCAAAAGAATCAAATTATATTAAATAGTATAATGCTTCTGTGGTCGCAAGAAATGTCAGTAAAGCAAATACGGTGTATGGGTGAGAAAATGGATCTCCTAATTATCAAAGGTTCCAATCAACATCAGCGGACCCCATACATGAGTTAGCGCGTTGCATGTTGATTTGGCACTTGAACAAGACATGGTGTTACTACTTTTTAGTTCTTTAGACAATTCTTCGAAGGACAACTCCATCCTCCTTCATGCAATTCTGAAACCAGAACCAAAAGAAGATTAGAATTTAGAAACTAATATTTTTTTGAGAGAACAGTGTATGGTATGCGTAAAATATTATGTATGCCAATGACATTACAACATGTATTAAGAATCAAGTGACGTTGTATATCAAAACTGTATCTCTGTGAAAAGTTTCATGTGGAGCATACTATTAGCCTGAAGGAATTCAACAATCAAAGCTTCAAAATCATAACAAAATAGTAGGAATTCAACAACGTTCATGATTCCGTAGAGGTTCTGGAATGGACACGATGCAAAACCAAAAGGGCAAGCAACTATAGTAGTTTGTATGAAAATTATTACCATCAGGAAAGAACAATTTTCATGAAATAAAAATCCTTTTGGAGGTACTGACATGCACTTTACTATTAACCTAAAAAACATCCACTTTACTGAGGTATGAAAAATTATGATACTGCAATAAAACTCTACAATTGAGTAGAAAATGACCAAAAAGGAGCTCAAATCTCTAGTGGCTGAGTTTAGACCATCCTGCTGCTATACAACTTCATGCCACCAACATCCCTGCCACAATCGTGTCCTCATCTGATGGATGGTCATAATTCACACCGTAGCGAACAGTCTGTACAAATCAGAGAACTTCAAATACTTCTGTAACTCCAAAAATTCTGAAAAATTTGGACAACCTGGGAAATTTGTATATCAATCTTGTGTAAAAAATTCAGATCAAAAGCACGCTTCTATGAATTATGAAAATTATTTTGCTAGGTGCAAAAGTTTCTGTTTTTCAGCAAGATCAAATCAACTATCACCGTAAGCCATCCCAAAGGTCTTACTTGGCACAAACACTAATTAAAATAGAAAACACATATAAATAGAGGCTAGATGAATTATTTATTGAAAAACAGAACCAAAAAATCAAGAACAAAAATAAAATTGGGTTGCCTCCCAACAAGCGCTATTGTTTAACGCCCTTAGCTGGGCATAAAACATGGATCTAGGTATTGTCATCTTTGGTATGCAATCCATCGATTACACACCTATAATCCTTAGGAAATTCTTTGGTTTTATCAATGATCAAACTCCTAGGCAAGAAATCAAGAAATTCACTTGTGGCAATTGGTTCCTTAATAATATCAAAAAGGTTAGAGCGAACACTTATTGTTTTGAGATCTTCGTTACCTTTACTAGAAGATTCATCCTTCTTCTTAGGAACATAAAAAAACTTTGTAGCCTTAGTGGAAGGAAAATCTTGAGTCATTTTAGCGGAGGAAAAAGCGGAACCTAAGTTGGTAATAATATCTTCTAGTTTACCAATTCTAGCAGAATCTAGATCTATCTTTTCATTAACTATGGGTTCCTTTTCCCTAAGATTCTTTAAAGTAACTCCTACCTTAGATCCATATTGAGTAATATGATTATGAATCTTTTATCCAAATTTTCAATCAATTCTATGGTAGCAATTTTATTCTCAATAATATCAAGCCTTTGCATCACATGTTCCAAGGTTAAAATAGTTCCGTTGATCATAAGAGGTGGTGGGCCTAACAAATCTATCATAGCATTATAAGATCAAAAGTATGGCTCCCCATGAAATCCCCCCCGGTAATGGTATCTAGAACATATCTATTCCTAGGAGTAATGCCCACATAAAAATTGCGAAGGAGAACGACAGTAGATTGCTTTCGAGTAGATCTATTCTGAGCATTGCAAATTCTATACCAAGCATCCTTTAAATTTCCCCCCTCCCTTTGCTTAAAATTAAGGGCTTCATTCTCGGGAGTGCTAACAATGATGGGAGGACTAGCCATGAAAGCAATACAAGCAATCTAACACACGAGCAAACAAAAAGCAAACGAGAAGACGAACGAAAGAAGGGCGAAAGAAAAAGGCAAATCTTTCGGAAATCATTTTAGAAGTGGGGGAGCGGAAAACGAGAGGCAAATGGCGAATAATGTAATGCAAGAGAAGAGAGTTTTATGATGGGTACTCGGTATGTCTTGACTTGGCGTAGATCTCCCCGGCAACAGTGCCAGAAATTCTTCCCGCTACTTCTTGAGCTTGCGTTGGTTTTTCCCTTGAAGAGGAAAGGGTGATGCAGCAAAGTAGAGATAAGTATTTCCCTCAGTTTGAGAACCAAGGTATCAATCCAGTAGGATAAGAACGCACAAATCACCAATACCTGCACAAACAATCAAACACTTGCACCCAATGCGATAAAGGGGTTATCAATCCCTTCACGGACACTTGCAAAAGCGAGATCTGATAGAGATAGATAAATAAAACTAAACAAAAGATAAAATATTTTTGGGTTTTTTGGTTTATAGATCTGAAAATAAAAGATTGCAAAATAGTATATCGGAAACTAATATGATGGAAAAGCGCAAAGTTATGACGATATCCAAGGCAATGATTATGCAATATAGGCATCACATCCGTGTCAAGTAGACCAACTCCTGCCTGCATCTACTACTATTACTCCACACATCGACCGACTCCTACCTGCATCTAGAGTATTAAGGTCATAAAGAACAGAGAAACGCATTAAGTAAGATGACATGATGTAGCGGAATTAACTCAAGCAATACGATGAAAACCCCATCTTTTTATCCTCGATGGCAATAATGCAATACGTGTCTCGCTACCCCTACTTTGTCACTGGGTGAAATCACGCAAGATTGAACCCAAAGCTAAGCACCTCTCCCATTGCAAGAAAAACCAATCTAGTTGGCCAAACAAAACCAATAATTCGAAGAGAAATACAAAGATACGATATCATGCATATAAGAACTCAGAGGAGATTCAAATAATATTCATAGATAAGCTGATCATAAATCCACAATTCATCGGATCTCGACAAACACACCGCAAAAGAGTATTATATCGGATAGATCTCCAAGAACATCGAGGAGAACATGGTATTGAGAATCAAAGAGAGAGAAGAAGCCATCTAGCTACTAGCTATGGACCCGTAGGTCTGAGGTGGACTACTCACGCTTCATCGGAAGGGTAATAGAGTTGATGTAGATGCCCTCCGTGATCGAATCCTCCTCCGGCAGGATGCCGGAAAAGGCCCCAAGATGGGATCTCACGGGAACAGAAGGTTGCGGTGGTGGAAAAGTGTTTTCGTGGATGCTTCTGGTGGTTTGGGAATATATGTGAATATATAGGAGGCAGAACTAGGTTAGGGGGTTATGAGGGGCCCACAAGGTAGGGGGGCTACGCCCTACCCCCTGGGCGCGCCCTCCACCCTTGTCGCCGCCTCGTGGCTCTTCTGACTTGAACTCCAAGTCTCCTGGGTGTCTTCTGGTCCAAGAAAAATCATCGTGAAGTTTTATTCCGTTTGGACTCCATTTAGTATTCCTTTTCTGCGAAGCTCAAAAACAAGGAAAAAACAGAAACTGACACTGGGCTCTAGGTTAATATGTTAGTCCCAGAAATATATAAAATAGCATATTAATGCATATAAAACATCCAAAACAAATAATACAATAGCATGGAACAATAAAAAATTATAGATACGTTGGAGATGTATCAATCAACTATCCAGTTCCGGTTAGGAGACTTGATCAATTTTGCCTACACTGAACTTAAAGCCGTCACCGGTATATCACTTTACTATGCAACATGGTAGTCATAGATGTAGTTGCAAAGATCTGAATGATTACATGTTTTAGCAATTGAATTTCAGTTTCGGTACTATTAAGAAGTACTTTCTCAACAGTACTAAATGATCCTTTACTCGGAGGTCAAACGCATGGCATTGCTCTGAAGTATGCAGGTGTGTCATCAATTAATCTTAACACAAGCATCTAAAATAAAGCATGACAATTACCAAACACATATTGCCCATTTTGTTGTGTAATAGGCATGACATTGATGGTAAATCAGATGGGAGGAAAAGCGTCTGCTCAAGTAAAATCGTTTCCATCAACCTTCACCATAGTATTAGTATGTATCGTTCAACATCAAAAGCAGTATTTTCCTATGGAGTGAGACAACTCTCAAATGTGTCCATAAAAGGCTAGCAAGCAGGAATCAAAACGACGATTATCTTACCAAAATTATGCACTTCCAATGTGCTTGAACCTGAGATCTCCGTGGGAGACACCGTGGCAAATGCGTGCCCGTGCAACCACCTAGCGACGTACACACCATCCAAACTATCAGTCTGCATGATGCCAAGGCGAGAAAGTAACATCGCCTCCACCATGTCTTCGACATTCATGCTCTGCTCCGCTGCTGTATCAATGGCCATGGCAACATAATATTTGTATCAATGACATGCTTTCATGCTTTGCTCCCCTGCTCTGTCAATGATTTAGTTGGAGTCCCTTCTTTGATTCTCGAGGCACTAACGAGGCAACGACCATGGACACCCTTCTGGGAGAGACTTCCAGCAGAATGGATGCCTAACACACGGCTGGCAGCAACACCCTTCAGCATGCAATATCATTTCTTCAGCCTACCACGGCGGCGGCCTTTCGAATTTCAAATGTTGTCCAAAAACTTTGAATCATAGGAACTATCATTTTTGGAAACACACTACGCACTGAAACCAGTACACATGTGGCAGCTGGAATGTTTGTAACAAAATAATGTTGTAGCTAAAAGCATTTCTAGCGAACTAAAGGAACAACCACTAGTGCTGATTTTACGGACACATACTAATGCAGATTATTGTATGAACAAGCCCTAAACTATGTGCCTGTAGTTTCAGTTTAATATCACTTGACACCAAAGATGTCTGTGATCAGAAGGATAGATGGACACGCATACTTACTACTTAGTGTTTATTCCACATCGGTTTGTGATAAATGAAAGGTGTTAACCGAGCATAATGTGCACATGAACTGCACTGTTAATTCACTTCCAATAAAGCCAGTGATTTTTCAGCAAAAATCAGCTGGCTTTATTGGAAGCTATTAGATATGTCTAGTGTTGATCGGTCCTACTGTGGCCTTAAGACAGGAAGTAGACATCCAGCCAAAAACATATCACCGGTTATTGGTAGATATCATAAGGTGCAGGATCTAGCCATTGTATTGACATGTATTTTTTAACTCCATGAAAACTTTCCGCTGGTGGCTGCCCATGCCGTTCTCTTCTCTAGCCGTGCTGGTGCTAAAAGAGTTCCTCAGACATGCTGGTGAAAAACGTGATTTGGCTGTTGATGTCACAAACTACGTACCTGATAACCCACAAGTATAGGGGATCAATTGTAGCCTCTTTCAATAAGTAAGAGTGTCGAACCAACGAGGAGCTAAAGGTAGAACAAATATTCCCTCAAGTTCTATCGACCACCGATACAACTCTACGCACGCTTAGCGTTCACTTTACCTAAAACAAGTATGAAACTAGAAGTACTTTGTAGGTGTTTTTGGATAGGTTTGAAAGATAATAAAGAGCGCGTAAATAAAAGCTAGGGGCTGTTTAGATAAAGACACAACTAAATTAGTTTTAGTAAAGAGCTTTTTGTCACGAGAAAGTTATTTGTCCCTAGGCAATCGATAAGTAGACCGGTAATCACTATTGCAATTTTATTTGAGGGAGAGGCATAAGCTAACATACTTTCTCTACTTGGATCATATGCACTTATGATTGGAACTCTAGCAAGCATCCGCAACTACTAAAGATCATTAAGGTAAAACCCAACCATAGCATTAAAGCATCAAGTCCTCTTTATCCCATACGCAACAACCCCCTTACTCGGGTTTGTGTTTCAGTCACTCACGCAACCCACTATAAGCGAATCATGAACGTATTCCAACACCCTACAGCGGGAATCCTTCACGCTTGCGTGACATGGAGAGCACCATAGGACAGCACCAATAATAAAACATGCAACTCAAACCAATCTTGATCATCAAATAACCCATAGGAAAAAACGGATCTACTAAAACATCATAGGATAGCCATACATCATTGGGAAATAATATATAGCGTTGAGCACCATGTTTAAGTAGAGATTACAGCAGGTAAGAGAGAGGTTACACCGCTGCATAAAGGGGGGAAGAGTTGGTGATGATGGCGGTGAAGTTGTTGGTGAAGATTGCGGTGATGATGATGGCCACGGCAGCGTTCCGGCGCCACCGGAAGAGAGGGGGAGAGAGGCCCCCTTCTTCTCATTCTTCCTTGACCTCCTCCCTAGATGGGAGAAGGGTTTCCCATCTGGTCCTTGGTCTCCATGGCGTGGGAGGGGCGAGAGCCCCTCCGAGATTGGACCTGTCTCTCTCTGTTTCTGCTTCTTTCTGTTTCTGCGTTTTTTCTCTGCTGCCCTTTCACCGTTTCTTTTATATCCGGAGATCCGTAACTCCGATTGGGTTGAATCTTTCGCCCAGATTTTTCTCACAAAATTAGCTTTCTTGCGGCAAAAGAAGAGCGTCAACCGCCTTACGGGGTGCCCACAAGGGTCCAGGGCGCGCCTCCTGCCTCGTGGCCCCCTCGGGCACCGTATCGCGTTGATTTTACTTCCCAAAAATCATAAATATTCCAAAATAATTCTCTGTCCGTTTTTATCCCGTTTGGACTCCGTTTGATATTGGGTTTCTGCAAAACATAAAACATGCAACAAACAGGAATTGGCACTGGGCACTAGATCAATATGTTAGTCCCAAAAATAATATAAAAAGTTGCCAAAAGTATATGAAAGTTGAATAATATTGGCATGGAACAATAAAAAAATTATAGATACGACGGAGACGTATCAGCATCCCCAAGCTTAATTCCTGCTTGTCCTCGAGTAGGTAAATGATAAAAAAGATAATTTTTGATGTGGAATGCTACCTAGCATAATCTTGATCATATGTCTAATCATGGCATGAATATTAAGACACGAGTGATTCAAAGCAATAGTCTATCATTTGACATTAAGACAATAATACTTCAAGCCTACTAATAAAGCAATCATGTCTTTTAAAAATAACATGGCCGAAGAAAGTTATCCCTACAAAATCATATAGTCTGGCTATGCTCCATCTTCACCACACAAAATATTCAAATCATGCATAACCCCGATGACAAGCCAAGCAATTGTTTCATACTTTTGACGTTCTCAAACCTTTTCAACTTTCACGCAATACATGAGCGTGAGCCATGGACATAGCACTATAGGTGGAATAGAATATGATGGTGGAGGTTGTGTGGAGAAGACAAAAAGGAGAAAGTCTCACATCGACACGGCTAATCAACGGGCTATGGAGATGCCCATCAATTGATGTCAATGTGAGGAGTAGGGATTGCCATGCAACGGATGCACTAAGAGCTATAAGTGTATGAAAGCTCAGACTGAAAACTAAGTGGGTGTGCATCCAACTTGCTTGCTCATGAAGACCTCGGGCGTTTGAGGAAGCCCATCATCGGAATATACAAGCCAAGTTCTATAATGAAAAATTCCCACTAGTATATGAAAGTGATAACTCAAGAGACTCTCTATATGAAGAACATGGTGCTACTCTGAAGCACAAGTGTGGTAAAAGGATAGTAACATTTCCCCTTCTCTCTTTTTCTCTCATTTTTTTATTTTCTCATTTTTTGTATTTTTTTTATTTTTTGGTGGGCTTCTTTGGCCTCTTTTATTTTTGTAAAGTCCGGAGTCTCATCCCGACTTGTGGGGGAATCATAGTCTCCATCATCCTTTCCTCACTGGGGCAATGCTCTAATAATGATGATCATCACACTTTTATTTACTTACAACTCAATATTACAACTCGATATCTGGAACAAAGATATGACTCTATATGAATGCCTCCGGCGGTGTACCGGGATGTGCAATGATCTAGCGTAGCAATGACATAAAAAAATGGACAAGCCATGAAAACATCATGCTAGCTATCTTACGATCATGCAAAGCAATATGACAATAAATGCTCAAGTCATGTATATGATGATGATGGAAGTTGCATGGCAATATATCTCGGAATGGCTATGGAAATGCCATAATAGGTAGGTATGGTGGCTGTTTTGAGGAAGATATAATGAGGCTTATGTGTGATAGAGTGTATCATATCACGGGGTTTGGATGCACCGGCGAAGCTTGCACCAACTCTCGAGGTGAGAATGGGCAATGCACAGTACTGAAGAGGCTAGCAATGATGGAAGGGTGAGAGTGCGTATAATCCATGGACTCAACATTAGTCATAAAAACTCAAATACTTATTGCAAAAATCTAATAGTCATCGAAACAAAGTACTATGCGCATGCTCCTAGGGGGATAGATTGGTAGGAAAAGACCATCGCTCGTCCCCGACCGCCACTCATAAGGAAGACAATCAATAAATAAATCATGCTCTGACTTCATCACATAACGGTTCACCATACGTGCATGCTACGGGAATCACAAAGTTCAACACAAGTATTTCTACTAATCCACAACTACCCACTGGCATGAATCTAATATCACCATCTTTATATCGCAAAACTATTGCAAGGAATCAAACATATCATATTCAGCGTCTACAAGTTTATGTAGGATTTTATGACTAACCATGTGAATGACCAATTCCTGTCAACTCTCTAAATAGATATAAGTGAAGCAAGAGAGTTTAATTCTTTCTACAAAAGATATGCCCACGCTCTAACAAATATAAGTGAATCAAAAGAGCATTCTACAAATGGCGGTTTTCTATCCAAAGAGAAACAGGCAATCCAAACTTCAAATGATATAAGTGAAGCACATGAAGCATTCTATAAAGCCACACTCAAAAGATATAAGTGAAGTGCAAAGAGCATTCTTATAAATCAACCAAGGACTATCTCATACCAGCATGGTGCATAAAAGAAAAATGAAAACTAAATGCAAAACACGCTCCAAGATTTGCACATATCACATGAATGAAACGAATCCGAAAACATACCGATACTTGTTGAAGAAAGAGGGGATGCCTTCCGGGGCATCCCCAAGCTTAGACGCTTGAGTCTCCTTGAATATTTACTTGGGGTGCCTTGGGCATCCCCAAGCTTGAGCTCTTGCCTCTCTTCCTTCTTCTCACATCGAGACCTTCTCGATCATCGAACACTTCATCCACACAAAACTTCAACAGAAAACTCGGTAAGATCCGTTAGTATAATAGAGCAAATCACTACTCTAAGTACTGTTGCAAACCAATTCATATTTTGTTTTGGCATTGTAGCTACTGTAATATAACTTTTTCATGGCTTAATCCACTGATATAAATTGATAGTTTCATCAAAACAAGCAAACTATGCATCAAAAACAAAACAGTCTGTAATAATCTGAACATTCACCATACTTCTGATACTTGAAAAATTCTGCCAAAATTAGGAAAAATAAAAAATTTGTGTAGAAATAAAGTGCAAAAAGAATCAGAACCATTTGACATTCCAGTAAAAAAAATGAAAAATCGAGCACTACAGCCAAAGTTTCTGTCCTGCACTGTACAAACCAACAAGCATTGTAAACACCCTAAAGGCAAACCTTAGCACATTATTTTTATAATACAATGGAATTGTACAAGGGGATAATTATTTTTGTTGAAAAGTTTCTGTAATCAAGATTCACAAAGTTTTCGTGAGCATGAACAAAGTTCAAGGCTAGCTCCCACTTCAACAATGCTCGTCTTTCTCACTTTCGCTTTCCTTTTTGAAAAAGTTTTGGGTTCCCCTCTTTATTTTTGTTGTTTTTAAACTATATGAAAGCACTCAACAGAAATAAATGACTCTCTAAAACTTCCGGGTTGTCTCCCAGGCAGCGCTTTCTTTAAAGCCATTAAGCTAGGCATATAGTGCTCAAGTAGTGAATCCACCCGGATCCCAAGGTATGTCAAAGCCAATTTTAATTAGCAATGATTTGTAATTTAGTAGTGAGCACAAAGCAACATATATCAAGAAAATACGAAGCCTAACTCTCTTCCTATGCATCGGCATGTCATAAAAGAACAATTCATGCACACAAAGTAAAGGCCAATGCATAGTATAAACAGTTTCTTGCAATTTTATCGTGTTGGAAACATAGAGAGGTGGAGATATAGTTCCTCTCTCATAATAATTGCAAGTAGGGGCAGCAAGCACATGCATATTATATTCATCAAAATCATCATGTGCAACGGTAAAAGGCAACCCATCAATATAATCCTTAATAAGTGCAAACTTCTCCGATATAGTATAATCGGGAGAATTCAAAAAGATAATAGGACTATCATGCGTGGGTGCAATAGCAACAATTTCATGTTTAACATAAGGAACTATAGCAAGATCATCTCCATAGGCATAATTCATATTGGCATCTTGGCCACAAGCATAGCAAGCATCATCAAAAAGGGATATTTCAAGAGAATCAATGGGATCATAATAGTCATCATAGCAATCATCCTTCGGTAAGCACGAAGGGAAATTAAACAATGTATGAGTTGAAGAGTTACTCTCATTAGAAGGTGGGCACAGGTAGCTAATCCGCTCTTCCTCCTTTTGTTCTTCGCTCTCCTCATCATCTTTTTCATCCAATGAGCTCATAGTTTCATCAATTTCTTCTTCCATAGTTTCCTGCAAAATATTAGTCTCTTCTTGGACAGCGGAGGAGTCCTCAATATATGGTTTAACATAGGCATTAGAAGCATAATTATCATAGCAATATTTAAGTATGGCAAAATTTTCAGATTTGTAAACAGTAGCACCATACTTTTCAATCAAAGAAGCAATTTCATAAGCACCCTTAAAAGCAACAAATTCTTCAATTTGTTGAACATCATAGTAATTATAAACACCTTTAGCATACAAAGATACGATTCCATTATCACTAAACTCACATTGATAGGGAAGGTGTTTCTTAGGGTTTTCAGAACAACATGTAAAATCAAATATTTCACATAAATTCCAAGCATAGCATTGCAAACGATGAATTTGACCCAGTAAAATTTTCCCTTTTTCAAATATTCGGTGTCGCACATAACAAGCATGCTCATCTAAAGATTTGCCCTCAACTAAGCTAGTTGGGGTTTCAGCACGAGCACATAGGGATCGAAGATGATCCAAGTAATAAGCTTCAGGAGTGTGATAGATTTTGAGTGGTTCTTCAACCATTGGTTCAGTAGGTACAACTAATTTTTTTTGGTATTTTGCATTTCCTACCCATAACTAAAGATAGAAAACAACTAAGAACAGCAAATGAAAATTACTTAGTGATAAAGCAAACAAGCACACACGAGAATATTCACCCCACGCTATTGCTCCCCGGCAACGGCGCCAGAAAAAGGTCTTGATAACCCACAAGTATAGGGGATCAATTGTAGCCTCTTTCGATAAGTAAGAGTGTCGAACCCAACGAGGAGCTAAAGGTAGAACAAATATTCCCTCAAGTTCTATCGACCACCGATACAACTCTACGCACGCTTAACGTTCGCTTTACCTAAAACAAGTATGAAACTAGAAGTACTTTGTAGGTGTTTTTGGATAGGTTTGCAAGATAATAAAGAGCACGTAAATAAAAGCTAGGGGCTGTTTAGATAAAGACACAACTAAATTAGTTTTAGTAAAGAGCTTTTTGTCACGAGAAAGTTATTTGTCCCTAGGCAATCGATAACTAGACCGGTAATCACTATTGCAATTTTATTTGAGGGAGAGGCATAAGCTAACATACTTTCTCTACTTGGATCATATGCACTTATGATTGGAACTCTAGCAAGCATCCACAACTACTAAAGATCATTAAGGTAAAACCCAACCATAGCATTAAAGCATCAAGTCCTCTTTATCCCATACGCAACAACCCCCTTACTCGGGTTTGTGTTTCAGTCACTCACGCAACCCACTATAAGCGAATCATGAACGTATTGCAACACCCTACAGTGGGAATCCCTCACGCTTGCGCGACACGGAGAGCACCATAGGACAACACCAATAATAAAACATGCAACTCAAACCAATCTTGATCATCAAATAACCCATAGGACAAAACGGATCTACTCAAACATCATAGGATAGCCATACATCATTGGGAAATAATATATAGCGTTGAGCACCATGTTTAAGTAGAGATTACAGCGGGTAAGAGAGAGGTTACACCGCTGCATAAAGGGGGGAAGAGTTGGTGATGATGGCGGTGAAGTTGTTGGTGAATATTGCGGTGATGATGATGGCCACGGCAGCGTTCCAGCGCCACCGGAAGAGAGGGGGAGAGAGGCCCCCTTCTTCTTCTTCTTCTTCTTCCTTGACCTCCTCCCTAGATGGGAGAAGGGTTTCCCCTCTGGTCCTTGGTCTCCATGGCGTGGGAGGGGCGAGAGCCCCTCCGAGATTGGATATGTCTCTCTCTGTTTCTGCTTCTTTCCGTTTTTGTGTTTTTTCTCTGCTGCCCTTTCACCGTTTCTTTTATATCCGGAGATCCGTAACTCCGATTGGGTTGAATATTTCGCCCAGATTTTTCTCACAAAATTAGCTTTCTTGCGGCAAAAGAAGAGCGTCAACCGCCTTACGGGGTGCCCACGAGGGTCCAGGGCGCGCCCCCTGCCTCGTGGCCCCCTCAGGCACCGTCTCGCGTTGATTTTACTTCCCAAAAATCATAAATATTCCAAAATAATTCTCCATCCGTTTTTATCCCGTTTGGACTCCGTTTGATATTGGGTTTCTGCGAAACATAAAACAATGCAACAAACAGGAACTGGCACTGGGCACTGGATCAATATGTTAGTCCCAAAAATAATATAAAAAGTTGCCAAAAGTATATGAAAGTTGAATAATATTGGCATGGAACAATCAAAAATTATACATACGACGGAGACGTATCGGTACCTCTAACATATCAAACTCGAACAGGAAAATACCTTAGAGGCTGGCACGGTCTTCTCCAGTGACGACGCCCTACACTGTTCGCTGTCGTATGCGCGGTCCATGGGGATCCGTGGCGCCGGCGGCATGTGGGGATCCGCGCCAATGGCGATGGTGACATCTGGAGATCCGCGGCATCCTGGGTATTGGCGGTGTCCTGGGGATCTTCCGCGTCCCTGGGATCAACAACGGCGGCGGTGGTGATCCGCGATGGTGGCGTCCTGGTGATCCGCGGCGTCCCTGGGGATCGACGGCGGCCGAAACTCAGGAAACCGGGACGTTAGGAGTGAGAGAGAGAGGAGATAGGGTGGAGCAGTAGGGGCGGTGGCGGAGTGGGAGATGGGGCGGCGACGGTGGAGTGGGAGACGAGGGAAAGAGAGAGGTCGCAGCGGGAGGGGTGGATCGCGAGGAGGGGCGGCATACATGTTTTTTTTACGTAGGGATGGTGGGGGATGGGACGAAAAAAAACAGCGAAATAAAACGGATGAAAATGGTGGGACGAAAAAAAACCGTGGATGCTATTCACCAACTCAGACATTTGGAGTAGAAACCCTCGTGACGTCCGGGATCTCATCTGGGACTCCAAACAACATTTGGTTACCATTCATCAAATATCCCAATACTACTCCAACATCAACGAACGTTAAGCACGTGACCCTACGGGTTCAGGAATTATGTAGTCATGACCGGGACACCTCTCCAGTCAATAACCAATAGCGGGACCTGGATGCCCATATTGATTCCTACATATTCCACGAAGATCTTTTATCGGTTGAACCTTTATGACAACATACATAATTCCCTTTGTCTGTCGGTATGTTACTTGCCCGAGATTTGATCGTCGGTATCTCTATACCTAGTTCAATCTCGTTACTGGCAATTCTCTTTACTCGTTCCGTAATACATCATCTTGCAACTAACTCCTTAGTCACTTTGCTTGCAAGCTTCTTGTGATGTGTATTACCGAGAGGGCCCAGAGATACCTCTCCGATAGACGGAGTGACAAATCCCAATCTCGATTCATGCCAACTCAACAGACACCTTTGGAGATACCTGTAGAGCATCTTTATGATCACCCAATTACGTTGTGACGTTTGGTAACACACAAGGTATTCCTCCGGTATCTGGGAGTTGCATGATCTCATGGTCGAAGGAATATGTATTTGACATTAAGAAAGCAGTAGCAATAAACTGAATGATCATATGCTAAGCTAACAGTTGGGTCTTGTCCATCACATCATTCTCCTAATGATGTGATCCCATTATCAAATGACAAATCATGTCTATGGTTAGGAAACCTTAACCATCTTTTGATCAACGCGCTAGTCTAGTAGAGGCTCACTAAGGACACGGTATTTGTTTATGTATCCACACATGTATTTAAGTTTCTAGTCAATACAATTCTAGCATGAATAATAAACCTTTATCATGATTAAGGAAATATAATAATGACCATTTTATTATTGCCTCTAGGGCATATTTCCATCAGCGCTATCATCCAAGGACTCAATATTCAAGTACAACAACTTGGCATCCTCCACATTGGTTGCGATCTTCACCTTCTTTTCTTCGAGCATCGTCTTCTTCTCCTCGAGCATGGTGTCCTTCTCTTCGATCATGGCCCTCTTCTCTTTGAGTGCTAGCTTCTTCTCGGTCGCCTCCATCAACAATTTGGACATCTCCTGTTGGAAATATGCCCCAGAGGCAATAATAAATTGGTTATTATCATATTTCCTTGTTCATGATAAATGTTTATTATACATGCTAGAATTGTATTGACCGGAAACTTAAATACATGTGTGGATACATAAACAACATTGTGTCCCTAGTAAGCCTGTACTAGACTAGCTCGTTGATCAAAGATGGTTGGGGTTGTTGGGAAACGTTGCATGG
Source organism: Aegilops tauschii subsp. strangulata (assembly GCF_002575655.3). Lineage (NCBI taxonomy): Eukaryota > Viridiplantae > Streptophyta > Magnoliopsida > Poales > Poaceae > Aegilops > Aegilops tauschii. Next base: position 247,943,501 of record NC_053039.3, read on the forward strand.
AAAACAAAAAAAATTCTACGCACACGCAAGATCTATCCATGGAGATGCATAGCAACAAGGGGGGAGAGTGTGTCTACGTACCCTCGTAGACGGTAAGCGGAAGCATTTATTAACGTGGTTGATGTAGTCGAACTTCTTCGCGCTCCAACCAATCAAGTACCGAACGTACGACACCTCCGTGTTTAGCACACGTTCAGCTCGGTGACGTCCTCCGCCTTCTTGATCCAGCAAGACGGCAAGGTAGTGGATGAGTTCCGGCGGCACGACGGCGTGGTGATGGTGATGGTGAAGCTATCTCCGAAGGGCTTCGCCTAAGCACTACGAAAATACGATCGGGGGTGTAAACGGTGGAGGGGGCGCCACACACGACTAAGCAATTGTCGTGGTTATCCTAGGCGCCCCTCCCACATATATATATATAGGTGGGGGGGGGAGCAGCCAGGAGGGCACCCCAAGTAGGCTGAATCCTACTTGGGGTCCTCCCCAAGTGGCACCCCCCTTTCCTTATTGGAGTGCGGGAGGAAGGAAGGAGGAGGTGGCGCCCCCTTTCCTTTCTTTCCTGAGGAGGGAAAGGCAGGAGGGGCCACCCCTCCCCTTTCCTTCCCCTAGGGCCGGCCAGCCTTGTAGAGGGGCGCACCAGCCCCCTAGTGGGCTGGTCTGTCCCCTCCTATGGCCCATAAGGCCCATACACTTGCCGGGGGTGTCCGGAACCCCTTCCAGTGACCCGATGACTACCCGGTGCACTCCGAAACTATTCTGGTGTCCGAATACCATTGTCCTATCTATCAATCTTTACCTCTCAACCATTTAGAGACTCAACGTCATGTCCGTGATCTCATTTGGGACTCCGAACAACATTTGGTCACCAAATCATATAACTCATATAACACTATATCGTCAACGAACGTTAAGCGTGCGGACCCTACGGGTTCGAGAACTATGTAGACATGACCGAGACACCTCTCCGGTGAATAACCAATAGTGGAACCTAGATGACCATATTGGTTCCTACATATTCTACGAAGATCTTTATCAGTCGAACCATTGTGACAACATACGTAATTCCCTTTGTCCATCGGTATGTTACTTGCCCGAGATTTGATCGTCGGTATCTCTATACCTAGTTCAATCTCGTTAATGACAAGTCTCTTTACTCGTTCCATAATACATCATCTTGTAACTAACTCATTAGTCATTTGCTTGCAAGGCTTCTTATGATGTGCATTACCGAGAGGGCCTAGAGATACCTCTCCGATACTCGGAGTGACAAATCCTAATCTCGATCTATGCCAACTCAACAAACACCTTCGGAGATACCTGTAGAGCATCTTTATGATCACCCAGTTATGTTGTGACATTTGATAGCACACAAGGTATTCCTCCAGTATTCGGGAGTTGCATAATCTCATAGTCGAAGGAATATGTATTTGATATAAAGAAAGCAATAGCAATAAACTGAATGATCAATATGCTAAGCTAATGGTGTTGGGGAACGTAGCATGGGAAACAAAAAATTCCTACGCTCACCAAGATCAGTCTAGGAGATGGACATCTACGAGAGGATAGATTGCATCTACATCCCCTTGTAGATCGCTAAGCGGAAGCGTTAAGAAACGCGGTTGATGTAGTCGAACGACTTTGCTTTCCAATCACGATCCGTCCCGCGAACTCCCGATCCAAGTGCCAAACGAACGGCACCTCCACGTTCAACACACGTATGGCTTGATGACGCCTTCACCTCCTCGATCCAGTGAGTGATGGTGAAGTAGTAGCTCGAGTCCTCCGGCGGCACGACGATGTGATGGTGGTGGTGGTGAAGAAATCTCATCAGGGCTTCGCCAATCCTCACGGAGAAGAAGAAGGACTACGAGGGAGAGGGAGGGCAGCGCCGTGGCACAGATGGGTGCGGCTGCCCTCCCTCTACCCCTCTATATATAGGGGGAAGGGAGGAGGAAGGGCGCCCTAGGGTTCCCTAGGGGGGGCAGCGGCCACCAGGGGGAAACCCTAGATGGGTTTTGGTGCGCCTCCCCCCGGGAGCCTTGGCCCAGGCAAAGGGGGTGGCTGCCCTAGGGGAGCGCCCCCACCCCTTCTGGTTACGTGGGAAAGGGTGAGGGTGGCGCACAACCCCTTAGTGGGCTGGTTCCCCCCTTCCCTTGGCCCATGGGGCCCACCAACACTTGCCCCCCCCGAAACCCCTTTCGGTGATGTTGATCATCACCCGGTACCCCCGAAACAATTCCGGACTCGAATACCCTTCGTCAAATATATCAATCTTCACCTCCAGACCATTCCGGAGTTCCTCGTCACGTCCGAGATCTCATCCGGGACTCCGAACAACCTTCGGTAACCACCAAAATGACTGAACTATACTTATATCGTCACCAAACGTTAAGTGTGTAGACCCTGCGGGTTCGAGAACTATGCAGACATGGCCGAGACACCTCTACGGTCAATAACCAATAGCGGGACCTGGATGCCCATATTTGTTCCTACAAATTCTACGAAGATCTTATCGGTCGAACCTCAATGTCAAGGATTCTGCTAATCCCGTATGCAGTTCCCTTTGTCAATCGATATGTTACTTGCCCGAGATTCGATCGTCGGTATCCCCATACCTAGTTCAATCTCGTTACCGGCAAGTCTCTTTACTCGTTCGGTAATAAAAGATCCCGTGGCTAACTCATTAGTCACATTGCTTGCAAGCTTACTGTGATGTTGTATTACCGAGTGGGCCCTGAGATACCTCTCCGTCATACGGAGTGACAAATCCCGGTCTTGATCCATGCCAACTCAACAGACACCCTCGGAGATAACTGTAGAGCACCTTTATAGTCACCAAGTTATGTTGCGATGTTTGGTACACACAAGGTATTCCTCTGGTGTCAGTGAGTTGCATGATCTCATGGTCATAGGAACATATACTTGACATGCAGAAAACGATAGCAATAAACTTGGCACGATCGTACGCTACATTTATAGTTTGGGTCTTGTCCATCACATCATTCTCCTAATGATGTGATCCCATTATCAAATGAAAACACATGTCTATGGCTAGGAAACCATAGCCATCTTTCATCAACGAGCTAGTCCGGTATAGGCTTACTAGGGACATGTTGTTTATGTATCCACACATGTATCTGAGATTCTGATCAATACAATTCTAGCATGGATAATAAACGATTATCATGAACTGGGAAATATGATAATTAATAATTTATTATTGCCTCTAGGGCATATTTCCAACAAATGGATGGGTCTTGTCCATCACATCATTCTTCTAATGATGTGATCCCGTTATCAAATGACAACACATGTCTACGGTTAGGAAACCTTAACCATCTTTGATCAACGAGCTAGTCTAGTAGAGGCTTACTAGGGACACGATATTAGTTTATGTATTCACACATGTATTTAAGTTCCTGATCAATACAATTCTAGCATGAATAATAAACCTTTATCATGAATAAGGAAATGTAAAATAACAACTTTATTATTGCCTCTAGAGCATATTTCCTTGAGTCTTCCACTTGCACTAGAATCAATAATCTAGTTTACATAGTAATGAATCTAACACCCATGGAGTCTTGGTGCTGATCATGTTTTGCTCATGGAAGAGGCTTAGTCAACGGGTCTGCTACATTCAGATCCGTATGTATTTTGCAAATCTCTATGTCTCCATCCTTAACCTTTTCACGAATGGAGTTGAAGCGTCTCTTGATGTGTTTGGTTTTTTTTGTGAAACCTGGATTCCTTTGCCAAGGCAATTGCTCCAGTGTTGTCACAAAAGATTTACATTGGACCCGATGCACTGGGTATTACACCCAGATCGGATATGAGCTCATTCATGCGCTGCTTCTGAAGCAACTATGTACTCCGCTTCACACGTAGATCCCTCGATGACGCTCTGCTTGGAACTGCACCAACTGACAGCTCCACCATTCAATATAAATACGTATCCGGTTTGTGACTTAGAGTCATCCAGATCAATGTCGAAGCTAGCATCGACGTAACCATTTACGACGAGCTCTTCGTCACCTCCATAAATGAGAAACATATCCTTAGTCCTTTTCACGTACTTCAGGATGTTCTTGACCGCTGTCCAGTGATCCACTCCTGGATTACTTTGGTACCTCCCTACCAAACTTATGGCAAGACACACATCAGGTCTGGTACACAACATAGCATACATGATAGAACCTATGGTCGGGCTTTGAGTCTGACTCAATTTCACACCTTGTAACACAGGCAAGAACCCTTTCTTTGACTGATCCATTTTGAACTTCTTCAAAACTTTGTCAAGGTATGTGCTTTGTGAAAGTCCTATTAAGCGTCTCGATCTATCTCTAAAGATCTTGATGCCCAATATATAAGCAGCTTCACCAGGTCTTTCATGAAAAATTCTTATTCAAGTATCCTTTTATGCTATCCAGAAATTCTATATCATTTCCAATCAACAATATGTCATCCACATATAATATCAGAAATGCTATAGAGCTCCCACTCACTTTCTTGTAAATAGAGGCTTCACCGTAAGTCTGTATAAAACCATATGCTTTGATCACCTCATCAAAGCGTATATTCCAACTCCGAGATGCTTGCACCAGTCCATAGATGGATCGCTGGAGCTTGCACACTTTGTTAGCACCTTTAGGATCGACAAAACCTTTTGGTTGCATCATATACAACTCTTCTTTAAGATATCCATTAAGGAATGCAGTTTTGACATCCATTTGCAAGATCTCATAATCATAAAATGCGGCAATTGCTAACATGATTCAGTCTGACTTAAGAATCGCTACGGGTGAGAAAGTCTCATCGTAGTCAACTCCTTGAACTTGTCAAAAAACCTTTCGCGACAAGTCGAGATTTGTAGACAGTAACATTACCATCAGCGCCAGTCTTCTTCTTGAAGATCCATTTATTTTCTATGGCTTGCCAATCATCGGGCAAGTCCACCAAAGTCCATACTTTGTTTTCATACATGGATCCTATCTCAGGTTTCATGGCCTCAAGCCATCTATCGGAATCTGGGCTCATCATAGCTTCTTCATAATTCATAGGTTCGCCTTGGTCTAATAACATGACTTCCAGGACAGGATTACCATACCACTCTGGTGCGGATCGTGCTCTGGTTGGCCTACGAGGTTCAGTAGCAACTTGATCTGAAGTTTCATGATCATTATCATTTGTTTCCTGTCTAGTTGGTGTAGGCATCACGGGAACAGATTTCTCTAATGAGCTACTTTCCAATTCGAGAGAAGGTACAACTACCTCATCAAGTTCTACTTTCCTCCCAGTCACTTCTTTCGAGAGAAACTCCTTCTCTAGAAAGGATCCATTCTTAGCAACAAAGATCTTGCCTTTGGATCTGTGATAGAAGGTGTACCCAATTGGTTCTTTAGGGTATCCTATGAAGATGCACTTCTCCGATTTGGGTTTGAGCTTAACAGGCTGAAGCCTTTTGACATAAGTTTCGCAACCCCAAACTTTAAGAAACAACAACTTAGGTTTCTTGCCAAACCACAGTTCATACGGTGTCGTCTCAACGGATTTAGACGGTGCTCTATTTAACGTGAATGCGGCTGTCTCTAATGCATAACTCCAAAATGATAGTGGTAAATCCGTAAGAGACATCATAGATCGCACCATATCTAACAAAGTACGGTTACCACGTTCGGACACACCATTACGCTGTGGTGTTCCAGGTGGCATGAGTTGTGAAACAATTCCACATTGTTTTAAATCAAGGCCAAACTTATAACTCAAATATTTGCCTCCACGATCAGATCGTAGAAACTTTATTTCCTTGTTACGATGATTCTCCACTTCACTCTGAAATTCTTTGAACTTTTCAAATGTTTCAGACTTGTGTTTCATCAAGTAGACATACCCATACCTATTTTGGGGAACGTAGTAATTTCAAAAAAATTCCTACGCACACGCAAGATCATGGTGATGCATAGCAACGAGAGGGGAGAGTGTTGTCTACGTACCCTCGTAGACCGTAAGCGGAAGCGTTATGACAATGCGGTTGATGTAGTCGTACGTCTTCACGGTCGACCGATCCTAGCACCGAAAGTACGGCACCTCCGTGATCTGCACACGTTTGGCTCGGTGACGTCCCACGAACTCACGATCCAGCAGAGTGTCGAGGGAGAGCTTCGTCAGCACGACGGCGTGATGACGGTGATGATGAAGCTACCGGCGCAGGGCTTCGCCTAAGCACTGCAACGGTATGACCGTGGTGGATTATGGTGGGGGGGGGGGGCACCGCACACGGCTAAGAGATCAATGATCAACATGTGTGTTCTAGGGTGCCCCCCTGCCCCCGTATATAAAGGAGCAAGGGGGGAGGCCGGCCGACCCTTGGGGCTGATACGTCTCCAACGTATCTATAATTTTTGATTGTTCCATGCTATTATATTATCTATTTTGAATGTTCAATGGGCTTTATTATACACTTTTATATTGTTTTTGGGACTAACCTATTAACCGGAGGCCCAGCCCAAATTGCTATTTTTTTTGCCTATTTCAGCGTTTCGAAGGAAAGGAATATCAAATGGAGTCCAAACGGAATGAAACCTTCAGGAACGTGATTTTCTAAACAAACGTGATCCAGAGGACTTGGAGTGGACGTCAAGCAATCAACGAGGAGGCCACGAGGCAGGAGGGCGCACCTACCCCCTGGGCGCGCCCTCCACCCTCGTGGGCCCCTCATAGCTCCACCGACATACTTCTTCCTCCTATATATACCTACGTACCCCGAAAACATCAGACAAGGAGCCAAAACCCTATTTCCACCACCGCAACCTTCTGTACCCGTGAGATCCCATCTTGGGGCCTTTTTCGGCTCCGCCGGAGGGGGCATCGATCACGGAGGGCTTCTACATCAACACCATACCCTCTCCGATGATGTGTGAGTAGTTTACCTCAGACCTTCGGGTCCATAGTTATTAGCTAGATGGCTTCTTCTCTCTCTTTGGATCTCAATACAAAGTTCACCTTGATTCTCTTGGAGATCTATTCGATGTAATCTTCTTTTGCGGTGTGTTTGTCGAGATCCGATGAATTGAGGGTTTATGATCAAGATTATCTATGAACAATGTTTGAATCTCCTCTGAATTCTTTTATGTATGATTGGTTATCTTTGCAAGTCTCTTCGAATTATCAGTTTGGTTTGGCCTACTAGATTGATCTTTCTTGCAATGGGAGAAGTGCTTAGCTTTGGGTTCAATCTTGCGGTGCTCGATCCTAGTGACAGTAGGGGAAACGAGACGTATTGTATTGTTGCCATCGAGGATAAAAAGATGGGGTTTATATCATATTGCATGAGTTTATCCCTCTACATCATGTCATCTTGCTTAAAGCGTTACTCTGTTCTTATGAACTTAATACTCTAGATGCATGCTGGATAACGGTCGATGTGTGGAGTAATAATAGTAGATGCAGGCAGGAGTCGGTCTACTTTTCACAGACGTGATGCCTATATACATGATCGTACCTAGATATTCTCATAACTATGCTCAATTCTATCAATTGCTCGACAGTAATTTGTTTACCCACCGTAATACTTATGCTATCTTGAGAGAAGCCACTAGTGAAACCTATGGCCCCCGGGTCTATTTTCCATCATATTAATCTCCCGTCAACAAGTTATTTCTGTCGCCGTTTATTTTGCTTTCTTTACTTTTAGTCTTTATCATAAAAATACCACAAATATTATCTTATCATCTCTATCAGATCTCACTTTTGCAAGTGGTCGTGAAGGGATTGACAACCCCTTTATCGCGTTGGTTGCAAGGTTCTTATTTGTTTGTGTAGATACGAGGGACTTGCGTGTGGCCTCCTACTGGATTGATACCTTGGTTCTCAAAAACTGAGGGAAATACTTACGCTACTTTACTGCATCACCCTTTCCTCTTCAAGGGAAAACCAACGCAGTGCTCAAGAGGCAGCAAGAAGGATTTCTGGCGTCGTTGCCGGGGAGGCTTATGCCAAGTCAAGTCAAGATTTGACTCCCAGCAACTAGCCATTTATGGCCCCGTTGCCGGGGAGTCTACGCACAAGTCAAGACATACCAAGTACCCATCACAAACTCTTATCCCCCGCATTACATTATTTGCCATTTGCCTCTCGTTTTCCTCTCCCCCACTTCACCCTTGCCGTTTTATTCGCCTTCTTTTTCGTTTGCCTTTTTCTCGCCAGATCTATTGTTTGCTTGTCTTACCATGTGCCTTTTATATGCTTGCATCTTTGCTTGCTAAAAATCTATTGATATGGATCCACTTAAAGTGTTCTACTTGGATCATCTTTGATCCTTATGCGCTCGTGCTGAAACCCCAACTAGCCTAGTTGATGGGAAATCTTTAGATGGGCATGCTCATTTTGTGCGTCACTGTTTGTCTGAAAAGGGAGACTCTTATGGGATCAAATAAACAGATTGATGTGTTATGCTTGGAATCTTTGTGAAATTTATGATTTTACTTGTTGCTCTGAAAACATTAAGAAACACCTTCCCTACCAATGTGAGTTTAGTGATAATGGAATCGTATCTTCGTATGCTAAGGGTGTTTATAATTACTATGATGTTCAACAAATTGAAGAATCTGTTGCTTTTAAGGGTGCTTATGAAATTGCTTCTTTGATTGAAACATATGATGCTACTCTTTACAAATCTGAAAATTTTGCCATACTTAAATATTGTTATGATAAGTATGCTTCTAATGCCTATGTTAAACCATATATTGAGGACTCCTTCGCTGTCCAAGAAGAGGCTAATATTTTGCAGGAGTCTATGAGGAAGAAAATAATGATATGCATGAATCTATAGATAATTACGATTCCGATGATTTGATTGAAATATCCCTTGATGAACATGATGCTTGCTATTCTTGTGGCCATGGTGCCAATATTTATAAAGATGAATTTGCTATAGTTCCATATGTTAAACATGAGATCGTTGCTATTGCACCCATACTTGATAGTTCCTTCAATGAAAAGCATGATTGCAATGATTTTGATATAAATTCTGTTGATGTCAATCGTGCTAATAATATGCAAAACCCTAAGCTTGGGGATGCTAGTTTTGCTATGTCTACTACTTGTTGCAATGATCATGATTGGGGTGATTCTTCTTATGATCTTGAAAATTTATTTAGGCCCCGTGATGAATATGAGATTGATAATAGTGTTTGCAATATTATTGAAAGTGGGTTTGGAAGAGTGTCAACTTTAGATCCCACATATTTGGAGAATGTTCAATCTTATGTTTTTTGATAAAAGTGGGTTTGGAGAGGTCATGACTTTAGTTAATGATAATCCCACTATTTTGGAAGAGTGTCAACTTCGCATGCATGTGGACCGTGTTGAAAATATTTTATGTGATAGCTATTTTGTTGAATTTTGTTATGATCCCACATGTAATTATTACGAGAGAGGAAAATATGGTTGTAGAAATTTTCATGTTACTAAATTACCTCTCGTTATGTTGAGATTGCTATTGTTTCTTTCCGCTTCCTTGCATATGCTAGTTTTTGCTTGCCTTGATAATTTGTTTGCCTATAAGATGCCTATGCATAGGAAGTATGTTAGACTTAGATGTGCTTGTCACGTGTTTTATGATGCTCTCTTTGTGCTTCAATTCTTGTCTTTCATGTGAGCATCATTGAAATCTCAATGCCTAGCTAGGGGCGTTAAACGATAGCGCTTGTTGGGGGGCAACCCAATTTTATTTTATTTTCTTGCTTTTTGGTTCTGTTTAGTAATAAATCTTTGATCTAGCCTCTGGTTAGATGTGTTTTTATGTTTTAATTAGTGTTTGTGCCAAGTGAAACCTATAGGATCTTCTTGGATGATAGTTATTTGATCTTGCTGAAAATTCCAGAAACTTTCTGTTCACGAAAACAATTGTTTAAAATCACCAGAATGTGATAAAATACTGATTTCAATTGCAGTAGATCAATAAACAAATTATCTAGGCCGTCCTATTTTGGTAGATTTTTCTGAGTTCCAGAAGTTTGCGTTAGATACAGATTACTACAGACTGTTCTGTTTTTGACAGATTCTGTTTTTCGTGTGTTGTTTGCTTATTTTGATGAATCTATGGCTAGTAAAAGAGCTTATAAACCATAGAGAAGTTGGAATAAAATAGTTTTAACACCAATATAAATAACGAATGAGTTCATTACAGTACCTTGAAGTGGTGTTTTGTTTTCTTTCGCTAACGGAGCTCATGAGATTTTCTGTTAAGTTTTGTGTTGTGAAGTTTTCAAGTTTTGGGTAAAGATTTGATGGATTATGGAACAAGGATTGGCAAGAGCCTAAGCTTGGGGATTCCCAAGGCACCCCAAGATAAAATTCAAGGACAACCAAAAGCCTGAGCTTGGGGATGCCCCAGAAGGCATCCCCTCTTTCGTCTTCGTCTATCGGTAACTTTACTTGGGGCTATATTTTTATTCACCACATGATACGTGTTTTGCTTGGAGCGTCTTGTATGATTTGAGTCTTTGCTTTTTAGTTTACCACAATCATCCTTGCTGTACACACCTTTTGAGAGAGACACACATTATTCAGAATTTGTTAGAATACTCTATGTGCTTCACTTATATCTTTTGAGCTATATAGTTTTTGCTCTAGTGCTTCACTTATATCTTTTAGAGCACGGCGGTGGTTTTATTTTATAGAAATTATTGATATCTCATGCTTCACTTATATTATTTTGAGAGTCTTTTAGAACAGCATGGTAGTTTGCTTTGGTTAAAATTTTAGTCCTAAAGTGATGAGCATCCAAGATAGGTATAATAAAAACTATCATATAGAGTGCATTGAATATTATGAGAAGTTTGATACTTGATAATTGTTTTGAGATATGAAGATGGTGATATTAGAGTCATTCTAGTTGAGTAGTTGTGAATTTTAGAAATACTTGTGTTAAAGTTTGTGATTCCCGTAGCATGCACGTATGGTGAACCATTATGTGATGAAGTCGGAGCATGATTTATTTATTGATTGTCTTCCTTATGAGTGGCGGTCGGGGACGAGCGATGGTCTTTTCCTACCAATCTATCCCCCTAGGAGCATGCGTGTAGTACTTCGTTTCGATAACTAATAGATATTTGCAATAAGTATGTGAGTTCTTTATGACTAATGTTGAGTCCATGGATTATACGCACTCTCACCCTTCCACCATTGCTAGCCTTTCTAGTATCACGCAACTTTCGCCGGTACCATACACCCACCATTACCCTCCTCAAAACAGCCACCATACATACCTATTATGGCATTTCCATAGCCATTCTGAGATATATTGCCATGCAACTCACCACCGTTCCATTTATTATGACACGCTTCATCATTGTCATATTGCTTTGCATGATCATGTAGTTGACATCGTATTTGTGGCAAAGCCACCTTCATAAATCTTTCATACATGTCGCTCTTGATTCATTGTATATCCCGGTACCCCGCCGGAGGCATTCACATAGAGTCATATTTTGTTCTAAGTATTGAGTTGTAAGTAAATAAAAGTGTGATGATCATCATTATTAGAGCATTGTCCCAAGTGAGGAAAGGATGATGGATACTATGATTCCCCCACAAGTCGGGATGAGACTCCGGACGAAAGAAGAGGCCATAAAAAAGAGAAAAGGCCCAAATAAAAAATGAGAGAAAAAGAGAGAAGGGACAATGTTACTATCCTTTTACCACACTTGTGCTTCAAAGTAGCACCATGATCTTCGTGATAGAGAGTCTCCTATGTTGTCACTTTCATATGCTAGTGGGAATTTTACATTATAGAACTTGGCTTGTATATTCCAATGATGGGCTTCCTCAAAAATGCCCTAGGTCTTCGTGAGCAAGCGAGTTGGATGCACACCCACTTAGTTTCTTTTGTTGAGCTTTCCTACACTTATAGCTCTAGTGCCTCCGTTGCATGGCAATCCCTACTCACTCACATTGATATCTATTAATGGGCATCTCCATAGCCCGTTGATACGCCTAGTTGATGTGAGACTATATTCTTCTTTTTGTCTTCTCCACAACCACCATTCTATTCCACATATAGTGCTATGTCCATGGCTCACGCTCATGTATTGCGTGAAGATTGAAAAAGTTTGAGAACATCAAAACTATGAAACAATTGCTTGGCTTGTCATCGGGGTTGTGCATGACTAAATACTTTATGTGATGAAGATATAGCATAGCCAGACTATATGATTTCCTAGGGATAACTTTCTTTGGCCATGTTATTTTGAGAAGACATGATTGCTTTGTTAGTATGCTTGAGGTATTATTATTTTCATGCCAATATTAAACTTTTATCTTGAATCTTTCAGATCTAAACATTCATGCCACAATAGAGAAAATTACATTGAGGAATATGCTAGGTAGCATTCCACGTCAAAAATTCTGTTTTTATCATTTACCTACTCGAGGACGAGCAAGAATTAAGCTTGGGGATGCTTGATACGTCTTCAACGTATCTATAATTTTTGATTGTTCCATGCTATTATATTATCTGTTTTGGATGTTCAATGGGCTTTATTATACACTTTTATATTATTTTTGGGACTAACCTATTAACCGGAGGCCCAGCCCAAATTGCTGTTTTTTTGCCTAGTTCAGTGTTTCGAAGGAAAGGAATATCAAACGGAGTCCAAACGGAATGAAACCTTCGGGAACGTGATTTTCTGAACAAACGTGATCCAGAGGACTTGGAGTGGACGTCAAGCAATCAACGAGGAGGCCACGAGGCAGGGGGCGCGCCTACCCCCTGGGCGCGCCCTCCACCCTCGTGGGCCCCTCGTAGCTCCACCGACCTACTTCTTCCTCCTATATATACCTACGTACCCCGAAAACATCAGACAAGGAGCCAAAACCCTATTTCCACCACCGCAACCTTCTGTACCCGTGAGATCCCATCTTGGGGCCTTTTCCGGCGCTCCGTCGGAGGGGCATCAATCATGGAGGGCTTCTACATCAACACCATAGCCTCTCCGATGATGTGTAAGTAGTTTACCTCAGACCTTCGGGTCCATAGTTATTAGCTAGATGGCTTCTTCTCTCTATTTGGATCTCAATAAAAAGTTCTCCTTGATTCTCTTGGAGATCTATTCGATGTAATCTTCTTTTGCGGTGTGTTTGTCGAGATCCGATGAATTGAGGGTTTATGATCAAGATTATCTATGAACAATATTTGAATCTCCTCTAAATTCTTTTATGTATGATTGGTTATCTTTGCAAGTATCTTCGAATTATCAGTTTGGTTTGCCCTACTAGATTGATCTTTCTTGCAATGGGAGAAGTGCTTAGCTTTGGGTTCAATCTTGCGATGCTCGATCCCACTGACAGTAGGGGAAACGACACGTATTGTATTGTTGCCATCGAGGATAAAAAGATGGGGTTTATATCATATTGCATGAGTTTATCACTCTACATCATGCCATCTTGCTTAAAGCGCTACTCTGTTCTTATGAACTTAATACTCTAGATGCATGCTGGATAGCGGTCGATGTGTGGAGTAATAGTAATAGATGCAGGCAGGAGTCGGTCTACTTGTCACGGACGTGATGCCTATATACATGATCATACCTAGATATTCTCATAACTATGCTCAATTTTATCAATTGCTCGACAGTAATTTGTTTACCCACCGTAATACTTATGCTATCTTGAGAGAAGACAGTAGTGAAACCTATGGCCCCCGGGTCTATTTTCCATCATATTAATCTCCCGTCAAGAAGTTATTTCTGTCGCCGTTTATTTTGCTTTCTTTACTTTTAGTCTTTATCATAAAAATACCAAAAATATTATCTTATCATCTCTATCAGATCTCACTTTTGCAAGTGGCCGTGAAGGGATTGACAACCCCTTTATCGCGTTGGTTGCAAGGTTCTTATTTGTTTGTGTAGGTACGAGGGACTTGCGTGTGGCCTCCTATTGGATTGATACCTTGGTTCTCAAAAACTGAGGGAAATACTTACGCTACTTTACTGCATCACCCTTTCCTCTTCGAGGGGAAACCAACGCAGTGCTCAAGAGGTAGCAGGGGCGCGCCAAGGAGGGGAGGAGTCCTCCTCCTAGTAGGAGTAGGACTCCCCCTTTCTTAGTCCAACTAGGAGGAGGAAGGGGGAAGGAAGGAGAGGGAGAGAGGGAGGGAAAGAGGGGGCGCCGCCCCCCTCCTTGTCCAATTCGGACTCCCAAGGGGGGGGCAGCCCTATGGCCCCTCCTCTCTCTCTCACAAGGCCCATGTTGGCCCATTAGTTCCCCGGGGGTCCCGATAACCCCCCAGCACTCCGATAATTATCCGGTGACCCCCGAAACTCATCCGGTGTCCGAATATAGTCATCCAATATATCAATCTTTATGTCCCTACCATTTTGAGACTCCTCGTCATGTCCGTGATCACATCCGGGACTCTGAACTATCTTCAGTACATCAAAACACATAAACTCATAATACCGATCGTCACCGAACGTTAAGCGTGCGGACCCTATGGGTTCAAGAACTATGTAGACATGACTGAGACACGTCTCTGGTCAATAACCAATAGCGGAACCTGGATGTTCATATTGGCTCCCACATATTCTACGAAGATCTTTATCGGTCAAACCACATAACAATATACATTGTTCCCTTTGTCATCGGTATGTTACTTGCCCGAGATTCGATCGTCGGTATCTCAATACCTAGTTCAATCTTGTTACCGGCAAGTCTCTTTACTCGTTCCATAATGCATCATCCCGCAACTAACTCATTAGTCACATTGCTTGCAAGGCTTATAGTGATGTGCATTATCGAGAGGGCCCAGAGATACCTCTCCGACAATCGGACTGACAAATCCTAATCTCGATCTATGCCAACTCAACAAGTACCATCGGAGACACCTGTAGAGCACCTTTATAATCACCCAGTTACGTTGTGACGTTTGGTAGCACACAAAGTGTTCCTCCGGTATTCGGGAGTTACATAATCTCATAGTCATAGGAACATGTATAAGTCATGAAGAAAGCAATAGCAACATACTAAACGATCAAGTGCTAAGCTAACGGAATGGGTCAAGTCAATCACATCATTCTCTAATGATGTGATTCCGTTAATCAAATGACAAATCATGTCTATGGCTAGGAAACTTAACCATCTTTGATTCAACGAGCTAGTCAAGTAGAGGCATACTAGTGACACTCTGTTTGTCTATGTATTCACACATGTACTAACACTACAAAAAAAGACACATCCGTGACATTTTGGGCCGAACGAAAATCTTTTATGTCATACTTATGACACTTCTATGACGATAATTGTGACAAAACACGGTATCATCATAGATGTGGTGGGGTCCTACTTCTATGACAAAAATTCATGACAGAAAATGGGCTTTTCGTCCTGGACGGGCCGGAGACGCAGCTGCATGACATTCTTTGGGCCATCCATGACGGAAAAAACCGTGGTAGAAGCGAGGGCGAGGAAAATATCGGGGTGTCCCCGGTTACGGTGGGTGGTCGGGGGCCGAGCGATGCGCGTTTCTCTCATACGTACGCGCGTGTGTGCAAGGCGTTGGGATCTAACTGAACCCGAGTGAGGCGTTGGGCTCTAACTGAACCCGAGCGATTGCACTGCAGGCTAAGCATTACTGAACCCGAGCGATCGATCGATGGCTGTTAACTGAACCCGATCGAGCGATTCCTTCGCTACTGCTGCTAACTGAAGCCGATCGATGCTGCCTCTGGATGAACAGTGAGGGTTGCGGGGGGTTTGGATGAACAGTTCCCGGTGGGGGTGGATGAACAAGACCCTGTGGTGTTGCCTCTGGATGAACAGTACCCCGATCGATCGAGCCGGTTGGGGCTGGATGAACAGGACCCCGTGGAGGGCAGGATGAACAGGACCACCCCGTGGAGGGCAGGATGAACAATAGACGGTGGAGGGCAGGATGAACAGTAGCCCGTGGAGGGGTGGTTGAACAGGAGCCCGTGGAGAGGGCTGGTTGAACAGTAGCCGGCGGAGTAGCGCGCGGTGGAGGCTGGATGAACAAGAGCCCGTGGATGAACAGTCGCAGGTGGAGGCTGGAGGAGGTCGACGGTGGATGAACAGTAGCCCGTGGAGGCTGGAGGGGGTCGACGGTGGAGATGGACAATATCCCGTGGAGTCCCGTTTTGCGGTATGCCACACCCCTCCCGATGAACAGGACCCCCGTTTCGACCGTAGCGCTCCAACACAAGTCTTTTTCCTCCGTTTTGCGGTACGCCACACCCCTCCCAATCAACAGGACCCCCGTTTCGACCGTAGGAGGTCCCTTTCCTCCGTTTTGCGGTACGCCAGACCCCTCCCGATGAACAGGATCCCGTTTAGAACGTGGCCGGTCGAACACAAGGCCGTTTCCTCTGTTCTGCGGTACGCCAGGCCTCGTTTCCATCGGCTGTTCCGTCCAAGCCCTCCCAATGAACACGACGACGCATTCTGTTCCGACCCAGCCGGTTGGCTCCCCATGAACACGACGACGACGCAGTTTCTCCGTTCCGACCCAGCCATGTACAAGAGCCCTGGCCATACATATGCGCAAGTAGGCATTCGAGACCCTGCCCGTATGTACGTATGTGGCCGTATTTTCTTTCTTGCACCCTGGCCGCTGTACGTACGTGTAGATGCTACGTGCGTGCCTCTACTACGACACGTGCGCGCCTCTACAACGACCAGTATGTACGTACACGTTCGCGACCAAAATGACAACGCTACGTACGCTTCGACCAGGTGGGTCCCGACTGTCAGGCACTTCCTTGCCTGCGAAGATGTAGCTGGTGGGTCCCAGCAGTCAGGGGGGCGAATCGTTTTTTTTGCCCGGACGCACTTCCTTGCGTGCGAAGATGTAGCTGGTGGGTCCCAGCAGTCAGGGGGAAATGTTTTTTCGTGAAATACGGTGGCCCGGCCGATGGGTTCCCGTTGTCAGGTGGAGGAATAATTATTTTGCGTGTAATAAGGAGGCACTTCCTTGCTGCGGCCGTGGACCTAGCTGTCAGCCTCTCCACGTACAGTCCACGTCTGATGGAAGCCGTTCCTTGACCACGTTGACCATGCCGCACCGAGAGCACCAGGGCGGTGGACGACGGCGAGGCCTAGGAAGGGGACGACGTGGAGCCGGGGAAGACGCGGCAGTGGATGCCCACGCATAGAGGAGTATGAGGGTTCACTGGTTCGCTGCGGTGTGAGGCTGCCGTCGCCACAGAATAACAGGGGCTGTGGGTGAGTAGAGGAATGGCCTGGCCAGCGGTGGGAGTAGTAGGGGCGGTGAGGCCTCCGCCGCATCGCAGCCGACCACGGGAGGCAGGAGCACGAGGCACGACCGGTGCTAGTTTGGGCAGCTGGAGCAAGAAGACCAGAGGTTGAAGAAGCACTACGGCTGTTGGATGGACATCGTACGGTCACTTGAGCTAGAATCGTGCATATTGACTAAGTTGACAAAGCCCTCCGTCCCCGTCAACTTAGTAGGCGCACAAGTTAGCCTGCCACTATACTAGGTCCCAGCTAGCAGGGGGAGTATTCATTTTTTTTGTGCGTAATAAGGAGGCACTTCCTTGTGTGCGAAGATATAGCTGGTGGGTCCAAGCTGTCAGCGGCGGTAACATTTTTTCGTGAAATACAGAGGCCCTTTCGGTGGGTCCCAGATGTCAGGTGGAGGAATCATTATTTTGCGCGTAATAAGGAGGCATTTCCTTGCGTGCGGCCGTGGACCAAGCTGTCAGCCTCTCCACGTACAGTCCACTTCAGATGCATGTCGGTCGTTGACCACGTTGACCAGGCCGCGCCGAGAGCACCAGGGCGGTGGACGACGGCGAGGCCTAGGAAGGGAACGACACGAAGGCAGGGAAGACTCGGCAGTTGTTTCCCACGTGGAGGGGAGTACAACTGTACGAGGTTTACTGGTTCGTCTGCCGTCGCCGGAGAATAACATCAAGTGTGGGCGAGTAGAGGGATGGCTAGGCCAGCGATGGGAGTACGGTGGGGCGGTGAGGCCTGCGCGACAGCACAGCCGGCCGCGGGGAGGAGGGAGCAGGCAGTCCCGCCGGCGCTTGTTTGAGCGGCTGGAGCAGGAAGAGCAGAGATTGAAGAAGCACGACGGCCGTTGGATGGAAATCCAACAGTCACTGCTTGTGCGTCAACCTTTTTTTAGGGAAGCCTCAATCTGTGGAAAACAGCATACAACCCATCTGCCATTATTTCTAATAATTTACAGCCCATTTGCTAATTCTTAAGGTTTTTTTGGAGCCCATATTCTTTTTGTTAGCATTACAGCCCATATTGTGGCCACGGTTTAAAAATTATACGAAATTTTGCATATTTCAGTGCGGTCCGAACTGTTTTTAATCCCGAAATTTTGAGTCACATTCAAACTGATTTTAAAAATAAATGTATATCAATATAAAATCCAACAAATTGTCCACGCATAAAAATCAATGCAATTTAAAATCTCAAAATGAAAAAAAGAAATTTGAAACTAATTGCCGGTTTGATGTGTTTCAAAAATGTACATCCCATTTCTCATTATTGATAGGCCATTTTCTCGGCCAGCCGAATGAAGCTCTCCTCGTCTTGGAAGATTTGCAGCCCAACAGGCCTGACAAAGCGACTTACTTGGCAAATCACAAAAAAACTGGGCTGTGGCCATGGACCCAGCTGCGGCCGTGGACCCAGCTGTCAGCCTCTCCACGTACAGTACTCTTCCGATGGAAGTCGGTCGTTGACCACATTGACCACGCCGCACCGAGAGCACCAAGGCGGTGGACGATGGCGAGGCCTAGGAAGGGGACGACACGGAGCCGGGGAAGACGCGGCAGTGGATGCCCACGCGGAGAGGAGTACGAGGGTTCACTGGTTCGGCTGTGGCGTGAGGCTACCGTCGCCGCAGAATAATAGGGGGTGTGGGTGAGTAGAGGGATGCCCTGGCCATCGGTGGGAGTAGTAGGGGCGGTGAGGCCTCCGCGGCATCACAGCCGGCCACGGGTGGCAGGAGCACGCGGCATGACCGACGCTGCTTTGGGCGGCTGGAGCAAGAAGACCAGAGGTTGAAGAAGCACTATGGCCGTTGGATGGACATCGTACGGTCACTGGAGCTAGAATCGTTCATGTTGACTAAGTTCACAACGCCCTCCGTCCCCGTCAACTTAGTAGGACCACAAGTCAGCCACCCACTATGGTGGGTCCCAGCTAGCAGGGGGTATTCATTTTTTGTGTGTAATAAGGAGGCACTTCCTTGCGTGCGAAGATATAGCTGGTGGGTCCGACCTGTCAGCGGGGGGAACGTTTTTTTCACGAAATACAGAAGCCCTTCCCACGTACAGTCCACGTACAGTGCGTAATAAGGAGGAACTTTCCTTGCGTGCGACCATGGACCTCGTGGGTCCCAGCCGTCAAGCTCTCCACGTACAGTCCTCTTCCGATGACTCTCGTATGTTGACCATGCCGCGCCGAGCGGACCGAGGCGGTCGACGGCGGCGAGGCCCCAGACTGGAACAACCCGGAGATAGGGAAGACGCGGCAGTGGAGTCGCAGACGGAGAGGAGTGGGAAACTTGACTGGTTCGGGTGCGGGGTGGGCCTACACTCGGCAGAGAATAACAGGAGGTGCGGAGTGGAGGGATGGCCTGGCTATCGGCGGGGTAGCGTTTCGCCGAGGAGCGCAAAACAACGCCGCTGGATGCCGGAGGCTGGAGCAGGCGGTTCCGGCAGCGCTGGGGGAAGAAGACGAGGGATTGAAGAAGAATGCCGGCCGTTGGATGTAAATCCAAGGCCTTCTTCGGCTTCGACCTACTGGCCCACACGTCAGCCAGTCCATTTGTTTTTTAGTCCATTTGGTGGGCTGGGTGAAACAATGATGTAGCATCTATGCAACCCGTTTATATGTATGGTAGAATTTAAAGCCCATTTGCATTTTTCTCGAAATCCGCGGACTTGCTGGGCTGGGTGAAAATATCATGTTGGGCTAGATGGAGAAATGTTATAAAAACATAAACACATGATTGCACGTCTATTATTGCATTGGTCAGTAAAATCTTTGCAAGCTTATGTACGCAATCACTAGGAGTTAACTTGCCAAGTTATATATAAACAATTATTATTATTATTTTGTAAGAACTTTCAACTTACGAAATAAAATATCATATAAATTTGATGAGTTAATAGTACGTGGGGTATTATTATTTTTTAGGCTAGACGTGGGACAGTTGAGTTGGTTCTAGGGAAAAGTACTGGGAGAAAACTCAGTTTACATCGAAAAAGAAAGTGGGAGAAAATTCAGATATAGGATTAATGAAAACGAAAAATAGAACTGAGCTGTATAGGAAGAGGAAGAAAGATTGAACAAAATAAAGAAATACAAATGGATAGGTGGTTGGTCCCATATGTCTGTGTACGAGACCTGCTGGGTCCACCTAAGGAGGGGAATATGTTGGGAGGAAGGAGATTCAAAGCACGGCAGCCGAGTGAACTAGTTTTTTTTAACGGACAAGTGAACTAGTTACATACATAAGCAAATAGCCACTAAAAAAGCAAACATGTTAATGGGTTCTTAAAAGAAAAATTTCGGACAAAACAGATAATTACGACACTTAGGCTAATGCATGAAACACTCAGATGATAAAGGTGCTTATAAACAGATAAAGTACAACAACTAGACCTTCCTGGCACGCTTGATCATGACGCTGCGGCTGTCCGTGTACTCGTCGGTTACGGGAAGAAGACACGCCCTCATGTCCAAGATCTGCCTGTACATGTCATAGCATGCGTATGCGTCCTTGGCCGCGTAAGTTATGTAGGCTAGATTTAGAGGTACCTCCCACGTGTTCAGGTCCTTCATATCGTTATCTTCTTTCATGTTGGCGTATCAGGGGTCGATGATGGTCTCGGCGAGGTCAACCATGGAGTCCTTCTCCTGCCCGTTGGTGATGATCTTGTATTGCTTCTAGATGTTGACAAGCATGTTGCACCAGATGGCCGAATCGTCGCGTTCTTCCTTCTCTCCACCGTAGCGAAGGTGCAGTCGGCGCTGCCGATGAAACGGGCGAATGCTCCAGAACCTCTGATGGCCCTACATAAGTGGTAGATGAGAACCTCGTCCCGCACACATACCTAGGCGACGGCGATCCGCTGGTCCCTGTCAGGAGACGAATGGATGGGCACAAGGTCTAGTCCTGCAACCTTGTGCTTTCTCGTCCTGCAGGTACTGCTTGAACTCGGCGAGGCAGAGCTTCACCGAGTCCGGATCGTTGGTGTACATCACATTCAACTTGGTGCAGCCATAGGACTGAACGGCGAACTCAAAGGGGAACTCCTTGCTGAAGTCCATATCCAGCAGGCTCACCCCTCGGATCGCCATTGGAGTCTCTTCAAGTGAACGAGTGTGTAGGCGGCGACGGCAGTTTGTTTTTCAGCTCTTGGGGAACTGGATTCAACAGCAAACTGAGTGTGTACAGGCGACAACAGTTACTACCCCTCCCTCGTCCGCTGCACGCCCGGCAGAAGATGCACCCTCGGCGCATTCAAACGCCTCCATTAAGAAACCTACTCCGGCCACACGTCGGTTCATGAGTGGGTTTGTATTGGTCCTATAATAACAGGAGTTAGTGGTCACTTTACTTAAATTTAATTAGCTTTAATATAAATTTATACTTAAAACAAGCAATGCATTGGCTCGTTCTATCAGTGCCACAGGATCAACATGCACAACAATTAGAATTATTATTCTCAGGACGCACACGATCAACACATTTGTCGCACTTTCACAAAGATAATACTACCAAGTTTGAACTGTTTGTTATGGTTGTTGTCCTCTGCATCATCATGCCGTGTTTCCCAGCTTGCAAGATTCAGAACCAACAAATAAGATCCAAATAATAAGTACAAAAAAGATGCCTACACATCTCATTGATTCCCAGCTTGCAAGATTCAGAACCAACAAATAAGATTCAAATAATAAGTACAACAAAGACGCCTACACATCTCATTGATTCCCAGCTTGCAAGATTCAGAACCAACCCATTAGAGTCTTTTGATAAAGTGAATATCGGGATTAAATCCATCTTGGCTAGCCATGTCATACAATCGAAGAACTTGGCGAATGCTCTTGACCGTCACAACATCTGTAGTTGAGTATTCCATGATTCAATTCATGCGCCTTTTTCTGCAGTTCACCTGAAATGAAGCAAAGATTGCATCATTCAGCTAGCAAGAAGTACTTGCTCTCATGAGCTGGCAGGTTCATCTTTAGTAGTTGCACTAAAATTGAGGAACATTAAGGTTGGCTGTCCGGCTCATGTAAGGTGCAACTATAATTTTCTTATCCTTTTGTGCAGTTGTGGCACCCCGGCTCAGAGCGACTGGTTTACCCTGCATTGCCAGCCCAGAGATCATGTCTTCTGGCAACACACAACATATTGGTACAGAAAACAACCGCTTTATTGATGCTAGCAGAACAGAGTTCATATTACAATAGTGGTCGAGGCCAAGCGGCACACTCGGTGCGGCGGAACAATATGTACATTATTTAGTGAACATAAAGGGGCCTCGACTCGAACAACTACGTGGCAGCGGAATAACGTCGTAGCGGAAGCTCCATATCACAGGGACACTGATGTGGACACGATCTAGACTCGAACAGCGCTCCTTTCCAACGAGACTTTCCTGAAATCTGGCATGACACGCCAGGTTAGTACATTGAATGTACTTGCAAGCTCACAACAAGCATAATCATAATGACAAACAATATCATGATATTTAACCAATTGTTAATAATGCAACATTATATGTCAACATGCTGTGATCAAGCCCGAACGTCCCTCAGGACAGCTTACCAACTGTGATCATCTCTGGACCACAAACACACCACCATAGTGGTCTTTCTCAAGAACAACTCGTGATCCTTATGGCGATCACAACCACGACCATCATTTGGTCCCAAATACCTCGATGGCCTTTCTGCCATCCATTGACAATGCAAAGTTCATAGCTTAGTGTGCAATTTTTATTAAACGTTAACTCATGGTGGGACCTAGTACGAGGTGTCCGTGACCGTGGACTCGGCTATCGATAGATTATACACTCTGCAGAGGTAGCACACTGTACCCACACGACGGAACCCATGGCCTTGCATTCCCATTTGGGTGGACCAACGGCATTCCGACAAAACCCCTCCATTGCCACAGCACTCTCCCGGCCACTCCGACCCAAATCCCCAACGGGCTGGTCCTGGGTGGCCCCGTGTCTACCAAAGACACCCCAACCACCGTCGTGGTCAAAACAATGTTGTTGTGGCTTGCCTTAGTGCAGATGAGGTTCACAAGCCTCCTGGCGATCCTCAAGACAAGCCTCACCTTCTGAAAATAATTTTAAACACAAAAAGAAAATATCATGAACACTTATGAAATTCACCAGAAATTCTAAACAGCTCAGAAAAATCTCATCTTTGGTGAGCTGTTAGATTTCCTTTCAAAGAACACAATGCAAAAAGAATCATCTCATTTGGACTTAAGGTTAAAAAGTTAAAATTGTTTGAAGCTCTCTGGAATATAAATGAATTTGAATAAAAAGAAACAGCTGGGGGGGGTGACGTCGAAGGCGTAAAGCCCAGGGGCGCCACCACTCGTACCGCTTCACGCGTGTACTGAGTGGATGACTAGCCGGCCCCGCTAGTCAGGTGGGGGAAGAGGGCGAGAGAAACAGATAGGGCCGCGGCTTCGCCGGAGCTCTCGCCGACGACGAGGGCTCCTTGGCGCAAACGAGAGGGAGGGATTGAGAGAGGGGACGATGGCGCACCTGCCCGTACCCGTAGCGTGGCTAGGGGTGGTCGGACGGCGTCGAAAACTAGCTCGCAAGCGGAGGCATAACATGGAGGTCGTCGGAGTTGAGGAAGACGGCGAGCAGAGGTCACTCCAGAGGCTCCAAGTGGGCAAGATGGCCTCACCGGAGAGAGGCGGAGGCCTTGGAGGGGTCGCCCAGGCCTGGGAGGGGTTGGAGCTACCGCGGCGACCAGAGGGGATCGCCGGCGAGCTCGAGCTCGGGGACGGCGCCCCGAGGCCTGCCCAGTCGGGCTACGGCTTCCTACTCGATCGTGGGGTGTGTGTGAGTGCTGGATGGTGCTCGAGGAGGCTGGGGGTGGCTCTATTTATAGGCGAGCGGCGAGGGTGCTTCGGGCTCCGCCGGTGGACACCTGTCCATGGCGCCCGGCGACGAGCGGCGTCAGTGAGAGGGGGAGAAGGTGACGGAGGTCACGCGGCCACTGTGGGCGAGCGGAGATGAGCACAGGATCAAGGGGATGGCGACGAGCACAGTGCGCTCCGCACTGTTGGGCTGGCCGGACCTTGCCCGTGCTCGCTGCGGCGAGCTCCAGCGGTGGCGAGTGCCAGGGAGGAGTTAAGGACGTCGAGACGATGATGGTGGCGGGGTTTGGCATGGTTGGGCAGGCGGGGGAACCGAGCACGCTCGAACAGAGCGCTCGGCGTCACCTAGAGCGTGTCGACACGCATGCCTGGCATCGTGGACACGCGTGGTCACCGCACGAACTCTCTCCTCAGGCCAGCCTTCGTCCAAAAATCATGTCTGGCATGTTGTTCATGGTAGTTTTGAAGTTACCACGGTTTGGTTTGGATCCAGGTGCAGTAGAGAAGATTTTACAAGCCAGGTAAGTTTCTGGTCAGTAACTTTGTGATGTTACTGTGGTCAAATGGCTGGGATTTTGGGGCTGTGCTTTGGAGGCTAGTTATAAGTTACTAAGGTAAAGATGCACAAGAAAGTTCAGGTCAAATGGAGCAAGTAAAATGGTAGTTGTTGTAGAAACCACCATTTCTGTCCAGAACAGAAAAGATTTTCTGTAGCAAAAATATTCCAAAAAGTGATGAAATATTTTTGCTCAGGGAGGTGCCCTAGGGTCCCTAGAATATTTGTGAATTATCTTAGAATTTTCTGAGCCATAAAAATTAGGGTTGCCTTGAAGCAAACAGATCTGGCTTAGGGTTTTTGAGAGAAAATGAATATTTTTCATTTAAGAAAAATATTCCG
The DNA here is from genome assembly GCF_002575655.3 of Aegilops tauschii subsp. strangulata. Classification (NCBI taxonomy): domain Eukaryota; kingdom Viridiplantae; phylum Streptophyta; class Magnoliopsida; order Poales; family Poaceae; genus Aegilops; species Aegilops tauschii. Next base: position 247,968,544 of record NC_053039.3, read on the forward strand.
AAGGTTATTTTGTGGTGGATCAGAAGTGAAGTGATGGTTTGGGAGAGAAGTGAACACTTGGTTGAAAGCCAAGGATGCCCAAGTGTTTAAGTCCAAATGAAAAGATTCAGAAACTCCAAGTTTCAAAAACTTTCAAATGAAATTTCAAGCAAATAAGAAAGGGCAAAAACCAGGCTGTCACAAACCTCCCCCACTTAGAATGAATCTCGTCCTCGAGATTCGGTTGCTTGGGAAAACCACTCTGGATACTGACTCTTAAGGAACTCTTCCTGCTCCCAAGTTGCTTCTGACTCGGTGTGATGCTCCCACTGAACCTTGAAAAAATTTCTGACTTTGCTGCGAGTGACCCTTTCCACTTGATCCAAAATTTTGGACGGTCTTTCTTCATAAGTTAAATCCTTTGCCAATTCTATCTCAGCCATTGTAGTCCTTTTCTCAGGTGGGGATATGCATCGTCTCAATTGCGAAACATGGAACACATTGTGTATTTCTGACAACTCCGGGGGTAGTTCCAGTAGGTATGCAACCGTACCCACTCGAGACATAATTGAGAATGGACCAATGAATCTGGGTGCCAGCTTTCCACGAGTCTGAAATCGCTTAACTCCTTTCATAGGAGTGACTCGGAGGTACACATGTTCTCCGGGTTCAAAACTGACCTGCCGGTGCTTTGCATCATAATAACTCTTTTGACGGGATTTGGCCAATTGCAGTCGGTCTCTGATTTCCCTGACTTGTTTCTCAGCTTCCATCATGAGATCGGTTCCGAAGATATGGCTATCTCCAGCTTGAGACCAATTTAGAGGAGTGCGGCACTTAAGACCATATAGAGCTTCATAGGGTGACATCTTTAGACTAGTCTGGAAACTGTTGTTATACAAGAACTCGGCGTATGGCAAGCAATCTTCCCAGTTCGCCTCGTTGGCTAGCACACAGGCTAGCAACATATCTTCGAGTATTTGATTTACTCGCTCTGTCTGACCGTCCTTCTGGGGGTGATAAGCAGTACTATATTTTAGTGTTGTCCCCAAGGCTTGATGGAGGCGGGACTAGAAAGCGGAGGTAAACAAAGAACCTCGGTCGAAAGTGATAGTCCGAGGTACCCCATGCAGACTGACGATTCTGGATACATACAGTTGCGCCAGTTCATTTGCTCTGTATCTGGTGCTGACCGGGATGAAATGAGCAACCTTGGTTAGGGTGTCCACTATAACCCAGATTGCGTCTTTGCCTCGCTGAGTCCTAGGCAATCCGGTGATGAAGTCCATGCAAACATCATCCCATTTCCATTGTGAAACTAGCAGTGGTTGGAGAAGTCCGGCTAGCTTCTGATGCTCTGCTTTCACCTTGTTGCATATGTCGCAACAGGCTACAAAATAGGCAATGTCTTTCTTCATCCCATTCCACCAGAATATTTGTTTAAGGTCTTCATACATATTCGTATTTCCCGAATGAATGGAATACGAGGATTCGTGTGCTTCTGACAAGATTTTCCTCTTCAAGTCCGGTTGATTTGGTACACAAATTCGTCCACGGAATCGGAGGGTACCGAAGTTGTCCTTGAAGAAATCTGGGGGCTGCCTTGCATGTTTTTGTAGCTTGGCATCATCTGGCTGGGCCTTGCGGATTTCCATCTCAAGTGTGGGGATAACTTCCAAAATATTAGTGAGGCCAGCATCCACGATGACCAAGTTGAGCTGAGCGATCTCCTCCTGAAGTTCGGTAGGCAATGATTTTAACATGACATTTAAGTTGACGGGCTTTCGACTGAGCGCATCAGCAACGACATTGGCCTTGCCTGGATGGTAATTTATTCCAAGGTCATAATCCTTGACCAACTCTAACCATCTTCGCTGACGGAGATTTAAATCTGGCTGAGTGAAGATGTACTTGAGGCTTTTGTGGTCGGTAAAAATTTGGCACCTTTTTCCAATGAGATAGTGTCTCCAAATTTTTAATGCATGAACCACTGTAGCCAATTCCAAATCATGAGTAGGATAATTTCCCTCATGTGGTCGTAGTTGTCGTGATGCATAGGCTACTACCTTGCCGTCTTGCATCAATACACAACCAATACCTTGTCTGGAGGCATCGCAGTACACGTCGAAGCTGCGATAAATGTCTGGAAGAGTCAATACGGGTGCGGTTGTCAGACGTGTCTTTAGCTCATAAAAACTCTTCTCACAGTCCTTGGTCCACTCAAACTTTGTATCCTTTTTGAGCTGTTCCGTCATAGGTTTAGCAATTTTGGAAAACCCTTCAATGAAACGACGATAGTATCCAGCTAATCCAAGGAAACTCCGGATCTGTGTTACAGTCGTGGGCGGTACCCAATCGAGCACATCCTTTACTTTGCTCGGGTCCACGGCTATGCCTTCGGCGGATAGTACATGCCCGAGAAACCCAACTTGCTTGAGCCAAATTCGCACTTACTGAACTTGGCGTATAGCTGATGGTTGCGGAGCCGTTGTAGCACTGCCCGGAGGTGATCCTTATGCTCTTCTTCACTCTTGGAGTAAATGAGGATGTCGTTGATAAAGACTACCACAAATTTGTCTAGGAAGTCCATGAACACCTTGTTCATCATATGCATGAAGAAGGCAGGGGCATTGGTGAGACCAAAGGACATCACAGTATATTCGTAAAGACCGTATCGTGTAGTGAATGCGGTCTTAGGAATATCTTCCCTTTTAATCTTGAGCTGATGATACCCGATCCATAAATCGATTTTTGAGAATACTTTAGCCCCACTGAGCTGATCGAACAGATCATCAATCCTTGGCAGTGGGTATTTATTTTTGATGGTGACCTCATTCAGCTGGCGATAATCTATGCACATACGGAGACTGCCATCCTTTTTACCCACGAAGATTGCAGGTGACCCCCACGGTGAAGAGCTGGGACGAATATAACCTTTCCAGAGTAATTCGTCAAGTTGTTTCTTTAGTTCCACTAATTCTGATGAGGGCATCCGGTAATACTTCTTGTATAATGGTGCGGTTCCGGGCACAAGATCTATGGCAAATTCCAGTTCCCGATCTGGTGGCATGCCTGGCAGTTCTTCTGGAAACACATCAGGGTACTCACTGACCACAGGAATAAATTCCAATTCGACCACAGCAGTGCACACTAGTTCTGGCTTGGGTATATGCTTGCGAGCATAGAATTTGGTGAGTTGCCCATTCAGACTGGTTAAATTGACTTCTCGGGTTGCGCAGTTTATACAAACTTGATACTTGGTCAGCCAATTCATTCCCAATATAATATCGAACTGTTCAGACTCAATGATTATCAGAGATGTTGGAAAGTGGACCCCGTTGATATTGATCTCCAGATCACGGCAGACTAGATTGCTCTTGATTATAGATCCCGGGGTTTGTACCAGCATATTTTTGCCCAAAATTGTGCAAGGAAAATTGTTTTGGGCGGCAAAACTCCGAGAAATAAAAGAATGGGAAGCCCCAGAGTCAAATAAAATTACTGCAGGTATGTCATTAACAGAAAACATACCAATGACGACTTCTGGCTTCTCTTGGGATTCATCGGCAGAGATATGATTCACGTGCCCAGTGAAGTTTTGCTGGGTTGGCCCTGACTCCATAAAGTTGACTTGTGGCCTGCTCAGCGCATTCACCTTGTGGTTCTTGGGGCACTGTTTGGCATAATGTCCGGGCTGCCCGCAAGTGAAACAAGAATTATTGTGCTGCCGCTCCTCATGCATTGGATTGGCCACAACATTCTTGACTTGAGTGGTGGTCTTGTTAACATTCTGCTGCCAATTTGGCCGGTATTCCACCTGAGTCTGCTGCCAGGTACGAGCCTTTTGCATAGGTTGCCCATCCTTCTTTGGCTCAAACTTGTGCTTGTTGTCGTTAACAGGCCTATTATCTGATATAAGCTTGTGTTCCCGTTCAGCAATGAATGCCTTGTCTACCAGAGTTTGGAAATCCGTGAAATCAAACATACTGAGAGCACACCGAAGTTGCGGATTTAAACCTCCAAGAAATCTGTCCATCTTCCTTTCTTCGGTGGCTACGTCATACAGAGAGTAACGGGCCAGATGATTGAATTTTTGCAAATACTCAGCCACAGATTGATTTCCTTGGACAAGCGCGAGAAATTCACGCTGCTTGGCCTTCATAACTCCAGTAGGGATGTGATATTTGCGGAACTTATCTTTGAATTTTTCCCAGGTGACTTCCTCATCAATCGGCCACATGGCTTTTGTATTTTCCCACCATATGGCAGCTGCGCCTTCAAGGTAATGGGTTGCAAATGGGACTTTATCATTTCCTTCAGTACGTGCGATCTCAAGCTTTTTCTCCATGGTGCGCAACCAATCGTCTGCATCCAATGGGTCAACAACCTGACTGAAATTGGGTGGACTGGTCCTCTAAAAATCTGACAGCTTTGAGTGATGACCATTCTGATTTCCATTTTGTCCAACTATAGCTTGCACACTTCTCAATATTTCAATTAGATAATTGTTCCTTTTTTCTTCAAACATACGCAGAACTTGCTCGGTGGAGGGAGGATCAGGCGGAGGAGGTGGTGGCTGAACATACGGCTCGGGAGAATATCTTGCTTGTCGTGCGGAACGACGAACAGGAGTTCCCTCATGAACGTTGCTACTGCCGCCTCCCCGCGTCATCCTATTGAGTATTTTTCCCAAGGCAACGAAATCGAGATGAGAGACATCCAAGAATAAAATTGGGGAAAAGCCAGCAACAATTCTCGAAAAAGACAAAAGAGCGAAGAGAATACGGCGATTAAAGTCCCATCATAATTATACATAGACTCATACATGAAAATTTAACAACCTGACTGGTTCCACTACTCTCATACATGAAGCATCATGACTCGTACAACTACATCCGTACACCATCTAGACGACTGCGAATACTCAAAGACACTACTGCTCTGCTGGTGCTGCGGTGTCCTCCCCTGAAGCGGCCTCAGATCCCGAACTGACGTGGTTAACGGAAATCTCCGGGTTAAAGGTAACACGACGACGCTGCCTCGAGGGCTCTCCCTCAGGGGCAGGGGTAGGATGAAGCATCGGGGCTGCAGGAGTAGCAAGAAGTGAGACCCACTCGGCAGGAGTACTGAGAGGGTTCACGGCCGGAACGCCTGTGCTACTCGGGGGAGTAACCGGCGAAATAGGGGAGCTAGAGCTAACTGGGACATAAGGGGTAAATCCCAGTGAGGATGGAGTAGTGGTGGATCTAGTAGTGACCAAGGTAGCGGCTAAAGCAGTACGGGCACGAGTCAGCTCTCGAGCCAGCTCGTGGATCATCAGATAGCTAGCAGGGATATAGCGAGCAAGATGGCTAGCAACACTATCAGACTCCGGGTTAACGAGAGGAAAACGGACACGACCGTTGTCGTGCAGAGATGGGTAGTAATAGAATCCTGGGTGATGCTGCATTTGAACCTCGGTATAACGAAGCTCGACAAGGACCTCAAATGCGGCAAACTGGACAGCCTGAGAAGCGGTGGAGGCGTAACCGCTCCGAGAAGTGCGAGTGTAAGATCCGGAATCGGAACTGGTGCGCAGAGTAACCACTGCGTGATACTCATACACTGAGTCTGCTAGACGCTCCCGGTACACACGGTAGACTGGTTCATCTCTGTGAGGGTACAGCCGATGCCACACGTTGCGGAGAAGGTGCGGTGACGTGTACGGCATCAACTGCAACGGGCACGGATACGACACCGGAGCCATCTACACTCACAACCATTAACAGGTTAGCATAAAAATAATATTCAAATGACTACAATGCAACAACCAGCTATAACTGCTACCGACACTCACATTTACTCGTGTCTAGCGTCCAGTTAACACGTCGTAGTCTAGCGTGGCCTACAGTCAGCGCGGCTCTGGTACCAACCGTTATGGCACCCCGGCTCAGAGCGACCGGTTTACCCTGCATTGGCAGCCCAGAGATCATGTCTTCTGGCAACACACAACATATTGGTACAGAAAACAACCGCTTTATTGATGCTAGCGGAACAGAGTTCATATTACAACAGTGGTCGAGGCCAAGCGGCACACTCGGTGAGGCGGAACAATATGTACATTATTTAGTGAACATAAAGGGGCCTCGACTCGAACAACTACGTGGCAGCGGAATAACGTCGTAGCGGAAGCTCCATATCACAGGGACACTGATGTGGACACGATCTAGACTCGAACAGCGCTCCTTTCCAACGAGACTTTCCTGAAATCTGGCATGACACGCCAGGTCAGTACATTGAATGTACTTGCAAGCTCACAACAAGCATAATCATAATGACAAACAATATCATGATATTTAACCAATTATTAATAATGCAACATTATATGTCAACATGCTGTGATCAAGCCCGAACGTCCCTCAGGACAGCTTACCAATTGTGATCATCTCTGGACCACAAACACACCACCATAGTGGTCTTTCTCAAGAACAACTCGTGATCCTTACGGCGATCACAACCACGACCATCATTTGGTCCCAAATATCTCGATGGCCTTTCTGCCATCCATTGACAATGCAAAGTTCATAGCTTAGTGTGCAATTTTTATTAAACGTTGACTCATGGTGGGACCTAGTACGAGGTGTCCGTGACCGTGGACTCGGCTATCGATAGATTATACACTCTGCAGAGGTAGCACACTGTACCCACACCACGGAACCCATGGCCTCGCATTCCCATTCGGGTGGACCAACGGCATTCCGACAAAACCCCTCCATTGCCACAGCACTCTCCCGGCCACTCCGACCCAAATCCCCAACGGGCTGGTCCTGGGTGGCCCCGTGTCTACCAAAGACACCCCGACCACCGTCGTGGTCAAAACACTCCCACTCGGGGACTCGATACCATAATCTCATCAACGAGCACACAAGATTATGTGTGCTTACCGGGCCAGGGCAAACACGACATAATCTTCCCTAGATGGAGGCACCGACCAGAGGCCGTGTCAATGGACCGAATCAAGGCCTTCCCACAAGGTAAATGTGGTTGCACTGGAAAGAAACTCGATTCAGCGGCACCATGACCCAGTCAACGGTATATTCAAGTTGAGTTATATTCAGGATTAACTTTAAACTAAAAATGACCGGTGTCATAGCATGCCATGAAATGCAAAACAACACATGCATCACATATTGATAAAAATGACCGACGTCATCCATATGCACAACAAGCATAGACGTCAACAACTCATATTGCTCTGCTTGCTCAAAAATAACTCACAACTTAACCAAAATATTTTGCAACAAGTTTTATTAATTTCCTACGCAAGAAAGTAACTCCGATAAATCTTTCATATGCTTGACCAAAAGATATCATTATCAACAACTCATAATTTCTTTATCACTAAGTTGGGCTCAAACATTCTGTAAGACAAGTAATATGATTAAACAAGTATTTAACAGAATATTTTCTAACAAATTTTTATCAATTTCAGAATGCAAACACAAAGCTTTAAATAATTACTAACATGCATAACAAAATTATTTCTAACATCACCTCAAATAAATTTTAACTTGCTTTACCCACTTAAACTAGTTTCAACTATTCTGTAAATCAACCATAACAACTGACCAATACTTAACAGAATACAAATAATTCAATAATTATTTAAATGCATGGGTTAATCATTTCATTTAAGTGAGAAAATCACAAATATTGAAATGGCATCATAAAAATGTTGCTGTGGCTTGCCTTAGTGCAGATGAGGTTCACAAGCCTCCTGGTGATCCTCAAGACAAGCCTCGCCTTCTGAAAATAATTTTAAACACAAAAATAAAATATCAAGAACACTTCTGAAATTCACCAAAAATTCTAAACAGCTCAGAAAAATCTCATCTTTGGTGAGCTGTTAGATTTACTTTCAAAGAACACAATGCAAAAAGAATCATCTCATTTGGACTTATGGTTAAAAGTTAAAATTGTTTGAAGCTCTCTGGAATATAAATGAATTTGAATAAAAAGAAACCGCTGGGGGGTGACGTCGAAGGCGTAAAGCCCAGGGGCGCCACCACTCGTACCGCTTCGCGCGTGTACTGAGTGGCTGACTAGCGGGCCCCGCTAGTCAGGTGGGGGAAGAGGGAGAGAGAAACAGAGAGGGCCGCGGCTTCGCCGGAGCTCTCGCCGGCGGCGAGGGCTCCTTGGCCCAAACGAGAGGGAGGGATCGAGAGAGGGGACGATGGCGCACCTGCCCGTACCCGTAGCGTGGCTAGGGGTGGTCGGACGGCGTCGGAAACTAGCTCGCAAGCGGAGGCAGAACATGGAGGTCGCGGAGTTGAGGAAGACGGCGAGCAGAGGTCACTCCAGAGGCTCCAAGTGGGCGAGATGGCCTCACCGGAGAGAGGCGGAGGCCTTGGAGGGGCTGGAGCTACCGCGGCGACCATAGGGGATCGTCGGCGAGCTCGAGCTTGGGGACGGCGGCCCGAGGCCTACCCGGCCGGGCTACGGCTTCCTACTCGATCGTGGGGTGTGTGTGAGTGCTGGATGGTGCTCAAGGAGGCTGGGGGTGGCTCTATTTATAGGCGAGCGGCGAGGGTGCTTCGGGCTCCGCCGGTGGACACCTTTCCACGGCGCCCGGCGACGAGCGGCGTCAGTGAGAGGGGGAGAAGGCGACGGAGGTCACGCGGCCACTGTGGGCGAGCGGAGACGAGCACATGATCAAGGGGATGGCGGTGAGCACAGTGCACTCCGCACTGTTGGGCTGGCCAGACCTTGCCCGTGCTCGCTGCAGCGAGCTCCAGCGTCGGCGAGTGCCAGGGAGGAGTTAAGGACGTCGAGACGATGATGGTGGCGGGGTTTGGCATGGTTGGGCAGGCGGGGGAAGCGAGCACGCTCGAACAGAGTGCTCGGCGTCACCCAGAGCGCGTCGACACGCATGCCTGGCATCATGGACACGCGTGGTCACCGCGCAAACTCTCTCCTCAGGCCAGCCTTCGTCCAAAAATCATGTCTGGCATGTTGTTCGTGGTAGTTTTGAAGTTTACCACGGTTTGGTTTGGATCCAGGTGCAGTAGAGAAGATTTTACAAGCCAGGTAAGTTTTTGGTCAGTAACTTTGTGATGTTACTGTGGTCAAATGGCTGGGAGTTTGGGGCTGTGCTTTGGAGGCTAGTTATAAGTTACTAAGGTAAAGATGCACAAGAAAGTTTAGGTCAAATGGAGCAAGTAAAATGGTAGTTGCTGTAGAAACCACCATTTCTGTCCAGAACAGAAAATATTTTCTATAGCAAAAATATTCCAAAAAGTGATGAAATATTTTTGCTCAGGGAGGTGCCCTAGGGTCCCTAGAATATTTTTGAATTATCTTAGAATTTTCTGAGCCATAAAAATTAGGGTTGCCTTGAAGCAAACAGATCTGGCTTAGGGTTTTTGAGAGAAAATGAATATTTTTTCATTTAAGAAAAATATTCCAAAGGTTATTTTGTGGTGGATCAGAAGTGAAGTGATGGTTTGGGAGAGAAGTGAACACTTGGGTGAAAGCCAAGGATGCCCAAGTGTTTAAGTCCAAATGAAAAGATTCAGAAACTCCAAGTTTCAAAAACTTTCAAATGAAATTTCAAGCAAATAAGAAAGGGCAAAAACCAGGCTGTCACAGCAGTTCCACTAAAATAAAGTGCCATTGTGGTGATAGTGACGGCTCATCTTGCAAAGGCTAATAAAATGTTGCACGAGATTACCAGCAGAACTTGACGGAGATTTTGGAAGCTCGAATCACCATTTTGTGCAGTTCCACCAAAATTGAGAGATGTTGCCCACGTGACATTTTAGTTGAACTGCACAAGACACTCATTAGAAAAAAAGTGTTTTGTGCAGTTCACCAAAAGGTCACAATAGCAATAGGGTGAAATGGATATCCCTATCTACACAAAAAGATAGAAAGTAAACAGTTGCTGGTCAATAAGAATATACGAAACATATACGTAATGAAAAGAAGCATCTTAATTATGTTCATGGCAATCACACAAGGACAGTAGAAATTTTAAAACGTCAGCAATGCTTCATGTTACCAGAAGCATTACGATCAACAATGAGATTCCTCAAATATGGGATTACTTTAATGGTGGCATTGCTTGTTTACCAGATACAGTAAATCAACAACAGCTAAAGAGTTGGTTTAAGGGCATGGGACCGTGGGGACACCAGGACACTCAGCAGTGTAAAGGAGCAACTTACTTATCATACTGGGGAAAACAACAGGAGTGCCATTTGTAACACAGTTTAATTGCATCTTATCACTGGAGGCATTAGATTAACAATAACACTGGTTAGACATGTCCCTAAGGTAACAGTGTGATCACTTCATTTTACATGCGCCCTTACATTAACAACAACAAAAGGTTGGTATAAGGACATGCGACAGTGGACGCATCAGCACAATGTACCTACAAGGAGGCATAAAGTGGTGATGCAGAGTTTGCTCATGCTATGTGAGGGCAGCAAATCTAATCCTGGAGACCTTTTACTATGTGAGGGCAGCAAACCTAATCCTGGAGACCTTGTACTATGTGAGGGCAGCAAATCTAATCCTGGAGACCTTGTACTATGTGAGGGCAGCAAATCTAATCCTGGAGACCTTTTACTATGTGAGGGCAGCAAATCTAATCCTGAGACCTTTTACTATGTGAGGGCAGCAATTCTAATCCTGGAGAGCTTTTACTATGTGAGGGCAACAAATCTAATCCTGGACATACTCTGTTGACTTGTCCACCAGCCACCACTTTCTATCCTTTTTTCAACCAATAATAGATCTGTTCCTTATCCAGTTTGTACTGCGTTTTCCCATTATTTCCCTTTTCAATCAAGAGACCGGTTGGGTATCCGGTCTCTACTACTTTCACCATATTATTTCCTCTTTGAATCAAGTCCTAGATTCATGCTACAACTTTCCCCCCTTTCTCTGTTGTTTGAACAAAGCCCTAGATTCGAATGCATGAAGTAGATTTACCTCTAATAATACTAAAAATTAAGGTGGCTTTGGAAGAGCTGATGGGAGTAGAAAAAGATGCACATGCAGACACGTGGGGAGCTGGGGCAGTAGAGCAAGGCCACTTTCGAAGAACTTATACCTGAGGGTCGTCGGGATGTCGACGGCAGCAGGTCGGATCTGCGAACAACACGGCAGGGAGGAAGAAGGGTCGGAGGACCTCCCGAGCCGGCGCTGTGTCGGAGAGAACGGCACGGGCAGAGGATCGGGCCCGTCCGGCAGCTGTGGGTTTCCTCCCTTGCCGGCGATGCCCGCGTGAATGATGCACCTAGTCCTCTACACACACCAGCCGAAGGGATCCAGCCGGATCTGTGACCAGCGGTGAGCAGAGAGAAAATGTCGCTACCGTTGTCTTGTTTATATCTGGAGAGGATGAGAGAATGAAGAGAGCAACCCTAGTAAAGCAAGCGCTCAGGCCCCTGCGTACATATATAGTGGAGTATTATCTTTTTCTCTCCACAACAAGCGTTTTTCAATTTGTGTACGTGGCATTAAAGAAAAGAAACTCTCTATTTAAGGTGACTACCTGTACGACTCCTACTTACTACTACTACTAGTAGTATTGTTCACTTGTGCTCCCCGGCCCTCCATTCATTGAACAACCCCACGGGTGAATAAACATACAGTACTAGTATTTATATAGAATGAACAAGCTCAAACTATTTTCGCGTAGTTAAAAGTTGAGGGCGGGGCTTTTCCCGGGCAGTATGCGCGGCAGTTTTCGCGTAGGCGGTTTGACAGAGAGGCGAGGAGGGTGAGGGAGTAGCGGATTCAACTTACTTACTGCTGGAAAGGTCGGGCTGTGCGATTTGAACTCAACTAACCCAAAAATATCCAAACAGGAGGGTTAGTTTGGGTTAGTTTGAACTCAACTAACCCAAGAATATCCAAACAGGAGGGTTAGTTTGGGTTACTGTTTGGATCCACGTGTTAGAGTTAGTTTGGGTTAGTTTGAACTCAACTAACAAAAAAAAAATCAACCCACCCAAGCGGTGCTTATTTGGGTTAGTTCTTCTCGGGAGACTAAAAATCACATTTTCTCTCGCTCTCCCCGCAGCAGACCCCTCCCCACTTCCTTGAAGCTTCTAGCCCTCCATCCCTCTCGCACCGCCCATGAAGGCACCTCGCCGTATCCGCGCTCCATCTAACCATGTCATCCAAACACCTCTTTCGCTAGAGTTACTTCAGGGTTAGTTCGGGATTAGAATCTAACTCTAACCTTTAACTAAGTTAGAGTATCCAAACAGGGCCTTTGAGAGAGACGAGGAGGGAGAAGCGATACTTGCTGCTGGATTACTAGAGATAGGTTCGCACGGAAGCCAAGAAATATGGTGATAGCGTGGGTTAGCCATGTACTAGTATGATGTAACTACACTGGTCTGCCGTGTTTCGTACTCTTCCAGTCCACTGTGGAGATGATTGGTTGATTTAATATCGCTGAATAATATAAAATATTATGAGTGCAGACGCTCCACCCCGAGGTTCCTTGCTCCTTCTCGGTCGTCGGGAATCTATGTTCTTCCACTCTATATTTTTTACGTGAGCTTTGTTCATCCTTTTGCCAACACGCGACACATCTAGCATCAAGGTGCACGTGTCATGCAAGGATCGTTCCATCTATATGAAGAACACGTGGGACTGGAACTACGAGACGGACATGTACCCAGGAGTGGACGTGCGAACCTGTGTAACGTAGCGCAGTAAGTGAAGTAGAAAGGCACAAATAGTATGAACATGCGTGGCATATAGGCATTTGTCTCTTACTACCACTAAATGTTGTACGTGCAATGCCCGGTGATGTTATGGAGTACATGACTAAGTACTCTACTACTACTATATTAATTGGAGGCACATATTAGGTTTTATATTTGTTTACGTGTATGCCCCAGACCTTCCAACTAGACGTGCCTTTGTCTCCGGGTCGCACTTTGTATCGTTCATACCACTAGTACAGTAGTACTACTACGTGTGGTCTCCGGCCCAGAAGTGGAGACGCTCTACCACGCTGTTCATGTCCCACTCCTTTCGCTGACGTGTGTGACATCCAGCACGTGCCGTGCGTTTGGCACTCCTTCGTCGTAAGAGTTGAAACGCTAGCATTCATTAGAAATAAAAAATAAATATAAATCACCAGTGATACTATACCACGCGGTTTCCTTGCTCCTCGATATCGGAAAGAATACTTCCGCTCGCCGGCATGTGGGACGTCGACCATCCTGGTCCACTTGCCATGCCCGCAGAACTCCAAGGGAGACTCACCCCGATCGTCACGCCGCAGTAATTACTAATGAGCCGTCAAATCACAGGCCCAACCTTACCCACTGTGAAGTTGCTTGGACGAAGGAACCATCATGACTTTGAATTCCGCTTCTTGAAGAAAACTACTGTACCAGCAGTACTGCTAGCTACAGTAGTTACTCCAGCAGAGGCCTCCTTTGGTTCATAGGATAGGAATTTTATAGGAATATGAAAATCATAGGAAGTGAGATGACATGCATCTCAATTCCTATAGAGAAAGATATGCCATTTGATGCATAGGATAGGAATTTTTCCATTGAGTCTAGGCTAATGTACTGGTAATTTGCTCTAAAAACTACAGTAGTAACTAGTAGTATGTTACATGCTTGTAATTAATTAAACAAACGTACGGGCAACACAGACACACATACTAACTACTAGTACTACTACTTCTCACATGCTGGCCAGACGCCGTCGTTCTCCTTCTCGGCTTTGTCGGCGACACCTCACCGTGCTTGGATCCTCGCCGACCTCTCCGCAGCAGCGCGTGCGTCCTCTTCTTTCTTGCGGCGGCGAGCCTCTCTTTTCTTGAGTGCTTTCTGACTTTTCCGCTCCCTCTGTGCGGCTTTGGCCGACTCTTGCTCTACCACCCATTCGGCCTTGACAGCTTCAAATTCCGCCCACATAGGTGTGAGGTCGCGAGCGGCGATGAACTCGGCATGGCGGGATGCCACCACTTGCCTACCATTCTGTGTGCGGTCGTGGGCGGCGAGGAACTCGGCGCGGCGGGATGCCATCGCTTCCTTACCGGTTAATGTGTAGCGCGGTGGCATGAACGACGCTTGGTGACAGCTCTGGGGTGGAGTGGCCGGACAACCGTAAAGTGCATTGGTTTGTCAAGAGCTCAAGGATAGAAGACGAAGGAAATTTGGATTCCCCTTCAATCTTGGTCATTTATTACCGAGTAAAATGCATTGGCGGTCATTGAACTTGTCTTGATAGCTCACTTTGATCATTGTATACGAGATATGGTGATTATACGGTAACTGGCTCAGCGTATAGCTCCGTATTTGTCTAGTTGACCAGTCAAATAGTCCGCATGCGCCTCATCAGCTCGTGTTCTTTATCTATCTATCTATGCGGGCCTACCTGTCAGTGGAGAAAGAAATAAAAACCAAAATTATGCGTATGTGACATTACTGTTTAGACGTTTGCTGGAGGCCTCCGCGAACACCGAGCATGTATTCACCTGGATCAACACCAACGGTCATACTCGTGACTCGGCGCCTTGCTCATGTATATCGTCCATCACAACGACAATCTATAAAACAACCTAGCTAGAGAGGGTACTATGGTGCGGAGTATGTACTATCGTGAGCAACCGATCATAGTGCCACTGCACACGAGTGTGTGTCTGATCGATTCGTCCATTATTCGTAAGTTATGTATGGTTGTGTGGTGTCTAATGGTGGTCGTCGAATGCTAGCTGGCGACAAGAGCAGTTGCATGGACGCCTGGTTGTCAATACGTGCCGCATACGCTTCAAAGGCTCGTCATCCATGAGTTCACATTTTACCACCACGCCAGCGTCTGACCGCCCTGGCCTACCGAAACCCCTTCCATCGCTAGCGCGCGCTTCCTGCCTGAAACGATCACCGTCTCTCCAGAACGTCAATGCCGCATTCACTGGCCTTAACTGCAGGTGCAGTTGGTGTGTCACTGACATGCGGGCCTGATGCCCGTTGGGCCCACATGTCAGTGAGACAAAGCACCTGCGGTTAAGTCACTGAAGCAGCATCCGCATTCACGCCCGACGTGACCTCTCACTGGCGCCGACATTGCAGCAGCGCGACGACCGAGAGAGCGCCACCCGCGCGGCATCCCGGTGCAAGCGATTGCTCCGCGTTACACCATGGCTATCCGGTGCCAGCCGTCCATCCGTCTGCCGCGGCTCATTGCCATTCGCCCGCTATATTAACTTGAGCCCCAGCTCCTAGCCATAGCCAAAGACCCACACTCATTCTCCTCCGGTCCCTTCCTTCTGTTGGCACCACTCCAACCATGGCCTCCGGGCACTCCAAAGCTCTCTTGGACGTACTGTCGCAGGAACAGACGAAGGACATCGGTGGCTCCGCTCCGGGCGCGCTCCAAAGCTCTCTTGGACGTACTCTCGCAGGAGCAGACGAAGGAGATCGCCGGCTCCCCCCCGGCCGCCCTCTACCTCCACGACCACGAAGCCGGCGCGCGTGCGTGAGTGCAGCCGGTAGCGAGGAAGAGTAGTACACGGTAGGTCGCCACCGTTCTGGTCCCAGGAAGGCCACCGCTCCTCCACTCAGTCGACGCCAAGCTTGGTGGGATAATAATCGGCGGCCGATTAGCCGCTTGACGGCGACGTGGAGGCGGAAATCTACATAACCTTGTGCTCCGGAGGAGGAGGTTATCGAGGCGGATAAGGAGGAGGCAAAGGCAATGGCCGACTTTCTTGGGTTCAGGGCCGGACATGGTGGTCGGGGCCCGACGATCGTTTAGATTAGGTTTACAGTAGGTTTTAGTACGGTTTGTGCGAAATATGTAATGAATTTCGTCCAGTTTATAGGAAAAGTTCTCGAAATGTAATGAATTTCATCCGGTCAATTTGAAATTTGGTTTGTTTGCACGAATTTCATCCGGTTAGTTCATATAGTTGTCGGAAGGTATGCGGGCAGCATTGGATGACATCCACCAGTGTCCTCGGACAGATGCCGGTGTAAATTTGAGGGCCAGCGCTGGAGATGCCCTAACTATCATGCTATATTCGCTAACAGTGCTCCATTATTTCGCAGGGAACAGTTATCCCTCGATCAAAATCAGATCCGCCGTGTTTCGCACTCCTCCCACGTAAGTGTGTAGACTCTTGCTTACATAAAAATGGAGCAAGTGGACGGCACTGTAGCACGTCATATCACTCAAACTAGCCCGCCTAACGCGCGGGAAAGCATCGCCCTCGTCATTTTGTTCTGGATTTCTATCAATCGATCGCACAAAAATGTTACGCTTTGCAAGTTCAAAAGGAAAAGGCGGCACACTTACAACTCGTACGTGTCGCGTTCACGTCGCACCCCCGACAGTCCGGCTCGCACGCCGCTCACCAGAGGGGACACACGTTGTCTTGCATTTTCACTGACATGTGGGACTGCAATTGAATAAACCGTCGACAGCCGAAATCTAATCGCTCGGCGGGCGTCGGCTGAGAGGAGAGAGACGGGGGAGGGAGAAGAGATCGCCCGCCTGCCGTGCACGGACTCCAAGAAATATGTGGTGATAATGTGAGGTGGGCCATGTGGGAGTCCGCACCGCTTCCAAGCCTGCTTCTTACCGCCCTGGCCCACCAGAACCCCTCCCCCACCCCACCACCTCCCCGCGCGCGCTCCCCCCTCAGAGGCCAGCTGCCCGTATTCATAGCAAGTACTACCAGTAAAATTCTGTGCTATAAAGGGCATGTACAATGGTTGATAAGATAGTCTTATCATAAGTCTTGCATGTAATTTAGAGATGACAAAAAACATGTGTACAATGGATCATCACTTAGCCTTATCTTCAATAACTAGTTATTCCTAAAAACATGGTGAAACATATTGTGCTAAGAGATCATCTCTTGTCTTCTCGACAAGCCCGCTTATGCGGAGGAGAGAGAGGCATTGACAAAGTCAAGGAGTGGGATCTGCAGCAGCTCGTCTCTACACGTGCTCCTAGGTATAAAAAAACTAATTCTAAAAAAAGAGGCATAAAAAACAATTGTGTCTAAAAAAAGAAAGGTAAAAAACATTTGAGAGGAAATAGATAGAGAGAAAGTGAGAAAAAGTTGTAACCTTATAGTCAACACTATGGTAGTATTACATGAGGAAGGAGGGAGTGGTGCACATGCCAAGTTCACTGGGCTGCCGTGTTTCACACTCCTCCGTCGTAACAGTGGAGACAATAGGTTTCATCAAAAATAAACAATGAATACTCGTTGCTCGTCCACTATATCGGAAAGAATACTTTCATTCACCAACATGTGGGACGTCGACCATCCTGGTCCACCTGCCATGCACAAAATTATCCTGGTCCACCCCGGTCGTAGCGCAGGCTCAACCTTTCCCACTGTAAGTTAGTCGGACGAAGGAACCATCATGACTTCGTTGAATTCCGCTTCTTCAAGAAAACTTACTCTACCCGCAGTACTGCTACCGCACGCGAAGACTGGACGACATTGTACCACGTCATATCACTAAAACCCACTAGGCCAAACTAGCCCGCCTAGGATCTGTACTCCCTTTGTTTCAAAGTTAGTAGTACAAAGTTGACTCATCTATTTTGAAACGGAGGGATGTCTCTGTACTGCTATGATTTTGTATTGTACGTCTCTGTACTTTTGCTACGATTTTCCTAACCTATGAACCAAATGAGGCCTGAATGTATCCGTGTCGACTATTGTCTGATCGATCACTAAGCCTACAATTTTAGGAGCTTGGGCTATTGGCCGATCGACGACGGATCAGTATAAGCGTACCACGAGCTCATCAGCCCCAACATTTCTCTTCGGTGAGTGTTTTGCAAGTACTATAGCTTGCACAGTAGCTAGCCTACTAACACCAAGAATCATCAAATAAGCCATGTTGATATGATAAACAGTTCAAACTTACATCTAAGCATGCCATATATTACATCAAAAGCTGGTGAGGATACATCTGTTTCCATAACTCGGAGAGGGTTCACATGATTCACTATCAAACAAAAGTACTAGCAAGTACCGCCCACACAAGACAGTGCACTAGCCCTAAGATGGTTTGATAACACACATCGTTCTGGTAATTAAACACAGGGCAATGCAAATTACCCTGAAGGATTAGCGCGACCAACTATTTCTTGTCATCGATCTCTCGGGCAATGACCACAGCACGGACAGCGGCATGGGAATCAATCTCTGGGGCGATGTCCACAGGACTGACCGCGACATCGGAATCGATCTCTAGGGCGATGTCCACAGGATGGACAGCGGCATCGGAATCGATCTCCGGGGCGATGCCAACAGGACGGACCGCGACATCGAAAACGAT
The DNA here is from genome assembly GCF_002575655.3 of Aegilops tauschii subsp. strangulata. NCBI lineage: Eukaryota > Viridiplantae > Streptophyta > Magnoliopsida > Poales > Poaceae > Aegilops > Aegilops tauschii. Next base: position 247,986,855 of record NC_053039.3, read on the forward strand.
CTCTGGGGCGTTGTCCACAGGACGGGCCACGACATCGGAATCATCAAGGACATCCACCGGCACCTGCACAACCCTAACATATTAGCAAGCACATTGCAAATAATCAAAAACCACAACTTTCATTTTTACCTTGTGCAGCTCACTGGGGGGATCCCATCCCTCCGGGGGCCATCTCCTCGTCCTCGATGGGGGCCATCACCTTGCCAGGGGAATACTGCTTCTCAACGGCGAGTATCTCCTCAAACTCGGCCTTGAGCCACGCAAAGGTGGCCATCAGAGTTTCTGGGGTAGGCACGGTGGGGCCCTTACTGTTCTTCCAACTTTCTTTGAGGAGTTCATCCGCCAACGTCGTCAACTCTTTGGCCAGTGCTTGTTTCTTGGAGTTCTTCGTCTCCATGGGTTGGCCCGCCAACATGTTCAACTCGTTGGTCGGTGCTCGCTTTCTGGAGATCGCTGTCTCCAGTGGGTTGTCCGCCGGCAACTCTTTGCCTAGTGCTCCAGGATCCATCAATGAACTGACAAACAAAAAGCAATCGAAAGGAAACCACAATCGCAATGAAAACGGGAAATGAATAGGCTGTGAATCGGTCGGTGCTTCGCAAAAAGAAGATTCTTGGAATGAAAATATAGCAGCATCACTGATTCACCCACCTTTCCTTCGTCGGTACAGAAGAAAAATGGCAGAAGTGAGTAGCCTGGAGTGAGGTTTTCTTCAAGAAAGGGGAGAAAGGGCTTCAACGAGCGTTCCAGTGAAATGATGGTTGCTTCGTCCAGTCCAACTTCGAGGCCACTTTACCACTGCTGGTAAAGGTGTGGGTTTTGTGATATGACGGGTCATGACGGCCACACAGGGGTGACCGATGAGTTTCGACTGTAGCACCTCGCTGTGATTTGGTGGATGGCACGCGGGTCCGGATGCTTTGATGTCCCGCATGTAGATAGAGCGGCTAGTCATATAGGAGTGGTCAATATTGTGCACCGCGACCAAGGCGGAGAGGAAAACGAGAAAACTACGTAATTAATGCATGAGTTTAATTAGGGTAGTTTTGTAAAGTACGAGATACATTCCTCCAATCGCAAAATGCCTTGGTTGATGAGATTTGAGACCTATAAACCGGAAGGGAGATTTGAGATTTGAGATACTGCACGCGGTGTAGTCTAGTCACTTGTTGGAATCTCTAGTATACCGCATGATTCTTTGCTTCTTCTTACTACTACGTACTACTTCGCCGACATGTGGGACAGCTAGCAGCATCCGGGTCGACGTAATACGTGTCATGCACCATATTAGAGTGCGGAACGGAAGGGGGCATCACCCCGGTCGATGGCCAGCCTCGACGCGGAGCAGTCGGTGCACCGGGAAGCGGCGCTCTCTCGGCCGTCGTGCCGCTTCAAAGCCGGCGCCAGTGAGAGGTCGCCTCTGCTCTGCCGGGCATTAATGCGGCACTGACGCTCCAGGGCGACGCTGACCGTTTCACGCGGGAAGCGCGCGCTGGCAAGGGAGTATAGGTTTTGAACCGTTTCATGTGTAGACTGGTAGTTTGCAAAACTACTCAATCACTCAGTTTCCTAAGAAATTGTGGTAAAAAACGTTACTCCACAGCCCGCTTCCCTTCTCCTTCCTCTTCCACCGTCCGCGCACGTCCGCGGGAAGCGACCGGTCAACCCATATATAGGAGTGCTAGCACAAAAAGATGCATGCATGACCACTAAAATTTCCAGATTAAACAGCCGCTCCGGCGGGAGTATGGCGTATGGTGTTACCTTCGGCCGGGCCATGGCTACCGGGAGACGGCGACCAGAGAAGAGGCGGCGGGAGGGGAATGAATGCAGCTACTGTTTGGGTTCGCCGTTCGGCTTAAATAAATGCGCAGCATCACGTGTACCCGCGGGTGCACAAATTGTAACATACGTGTCTGCTTAAGTGGGCGTCATGTAACTGGTGTGTGTGTGTGTGTGTGTGTGTGTGATTCTGAGAGACAGAGTGCGTGTGTGCGACTCTACTCTTCGGACATGTACTCAACCTTTTGCATCGGGATATAAGTATAATGGTATTTACTTTAGCTAGTGATTTACATGGCCATGTTAACGTGGTTGTGTAAAAATGTCACTTCCTACTCGTGATTTGCGTTATATAATTACAAGAAAGATGCTCGTGCATTGCACGGAACATCAATATGCATTTTTTTACAAAACACATGTTGCGATTTACCCATGCAGGAGTAATCCCATGTGTAAAAACTAATGATATTTCGAGAATTTTATCGGAAAACTGGTATCTCGAGTATGTCATCGAAAAAATGAAAGATGAGAGATAAGGTGAGGAGGAGTGGAGCGTGGTGGTGACTGGTGGTCGGAATGGGGGGAGGCATGGGGATGGCCGGCGCCGGCAGGCGGCAGCGGCCACCATGCTTGATTGTTCCGGAGACTTTCTTTTTTAATTGCTCAGCAATGAGGTGTGGGAGATAAGGATGTGGAGAGAGGTGCGGCTATCTTTTGTAAAATTATCATAGTTTGCTTTCTATCCGTCAGATATAGATCAGACGGTCTATATTACAAGATGGCAGTCACACCATCATCGCCAACTCGGTTTTTTTGTAAGGGTACAAATGATAAGTTTGCTAACTACTAAAGTAAAGTGGAATTTGTCCATGTTATACAAGTAAATTAAGGTGATTGTTTATCATACGGGTAAGGGTGGATGAAGGGTGGTAGGAACAAATGCTCCGCCTAGAGCATGTGTGTGTGAGATGGAGTCTCAGTGTGTGTGTGTGTGAGAGAGAGAGAGAGAGATGGAGTCTTAGTGTGTGTGTGTGTGTGCGTGTGTGTGTGATGGAGTCTTACTGTGTGTGCGTGCGTGTGTGTGTGTGTGGGTGGGTGCATGTGTGCATGTGTGTGTGTGTGTGTGTGTCGCGGGGTCTTCGGTGGCGGATGTAATTTAAGTGTGCATGGCTTCATCATAGAGAGGTGATGTGTATGGCAGAGGCCACCAACGATGGGGTGCGAGAGAGAAAATGCCCGTAGATAGGGAAGAGAAGGTGTGTGCGCGTGAGAGTAGTCGACATCGAGAGAACGTGTTTGTTCGAGAGACACCAAGGAAGACTACTATATATCGATGGTGCATGTAGGCGGGAATTAAACGAAGGGATGGTCTTATTGGTTTCGGGGATATAGCGGAAGAGTGAGAGGGGGTAGCTACAAGGAGATTGTTAAGTGTGAGTGTGTGTTTTACCCATCCAGGCAGAAGTTATGTGCACACAAGAAGAGAACGATTCGATGTGGCGTTAGGGTTGAGGGTAATTAACTACGTATGGAGACATAGAGACCTTCAACGTGCATGTGTGAGAGGTATACATGTATACGTGGGATGTGTGTGTGTGCGCACGCGTGCATGATCAAGATAAAAGAAAGAAGACATAAGTCATAAGCTAAGATCAACGACATGGGAGAGACGGATCGGTATGACAATATGCATGCATGCGAGAATGCAGGGAAGAAGGCCCGACAATTGAGCATGTGTTTTTGTCTTTAAGAGATAGTGGCGTGGGCTGGAGCATGCATCTATGGCGAGCAGAGGGAGTGAGGCACAACGATTGTGCAAAAGAGATCAACCTATAAATGAAAGAAGGTTGATGGAGAAACAGATAAATAGAAAAATAAAGATGCTAGCTAGTGTGCGTTAGAGATAGGAGTCGAGTGGATCAGAAGGCTGAGTTATGGGTGTGGGTGTGAGAGAGATGAAGAAAGGGTGCATGTGACTCACATACAAACAAATATCAGAGAGAAATGAGATCCCGAGAGACGGAGTTTTGTGTCTGCGAGAGAGAAAGATGTTTCAAAACGAGAGTGATAGCTAGAGAAACATATGAGGGAACGCAAGATATCTCTAGGGAGAGACAGTGTGTGTGAGCGACATGCAAGAGAACAGTGGAGAAATATGAGACCCTGGGAGACAGAGTTTGTGTTTGTGTGTGAGAAAGAGATATTTAAGAGGAATAGTCATAGGTTCTCATACCTAAGGAGCGAAAGACATCTCTGTATTAGGGGTGTGCGAGTTGCACACAGGGGAATAGTAGAGAGAAATGAGACCCTGGAAGACAAAGTTTTTGTGTTTGTGTGAGAGAAAGAGATTCCACATGGAGAATCATAGTTAGAGACACATAGCAGGGAGCGAGATATACTTACAGAGAGATAGAGTGATGAAGGTCGAGGGAGAGAGTACCGTCAGTGTGTTACGAAGATAAAAGATCATTGTCGACATACAGGTAGCACGAGAGATACCCGAGAGATGATGAACGCGTATAGGTCTAGAGAGATAGTCCTATATAAGCATGAGTGATAGTTATATGAGACGAATATCTGGATTAAATGGGATTCAAATATTTAAACTGGAAATCACGACATCGATAATATCATAACGCAAATTGGTGTATCAAACATGCATATTCATTTGAATTTTGGGACACGTGTAATGTTATACAGTTTATTAATATTGGTGATCCATAGATTCTTTAATGAGAAACAATGCATGGTTTATATGCAATTAATGTCTAAACGGGATACACTATATGTTGCGTGTGTGAAACACATTATACATGTTTGAGAAGTAAAAAAAACCCGCATGAAACACACATTAATTGGAGACAGTTAGCGAGGAATGCATACATTGGATTTCAACATAAAGTGGTTTCAAATATTTGAAAATACAAATTGATGGATACAACCTTATGAATCTGAGATCATGCCATTTGTTAACCATATTTATGTATAAAGGGTGTTGTGCTTTCGAAAGTATATACAAAAAAAATGATGTATATAGAATTTTATTCCAATCGAAAATGGATCCCGCCCAAAAAAATAGAATACAAACGGGATTCGAATTGAGTTGGCACGGTAAACGTGCACTCTGCAAAATTTGAACGAAGCGGGGAAAGTCGCAGTAACCGCCCGAAACCAAAATCTGCGAGATGGAAATTACTACTGCCTATCCCTGCCATGCAAAGCCTATCTGCTCGATTTCTATAGGTTTCGATAGGGGTAGGTTTGTAATTTCACTCGAACATGACATAACCGGCTCTCACCCGGATTCATACACGGTGGGTGCCAAAACACAGTGTGTCCTCGGCCGAAATCGACTCCCTCCCCGATTCATACACGGTGGGCGCCAAAAACAAACTCTCGTCGGCAAATATTCGGTGTATGCGAGATTACCGTCCTATCCCCAACCGACTAATATTGCTGTGATGTAGGAAATTTGAAACTGGGGCTAAGTTTGTAAATTTCCTCGCATTTGTGACAAGCGCACCCTGAAGACATGGTTCCCCCTTCCTCTCCACCTCCATTTCCCCATTCGTACTCCGTGGGCGCCAAAACACCCTCTCCACCCCAGCCTCCTCCGTCCGCCACCCCATCCACCGCCATCCTCCTCCACCATGCTAGAGATGATACCCTGACGCCACCGTCCATTACAAGAGATCGACCTCTCTCATCCACGGCTTCGGACCGGGATCCTTGCATCCCGTCCTCTCGCTTCATCCCCGCCGTCGTCCACCTTGCCGGCGCCGCTCCTACGATCGTCTCATCCACCGCGCCCCACCGCCACCGTCTACCCTCCTAGATCTGCTTCTACGCCGCCGACAGCCATCGCTACCGTAGCACCGTCAAATTCTTAGCAGATGCATACACGGCGCCGCACCAGAGGCGGTACTCTTTCGTATCTGCTCAACTTATTTATCGCAGCAAGAAAATAGATCGCCACTGCTTTACTCTGATTTCTTGTCCATCACTTACTTGCTAGTTGAGAGCAAACATTGGTTGTGAAGTTGCCTTTGTCAGGTTTGCACCTTTAGATCTGCCATGGCACGCTCAACACTATACTCCCAATGCTTATGGTTTCCCCTTTTATATTCCACACTAGTTAAATCACGGTAGACTAAATTTCAAAATTGGGTCAGTCGATTTTTCAGAGCTCGCCGGAGTTCGCCGGTTCGAACGAAGGGGCTCGGGTGGGGACTTTGGTTGGGGGGGGGGTGGGCGGTGGTGGGGCCTCGCCGAACAAAGAAAACTCGATGCGGGTGGGGGCGGGGGTGGGGGGTGGGGGTGGCGGAGGAACACAGGCGGTGGGGGCCGATGGTCCGGCCGGCAGCCCGTGCGGTGTTCTGTATGGGAAGAATCAGAGACGAGGAAGAAGAAGGGTTAGCAAACGTAGGATCTTCATCCAACCTCCTGAAATGGTCGACTGACCCAAATGCAGACATGCCTTTATATTCAGTACCATCATCGTACCTGTTAGCACTGCTCCTGAATCCATCAAGCTAAACAACGTGCCACTCATAATTCCAAACTTGTTGCTCAAGTACGAATCTAATATGATGCTGATATTACTAAAAAAAATAACATTTAATTGGTCATCTAATGTTCTTACTTTACTTTTGAAAAAGCACGTGCACCACATATAGAGAGATAGCAGGGAGTTGCTTTCTTAGTGCGCTCTGGTTCATCATGTGTGGGCACTGCGCAACGAACATTTTATTATCCAAAATCTGCTTGCTCCTCTTTACCATGTTCCTCTTCCGTTCTTCTTTAATAAGTACTCTCTCCGTTCCTAAATACAAGTCTTTGTATAGATTCCACCATGGACTACATATGGAGCAAAATGAGTGAATCTACACTCTAAAATGTATCTGGATACATCTGTATGTGATCCATAGTGGAAATCTCTACCAAGACTTATATTTTGGAACGGAGGGAGTATGATAGTAGTACAGTATGTTCCTTGTAGTGAAGATGAGCAGGGACATTTGCAGTGTAGAGGTCTATATGGTCGGTTGGTATGGACACTTTGAATTCGTCGGGCCTCTTTGATTCGTAGGATTTTGTAAACATGGGAATAGGATTAGTAGTGGCCTGCCCACTTGAATCCTATAAGAATAGCAAGAAAATGCAGGGAGCTGTGTCGCCTTTGAGAGTTACACTGATATTAACAGTACCACACCTTCAGTTGAAGAGAGCTGGTATCCGAAGACTTTCTAGCCGTACCGGCAATACTAGCACATATATTCCAGCAAGTTCCACTTTGCTGATTTTACTCTGATGCTTATGGTTTTCCTGTTATATCTACACTATGATCTGTGTAGCTGCTTTGTGTCGCACTAGCAGCAGTCCACTCTTGAAGCTAAACACCGCAATGACTTACAAAATTGGCACCAAGGCATTGAGTGCCATTCTGGATGCAATGAAACTCATACGCTCCCCATCTATTGACTCTTGTTCAGAATATGATCCTAATGACTCTTGTTCAAAATTGCCACATATAGAGAGACAACATGGAATTGCATTTCCATGGGCGCTATGATTCATCATGAGTGGGCAACCAACATTGTATGCAATTAAGCGGAACCTCAAGAATATGCTTCCTCTTCTGTTCTTTAACATGTTCCTCTTTTCTTATTCTGTATTTAGTACGTATAGTATGTTCCTTGTCAGGAAGGGGAGCAGGGACATATGCAGTCAACAGCTGATAGAGCTGGCATGTACTTGATCGATAGGCTTTCAATTACTAGCGGCAATACAACACTGTATTTTCAAGCCAGTTCCACTTTCCCGATTTATATATCGTGGTTAAGGTGTACCCCTATTATGTACACTATGACCTGCCTAGTTGTTGTGTGCTCTTGTTATCATGGTTTGGCAATAAACTCCCTATACAGTATATTTTGAACCTATCATCTGCCAACTATCCTTACTTTTGGAGCCTATTTTTGTGTGTACTTGTGCCAGGTTATATAAATGCACGCACCATATTACAGCACACATGAGCTCTCTCATCAGAATCTAGTGATAGCACACAAGTGTTTACAGGGGCGCCCCTATATTAGAATATCCTCTGCATTACAAAGATAATCTCACAACTATTTATGTTTTCATGGTTCTCAGATATTATACGTAATTATAGTGAATATCAGAATCCGCGCATCAGAAGAATATTGTGGAACACTACAATGACTTACAAAATTGGCACCAAGGCATTGAGTGCCATTCTGGATGCAATGAAACTCATACGCTCCCCACCTGTAGATTCTTGTTCAGAATATGATCCTAATGACTATTCTAACCTCGAGGAGTCAAAGGCAGATGGCCTGTCATGTTCACCCATCAAGGTGCCTGCTCTAATTTGGCAAGGTTTTATTGATTGCGCGTATCTTGCATATGTTGTCTTGCATTTCTTCTACTTTGTTGCACCGCCATCTGCTTAGTTTACTCATCATATATGTCGAGATGCCATGCCCATCCATTATCAATACATATTCCATCTGTCATCATACCATGTTTTTCCACTCAAATGTTGTTCTTGTGCATCAGACATCAAAAAGGAAGAGGGTGATTGCCGAACCTGAAGGAGCACCAGCAAAGTCCTTGAAAAACGTGGTTGTGCCGGAGAAATCAGACAGCACCCCACTTATATTGGCTGTACAACCAGTGACACAAAACGTAGGACCGACTCCAGCAGACTGTACCCATACTTCACTGGCCACACCACTATCCCCACCACACAGGACCTGCACTCCAGCAAAAGGTATGCCGATTTCAGTTGCCATAGCACCAGCCGTACCACAGAAAATCCCACTCCAGCAAAAAGTACATCAAGTCCACCGGCCGAAGACCTATCCCAACTGCAGAGACGGCCAATTCCTGCAGATTGGAACCCCATTCCAGTTATTCCCAGTTTAAAAGACAATGCTTTCAATGTTGTTAGGGACTACGTGCATATATTCCCATCATTGGAAGATTATAGTGAAGACAAACACCATTTTCACATCTTCCTGTCCCACTTACGTGTAAGTGCTATTATTCATGGTGATTATTTTCCTGTTTTCTGCTGATTGAACACATCAATGATTTACATTACATTGTTGTAAGTAGGCGAGGGTCAATCTGGATAGTCATGACGAGCAAAGCTTGCTTGCGCTTTTCAAGGAAGCATTGCAGCAGTATTGGTGTTACCTGAGGAAATCACACTTTGATGGCAAGCCTATAAACGAATTTCTGGTGAAGTCTCCTGTGCTAAATTTAGAAGACATTGAATGGAAAAACCTTGTTATGCACTGGTCTCGTTGCGAGGATGAGGTACTGTCTATGATATCGCATGACAATTTGAACTTCTACTTTTCCGCATGTGCCTTACGGATCTTTTTTGCAGGAAATTTGCTCGAAAAAGAATTCCGGTTTGAAAAGAACGACAAGATATCGCAAATATGCTGCCTGCTGCTTTGCTCTTGTTAGTACCTGTTGTCCTGTATCACTGTACTTGCATACATACCCGGTTCATTATGTGACAGCAGTATGCATGATAGCTTGCTTATCAATTGTTCGCTCCAAATTATCTGATCTGTATGAATGGTTACATTAGTGTAGAATATATCCAATGCCAATGAAATTTTTTAGCTCTGCATTGTTCTTGTAAGTACCTGCTGTCCTTTATCAGTGTACTTATATTGACAGGTAGTTGTTCATGTACCATCACTGTGCAGTTTATTTTCCTTTGCCCTCCATTTTCTACACATAAGATCTATATTTACTCTTACCATAAGGTTGGATAACACCGATGGTACTGAAGAAGTTTAGCTCTGCATTGCTCTTGGCTGTACCTTTTGCCTGTATCGCTGTACTTACATTTATAGCTACTTGGTTATGTAGCATCACTCTTCATCTTATCTTAAATATTCTCCATTTTTTTCTTATATTGTCACATCTATATTTACTCTTAACAAAATGTAGAATAAAGGCAATGCTTATGAAGAAGATTCTGTGGTAAACTTCTTGAATCCCCCCCCCCCCATCAGCATGGACAAGAGCTTTATAGAGCCTGCCTTCACCAATAATGTAAGTTTGTCCTTCTCAAGCCTTCAAACTTTGTTGTGTATATTTGGTTAGGCATGACTGCAACAGCTGTTTATTTTTGGTGTTTGCATCAAATTGCATGTTTAAAGTTTATTATGTACTCCAGTTCATAAACAAAAGTTTGTCCTTCTCAATTTAAGTTTTCAGTTGTACAACCAAGTTCCTTCTTCATACCATGTAAATTAAACTATACAGAGCAAGTGATCTTATTTTGCCAATCTGAAATGGGATAAATTGACAGCGCACTAACCATTGATACTTATGAGTTCTTGATCTGTAATCTAGTGGTGTCGTGAAGCTGCCAACTCCTTCACAATGTCATTTCCTGCCATGTCTTGACCTGAACAATACCATATTGTGTTAATGCTATTTTAAATTGTGTCACTTTATTCGTCAGTAAGAAATGTGATGAATTGTCAGCACTGATACTTGTATGTGCAAAATCTGTCATCTGTCTGCTTGTTTATCTTTCAGAGTGAGGAGGATATAAGTGTCAAACAAGTGCAGTCTCACCAGATTGCTCAGCTGCTTGCGCTGCAGCTCCCGAGCAGGGCTATCCTTTCTTGAACTCTATTGAAGGGCTGTCGGTTTTGTATATTATTTTGTCGGCGTGTTTAGTTGAACTGGTGGCGATCTTTGATGCCCAGTGTATGTAATTTGTTGTCTGCTTGTGCTTTATTATCATAGTGGCGAACTTTGATGCCCAGTGGATGTAATATGCCGTGATTTCTTTATTGTATAGTCTAGGTTTTTTTCTTATTCACGATGCTGCAGTTATTTTACTGTATATATATCCTGTCTTCGCAGTAAACCGGCCAAACCGTAAAATTACGGTACATAATCGGGCCGTCATGCAAATCACCATGTATGATCCGCATCATGGGCCCCATCATCTTGGTCCGTTAACAGGCCTAAATGTAAACTGGCCCACTAGTAGATTCGGGCCTTTAATAGACCGAGTAAACCGCCGGCCCTATTTTCCCAAGAAAACTCAATGGGCCTTTAGGAGGCTGAAAAGTAGGTTGGGCCTGAAACGTGCCAAACAGCTCAAGGGCCAACAGCAGGCTGAAATAGACCCCGACCCATGAATGTGCCAATCAAATCATGGGCTTATAACAAGCCAAAATTGTCTCGGTCCTTGTTTGGCCCAATCAAATTATCGGCTGTGAGCAGGCCGGATGCAAACCGTGCCGTAGTTAGGCCCAACTATATGACGGGCTTTTAACAGGCCGAAATTAATATAGGTCCGAAATGTTAAACGGGCCCTTAACAGGCCGAATTACTAAATGGGCCTTTAGCAAATGGGCCCAAAAGCGTAGCATCCAGTTGACGGGCCGAATCTGATATGGGCCATAATTTAGCCCAAAGCCTCTTAAAGGGCCGGAACTGATCTGGGCCGTAATTTGGCCCAGAACATGGTAGGCTTTTAACGGGCCGGATCTCATATGGGTCATTATTAGGCCTGGAACGTGGCATGCCATTAATGGACCAAATCAAATATGGGCCGGCATTTGGCCGAAAACATGGCAGCCAGTTAATGGGCTGGCCTACTAGGGTCCTCAAAATCTTGTGGGCCTAAAGCTGGGCCGGCCCATTAATGTCAGCGAAATCTCATGGGCCTTTAGCTGGGCCGGCCCATTATGGTCCACAAAAATCTTGTGGGCCTTCACCTGGGCCGGGCCATTATGGCGCGCAAAAATCTTGTGGGCCTTTACCTGGGCCGGCCCATTATGGCCCACAAAATCTTGTGGGCCTTTAGCTGGGCCGTCCCATTATCGTCCGCAAAATCTTGTGGGCCTTTAGTTGGGCTGACCCATTTAAACTTTATGGGCCATTGTTGGGCCATGCCACGTGTCGACGTATCATAGGCGCTTTGGGTCCAATGAGTGGATGACATCTGTCCAACGGTGAGCCGACACGTGTTTCCTCCAGCCAATGATGATTTTACACGTGGAAAATCCCCATTGGTCGGGTGTGTTAACGGGTTATCGGATCCAAAACCGGACCCGATAGCTTAACGGCGTTCCGTTACAGTGGATGCCACGTGTCGGTCACCCTTGACGAAAGAACTTCTGTGACACACGATTTATCGTCATGGAAGTGGACACTTCCGTGATGATAATTTTGGTAATGTCATGGAACACTTCTACGACAGCATAGGTATGACTATCTTGATTCTGTCATAAATTTGTCATGGATGTACATGCATGACAGAAAACGTGACCTACTATGACAAACACGTATCATCACGGAAGTGTATTTTTTTTGTAGTGTAAGTTTCAGGTTAATACAATTCTAGCATGAATAATAAATATTTATCATGATATAAGGAAATATAAATAACAACTTTATTATTGCCTCTAGGGCATATTTCCTTCAACCTACTCAAATCATCTGTGAAGGTCAGAAAATAACGATACCCCTGCGTCCCTCAACACTCATCGGACCGCATACATCGGTATGTATTATTTCCAATAAGTTATTAGCTTGCTCCATTGTTCCGGAGAACGGAGTTTTAGTCATCTTACCCATGAGGCATGGTTCGCAGGTATCAAATGATTCACAATCAAGTGATTCCAAAAGTCCATCTGCATGGAGTTTCTTCATGCGCTTTACACTAATATGACCTAAACGGTAGTGCCACAAGTATGTTGCACTATCATTATCAACTTTGCATCTTTTTGCATCAATATTATGAATATGTGTATCACTACAATTGAGATTCAATAAGAATAGACCACTCTTCAAGGGTGCATGACCATAAAAGATATTATTCATATAAATAGAATAACCATTATTCTCTGACTTAAATGAATAACTGTCTCACAATAAACAAGATCCAAATATAATGTTCATGCTCAACGCGGGCACCAAATAACAATTATTGAGGTGTAAAACTAACCCCGAAGGTAGATGTAGAGGTAGCGTGCCGACGACGATCACATCGACCTTGGAACCATTCCCGACGCGCATCGTCACCTCATCCTTAGCCAATCTTCGTTTATTTTGCATCTCCTGTTTCAAGTTACAAATATGAGCAACCAAACCAGTATCAAATACCCTGGCGCTGCTACGAGAATTAGTAAGGTACACATCAATAACATGTATATCGAATATGAAGGAAATATGCCCTAGAGGCAATAATAAAGTTGTTATTTTATATTTCCTTATTCATGATAAAGGTTTATTATTCATGCTAGAATTGTATTGATCGGAAACTTAAATACATGTGTGAATACATAAACAAATACCATGTCCCTAGTAAGCCTCTACTAGACTAGCTCGGTGCTCAAAGATGGTTAAGGTTTCCTAACCATGGACATGTGTTGTCATTTGATAACGGGATCACATCATTAGGAGAATGATGTGATGGACAAGACCCACCCGTTAGCTTAGCATAATGATCGTTCAGTTTTATTGCTATTGCTTTCTTCATGTCAAATACATATTCCTTCGACTATGAGATTGTGCAACTCCCGGATACCGGAGGAATACCTTGTGTGCTATCAAATGTCACAATGTAACTGGTTGGTCATAAAGATGCTCTATAGGTATCTTCGAATGTGTTTGTTGAGTTGGCATAGATCGAGATTAGGATTTGTCACTCTGAGTATCGGAGAGGTATCTCTGGGCCCTCTCGATAATACACATCATAAGCTTGCAAGCAAATGCCTAAGGAGTTAGTCACGAGGTGATGTATTATGGAACGATTAAAGAGACTTGCAGCTAACGAGATTGAACTAAGTATGAAGATATCGATGATCGAATCTCGGGCAAGTAACATACCGATAGACAAAGGGAATTACGTATGTTGTCATAACGGTTCGACCGATAAAGATCTTCGTAGAATATGTAGGAGCCAATATGGGCGTCTAGGTTCCACTATTGTTTATTGACCGGAGAGGTGTCTCGTCATGTCTACATAGTTCTCGAACCCGTAGGGTCCGCACGCTTAACGTTCGTTGACGATATAGTGTTATATGAGTTATATGATTTGGTGACCGAATGTTGTTCGGAGTCCTGGATGAGATCACATACATGACGAGGAGTCTCGAAATTGTCGAGAGGTAAAGATTGATATATAGGACGATGGTATTCGGACACCGGAAGTGTTTCAGAGAGTACCGGGTACTTATCGGGTCACCGGAAAGGAGTTTCGGGCACCCCCGGCAAAGATATGGGCCTAATGGGCCAAAGGTGGAACAGACCAGCCCCTGGTGCGCCCCTTCTTTGGACAGTAGGCCCTAAGGGAAGGAAAGGGGGAGGGCTAGCCCTTCCTGCCTTTCCCTCTCATGGGAGAAAGGAAAGGGGGGGCACCCTTCCCTGCCTTTTCCCCGCACCTATATAAGGCAGGGGGCGCGGCTTGGGAGGGACTCCAAGTAGGATTCCTCCTACTTGGGCGCCTCCTTTGGCTGCTCCTCCCTCCCTCCCACATACCACATATATATATATATATATATATATATATATATATATATATATATATATATATATATATATATATATATATATATGTGGGAGGGGGTCGCCTAGCACACAACAGATCAATTGTTAGCCGTGTGCGGCGCCTTCCTCCACCGTTTACACCCCCGGCCATATTTTTGTAGTGCTTAGGCGAAACCCTGCGGAGATCACTTCACCATCACCGTCACCACGCTGTCGTGCTGACGGAACTCATCTACTACCTCGACATCTTGCTGGATCAGGAAGGCGAGGGACGTCACCGAGCTGAATGTGTGCAGAACCTGGAGGTGTCGTGCGTTCGATACTTGATCGGTTGAAGCGCGAAGAAGTTCGACTACATCAACCGCATTGTGAAACGCTTCCGCTTAAGGTCTACGAGGGTACGTAGACACACTCTCCCCCTTGTTTCTATGCATCTCCATGGATAGATCATTGCGTGTGCGTAGATTTTTTTTGTTTTCCATGCAACGATTCCCAACAGTGGCATCATGAGCCAGGTCTATGTGTAGATGATATGCACGAGTAGAACACAAATAAGTTGTGGGTGGTGATGTTCATACTGCTTACCACCAATGTCTTATTTTGATTCGGCGGCATTGTGGGATGAAGCGGCCCGGAGCAACCTTACATGTCCACGTACATGAGACCGGTTCCACCAACTGACATGCAACTAGTTTTGCATAAAGGTGGCTGGCGGGTGTCTGTTTCTCCTACTTTAGTTGAATCGAATTTGACTACGGCCGGTCCTTGAAGAAGGTTAAAACAGCAAACTTGATAAATCACCTTTGTGATTTTTTTTGCCGTAGGTAAGAACGGTCCTTGCTAGAAACCCATAGCAGCCACGTAAAACTTGCAACAACAAAGTAGAGGACGTCTAACTAGTTTTTGCAGGGTATGTTGTGATGTGATATGGTCAAGACATGATGTGATATATGTCATTGTATGAGATGATCATGTTTTGTAATTTATCAGCAACCAGCAGGAGCCTTATGGTTGTCTCTTTGTTGTATGAAATGCAAGCGCCATGTAATTGCTTTGCTTTATCGCTATGCGTTAGCAATAGTTGTAGAAGCAATAGTTGGCAGGACGACCACGACGCAACGATGGAGATCAAGGTGTCGAGCCGGTGATGGAGATCATGACGATGCTTTGGAGATGGAGATCAAAAGCACAAGATGATGATGGCCATATCATGTCACATATTTTGATTGCATGTGATGTTTACCTTTTATGCATCTTATTTTGCTTAGAATGACGGTAGCATTATAAGATGATCCCTTCACTAAATTTCAAGATATAAGTGTTCTCCCCGAGAACGCACCGTTGTGAAAGTTCGTCGTTTCGGGACACCACGTGATGATCGGGTGTGATAGACTCTACGTTCACATACAACGGGTGTAAGATAGTTATGCACATGCAGAATCCTTGGGTTAAACTTGATGAGCCTAGCATGTACAGACATGGTCTCGGAACGCTGGAGACCGAAAGGTCGAACGTGAGTCATATAGTCGATATGATCAAGAGATCTTCACCATTGATGACTACCCCATCTCATGTGATGATCAGACATATGGGTTAGTTGATTTGGATCACGTATCACTTAGATAACTTGAGGGATGTTTATTTAAGTGGGAGTTCATTAGTAATTTGATTAAATTGAACTTAATTTATCATGAACTTAGTCCTGATAGTATTTGCAAATTATGTTGTAGATCAATAGCTCGCGATGTAGCTCCCCTATTTTTGATATGTTCCTTGAGAAAAATTAGTTGAAAGATGATAGTAGCAATAATGCGGACTGGGTCCGTGATGTGAGGATTATCCTCATTGCTGCATAGAAGAATTATGTCCTAGATGCACCGCTAGGTAACATACCTGTTCCTGGAGTAGATGCAGATGTTATGAACATTTGGCAAGCTCGGCATGATGACTACTTGATAGTTTAGTGCGCCATGCTTTACGGCTTAGAACCGTGACTTCAAAAACGTTTTGAACGCCATGGAGCATATGAGATGTTCCAAGAGCTGAAATTGGTATTTCAGATTCATGCCCATGTCGAGAGGTATAAGACCTTTGACAAGTACTTTGCCTACAAGATGGAGGAGAATAGCTCAGCCAGTGAGCATATGCTCAGAATGTCTGGGTAGTACAATCGCTTTAATCAAGTGGGAGTTAATCTTCCAGATAAGATAGTGATTGACAAGAGTTCTCTAGTCACTATCACCAAGCTACTAGAACTTCGTGATGAACTATAATGTGCAAGGGATGACGAAAACGATTCCCGAGCTCTTCGCGATGCTGAAATCGGCGAAGGTACAAATCAAGAAAGAGCATCAAGTTTTGATGGTTAACAAGACCATTAGTTTCAAGAAAATGGGCAAAGGAAAAAGAAAGGGAACTTCAAAAAGAATGGCAAACAAGTTGCCACTCCCATGAAGAAGCCCAAAGATGGACCTAAGCCTGAAACTGAGTGCTTATACTGCAAGGGAATGGTCACTAGAAGTGGAACTGCCCCAAATACTTGGAGGATAAGAAGGATGGCAAAGTGAACGAAAGTATATTTGATATACATGTTATTGATGTGTACCTTACTAGTGTTCGTAGTAGCCCCTGGGTATTTGATACCGGTTCAGTTGCTAAGGTTAGTAACTCGAAACAGGAGTTGCAGAATAAGCAGAGACTGGTTAAGAGCGAGGTGACGATGTGTGTTGGAATTGATTCTAAGGTTGAGATGATCACTATTGCACACTACCTCTACATTCGGGATTAGTGTTGAACCTAAATAAATGTTATTGGTGTTTGCGTTGAGCATGAATATGATTAGATCATGTTTAGTGCAATACGGTTATTCATTGAAGTCACAGAATAATTGTTGTTTTATTTACATGAATAAAACCTTCTATGGTTATACACCCAATGTAAGTGGTTTATTGAATCTTGATCGTAGTGATACACATATACATAATAATGATGCCAAAAGATGCAAAGTTGATAATGATAGTGCAACATATTTGTGGCACTGCCGTTTAGGTCATATTGGTGTAAAGCACATGAAGAAACTCCATGCAGATAGGCTTTTGGAATCACTTGATTATGAATCATTTGATGCTTGTGAACCATGCCTTATGGGCAAGATGACTAAAACTTCGTTCTTCGGAACAATGGAGCGAGCTGATGACTTATTGGAAATAATACATACCGATGTATGCGGTCCGATGAGTGTTGAAGCACGCGACGGGTGTCGTTATTTTCAGACCTTCACAGATGATTTGAGTAGATATGGGTATATTGTAGCGACCAGACCTCAAATAGTCTGTGCTGCTGTGCACCAGTGTCATCCCTGGATCAGTAATGCTGACACGCACAGTACAAATGGAGGATTTAGAACAGAGTAGCAATCACACACTTATTACATCGAATATCTCCAAAGAGAATAAGTATGATAAATATGGCTTAAGGCCATCTAAATACGATAACAGCGGAAGACTTGGAAGATAAGTGAGTCCAT
This sequence comes from Aegilops tauschii subsp. strangulata, assembly GCF_002575655.3. Classification (NCBI taxonomy): domain Eukaryota; kingdom Viridiplantae; phylum Streptophyta; class Magnoliopsida; order Poales; family Poaceae; genus Aegilops; species Aegilops tauschii. Next base: position 248,004,727 of record NC_053039.3, read on the forward strand.
CAACTCCAACGGCATCACTGAGTATAAGACCACGACCTAAGGCACCTTACTCGTCGTCTGAAAAGTCTGCAACATGAAACGTTGCAGCCCGAAAACGGGTCAGCACATGGAATATGCTGGCAAAATAACACATAGAGAATAATGAACATAGTAATGCTATACTACATGCATATATGGCTGGTGGAAAGCTCTATGGTTACAGTTTTGCGAAAAGCCAATTTTTCCCTACTGCAAAGGAATAAATTTTATTTAACTATCATGGTGGTTGTTAAACATTGAGATGGTTGACAGCATCTCAATCCCAATTAAGTGTCATCATTAACCCAACAAAATTAATTAAAGTAACATGGTGATGAGATTCACATGATAATCCAGGTACTAGATACTCAAGTTGTCCATAACCGGGGACATGGCTAACCATGATTAGTTTGTACACTGCAGAGGTTTGTGCACTTTTCCCCACAAGACTCGATCTCCTCCGTTGAATTACTCGCACTACATGGTGTTTGAGTAACGGATGACCGAGACACAGTCTTTCAGAAGTGTTTGCACCTTACGTATGGGTAGACAGTTACACCTACTTTCCCCTACATCTGCTAGTCTACCACTGTAAGAGTTCACACAACTTAATCAACTATGCTAGAGCCCATAATAGCTTGCGGCTGCACACGGAAGTTTCTAGCATGAATAATCTCATGATCCCTTTGAACCTGGGTGGCGATCCAAAAGAAAAACAGGCAATCCTGGAATACCCAGGTACCTCAATCCACCCAGATGTGAGTTTTAGTTGCCACCTTAAGTAAACCATTAATTATCAATCTCACATCTGTCATGAATATCTCTCAAACCCAATCCACGTCTACGAGCATAGCATGGCAATATAATAGCAAACGTAGAAGTAACTCCCAAGGGTTTGATAATAAACAGGGCAATAGGTACTACCTCAACTACTTCCCAATGCCCACAATTTAATTAGATCCTAATCATGCAATGTTTGAGGATTGATCTAATGCAATAAAAACTGGGTATGGAAAGGTATGATCAAAGTGTTACTTGCCTTGCTGATGATCCGCGAAACCTAGCGATTCGAAGTAACAAGCGGCGCACTCCGGGTACTCTATCGCAAACAAACAAGCAAACAATAAGTACTCATCTAATGCACAGGTAAAACTCAAATGAAAGATCCAACCAGAAAGTTCAACTTAAGGAATCCGGTTTGCAAAAAGAATCAACTCGAACGAAGCAACGAAAGTCAAACGGCGAAAGAAACAAGCTTCGTTTACTAATATGGATCTAGGTCAAATTTTACAGTAGCAAAAACTTGTTTGAGTAGGTTAAACGGAAAGAGAATTTCGAGACGAAACTCTAGGCGCTTGAATCGCCTGATTCCGATAAACGAGCGAAAAGTTAAACGAAAACGAAGATCCGATCTGAAATCGAGATCTGAAATAATCGCGGAAAAATCCGACGAAAAAGAAAACTGACGAACGGTTAAAGAACGGACGTTCGTTAACAGAGAAAATCCGACGAACACGTTCGTTAAAACGAACGGGTCGGTGAACGCTCACTAAATAATAAACCGAAGAAAATAAACCGATCTAGGGTTTTAAAAAACGAACGGTTTTTTTTCCAGAAAAACCGGCAAACGGCGGCGGCGGCTCGGTACCTCGTCGGGACGGGGCTCCGGCGGGGTCGGCTTGGGGCGGCGGGGGCTCGGGCGGGGCTCGGGGTGGCGAGGGGGTGGCGAACGGCGGCGGGCTTCGGGCGGCGGGGCTCCGGCTCCGGCGGGGCTTGGCTCGGGGCGGGTTGCGGGTGCGGGTACGGGTGAAGGGGGAGGGCGGCGACGGTATATAAGGAGGGGGGCTGCTTGGGGAAGGGGTAAGGCGGCGGCGGCGGCTCCCGTGCTCGGGGCGGACTCGGGCGGCGGCGGCGCGTACGCGCGGAGGAGACGACGCGGCTGGGCCGGCCGCTCAGCTGGGCCTCGGCCCGGTCGGGCGCGGCGCGTTGTTTTTTTTAAATCATTCCGCCGAAAAATTCATAGAAAAATAAATAAAAATCCAAAAAAAAGATAAAACAAATTTTCCCCGTCTAGTTAAAATAATTAGAACAGGGTGAACATTTTTTTGACACAAAAATGCAGTTTTGAAAACGTGCAATTTTTTTAATGCAATTAAAATTGCAAATAAAATCCGAATAAATCCAATATATGATTTTAATATTTTTCCTCCAATATTTCAATTGTTTTGGAGAAGTCATATTTTCTCCTCTCATTTATTTTTAAATGAAATATTTTTCCGGAGAGAAAATAATTAAAACCAAAATCCTTGTTTTATTATTTGATAAAATCAAATATGATAAATCGGGAAAATCCCCAACTCTCTCCGAGGGTCCTTGAGTTGCTTAGGATTTATCAAGGATTTGCCAAAATGCAATAAAATATGCTATGCGATGATGATCTATGTATAACATTCCAAATTGAAAATTTGGGATGTTACAAACCTACCCCCCTTAACATGAATCTCGCCCTCGAGATTCGGGTTGGCTAGAAAACAGGTGGGAGTGGTCCTTCCGTAGATCTTCCTCTCGCTCCCAGGTGGCTTCATCTTCCGTGTGGTGACTCCACTGGACTTTGCAAAACTTGATAACCTTACTGCGGGTAACTCGGCTGGCATACTCGAGAATTTTAACTAGTTTCTCCTCATAGGTCAAATCACTTTCCAGCTGAATTGCTTCCAGCGGCACGGTATCTCTCAGTGGTATCTCAGCCATCTCTGCGTGGCACTTCTTCAACTTGGAAACGTGAAATACATCATGAACTCCTGACAATCCTTCGGGCAATTCCAGCTTGTAGGCAACTTCTCCCATACGTTCCAAAACTCTGTATGGTCCGATAAAACGGGGCGCTAACTTTCCCTTAACTCCAAAGCGCTTCACTCCTCGAAGGGGTGATACTCGAAGATAAACTCTGTCTCCGATTTCGTGAAATGTCTCCTTTCGTTTGGAATCAGCATAACTCTTCTGCCTGGACTGGGCTACCTTGAGCCTATCGCGAATCAATCTCACTTTCTGTTCAGACTCCTTAATCAAATCTGGTCCAAACAACTGACGGTCTCCAACTTCGTCCCATAACAACGGTGTTCTACACCTTCTTCCGTACAAAGCTTCGAAAGGGGCCATCTTCAAACTGGTTTGATAACTGTTGTTGTAGGAAAACTCTGCATATGGCAAATTGTCATCCCAACTAGATCCATAATCTAGTGCGCAAGCTCTTAGCATGTCCTCCAAAATTTGATTGACTCTCTCGTTCTGTCCATCTGTCTGTGGGTGAAAGGCTGTACTAAATTCTAGCCTGGTTCCCAATGTTTCATGTAACTGCTTCCAAAACTTCGAGGTAAACTGGGTTCCTCTGTCTGATACAATGGTCCTCGGAACTCCATGCAAACATACGATCCTGGTCATGTATATCTTTGCCAACTTAGCACTGGTGTAAGTGGTCTTCACTGGAATGAAATGAGCCACTTTCGTCAAACGGTCGACTACAACCCATATTGAGTCATAGCCTGAACGAGTCCTTGGCAATCCAGTGATAAAATCCATGCCTATTTTATCCCACTTCCATTCGGGTATTGGCAATGGTTGTAGCAATCCTGCTGGCTTCTGATGCTCTGCCTTCACTCTCTGACATACATCACAAACTGCTACATACTCCGCAATATCCTTCTTCATTCCGGTCCACCAGAAAGTATTTTTCAGATCCAAATACATCTTGGTATTTCCTGGGTGAATTGAGTACGGTGAATCATGGGCTTCTTGCAAAATCAACTTCCTGATCTCCGGATCATTGGGCACATAAACGCGGTCCTCAAACCATAAGGTATCGTGCTCATCCTCACGAAATCCCTTGGCTTTTCCTTTGCTCATCTTCTCCTTTATCTCATCAATCTCCTTGTCTGTCTTCTGAGCTTCTCTGATCTTTTCCATCAAGGTAGACTGAATCTCCAGTGTCGCTAAATAGCCTCTTGGGACTATCTCCAAACATAGCTCGCGAAGGTCCTCGGCTAACTCCTGAGGTAACTCTCCTGTCATGAGGGTGTTGACATGACTCTTGCGGCTCAACGCGTCTGCTACTACGTTAGCCTTTCCTGGGTGATAATGCAATCTCATATCATAGTCCTTAATAAGCTCCAACCATCTCCTCTGTCTGAGATTTAACTGCTTCTGCGTGAAAATGTACTTCAAACTCTTGTGATCCGTGTATACCTCACAATGGTTTCCGATGAGAAAATGTCTCCATGTCTTCAACGCATGCACCACGGCTGCTAACTCCAAATCATGCATAGCATAATTCTTCTCATGGGGTTTAAGTTGTCGTGAAGCATATGACACAACTCTTCCTTCCTGCATAAGCACTGCTCCAAGTCCTCGACGAGAAGCGTCGCAATAAACTTCATAATCCTTGCGTTGATCTGGCAGAATCAACACTGGTGATGTAACCAATTGTTTCTTCAATTCTTGGAAACTAGTTTCACAATCCTCAGTCCAATTGAATTTGGTGTCCTTCTTTAATAGCTCAGTCACGGGCTTAGCAATCTTCGAGAAATTCTCAATGAACCTCCGGTAGTATCCTGCAAGTCCAAGAAAACTCCGGATCTCTCCAACTGACGTGGGTGATTCCCAACTTGTCACTGTGTCAACTTTGGCAGGGTCTACTGCTACTCCTTCTCCAGAAATAACATGTCCGAGGAATCCAACTTCCTTCAGCCAAAATTCACATTTGCTGAACTTGGCATATAACTGATGTTCTGTGAGCTTCTCAAGTACCAATCGCAAATGCTCCTCATGCTCTTCCTCATTCTTGGAAAAGACTAAAATATCGTCAATGAACACCACGACGAACTTATCCAAAAACTCCATAAACACTTTGTTCATCAGGTTCATGAAATAGGCAGGTGCGTTAGTCAGACCAAATGACATAACGGTATACTCATACAGCCCATATCTGGTGGTAAAAGCCGTCTTAGGTATATCCTGCTCTCGAATCTTTAACTGATGGTATCCTGATCGTAGATCGATCTTGGAAAATACTTTAGCTCCTTGTAAGCGGTCAAACAAATCATTGATCATCGGCAGTGGGTACTTGTTTTTGATGGTCACTTCATTCAATCCACGATAATCAACAACCATCCTCAATGATCCATCTTTCTTCTCCACTAGAAGTACTGGTGATCCCCAAGGTGACGAACTTGGGCGAATATAGCCTTTATCCAGTAACTCCTTGATCTGCTTCTTAATTTCCTCCAAATCTTTTGCGGGCATCCTGTACGGTCTCTTAGATATTGGCCCTGTGCCTGGCAAAAGTTCAATCAGAAACTCAATGTCTCTATCCGGTGGCATGCCTGGCAACTCTTCTGGAAATACATCCGGATAATCCTTCACCACCGGTACTTCCTCCTGTACAACTCCTGATAAGGAATTCACTTGAGTCCTCTTCGGCATATGCCGGGATACATACTTGATCCTTCTTCCTTCTGGGGTGGTAAGCAAAATCGACTTGTTGGCACAATCGATGTTCCCTTCATACTTTGATAGCCAATCCATTCCCAAAATCACATCCAAACCTTGCGACTCCAAAATTATTAGGTCTGAGGGGAAAACATGCCTACCTATGGCCAATGGCATCTGAAAACATCCTTGGCTTGCCATATACTCTGCTCCTGGCGATGTTACTAACATAGGTGTTCTGAGAACTTTGGTGGGCAGCTTAAACTTATCCACAAATCCCCTTGATATGTATGAATGCGATGCACCAGTATCAAAAAGAACGATTGCAGTAAATGACTTAACCAAAAACTTACCTATTACTGCATCAGGCTGTGCTTCAACCTCCTCCACGCTCACGTGGTTCACATGTCCTTTGTTGAACGGGTTCGGCTTCTTCCCAGAGCTTCCATTGCCATTTCCATTCTGGGCTTCAGGACATTCATTGGCATAATGTCCAGTCTTCTGGCACTTAAAGCAAGTGACTTGGCTCAGGTCCCTCTTAGCTGGGGTTGACGGGTTGGTACGGTTCTGTCCGTTGCTTCCTCCATTCCCATTACCATTCTTGGAGCCATTATGGTTGTGCGAACTACCTCCTCCATGGGTATGCTGAAACTGTCCTCCCGGTTTCGGGGCAAAACGTGGTTTCTGTTGAGCTCCAGAATTATACTTCCCTTGTCCATACTTCCTCTTACGGTTTTCAATCTGCTGCTGCTTTCCTTCAATCATGAGTGCTCTATCTACCAACTCCTGGTAGTTGTTGAAGGTTGCTACCATCAACTGCATACTTAGTTCATCATTCAGTCCTTCCAAAAATTTCTCCTGCTTGGCTGCATCTGTAGCAACGTCATCTAGGGCATAACGTGCTAACTTACTGAAATCCTCCACATACTGGCCTACGGTGCGTCCTCCTTGGCGTAGGTTGCGAAACTCACGCTTCTTGCTAAAACATGAGCTGTATGGAAAGCTTGCTGAAACTGGTCCCATGTGACAGTGTCAATAGGGTGCGTGGCTGTATAATTCTCCCACCATGATGCTGCGGGCCCATCGAGCTGATGTGCGGCAAAACGCACTCTTTCCGCATCTGTGCATCCTGCAGTGGTCAACTCCCTTCCAACTTTGCGGAGCCAATCATCTGCTACAATCGGCTCGGTGCTACTGGAAAACACCGGCGGGTTTAGCCTCAAGAAACGGGCTAAGTGATCAACAGGTGGTGGTGGCGGTGGGTTGTTGTTGTTGTTGTTGTTGCCTTGGTTCTGAACTAACACTTGCATCAGGGCATTCTATTGCTGAATCAACTGAGTGATCTCCGGTGGAAAAACAAATCCGGTGTCGCGTCTCGGAGGCATCTGATGGGTTAGAAAAGATGAGAGTTAAGAATAGAATGAGGTCTAGAGGGAAAACACTACCCATATGCTCATGAGTCAAGCACAATCAATATCACTCAATCAATTCAAACAAGGCATACAATCGATCTAACTAACGTTACAAAGTGCTTGAACTATACTATTAAATGGGGGAAAACTACTACTGATATGGTGGTCTACTAGAAATTCTGATCAGTTTAAGACTCCATGATATCTGCTCCAGCTTCATCAACAAAGTCATCTTCACTTGGTTCCGAGTCGGTGTCGTCGATGATAATGTAGTTATCCGGGCAAGTGCATTCGTCATCTTCTGCTTTTGGCACTGGATTTCCCATGAATACTCCAATCTTCTTCTCCAGGTCGTCATTCTTCCCTACTAGTGCGACGATTTCCTCCAAATAATCCTCGCGTGTAGCTTTGAGTTCTTCCTCCAGCTCCTTGATCTTCGTCAATGCCTTCTTCAGTTCTTCCTTGTCTGAGCACATCTGGTTCTCCTGGCGACGAATGTGTTGGTTTTGCTCCTGGATGAAAGCTGCAATTGATCCATCCTTCTTGGTTCTGATCATTTCCCATTGCTCGTCTCGGCGTCCACAAATCTGATAAATTGTATCCTTAAGCTCCTTGTGGTAGACTTCTCCAATGCGTCCCATAGCGATGTGGGCGGCCATGCTCTTCCCTAAACTCCAGGTTGGTGCTTCGAAAACCAATCTTATGGGTTCAGTAACTGGCACAAACGTCCTTCCTGGAATGTGAACTCGAATCTTCCAGCTCTCCTCTTCGGGTAATGTGGCGTTGTAGGTTCCGGTGATGCTTGGTATTCCTATGTTCAAGTACTTAGTGACTTCCTTCAAGTGTCGTCCAAAAGGCGTGTCTTCATCTGGTTGCATGAACTTGCTCCTTGCATCCGCCATTCCTAAAAGAGTAGAAAGTGCAGAGGGGTCAGAAATGAGAAGAGAGAAGTGTTCTAGGGCTTAAGCTTAGTGGTCGTGTCCTACAGTCAGCGTGTGCTCTCATGCCACCTTTTGTAGCGACCAGACCTATAATAGTCTGTGCTGCTGTGCACCAGTGTCATCCCTGGATCAGTAATGCTGACACGCACAGTACAAATGGAGGATTTATAACAGAGTAGCAATCACACACTTATTACATCGAATATCTCCAAAGAGAATAAGTATGATAAATATGGCTTAAGGCCATCTAAATACGATAACAGCGGAAGACTTGGAAGATAAGTGAGTCCATCAACTCCAACGGCATCACTGAGTATAAGACCACGACCTAAGGCACCTTACTCGTCGTCTGAAAAGTCTGCAACATGAAACGTTGCAGCCCGAAAATGGGTCAGCACATGGAATATGCTGGCAAAATAACACATAGAGAATAATGAACATAGTAATGCTATACTACATGCATATATGGCTGGTGGAAAGCTCTATGGTTACAGTTTTGCGAAAAGCCATTTTTTCCCTACTGCAAAGGAATAAATTTTATTTAACTATCATGGTGGTTGTTAAACATTGAGATGGTTGACAGCATCTCAATCCCAATTAAGTGTCATCATTAACCCAACAAAATTAATTAAAGTAACATGGTGATGAGATTCACATGATAATCCAGGTACTAGATACTCAAGTTGTCCATAACCGGGGACATGGCTAACCATGATTAGTTTGTACACTCTGCAGAGGTTTGTGCACTTTTCCCCACAAGACTCGATCTCCTCCGTTGAATTACTCGCACTACATGGTGTTTGAGTAACGGATGACCGAGACACAGTCTTTCAGAAGTGTTTGCACCTTACGTATGGGTAGACAGTTACACCTACTTTCCCCTACATCTGCTAGTCTACCACTGTAAGAGTTCACACAACTTAATCAACTATGCTAGAGCCCATAATAGCTTGCGGCTGCACACGGAAGTTTCTAGCATGAATAATCTCATGATCCCTTTGAACCTGGGTGGCGATCCAAAAGAAAAACAGGCAATCCTGGAATACCCAGGTACCTCAATCCACCCAGATGTGAGTTTTAGTTGCCACCTTAAGTAAACCATTAATTATCAATCTCACATCTGTCATGAATATCTCTCAAACCCAATCCACGTCTACGAGCATAGCATGGCAATATAATAGCAAACGTAGAAGTAACTCCCAAGGGTTTGATAATAAACAGGGCAATAGGTACTACCTCAACTACTTCCCAATACCCACAATTTAATTAGATCCTAATCATGCAATGTTTGAGGATTGATCTAATGCAATAAAAACTGGGTATGGAAAGGTATGATCAAAGTGTTACTTGCCTTGCTGATGATCCGCGAAACCTAGCGATTCGAAGTAACAAGCGGCGCACTCCGGGTACTCTATCGCAAACAAACAAGCAAACAATAAGTACTCATCTAATGCACAGGTAAAACTCGAATGAAAGATCCAACCAGAAAGTTCAACTTAAGAACTCCGTTTTGCAAAAAGAATCAACTCGAACGAAGCAACGAAAGTCAAACGGCGAAAGAAACAAGCTTCGTTTACTAATCTGGATCTAGGTCAAATTTTACAGTAGAAAAAACTTGTTTGAGTAGGTTAAACGGAAAGAGAATTTCGAGACGAAACTCTAGGCGCTTGAATCGCCTGATTCCGATAAACGAGCGAAAAGTTAAACGAAAACGAAGATCCGATCTGAAATCGAGATCTGAAATAATCGCGGAAAAATCCGACGAAAAAGAAAACTGACGAACGGTTAAAGAACGGACGTTCGTTAACAGAGAAAATCCGACGAACACGTTCGTTAAAACGAACGGGTCGGTGAACGCTCACTAAATAATAAAACCAAAGAAAATAAACCGATCTAGGGTTTTAAAAAAACGAACGGTTTTTTTTCTTCAAAAAAACCGGCAAACGGCCGCGGCGGCTCGGTACCTCGTCGGGACGGGGCTCCGGCGGGGTCGGCGGGCTCCGGCGGGGTCGGCTTGGGGCGGCGGGGGCTCGGGCGGGGCTCGGGGTGGCGAGGGGGTGGCGAACGGCGGCGGGCTTCGGGCGGCGGGGCTCCGGCTCCGGCGGGGCTCGGCTCGGGGCGGGTTGCGGGTGCGGGTACGGGGTGAAGGGGGAGGGCGGCGGCGGTATATAAGGAGGGGGGCTGCTTGGGGAAGGTGTAAGGCGGCGGCGGCTCCCGTGCTCGGGCCGGACTCGGGCGGCGGCGGCGCGTACGCGCGGAGGAGACGACGCGGCTGGGCCTCGGCCCGGTCGGGCGCGGCGCGTTTTTTTAAAATCATTCCGCCGAAAAATTCATAGAAAAATAAATAAAAATCCAAAAAAAAGATAAAACAAATTTTCCCCGTCTAGTTAAAATAATTAGAACAGGGTGAACATTTGTTTTACACAAAAATGCAGTTTTGAAAACGTGCAATTTTTTTAATGCAATTAAAATTGCAAATAAAATCCGAATAAATCCAATATATGATTTTAATATTTTTCCTCCAATATTTCAATTGTTTTGGAGAAGTCATATTTTCTCCTCTCATTTATTTTTAAATGAAATATTTTTCCGGAGAGAAAATAATTAAAACCAAAATCCTCGTTTTATTATTTGATAAAATCAAATATGATAAATCGGGAAAATCCCCAACTCTCTCCGAGGGTCCTTGAGTTGCTTAGGATTTATCGAGGATTTGCCAAAATGCAATAAAATATGCTATGCAATGATGATCTATGTATAACATTCCAAATTGAAAATTTGGGATGTTACATATATCTACTTGATGAAACTCAAGTCTGAAACATTTGAAAAGTTCAAAAAATTTCAGAGTGAAGTAGAGAATCATCGTAACAAGAAAATAAAGTTTCTACGATCTGATCGTGGAGGCGAATATTTGAGTTACAAGTTTGGCCTTCATTAAAAGCAATGTGGAATAGTTTCACAACTCACGCCACCTGGAACACCACAGCGTAATGATGTGTCCGAACGTCGTAACCGTACTTTATTAGATATGATGCGTTCAATGATGTCTCTTACTGATTTACCACTATCGTTTTGGGGTTATGCATTAGAGACAACTGCATTCATGTTAAATAGGGCACCGTCTAAATCCGTTGAGACGACACCGTATGAACCATGGTTTGGCAAGAAACCTAACCTGTTGTTTCTTAATGTTTGGGGATGCGATGCTTATATCAAAAGGCTTCAGCCTGATAAGCTCGAACCTAAATCGGAGAAGTGTGTCTTCATAGAATACCCTAAGGAAACTATTTGGTACAACTTCTACCACAGATCTGAAGGCAAGATCTTTGTTGTTAAGAATGGGTCCTTTCTAGAGAAGGAGTTTCTCTCAAAAGAAGTGAGTGGGAGGAAAGTAGAACTTGATGAGGTAATTGTACCGTCTCTCGGATTGGAAAGTAGCACATCACAAAAAACCGTTCCCGTGATGCCTACACCAACTACAGAGGAAGCTAATGATGATGATCATAAAACTTTAGGTCAAGTTACTACTGAACTTCGTAGGTCAACCAGAACACGTTCCGCAGCAGAGTGGTATGATAATCCTGTCCTGGAAGTCATTTTACGAGACCAAGGCGAACCTACGAACTATGAAGAAGCTATGATGTGCCCAGATTTTGACAGATGGCTTGAAGCCATGAAATCTGAGATAGGATCCATGTATGAGAATAAAGTGTAGACTTTGGTGGACTTGCCTGATGATTGGCAAGCCATAGAGAATAAATGGATCTTCAAGAAGAAGACGGACGCTGATGGTAATGTTACTGCCTACAAAGCTCGACTTGTCGCAAAAGGTTTTCGACAAGTTTAGGGGTTGACTACGATGAGACTTTCTCACCTGTAGCGATGCTTAAGTCTGTGTGAATCATGTTAGCAATTGCCGCATTTTATGAAATTTGGCAAATGGATGTCAAAACTGCAATCCTTAATGGATTTCTTAAAAAAGAGTGATGCAACTAGAAGGTTTTGTCGATCCTAAAGGTGCTAACAAAGTATGCAAGCTCCAGCGATCCATCTAAGGACTAGTGCAAGCATCTCGGAGTTGGAATATACGCTTTGATGAGGTGATCAAAGCATATGGTTTTATACAGACTTACGGTGAAGTCTCTATTTACAAGAAAGTGAGTGGGAGCTCTGTAGCATTTCTGATATTATATGTGGATGACATATTGTTGATTGGAAATGATATAGAATTTCTGGATAGCATAAAAGGATACTTGAATAGAATTTTTCATGAAAGACCTTGGTGAAGTTGCTTATATATTGGGCATCAAGATCTTTAGAGATAGATCGAGATGCTTAATAGGACTTTCACAAAGCACATACCTTGACAAAGTTTTGAAGAAGTTCAAAATGGATCAGTCAAAGAAAGGGTTCTTGCCTGTGTTACAAGGTGTGAAATTGAGTCAGACTCAAAGCCCGACCACGACAGAAGATAGAAAGAGAATGAAAGTCATTCCCTATGCCTCAGCCATAGGTTCTACAAAGTATGCCATGCTGTGTACCAGACCTGTTGTGTGCCTTGCTATGAGTTTGGCAAGGGGGTACAATAGTGATCCAGGAGTAGATCACTGGACAACGGTCAAAATTATCCTTAGAGGACTAGGGAAATGTTTCTCGGTTATGGACGTGATAAAGGGTTCGTCGTAAAGGGTTACGACGATGCAAGCTTTAACACTAATCTTGATGACTCTGAATCTCAATCTGGATACGTATTGAAAGTGGGAGAAATTAGCTAGAGTAGCACCATGCATAGCATTGTAGACATAGAAATTTGCAAATATACATATAGATATGAATGTGACAGACTCGTTGACTAAACTTCTCTCACAAGCAAAATATGATCACACCTTAGTACTCTTTGGCTGTTAATCACATGGCGATGTGAACTAGATTATTGACTCTAGTAAACCCTTCGGGTCACATGGCGATGTGAACTATGGGTGTTAATCACATGACGATGTGAACTATTGGTGTTAAATCACATGGCGATATGAACTAGATTATTGACTCTAGTGCAAGTGGGAGACTGAAGGAAATATGCCCTAGAGACAATAATAAAGTTGTTATTTTATATTCCCTTATTCATGATAAAGGTTTATTATTCATGCTAGAATTTTATTGATCGGAAAAACTTAAAAAGATGTGTGAATACATAAACAAATACCGTGTCCTTAGTAAGCCTCTACTAGACTAGCTCGTTGATCAAAGATGGTTAAGGTTTCCTAACCATGGACATGTGTTATCATTTAATAACGGGATCACATCATTAGGAGAATGATGTGATGGACAAGACCCAGCCATTAGCTTACCATAATGATCGTTCAGTTTTATTGTTATTGCTTTCTTCATGTCAAATACATATTCCTTCGACTATGAGATTATGCAACTCCCGGATACCGGAGGAATACCTTGTGTGCTATCAAACATCACAACGTAACTGGGTGATCATAAAGATGCTCTACAGGTATCTCCGAAGGTGTTTGTTGAGTTGGCATAGATCGAGATTAGGATTTGTTACTCTGAGTATCGGAGAGGTATCTCTGGGCCCTCTCGGTAATACACATCATAAGCTTGCAAGCAAATGACTAAGGAGTTAGTCACGAGGTGATGTATTACGGAACAAGTAAAGAGACTTGCCGATAACGAGATTGAACTAGGTATGAAGATACTAACGATCGAATCTCGGGCAAGTAACATACCGATAGACAAAGGGAATTACGTATGTTGTCATAACGGTTCGACCGATAAAGATCTTCGTAGAATATGTAGGAGCCAATATGGCATCCAGGTTCCGCTATTGTTTATTGACCGGAGAGGTGTCTCGGTCATGTCTACATAGTTCTCGAAGCCATAGGGTCCGCACGCTTAACGTTCATTGACGATATAATGTTATATGAGTTATATGATTTGGTGACCGAATGTTGTTTGGAGTCCTGGATGAGATCACGGACATGACGAGGAGTCTCAAAATGGTCAAGAGGTAAAGATTGATATATAGGACGATGGTATTCAGACACCGGAAGTGTTTCGGAGGGTACCGTGTACTATCGGGTCACCAGAAAGGAGTTTTGGGCACCCCTAGCAAAGATATGGGCCTAATGGGCCAAAGGGGGAACAGACCAGCCCCTGGTGCGCCCCTTCCTTGGACAGCAGGCCCTAAGGGAAGGGAAGGGGGGAGGGCTAGCCCCTCCTACCTTTCCCTCTCATGGGAGAAAGGAAGGGGGGCACCCTTCCCTGCCTTTTCCCCGCACCTATATAAGGCGGGGGCGCGGCATGGGAGGGACTCCAAGTAGGATTGCTCCTACTTGGGAGACTCCTTTGTCTACTCCTCCCTCCCTCCCACCTATATATATGTGGGAAGGGGTCGCCTAGCACACAACAGATCAATTGTTAGCCGTGTGCGGTGCCCCCCTCCACCGTTTACACCCGGTCATATTTTCGTAGTGCTTAGGCGAAGCCCTGCGGAGATCACTTCCCCATCACCGTCACCACGCTGTCGTGCTGACGGAACTCATCTACTACCTCGATGCCTTGCTGGATCAAGAAGGCGAGGGACGTCACCGAGTTGAACATGCGCAGAACGCGGAGGTGCCGTGCGTTCGGTACTTGACCAGTTGAAGCGTGAAGAAGTTCGACCACATCAACCGCGTTGTGAAACGCTTCCGCTTATGGTCTACGAGGGTATGTAGACACACTCTCCCCCTCGTTGCTATGCATCTCCATGGATAGATCATTGCGTGTGCGTAGAATTTTTTTTGTTTTCCATGCAACGGTTCCCAACAGAATATACCTTTGTTCACTTTGCCATTCTTCTTATCTGCCAAGTATTTGGGGCAGTTTCGCTTTCAGTGACCATTCCCTTTATAGTAGAAGCACTCAGTTTCAGGCTTGCGTCCAGTTTTGGGCTTCTTCCCGGGAGTGGCAACTTGCTTGCCATTCTTCTTGAAGTTCCCTTTCTTTCCCTTGCCCTTTTTCTTGAAACTAGTGGTCTTGTTAACCATCAACACTTGATGATCCTTCTTGATTCTACCTCCGCGGCCTTAAGCATTGTGAAGAACTCATGAATAAATTTATTCATCCCTTGCATATTATAGTTCATCATGAAGCCTTTGTAGCTTGGTATTAGTGATTGAAGAACTCTGTCAATAACACTATCAACTGGAAGATCAACTCCCTGCTGAGTCAAGTGGTTATGATACCCAGACATTTTGAGTACGTGTTCACTGACAGAACTATTCTCCTCCATCTTGCAGCTATAGAACTTGTTGGAGACTTCATATCTCTCAACCCGGGCATTTGCTTGAAATATTAACTTCAACTCCTGGAACATCTCATATGCTCCATGAAGTTCAAAATGTCTTTGAAGTCCCGGTTCTAAGCCGTAAAGCATGGCACACTGAACTATTGAGTAGTCATCAGATCGAGCCTGCCAGACATTCATAACATCTGCATCGGCTCCTGCAGCAGGCATGTCACCCAGTGGTGCATCAAGGACATAATTCTTCTGTGCAGCAATGAGGATAATCCTCAAGTTACGGACCCAGTCCGTGTAGTTGCTACCATCATCTTTCAACTTAGCTTTCTCTAGGAACACATTAAAATTCAGGGGAACGGTAGCTCGGGCCATCGATCTACAACATAGATATGCAAAACTATAAGACTAAGTTCATGATAAATTAAGTTCAATTAATCAAATTACTAATGAACTCCCACTTAAATAAACATCCCTCAAGTTATCTAAGTGATACGTGATCCAAATCAACTAACCCATGTCTGATCATCACGTGAGATGGGGTAGTCATCAATGGTGAACATCTCTATGTTGATCATATCTGCTATATGACTCACGTTTGACCTTTCAGTCTCCAGTGTTCCGAGACCATGTCTGTACATGCTAGGCTCGTCAAGTTTAACCCAAGTATTCTGCGTGTGCAAACCTGTCTTACACCCATTGTATGTGAACGTAGAGTCTATCACACCCGATCATCACGAGGTGCTTCAAAACCATGAACTTTGGCAATGGTGCATACTCGGGGAGAACACTTATATCTTGAAATTTAGTGAAGGGGTCATCTTATAATGCTACTGCCGTTCTAAGCAAAATAAGATGCATAAAAGATAAACATCAAATGCAATCATAATATGTGACATGATATGGCCATCATTGTGCTCTTGATCTCCATCTCCAAAGCATCGTCATGATCTCCATCGTCACCGGCTCGACATCTTGATCTCCATCGTTGCGTTGGGGTCGTCTCGCCAACTATTGCTTCTACAACTATTGCTGACACATAGCGATAAAGTAAAGCAATTACATGGCGTTTGCACTTCATACAACAACGTATATCACATCATGTCTTGACCATAACACATCACAACATGCCCTGCAAAAACAAGTTAGACGTCCTCTACTTAGTTGTTGCAAGTTTTACGTGGCTGCTACGGGCTTCTAGCAACAACCGTTCTTACCTACGCAAAAACCACAACGGTGATTTATCAAGTTTGCTGTTTTAACCTTCTTCAAGGACCGGGCGCAGTCAAATTCGATTCAACTAAAGTAGGAGAAACAGATACCCGCCAGCCACCTTTATGCAAAACTAGTTGCATGTTTGTCGGTGGAACCAGTCTCATGTACGTGGACATGTAAGGTTGGTCCGGGCCACTTCATCCCACAATACCGCCGAATCAAAATAAGACGTTGGTGGTAAGCAGTATGACTATTATCGCCCACAACTCTTTGTGTTATACCCGTGCATATCATCTACGCATAGAACTGGCTCTGATACCACTGTTGGGAAACGTTGCATGGAAAACAAAAAAATCTACGCACATGCAAGAACTATCCATGGAGATGCATAGCAATGAGGGGGAGAGTGTGTCTACGTACCCTCGTAGACCGTAAACGAAAGCGTTTAGTAACACGGTTGATGTAGTCGAACTTCTTCGCGCTCCAACCAATCAAGTACCGAACGTACGGCACCTCCGCGTTTAGCACACGTTCAACTCGGTGATGTCCTCTGCCTTCTTGATCCAGCAAGATGGTGAGGTAGTGGATGAGTTCCAGCAGCACGACGGCCTAGTGACGATGTTGGTGAAGCTATCTCCGCAGGGCTTCGCCTAAGCACTACGAAAATATGAGCGAGGGTGTAAACGGTGGAGGGGGCCACCGCACACGGCTAAGCAATTGTCGTGGTTGTGCTAGGCGCCCCCTCCCACATATATATAGGTGGGGGGTGGAGGAGGGAGCAGCCAGGAGGGCGCCCCAAGTAGGCCGAATCCTACTTGGGGTCCTCCCCAAGTGGCGCCCCCTTTCCTTATTGGAGTGCGGGAGGAAGGAAGGAGGAGGTGCCCCCCCCTTTCCTTTCTCTCCTGAGGAGGGAAGGGCGGGAAGGGCCACCCCTCTCCTTCCTTCCCCTAGGGCCGGCCAGCCATGTAGAGGGGCGCACCAGCCCCCTAGTGGGCTGGTCTGTCCCCTCCTATGGCCCATAAGGCCTATACACTTGCCGGGGGTGTCCGGAACCCCTTCCGATGACCCGATGACTAGCCAGTGCACTCTGAAACTATTCCGGTGTCCGAATACCATCGTCATATATATCAATCTTTACCTCTCAACCATTTCGAGACTCCTCGTCATGTCCTTAATCTCACCCGGGACTCCGAACAACATTCGGTCACCAAATCATATAACTCATATAACACCATATCGTCAACGAACGTTAAGGGTGCGGACCCTACGGGTTCGAGAACTATGTAGACATGACGAGACACCTCTCCGGTGAATAACCAATAGCGGAATCTGGATGCCCATATTGGTTCCTACATATTCTACAAAGATCTTTATCGGTCAACCCGTTATGACAATATACGTAATTCCCTTTGTCCATCGGTATGTTACTTGCCCGAGATTTGATCAACTGTACCTCTATACCTAGTTCAATCTCGTTACCGGCAAGTATCTTTACTCGTTCCGTAATACATCATCTCATAACTAACTCATTAGTCATTTGCTTGCAAGGCTTCTTATGATGTGCATTACCGAGAGGGCCCAGAGATACCTCTCCGATACTCGGAGTGACAAATCCTAATCTCGATCTATGCCAACTCAACAAGAACCTTCGGAGATACCTGTAGAGCATCTTTATGATCACCCAGTTATGTTGTGACGTTTGATAGCACACAAGGTATTTCTCCAGTATCCGGGAGTTGCATAATCTCATAGTCGAAGGAATATGTATTTGACATAAAGAAATCAATAGCAATAAACTGAACGATCAATATGCTAAGCTAACGGATGGGTCTTGTCCATCACATCATTCCCTAATGATGTGATCGCGTTATCAAATGACAACACATGTCTATGGTTAGGATACCTTAACCATCTTTGATCAACGAGCTAGTCTAGTAGAGGCTTACTAGGGACACTGTATTTGTTGATGTATTCACACATGTATTTAAGTTTCCGATCAATACAATTCTAGCATGAATAATAAACCTTTATCATGAATAAGGAAATGTAAAATAACAACTTTATTATTGCCTCTAGGGTATATTTCCTTCAAGGGTTTCCTAGCCATAGACATGAGTTGTCATTTGATAACGGGATCACATCATTAGGAGATGGGAGAAGTATATTTTTCGTCCCTCAACTCTTTCTAAAGTATAGAAATGGTCCCTTAATTTCAAAACCAGAAAAATGTAGTCCCTTAACTTTTAAAACCAGATAAGTCAGTCCCTCATGTTTGTTGGGGTGGTTTTCTGGTGACATGGAGTGGTTTTTAACTCCGACACGTGCACACAAGGTGCTCGGTATAATGCTCATTAAGCGGCAGTGTGCTATAGCGGCCACCCAGTGCACCGACACCATGCAAATCCCCACCATGCACCGTGTGCTACAACTGCAGAGTCTGTGACATGTCACACTTCCACATCGTTATCGCGCAGGCGGCATGCCGAGACAAGCTGACGAGATCCTGTTGTCGCCGGCCACATTGGCAATGGCCAGCCCCAACGTGCGCCGGCCGAGGAGCATAAGCAAGCGGCTCCGTCACGCTAGATGCCCAGGCCACAGGACCGGACCATGAAGAGGCGCCATGGAACTTCGGAAGCGGACGTGCAGGGAACTAGAGCTGCGACGATATCGCGCGCCCACCATCCACTATCGTACACAGTCGCCGCCTCGTTCTGTTGATTATTGCTGCCGACCTGTCTTGCATGTGCACTGGCTTCTTGCAGGAGCTTGTGATCACCGTCCCCTGTAAGACGTCACGGTGGTGCCCCTCCAGCCATCCCAAGTACAGCCATGTCAAGCTCAAGCTCAACATGAACTGAAGAACGGTAAGTGCAAGCCTTGCTTTTATGAGGACTCGAGGGTTCGTGCACAAGCTCCAGCGGTGGCATTGACAAGAGCGAAAGAGCAGCCTCATCATGGAGCCGCCGGCCATCGCGCACCGAGCCGCGCCTCGCCAGCTGCATCTGCCGCCGTATTTGCTCATTGTGCACACTGCCGGGCACCGTTGCCACGCCCTGCCACTACTGCTCGCGTGCGCCACCTCCAATGTGCACTGCCGCTCGATGAGATTACACCGAGCACCTTCCGTGCACGTGTCTAAGTCAAAAACCACTCCGCATCAGTAGAAAACCACCCTAAGCGAGACGAGGGACTAAAGTTATCCGGTTTTAAAAGTTGAGGGACTAAGTTTTGCTGGTTTTAAAGTCAAGGGACCATTTCTATACTTTAGAAAGAATTCAAGGACAAAAAATATACTTTTCCCTTAGGAGAATGGTGTGATAAACGTACCCAGCCGTAAGCTTAGCATTTGATTGTGTCACTAAGTTCATTTTGCCATAGCTTTCGTAGTGCCAAGTATCTATTCCTTAGACCATGAGATCATGCCACTCTCGAATACCGGAGGAATACTTTATGTTCTATCAGACGTCACTTCGTAACTGGGTAATCATAAAGGTGATCTACATGTATTTCTATACGTATTCGATAGACGGTTTTCAGCAAGGTATTCTCTGGAAGTGTTGTAAGATAGTTTTCATAGATAGTTTGGTATCAGGATAATCGGCAACAAGTGACAAGTAACAAAAGTAACAAGGTGCGACAAGGTGGCCCAATCCTTATTTTTGCTAAGGACAAGATGGAAGTACTTCTTATAGTGATTAAATCGTTCTCGGGGACACATGAAAATTTCGTCTAGTTACTTTAATCACGATTCATTGACTCGCGTTCATTGCTTGATTAGTTGTCTTGGGGGTCGATCTGAGCTAAGGACAAGATGGAAGTACTTCTTATAGTGATTAAAATGTTCTCGTGGATACATGGGAATTTCGTCTAGTTACTTTCACCATGATTCATTGACTCGCGTTCATTGCTTTGATTAGTTGTCATGTGGGTGGACCGGAGCTAAGGTGTTTTTCTTACTTGAACAAACAACCTACTTATGATTACCCCCTCTCGCAAGCATCCACAACTATAAGAGAAGAATTAAGATAAATCTAACTACAACATGGAACATATGGATCCGAAACAGCCTCTTACGGAACAACTCATAAACTGGGGTTTAGGTTTCTGTCACTCCCGCAACCCATCATTTACAAACTAATTCCACAATGCCTTCCTCTAGGCCCAAACATGGTGAAGTGTCATGTAGTCGATGTTCACACGACACCACTAGAGAAAGAACAACATAACACATCATCAAAACACTGAACGAAAACCAACTTCACATGACTACTTATAACAAAACTCCTCCCATGTCCTCAAGAACAAATAGAACTACTCACAAATCATATTCATGTTCGTGATCAGAGGAGAAAACTAAGTAATAAACAATCTGAACATATAATCTTCCACCAAGTAAATTAACTAGCATCAACTACATGATGTAATCATTGCTATTAGCACCCCTAGGTAGCACTCTGAGGTTTGATCCAAAGATTGAAATCAAGGTAAGAACTAGGGTTTGGAGATGAGATGGTGCTGGTGAAGATGTTGATGGAGATGAAACCTCCCACGACGAGAGGAGCGTTGGTGATGATGACGGCTTCAATTCCCCCCCCCCCCGGAGGGAGGTATCCCCGACAGAATCGCTCCGCCAGAGAGCAAAAGTGCTCCGCCTCTAGTTCCACCTCGAGACGGTGGCGACTGGTCCCAAAAATATTCTTTTTATTATTCTGGGGTAAATGACTTCATATAGAAGAAGATGGATATCGGTGGACTTTTGTGGGCCCCACAAGCTCAGTCGGCGTGCCATTGGGGGTGGGCACGCCCTTGGGCTTGTGGGCCCATGGAGGGTCTTCTTTGATATCTTTTTCCTCCAGTATTTTTTATATATCTGAAACATATCTCCATATATTGTCAGATCATTTGGAGCTCCAGAGAATAGCTATCTCCGCTGTAGCTTATTCACGCTCAGAATTCCAACTGCGAGCAATCTCCCTTTTTATATAACTTGTAATCTAAGAGAGAAAGGGATTAGAACTGCATCATAAAGTAAAACATAACTCTAAAACATTACAAATAATAGTAGAAAAACATGATGCAAAATGGACGTATCATAAGGCGCAATGTGCCTTCCGCGTGAAACGAATCATGCACGAGCTGCCAGAAGAGCCCCCTTCTATGCCTGCCTATGAAATCCGTGGATACGACCAACAACACATTGCACAATAACTCATCCTCCATGGTCGAGTACCACACCATCCTTCGTACTCTAGAAAAATGACACGACATTCGAAAATTAGCTCAGTGGTATTTGATCGTACACCTGTCGGTGCGTGGTGTTCGCCATGGACGTCGTCGACTGGGGAGGAGTGTACCTGGCTACGGGCGGGTCCTAGGTGGACGATGTCGTGTTAAAAGGCTAGCAGGCGTGTCGGTGCTGGTGGTGAAGGTCCGGCAATGCATGTGTAGCGATCGGAGAGGTACAACGGCGGCAGAGGAGGACGAGGGTGAGAATGCAAAACAATGGAGAGAAGGGGCAGATTGGAAAAGAATGAAACCGGGAGGGAGGATTTATTAGGTCGGGGGTGTCGGGGGATTGGAAAAGAACGTGGTTGCTTTCTGGACTCATGCAAAGCTCCCCCCGCTTTGCTTTCAATTTACGGGAAAAAGTGCGCCTGGACCGTTCGACAGACTGATACAATCCCGCCTTAGATGACAGAACACATCCGAACAGCACGGCCTGGCTATATGCCGGCGGTTTGAGGCTCGGCGTTGGAGATGCCCTTAGAAAAAGAGGTAAATACAGTAAGAGTCCTAGAACTTGCACGCGACGATCAATTTGACGCATAAATTTATAAAATTGTGATTGTGGTTGTTGAACTTGTACGGGCGTGCAAATACGGTCACATATCTAGTGCATGTGTGGCATGCCAACATGGATAGGGCCCACGGTCAGTGCCAGATGGCGCTCGTCGCGACACGGTTTTTGCAAAAAAAAGAAAATTCACCTTTTTTATTTGCCGAAAAATGCCAACTACTGGTGGGTCCCACATGTCAATACAAAGAGAAAATTCACACGAAATAGGGTGGGCATTGGGTTTTGAGCCCAAAACCGAATGTTGGTAACCTAGCGGGTCTCGCCACTCGACCCAAAGATTTTGATGCTTCATTTGGATAACTTTTTTTAGGGCTTTCATTAGGATAACTAGAGCTTAATGTACTACTCCATTTAAATGGGTTGCGGTCTATCTGGCCCATTTTGCACTTGTTCTTTTTTAGAAATTTGTGGATAATATTTAAATTGTTACCTCGGTGTCTTATAAATATTGTGCATAAAAACAGAATCTTAATTTTTAAAACTGGCCGGTATTATTTTTGAAATATTCAAACATTTTAAATAATATTTACAAATTATAAAACGTTTGTAGAATTATAATACAAATATTTTAAAATTTAAATTTTAAAATATTATTTAAATTATACAAAGGTTTAAATAATTATACACAAATTTTTATAATTCAATATTTGTATAATTAAAAATATTCATAATTTAAAATTTGAACTGTTGGTATGAATATTCAGTTGTGTCTAATATTTAAATATATATTTTTTGGATATGATTCATGAGTAAAAATTATACACAAGTGAATATTCATAAATATTAAGTAAACTTTTGTATTTATGATATTTTACAATTTAAATATAAGCCATGAGTTTACAATGTAAATGTCTGTATTAACTAATATTTTTATGAGGTGTATATTTAATAAATAGTCGACTCTACATTTTACTTGTATTAAGTGGCGTCATGTGCACGACAGGTCTTTGGTTGATAATCTCAGATGTTTTATAATTCATAAGTATTGTTTCAATATATGTATATTTTCAAAATAATACACGAACAAGTTTCAACAATAAGTTATTTTCTTTGTATGCACAATATTTATAACACACAAATATTTGAAAGTTACCTTATTACTAAGATTATAATTTATATATATTTTTTGAGTCTACCATCTAGAAATTTCTAAAAAAACGAAGAAGTGCAAAATGGGCCGCACAGACTGCGGCCCATTTGTGCTCGCGCCTTTGTTCTACTATATTAAGGCCTAGTTATCTTTTTAGACATCAAAATGTTTAGGTTGGATTCCGATATCACTCCCTCCCCAGGTTATGACAAGTGGTGCGCTGCATGTGTGCTACTTGTTGCAACCTGGGAGTTTTCTCTTTTTTCGTAAATCCATTTATTCAAAACCTTTTATCTCTTAAACCGTGCGTCCAAATCTCGAACCGTTTGCACCGTTGGAACCCTCGCGTCGATATCTTGAAAACTAGATCTCATGCTGATAGGTTTTGACGAACTTTTTTTATAAAAAACCGAACCAGGAGCATGTTTTTCTTTTCTTTTCGGAAGCCATTTCTGAGAGGCACGGCCGTGCGGAAGCAAATCCGTGCCTCTCATGGAAGAAAAAAAAACGCATTTTCCCCGTTTTCGAGACGCACGGCTGTGCCTCTCTCCGAAGCAAATTCGTGTCTCTTGCGAAAGCAAAACCGTGTCTCACACGGAAGAAAAAGAAAAAAAAACACGTTTTTTTTTTCATTTTCGAGAGGCACGTCTAAGGAAGGAAAAACAAATAAGAGAAAACGCGTTTTTTCCATTTTCGAGAGACACGACGATGCCTCTCGTGGAAGCAAAACTGTGCTTCTCACAGAAGAAAAAAAGAGAAAACATATTTTTTCTATTTCCGAGAGGCACGGCCGTGCCTCTCGTGAAAGGAAAAGCATATGCCTCTCACGGGAAAGAAACGTGTTTTTTCACGCATTCTTTTATTGAAAAGCTAAGTAAAACCGGTGAAAAACTGAAAAGTCAAAAAAAGAAAAAAAAAACCATCTAAAAAGTCGAAAATGCGTGCGAAAATCTGATCGTTGGAGAGGCTTCCGAAGAAGCCCTCCTCAACTAGGTTCTCTCGTTGGATTCGCTAGACAGGCTAGCTTGCCAGCGGTGGGTTGTGGGTTGGAAACCCAGCCCCCACACTATTTCTT
This sequence comes from Aegilops tauschii subsp. strangulata, assembly GCF_002575655.3. Lineage (NCBI taxonomy): Eukaryota > Viridiplantae > Streptophyta > Magnoliopsida > Poales > Poaceae > Aegilops > Aegilops tauschii. Next base: position 248,029,116 of record NC_053039.3, read on the forward strand.
GTTAATTTTATCTTTTTGTTGACATATTGGACCCACCACTAGTTGGCACTTTTCCGAGAAAAAAGGCCAGTACTTTTTTGTTTGCAAAAACGTGTCACGCTGAGCGTCATCTGTCACTGACAATGGGAACTGTCCACGTTGGCATCCAAGCATGCACTGAATACACCCACGTACTAGATATGTGACAGTATTTGCACGACTGTGCCAATTCTATGACCACAATTACATATTTTATAAGTTTATGTATCAAACTAACTGTCACGGGCAAGTTTTAAGACTCAATATGTTTACCTCTGAAGAAAAGTGCCACCATAGCAGAGAAGTACAGGGAGTTGCCAAAAGAATGAAGTTATGCAACAAAAGCAAAGCAAAATGTGCTGTCCAACCAAACAGCAGCTTGCTAGCAAGTAGGCCATACGGCATCCGCACACATGTATCAATGTATGTATGCATGAACAGATCGGTCGTGTGGTTGTTTGTGCATGGGCGGATGATCGAAGGCGAAAGGACTCCACCGAACGGAACTGCCGATGGATGGGGACACACCTGGCATAAATTAAAAGGCTCGATCGTGGAGAGCAAGGCACATGGACACTGGCCCGTGGTCTGCTGATTGCTGATTCACCTAGAAACGGGCCCTGACTTCTGGCGATGTGTGTTCATTCATGTAAAGGTAAATACATCAATGGTGCATGAAGTTGTACACCATGTGTAGTTTGCTGCTAAAATTACTCCTTCGATTCAAAATAAGTGTCGCGTTGTTGAATTGTGGTTAGTTGAAAACTGCGACACTTCATATGAATCAGAGGTATTAAAAAATAAAAATAAAACTGGTTCCAAAACTTGATACACAGAGCATGTATGGTTCAATTTGCGCCTGGAGCTGTATATGGCGCTCGCGTAGCGTGCAAGCATGGTGCCAAGCACCACTATCTCTGTAAGGATCCTGGTAAATGCCACACGTGTGTCACAAACACATGTCAACTCTGATTTTTTTATAGCAAATTTAGTGACCCAAGGATGCAACTTTACGACCTCCGTCCTGTAGTAGTTGTCAAACATGACAACTTCTTTTTGGATCACAAGTTTCAGTTTTTTTTTAGTTTCTTTTTTTGTCGGATGGCAACTTTAGTTGAAAAAAATATCACGACTGGAGTGCTTCGCGCCACACGTGTGACACTTATCATTTAGGATCTCGTAAAAAGTCTCTGAAACGTCAGGCCCACCGACAGTGACCGGACAAGGTTGGAGCATCGCATTTTCTATCCTGAGAAAACACCTTAAATTAGCGGAAATTGACTTTGGCCCATAGGTGTATATGCACGCATCGTTCAAATACACATTTTGAAAAGTTAAAAAATTACGCGGAAAAATCCCGAGTGTAAAACTGGACATTATATGTGCGTGCACAAAGTTTCGGTGAAAAAAAAATACATTTTTTGTGGCTTGTGTAAAAAAACAATTTTTGATGCTTGATTATAGCTATTCACGAGGCATTTTTTTGTCTTTTTTGTACATGCCACAAAAAATGTCTTTTTTCATCGAAACTTTATGCACACACATATAATGTCTGGGTGTACACGCAAGATTTTTTCTTGAATTATTATTTTTATTTTGAAATGTTTTTTACATATATTTCATAATAGGTGAATATGCACCTATGAGCCAAAACGCCACGTAAACACCACTATGCGTCTCTATATCTGTTGAATCCCACTTATTAGTAAACAGTACAAAGGGATAATTCATATGGTACCCATGAAGGTCAAACGCGAGACCTCATTGTATAGCGCCGGCAATGCTAGCCACTCCACTCCATCACGTTTGATGTCAATAAATGATAACTTTTTTTAGACCTAATAAAGGATAACTAGACTTAGTGTCTCGGTTCCTTTTTGAGGTGTAGACTTGGTGTCTCGTAGTCGAACACACTCGTGGGTGCCTAAATGGGCTGCAGTCACAGCTGCCCATTTCCGATATGTTCGTTGTTTTGTTTTTCGTTTTTGAAAAAATATGCAAATTATAATTGCGGTAAAAAGGAAATTTTGAAATATTTAGGTTCATATATTTTAGACAGTTATATAAAAAAGCAGTCATATATTAAAGAAAAATATGATCACTGGGTTTGTAATCTACTCTCTCCGTCTCATAATGTAAGACATTTTTTCACACTAGTGTAGTGTCAAAAAACGTCTTACATTATGGGACGGAGGGAGTATTTAATAAAAATATGCACATATCATTTTAATAAGTATTCATCTAAATAAATTAATATTTATGAAATATAAAAAAGTTTTTATAAATAAATAATATTCATTTGAGGCTATGCAGTCTAGGGCTTACTAGACTCTTATTTATTTTTCCATACATCCTTTTCTATTTTTTTTTAAAAGTATATAAATGTCTCTTTCCCAACAAACAAATTTATTAAAACATGTAAACACCTTTTAAGAAAACATAATTCTTTATGATATACTACATGCATATTTAATTGAAAATGCGAACATTTTTAAAATTACATGAAAATTTATCCAAATATTTATTTCATATTTTTAGTAAAAATCTACACTTTTTAAAATTATACAAAAAAAATTAGAATACATAAAGTTATTTTATTTGTATGAATTTTTTAAAATAATATGCAAATATTTTTAGAATCACATGAACTTTTTTCAATGTAAGTAATTTTATTTGTATGTATATTATTTATAACAGATGAATACTCTAATTTTATTTACATATATTAAAAAAAATCCAAACATATGGAAAATGTGTCCAAGTGGATGCAGCCCATTTAACCCCACGAGCATGTTTGGCAACGAGACATTAGACCTATTTTTTTGACTGAATATTAAGCCTATTTATCCTTTATAGAGTTCTAAAAAAAGTCCTTTATAGATACGAAAGGTAATTGGGTGGGTCTGAATAGCATCCTCGGGGCTATAAAATGGGGTCTCGGGTTCTCCGTGGGCACATATCGGCGTTTCACGGGCTTTTTACTACATTTTGTAGTACTAATTTAGGGGGTTTTCTGCAAAAAGCAGTGCTCTAGCTCCACCTAGTTACTGTCAGTGGGCCTGGCGCTACGTTGTCAAGCCATGCGAACGGCGTAGATAGCTGCGGATGGGAATTGAACCATACATGCATGTTGGGACAAGTTTTGACATCATTTTTTTTTAACTTTTGGCACCAAACTAATCGGCGACGATGACCCCCAACAGCTAGATCCGGCCATTTGAGGGGATTCAAGGGCGGCGCCGGTTGATTGGAAGTGTCGGCAAGGGGCACCGGCGTGGCTACGGTGCGGGTGGGAGTGAGTTAAACCGAATAAAGGATCGGCTAAGTCCGGTTAAAGTTCCCAAAACAAAATTTTACCCCTACTACTTGTAACAAAAAATTAGATGGCACATGCATCGTCCAAATGCAGAGGCCGGGGGTTTATCCTCCTTTTTCAGAAAAAAAAACCCTACGTGTAACAAAACAAAACCGAACCCTACACCACGACGTGGCCTGCTACCACGGGAAATGCTGCCCTGCTTCTCTCACTTTCCACTCGCTGATGCAAAGGAGACGAAGCTAGCGGCGGACAAGATCGTGGCTAACGATGTGGTAGGATAATTGTAGTTATACTTATTGGATGCGGCTGCGTATAGTTGAAACCCCGGAACAAGTTGCTTCGCGTGGAGAAGAAACCCTACCGTACCCCAAACAAAGTCCGCAGTCCCCCGCAAAAAAAAAAAAGTCCACAGGGGGGCTGGTGGCCTAAGTTTTGTCCATGATCGATCATGCTACGCCCGTAGGATGATCAAAATTACAAATCAAAATCCGTCCGTTGGATCTGGCGGCATGCATCCACTCGATGAGGGCAGGGGGCAAAGGGTCCCAGCTAGCGAATATACGCTCGCAGCAATGAAGCCGCTGCGATGGATCGAGCTGGCCACTATAGTGCACGCACGTACAGATCGAGATATATCCCCATCGATGAGGCTGGCCTCTTGTCATCCTGCCTTCGCTTTCCTACCTAGTACGTACTCCATCGCGCCGCACCCATTGGGTTGATTTACTGCCGCCGCCCGTGCCAATTACACACAGCATCCGTCGGTAGAAAAAACACACTCTCGGTTTTGGATCATCCGATGGATCCAACCATTTGGTATACACTCATTTCAGCGACAGTTAATTTCAGACGGAAGTTCTTCAACCTTTTCAAGAAGGGAGGGATGTTTCGTTGTGCCGGCGTATCCTCCTCTCCTTGTAAAAGGGAACGGGATATCTCTCGCGATGACCTGCCGCGCCGCGCGCTTTAGATTTGGTATATAGGGTGTCACGTTTTCCATCATCGTTGGTTGGGAAATCACGTGCCCTGCTGGGTTTTCCAGTGGCTGGGATTAGTTGGTTAGCCCTGAAAGTCGTTGGAAAAGTAGGTTCAGGAATATCACAAGAACATGGTGGCTACGGCACCGGCAGTTGGCGGCAGCAATAGATATGGCACTGTGAGAGTGATGGCCAGTCTCCACGCTTGACAAGAGCTGGTGCGAGCGATATTAGTAAAGTGACAGCGCAGTGAGGTTTAATTCTACAGCGACAGTACGTACGCTTGATCTGGTTTTGATGGCTAGATATCTCTTCAAGCTCTCACCAAAAAATATCCTTGAATGAAAGCAAAACAACGCTTGCTCCTTGACTTTGATGCACAGGTTAAGTCATTATTACAGTCACTGACAGCATCATTAACCTTAATTTGAGCATTGTTTTAAACTGCAGCATGCATACCAACAAATGGGTAGCGGTTAGCTCTCAAACTTTTCTGGCACGGAGATCCAAATGATGGGAACCCAGCCTAGTTCAGCTGGCTGATAGGAACCACGCACGAAGACCCGACTTCTCTTCGGATCGAATTTAGGTTACTATATTCCGGCCGTGCTAATTGAAAAGAATACCTAAATGACCCATGCTAGCTACTAGCTAGTGACAGGATAACATAATTTTACAGCCGCACTCGGTGAAGTAAAGCTCACGAGTCAAAGTGTAATTCCATTCAGTGAAGCAAAGGCATCTACTACTCATAATGTCAATCCATAATTCAGAGGCATATCTTATTAACCGCTGGTTCCAAACAAGAAGCACAAATCTGTACAAATTACAACATGTTCATCTCACCGATCGATCTACACACGCACCAGTTTGGATTCTCATCAACACGCATATGCTACACGTACGGATATGTTAATTACATCACATACAATCGAGCACCAAATTAATCCCAATACCAGGAAGAGGAGGAGGAAGAAGATAAATTAACCGGGCCATATATATGTATTTGATTGATAGATCGATCGAGATCGAATGGAGTCATCTCAACGTCCACCACGCCTTACCTGCCGATGCCGGTCTACCCGGACGAGCCAGCAAGAGAACAGCAGGCTTGGGCAGCGACGGGCGGCGGCGATCACCGGCCGGAGGTGTCGGAGGAGCAGTCGCAGTCGACGGCCTCCACCTCGCGCTTGTGGAAGCTGCGGTGGCAGCCGCACGCCGCGCAGAGGAGCGCCTCGGCGCCCGCGGGGGCGGACGCCATGAACTCGCGGCAGCCGTCCACGGCGTACCCGCCGATGCCGGCGGCGTGGTTGCGCTGGCACTCCTTGTAGTGCACCACCTTGCCGTCCTTCCTCTCGGGCGCCACCGCCGTGCCGTTGGCGAGCGCCTTGGACGCCGACCGGTCCTGCTGGGGCCCCATGGGCGACGGTGCGGACGACGCCTTCTTGCCGGCCGGCGGCCGTCGGGGCTATGGGCGTCTGGGATGGAAGGGAAGGGAGTGGGAAGGCTTTTGCTATCGCGGCCTTGGATGCTGGTACTTATATGGGCAGGAGCACGAGAGGGAGGGGTGATGGTTTTCTCCATTTCTTTTCCGCGGGCACGCAAAAGCTTTGCGTGTAATTGCGTTAGGAGAAAAAGGAGTCTCGCAAGGTTACAAGAATGGGCACCACAGTGTTCTTGTTTTAGGATCATGCGTCGGAGCACCTGGTTAATTTGGGGCGAGCATTCGGTCCACACGATGGTATCGTGTGTGGTCTGGATTCATTTCTTGTTTACGTAACCGGTTGGCGCCATGATTCGTGTAGCCATTTGTCGTGTTGATATTTTCATGTTTTTTTTTGTAATTGGTAAATTCTATGATGGACGTGCGTAGAACGGCGGCGTTGTCTGGTGTCATGGTGATGTCGACTAAAATTGGGCCTGTCAAGGCCATTGCTTTGATCTCTTTTGAAATTGGGACGACGGAAGATGGAGGCGATGGATTCTAGAGCGGTGAGGATATGCTAGACCGGATGATGCTCTCAACTCACTGTGGGGCGGCTTGGTGAGGCTACTCGATTAGACGAAGTGGGTTGATGCAAGGTCACGACACATCATCAACCTTACAGGGTTGGTGACGGAGATCGCGAGAAAGATGGCTTTGGGTTGATCTATGTATTTGTGTTCTCGTACTCCGTTGAATAATTTAATAAAAGGGTTTTCTATTTTTGTGCCCTGGTTACAAAGTTGTGCTCAGTTTTGCCTGGGCAAACTAACTTTGCTCACTTTTCCCCTCATCGTGCCGCTCACCCTCACCAATGCCCAAACAGGTGTTTGTCGTTGATCAAGAGAGTTGATTGCTAGCTGTCGCTGTTACTGACGTGTGGGACACCCCGTGTCACGTGGCGCTCTCACAGTCGCCCGTGTGTGTGTCCACATGCATGAGTAGTCACATCATAGTCACGCCGGTCCTTTCACACACGGGGACTACGCATCGCCCGCACGGTTTCCATGCGGGGAGTCGCATTGCCGGTATACCCGTCACCCGCCTATTAATGGCTTTATAGCCACACGCCGTGCACCGGTGTACACCCAGTCCCCTCCCCTCCCCTCTCACACCCTTCTTCCCGCTGTGCACCTCCACAACTCAAACCCTAGCCGCCTCCACTTCCGCAACCGCAACCATGGCCAGCCACAACTGTGGGATGGGAAGCAGCAACTGACAAGAGCCTAAGATTGGGGATGCCCAAGGCAATATCTAAGGAAGACTCAAGCAGCCAAGCTAGCTTGGGGATGTCCCGGGTGACGTCTCCTCTTTCATCTTTAAAACTATCGGTATGTCTCACTTGGATCTATATTTTTACTCTTCACATGATATGTGTTTTACTTGAAGTGTCATTTGTTCTTTATTGTTTTTACAATCATTTTTTTCATGAACACACCTAATAAGAGAGACACACATTCATCCTATATTTATAGAATGCTCATTTGTTCTTCACTTATATCTATTTGAGTTGAGGCAATTACTCTTGTACTTCACTTATATTTGTTAGAGCACGATGATATGCTTTTATAGAAATGATTAGGATTGTCTTGCTTCATTTATATCTTTTTAGATAGCTGAGTAGTAATTGGTAATTTGCATGAATTATGTGTTGGTCCAAAAATAATGGGTATGTAGAGTGGTGATATCTACTACACAACTTTATTCTTGTAGGCTCGTGTTGGGCCTCCAAGCATAGAGTTTTGTAGGACAGTAGCAATTTTCCCTCAAGTGGATGACCTAAGGTTTATCAATCCGTGGGAGGCGTAGGATGAAGATGGTCTCTCTCAAACAACCCTGCAATCAAATAACAAAAAGTCTCTTGTGTCCCCAATACACCAACTACAATGGTAAATTGTATAGGTGCACTAGTTCGGCGAGGAGATGGTGATACAAGCGTAGTAATGATAGTAGATATTGATTTTTGTAATAGGAACAATAAAAAATAGCAAGGGAGCATGTGAAAAAAGTGAGCACAAACGGTATTGCAATGCTTGAAAATGAGGCCTAGGGTCCGTACTTTCGCTAGTGCAATCTCTCAACAATTCTAATATAATTGGATCGTATAGCCATCCCTCAACGTGCGATGAAGAATCACTCCAAAGTTCTTATCTAGCAGAGAACATAAGAATAAATTGTTTGTAGGGTATGAAACCACCTCAAAGTTATTATTTCCGATCAATCTATCCTAGAGTTCGTACTAAAATAACACCAAGGTATTCTTTCCGGTCGATCTAACCAAGAGTTCGTACTAAAATAACACCATATGATACACATCAACCAACTCTAATGTCACATAGATACTCCAATGGCACCGCGAGTATCCGTGACTTGATTATACGATATGCATCAAACAATTTCAGATTCATAATACTCAATCCAACACAAAGAATCTCAAAGGGTGCCCCAAGATTTCTACCGGAGAAACAAAGACGAGAACGTGCATCAACCCCTATGCATAGATTACCCCAATGTCACCTTGGGAATCCGTGAGTTGAGCGCCAATGATACCCCATTGTCACCACATGTATTCATAACAAGACATACATCAAGTGTTCTCAAATCAATAAAAGTATTCAATCTGATGAGAAAGAAATCTCAGAGGGAAAACTCAATTCATAACAAGATAGAGAGGGGAAAACACCATATGATCCAACTATATTAACAAAGCTCGCGATACATCAAGATCGTGCCAACTCAAGAACACGAGAGAGAGAGAGAGATTAAACACATAGCTACTGGTACAAACCCTCAGCCCCGAGGGTGAACTACTCCCTCCTCATCATGGTGGCCACCGGGATGATGAAGATGGCCACCGGTGATGATTTCCCCCTCCGGCAGGACGCCGGAACGGGGTCTAGATTGGTTTTTGTGGCTATAGAGGCTTGCGGCAGCGAAACTTCTGATCTAGGATTATTTCTGATGATTTCTCCATTTATAGGATTTTTCAGCGTTGGAATCACCCGAAGATGGGCCTCGAGGTGAGCACAACCCACCTGCACATGGGTTGGGCTCCAGGCGCGCCCTGGTGGGTTGTGCCCACCTCGTGGCTCTTCTGGCCCTGCCATGAAGCTTCTATTGCCTCTTTTCTTCCAAAAAAATCATCAAAAAGTTTCAGCTCATTTGGAGAACTTTCATTTCTGCACAAAAAACAACACCACGGTAGTTCTGCTGAAAACAACGTCAGTCCGGGTTAGTTCCATGAAAATCATACCAAAACCATATAAAATTGTTGTAAACATGGCATGAATACTTCATAAATTATAGATACGTAGGAGATGTATCAAGTGGTAAGATAAAAATTTGCATGCAACTTGTAGATCATTGAACTAGGTAAACTTAATTATGTGCAATAGTTTTGCGATATTGAGGTAATAATATGTGATCCTGTGAGTGATTGGTTAGAGTTAAGTAAGAATATTGGCGTTAAGGTTTGAGATCACATTCATGAAAGTGATAACCATTGGTATTAGCTAGGAAGTCTGAGTATGAGATACTTTGAAGTGACATTCATGTGTATTCAGATCAGGGGTGCACGATGGTTAACTCCTCCCAACCTCCCCCTAGGGGTATGCGAGTCATGCCTGCTTCGAGGGCTACTAGATTTTTGCAATATCTACTTGAGTTCTTTATGACTAATGTGAGTTCGCGGTCTTCTTGCACTTCCACCTATCCATATTCTGCTAGCCTCTTCGGTATTGTGCATTGCGTACTCTCACCTCGAGACTTCTCTCGTACTTTGCCGATGCATCCAAACCCCGTGAAATGATACATCTCTCACACATAAAACTCATTATATCTTCTTCAAAATATCCACCATACCTATCTATTATGGCATTTCCATAGCCATTCCGAGATATATTGTCATGCAACTTCCATTGTTACTATTCATTAATGACTCGAGCATTCATTGTTATTTTCATTTGCATGATCATAGAGCTCATGATATTTGTGGCAAAGCCACCGTTCATCATTGTTATACATGTTACGCTAGATCATTTTACATCCTAGTACACTGCTAGAGGCATCCGTTTATAGCCATCATTTTCAAGTTGGAAGTAAATAATAGTGTGATGATCATCATTATTAGAGTGTGCCCCTACCTGTGAGGATATGAATTGGAGGAGACCTATGATTCCTCGAAAAAGAGGGGAAGAGGTCCATGAGGCCAACCAAATAAAATAGAGAAAAAAGAAAAAAACTAGAAGAAAAAGAGAGAGGGGGCACACTACTATCCTTTTTCCACACTTGTGCTTCAAAGTACCACCATGCACTTCATATAGAGAGTTTTCAAATACTTCATGATTATGCTAGTGGGATCTTTACATTATAGAACTTGACTTATATATTCCGATGACGAGCTTCCTCAAATGCTCGAGGTCTTCATGAGCAAGCTAGTTGGATGCACGCCCATTTAGCTGCATTAGGAGAGCTTTCATACACTTAGAGCTCTAGTGCATATGGTTCATGACAATCCCTACTCCTCATATTGACATCGATTGTAAGGCTTTACATTGCCTAATGATCATGCCTCATTGATGTGAGACTATCATATATTTTTTGTCTTCTTTCAATTCATGCTAAGTGCTTCCATGGTGATGCGTGAGTATTTCATCCTCAAGGCCGAGGGTTTGTACCAGTAGCTATGTGTTTGATCTCTCTCTTTCTCTCTCTCCCATGTTCTTGATGGATTGCGATCTTGATATATCATGAGCTTTATTAATAAAGTTGGATCTTATGATGTTCATATCCCTCTATCCTTTTTTGTGATGAATTGAGTCTTGCTCTTTGAAGTTTCTTTATGTTGGATTGAAAATTTGGATTTGAGATTACATGATGTACGTCTAGCAATTAACTTGCGAATTCCCGTGGCGACATTGGGGTAATTGAGACATAAAGGTTCTAAAATACATATCATATAGTGTTGTTGTAGTACGATCCCTAGGGCTATCCGTTACACTTTGGGGTGGTTCAATAAATTGATTGGAAAGAAAACTTTGAGGTGGTTTTCTACCTTTGCATCCTACTTTCCCTGATAGAATGGAAACTTTGGAGTGATCTTTGCTGCACATTGAGGGATTCTCATGATGTTCAATTATAATGATGTTGAGAGATTGCACTAGTGAATGTATGAGCCCTAGGGCTTGTTTACAAGCATTGCAATACCGTTTGTACTCACTTTTATTACTTGCTACCGTGCTATTTTTTATTTATTTAGATTATAAAAATATATTTCTACCATCCATATTACACATATATCACCCTCTCTTCGCTGAACTAGTGCACATATACAATTGAAAACTGTATTGTGTGTGTTGGTGACACAAGAGATTTCTTGTATTTGATTACAGGGTTGTCTGAGAGAGAACCATCTTCATCGTACACCTCCTACAGATTGATAAACCGTAGTTCATCCACTTGAGAGAAATTTGCTACCGTCCTACAGAACTCTGCGCTTGGAGGCCCTGAAAGAGAATGGTGCTCCCATGTTTGGTTTTGATAATTGATGACAATCCCTATGGACTAATGGTTACCTTGAGTTATATTTCAAGGGTTTGTCCATAGGCATTGCTTGAAGACCATTTGTTGGTTTCAAGGTTATAATAAGGATATTATGTGTTGAGCAAGGTGCTATTCAAGGAGTTATCCAAAGATTGGTCATGTGAGGTTGAGCCTATTACAAGCATGTTTTGATGAAGAAGATTGTGTGAATATTCATGTTTACCTTCAAGACATCATCTTTATGAAGGGAGAAGATATGATACAAGGTTGATCAAGCTAAGTACAAAGAGTGGATTCAAGTTGATCAACACACAAAGCGTAGAAGTTGTACCAAGTGGGATCAAGTGATCCCATGGTATGGTAAGCATTACCCATTATGTTTTCTGAACTAACCCATGATCTAGGTGAGGTTTCCGTGTGGGGTTAGGTATGTTTCCATGGGCTTGCATCAAAAGGAAGATCTCATATAACCCATGGAGTATGACATCATGTGGTGATTGTCATCAAGGTTGTGGTGTGCAATTTCAAGTGGAGCATCACCAAGGATCATGCTTGAAGCTTGCCGTCCATTTTCATGATAATGGACATGCGAAGATGTGCCTAAGATGGGCTCACCCATAATGGAGTTGGGGGAGCAATTACTAGTCTTCATCGTGCCAACACAATCAAGAAGGTGGTCCAACTTGAGGAGTTCAATATCATCACCATCTAGATCAAGTGTATTATGTGCAAGTCAAAGGTATATCCTTGATAGGTTTTCTATCTTACCGGTCTCATGGTGTTAGTTGGGGGACCGGGTTATAGATCGATAGTCGTACTATCAAGGGGGACTCTCGAGTGAGTAGCTTGTTCATATTGTTCGTAGAGAGCTCAAACCTTTGCATCCTTGGAATCATCTTTCTTGGTTCTTGTTTGGCTTTTCTCTATGTGAGTTTTAGAGCTTGTGGTTATCTTCTTGACAAGCTTAAGTTAATCAAAAACGGATTTCATATTCTTCTATTATGTTTTCGATGTTGGAGTTTTTGCCCGTTCTTTACTTATGGAGGTTCCGCACTTTTAAATCATTGGGCACTTCTAAATCATTGGCACCTTACTCTTGCTTGTTCTAAATATTTCCATCGACACTCCTGTCGTTAGCTTTCTATTAAGCTTGAGTTTGTCAAGATCTAAGTTCGTCTGCTAAATATATGGCAGTTTCGGTCTAACATGTTTCCTCAGTTTGTTGCTGACAAGGCGGTTGTACCCCGTACCTTGGCGGTTGTCCTGTGGTTCAGGAACAACACCACCCGAGGAATGATTCCCTCGGGCCAGGTAGTGCTCCAGGTTTGGGTGGTGCGGTTGTACCGCTGTCTCTGGCAGTTGTATAGCTAGGGACTTAGCCGCCCTAATTGAGCACTACCGGGCGGTTGTTCCGGCTGATGTACCACCGCAACCACCAGAAAAGAGTGACTCCTTTCGGGTGGCTAGGCGGTACTCGGTAGTGGTCGCCTGGTTGTCCCAGCTCCTATCTTTGTAGCGGTACAACCTGGTGGCCTCAGGTGGTAGTACCACTCTGGACTTAGGGACTACAGGAGCCCGGACGCGGCGGCTGTTCCGGTCCATGTACTGGCCCTTGTACTACACACAGGTGACTCCGTTTGGGTGCTAAGGCGGTACATGGCGTTACCCATCTGGTTGTACCTGCTAAATTTATTCAGTGGTACTACCGGTGGCACTAGTGGTTTCACCGCACGGAGCACCGCAGACTGGCATTTCCACCTTGAGCGGTTGTACCGCACTCCGGTCTAGTTGTATAGCTCATGTGTTTTTATGCAGCGTAACAGTTAGATTCGTGGGGGCCTATTTAAGGGGGTCTTCTCCCCATTGCCCCCAACACCATTGTTGACCTCTTAGAGCTTGCTTTCTCTCTATTCCTCCCATGATTCTTGCATCTATTTGAGGGAGAAGAGAGAGGAGATTTAGATCTACATTTCCACCAATCCATCTCTTCTCTAGGTGAGGGGAACCCTTTGGATCTAGATCTTCGAGTTCTTTGTGTTCTCTTCCTTGTTCTTCCTCTCATACTCCTCCATAGCATTAGTTGCTTGGTGGGATTTGGGAGTGAAGGACTTGAGCACTTTGTGTGCTCTTGCCATTGCATTTGGTGCATCAGTTTGTGTTCTCCACAGTGATCCGTGGAAGTGAAAGTGGAGTAGCGTATTACTCTTGGGTGCTTGGGCACCCTAGATGGTTGGTGTTGTTGCTAAGCTCAATCATTGTGGTGTAAAGCTTTGTGATGCTTCGGGAGCTTTCAATTAAGTTGTGGAGATTGCCTCAAGCAATTTGTACGGGTTCGATAACCGACCTCAAGGGTCTCCAATTGTACGGGTTCGGTGACTGCCCTCAAGGGTCCCTTAGTCAATACATGACACCTTGCATTGTGCGAGGGTGTGAGGAGAATATGGTGAGCCATTCTAGCGCTTGGGAAGCATTGTGCCTCCACACCGCTCTAACAGAGATTAAGATCCGCAAGGGTGTGAACTTCGGGATACATCATCGCCTCCGCGTGCCACGGTTATCCCTTACTTGAGCCCTTTACTTATGTACTTACTTTGTGATAGCCATCAAGTTAAATATCTTGCTATCACATTGTTGTTTATCTTGCTTAGCATAACTTGTTGGTGCACATAGTTGAGACTAGTATATTTAGGTTTTGTGCTTGACAAATTAAACATTAATTTTATTTCGCATTTGTTCAAGCCTAAACTGTAATTGTTTTAAAGTGCCTATTCACGCCCTTTAGGCGACATCCGCGTCCTTTCACCAACAAAGTCTACAAGAAGATAGTTTCGTAGTAGACATCAACATTGTAAATCTAAATTAAATATGTGATGTTTGCATGCTTGAATGTCCAAATTTTGCCGTTTTTGCTACATATTTGCACAATGTGGTATTGCAAGTTTAAATGAAATTTGTGTCGTTTGCATGCTTGAATGTCCAAATTTTGCCATTTTTTTACTTATTTCACAATGTGGTATTGCAAGTTTAAATAAAATTTGTGTTGTTTGCATACTTGAATGTCCAAAATTTACCCTTTTTGCTACTTATTTCAAATTTGGGAAGTTCTTTTAAAAAATTGTGGTATTGGAAGTTTATGATTTTTCCCACAAACTAGTGCACATAAAATGGCTCAATGCAAAGGATTTCAATTTTTGAAACTTTTTTCATTTTCTTTTATTTATTTATTTCAAATTGGGGTCAAACTTGAAAGGTTGACCATTCATACCAAATGTGTGGGAATTTCAAATTTGTGTGTGCCAAGTGCATTCACCACCAATATTAAAGCTTTAAATGATTTTTATCAATATTCAGGACCAAACTACATCACACTTGTAGTTCAAATTTGAGCAAGTTCTCATAATTCACTAGAAATCCAGTAAATGGATGGAATATAGCAATATGAAATCATTGAAACTTGGTCAGTGGGCATCCAATGTGGTATAATATTGATAAAAAATGCAAAGGACCAATTTCCAAACTTATTTCACAAAAAGGTGATTTCTGGAACTTGGAAAATGGAAAATTTATTTATTTCATTAAAAAAATCATAATTCCTATGGCAACATTTTTAAAAATGGTAATCCCCATGCTTGCGCAAATTTGGCCATGCTATCATGGATGTGGCCATGGTCATGGGCATATGACTTGAAATCCATTCATGTTCATAATAGATAGGACATTTTGTGAAGGTTTGTTATTTCAAATTTGTGGTATTGCAAGTTTATTATTTTTACCACAAACTAGTGGACATAAAATGGCTCAATTCAAAAGGATTTGAATTTTGAGACTTTTTTGAGTTTCTTTGATTTTTTTTCAAATTGGTGTAAAACTTGTAAGGTTGACCATTCATAGCAAATGTATGGGAATTTCTACTTTGAGTGTGCCAAGTGCATCCACCACCAATAATTTTTTTTTCAATATTTAGGACCGAACTAAATCAAACTTGTAGTTCAATTTTGAGTAAGTTCTAATAATTCACTAGAAATCCGGTAAATGGATGGAATATTGTAATAATACTATAAAATTATTGTCACTTGGTAAGTGGGCATCCAATGTGGTATACTTTATATGAAAAATGCAAAGGCCCAATTTTCAAACTTATTTCAGGTATTTCTTTCACAAAAAAATGATTTCTAGCACTTGGAAAATGGGAAAATTATTTTTGTTACAAAGAAAAAACATATTTCCTATGGCAACATTGTTCACAATGATAATCCCCATAATTTTCCCCAATTTGGCCATGTTATCATGGATTATTCCATGGATGTGGCCATGGCCATGGGCATATGACTTTAAATCAATGTGTGTTCATACTAGATAGGCCATTTTGCGAAATTCTTTTTTTCAGATTTGTGGTATCAAAATTTTATGATTTTTCATGTAAACTAGTTCACATAAAATGGTTCAATGCAAAAGGATTTCAATTTTTGGGACTTTTTTATTTTCTTTTTTTCAAATTGGGGTCAAACTTGCAAGATTGACCATCCGTCACAAATGTGTGGGAATTTCAACTTTGAGTGTGCCAAATGCATCCACCGCTAATATTAAATCTTTAAATGACTTTTTTTACTATTCAGGACCAAACTACATCATGCTTGTAGTTCAAATTACAACAAGTTCTGAGAATTCACTTGTAATCCAGTAAATGGATGGAACATAGCAATAATACTCTAATATTATTAAAACTTGGTCAATGGGCATTCAATGTGTTATACTTTTGGCAAAAAATGCAAAGCCCACTTTTCAAACTTACGTCAGGCACTTCTTTCACAAAAAAAAAATTCCCGACACTTGGAAAATGAAAAAAAAATTCTATTACAAAAGTTCATAATTCCTATGGAAACATTGTTCACAATGGTAATCCCCATGCTTGTGCCAAATTTGGCCATGTTATCATGGATTATGCCGTGGATGTGACTATGGTCATGGGCATATGGCTTGAAAACCATGCATGTTCATACTAGATATGTCATTTTGTGAAAAAAAATCTCCAAATTTGTGGTATTGCTAGTTTATGATTTTTCGCACAAACTAGTGCACATAAAATGACTAAATTCAAAAGGATTTCAATTTCTGAGACTTTTTTATTATCAAGAGGTAATCCTACTTTTTTTGAAAATGCCAACTAATGATAGTTGAAAAGAGTAAACAAATATAGACACCGCACAATACTATCATGCGGAAACTTGCAAAAAATCTAAAATAATCAGTATCTCTAACACTCGATTGACAAAGTCTTATTTTGATTGGATACGATTAACCTGGCACAAGGACGGGATGTGTCTTATTGGACTCACTAGATCTGTGTTCTTTACAATCATGCATTGGAGGTCCCAATGGATAATAACAAGAAAATATGAAAATCAAAGATTCATCTATAAGTTAAAATCTACATGTGGTATCTTTAGTGGGGAGTTATGCTAAGCAAATACAACCTCGTCCGTCGAAATTGGTAAGGAAGCAAGAAGTTTAGCTTTTGTACTCATGACGTGACAACCAAATTGAAGGAAATATGCCCTAGAGGCAATAATAAAGTTGTTATTTATATTTCCTTATATCATGATAAATGTTTATTATTCATGCTAGAATTGTATTAACCGAAAACTTAGTACATGTGTGAATACATAGACAAACAGAGTGTCCCTAGTATGCCTCTACTTGACTAGCTCGTTAATCAAAGATGATTAAGTTTCCTAGCCATAGACATGTGTTGTCATTTGATGAATGGGATCACATCATTAGAGAATGATGTGATGGACAAGACCCATCCGTTAGCTTAGCATAATGATCGTTTAGTTTTACTGCTATTGTTTTCATCATGACTTGTACATGTTCCTCGGACTATGAGATTATGCAACTCCCGAATACCGAAGGAACACCTTGTGTGCTATCAAACGTCACAACGTAACTGGGTGATTATAAAGATGCTCTACAGGTGTCTCTGACGGTGTTTGTTGAGTTGGCATAGATCGAGATTAGGATTTTTCACTCCGAGTATCAGAGAGGTATCTCTGGGCCCTCTCGGTAATGCACATCACTATGAGCCTTGCAAGCAATGTGACTAATGAGTTAGTCACGGATTGATGCATTATGGAACGAGTAAAGAGACTTGCCGGTAACGAGATTGAACTAGGTATGATGATATCGACGATCGAATCTCGGGCAAGTAACATACCGATGACAAAGGGAACAACGTATGTTGTTATGCGGTTTGACCGATAAAGATCTTCGTAGAATATGTTGGAGCCAATATGAGCATCCAGGTTCCTCTATTGGTTATTGACTGGAGATGTCTCTCGGTCATGTCTACATAGTTCTCGAACCCGTAGGGTCCGCACGCTTAACGTTCGATGACGATTTGTATTGTGAGTTATGTGATTTGATGAACTGAAGTTTGTTTGGAGCCCCGGATGAGATCACGGACATGATGAGGAGTCTCGAAATGGTCGAGACATAAAGATTGATATATTGGACGATGTTGTTCGGACACCGGATGAGTTCCGAGAGGTACCGGATAACTATTAGAGTGCCAAAGGGTTATCGGAACCCCCTGGGGGAACTAATGGGCCTTCATGGGCCTTAGTGGGGAGAGAGAAGGGCCCACAAGGGGCTGGCCGCCCCCCTTTGGGTCTGAATTGTACTAGGGGAAGGGGGCGCCGCCCCCCTTTCCTTCCCTTCCCCCTCTCCCTTCCTCCTTCCCCCTTCCACCAAGTGGAATCCTACTAGGACTTGGAGTCCTAGTAGGAATCCTCTCCTTGGCCCGCCCTATAGGGGCCGGCCGGCCTCCCCCTCCCCTCCTTTATATACGGGGGCAGGGGACACCCTAGAACACACAATATCAATTGTCTTAGCCGTGTGCGGTGCCCCCCTCCATAGTTACACACCTCGGTCATATCATCGTAGTGCTTAGGCGAAGCCCTGCGCCAGTAACTTCATCGTCACCGTCACCACGCCGTCGTGCTGATGGAACTCTCCCTCGACCTCAACTGGATCAAGAGCTCGAGGGACGTCATCAAGCTGAACATGCGCTGAACACGGAGGTGCCGTACGTTCGGTGCTTGGATCGGTTGGATCGCGAAGACGTTCGACTACATCAACCGCGTTACTAAACGCTTCCGCTTTCGGTCTACAAGGGTACGTGGACACACACTCCCATCTCGTTGCTATGCATCTCCTAGATTGATCTTGCATGATCGTAGGTAATTTTTTTGAAATACTGCGTTGCTCAACAGTGGCATCCGAGCTAGGACTATGCGTAGATGTTATATGCACGAGTAGAACATACAGAGTTGTGGGTGATAATAGTCATACTGCTTACCAGCAACGTCTTACTTTGATTCGGTGGTATTGTTGGATGAAGCGGTCCGGACCGACATTACATGACCGCGTTCATGAGACTGGTTCTACCAACGTGCTTTGCACACAGGTGGCTGGCGGGTGTCTGTTTCTCCAACTTTAGTTGAATCGAGTTTGACTACGCCCGGTCCTTGTTGAAGGTTAAAACAACACACTTGACGAAAAATCGTTGTGGTTTTGATGTGTAGGTAAGAACGGTTCTTGCTAGAAGCCCGTAGCAGCCACGTAAAACTTGCAACAACAAAGTAGAGGACGTCTAACTTGTTTTTGCAGGGCTTGTTGTGATGTGATATGGTCAAGACGTGATGATATATAAATTGTTGTATAAGAAGATGTAACATCCCAAATTTCCCATTTGGAATGTTTTACAATTATAGCTAAGCATCTATGCATATTGCTTGAATTGAGTGACATTTGAATTATTTTAGAGGCTTTTGAGTTTGTTGGAATTTGGATTCAAATTGGCAGTTGAATTTATTTCAAACAATGCCTGACAAATACTTGAGCAAAAGTATGAGAGGAGTAAACATGACACTCCAAAAATGTCAGAAGAAAAATATTGCCAAAAAGTTTGAATTCAAATTTGAATTTTATTTGGGATTTCCAGAAAATTGTTTTTTTTAGTTTGAGTTTTGCCCCTGGAAAAATGTCCACGTTGTAGGATTAATTCCCCTGAGAATTTTTCTATATATATGTCCTATATAAAAATATTATAGGTTTATCTATAATTAGTTTTCTCTCTCTGTGGTAATTCAAAAAAAAGGGAAAAACCCCGCGCGCCAGGCGCCAGGCCAGCAGGCCCAGTCGCCGAGGCCGCAGCCCACCAGCACCGAGGCCGCAGCCCAACGCCAAGGCCTCCAGCCCAGCGCACCACACGCGCCGACCCCGTTCCGATCGGTCGCCCGACCGAACCCTCCTCTCCCTCTCTCGCCGACACCCCGACTCCACCTCATCTCCTTCCTCCCGCAACAACCAGCGCCAGAATCTCGCCAGCCCTCGACGTCCGCGCTCCCAAAACCCTAACCCGAGCTGCCCGTCCTCCACGAAAGCGTGTCCTATAAATACCTACACATCTCCTCTTCCGAACCCCCCAAAAACCCTACCTCAACTCCTACCACAGCTCACGCCCTCCTCCTTTGGATCTCGCCGCAGCCGCCTCAGTTCATCGCCGCCTCCACCGCCGGTGAGCAACAACACGACTTCCTCTTCCACCTATGAGCTTCCCTCGATGTTGCGCATCGTTTTGACATGGTTTCGACCTCCTTCTCCCATCACAGGATCGTCCCCGAGCTCGTTCGCCCCTCGCCGGAGTTGCAGCTCACCAGGGCGCTGTCTCCGTCATCCCGATGGTCTTCGCCGTCCCCGAGCTCCACCAAGGCCGCCCCCGACTTCCCCAAGCTCCGCCGCATCGTCCCGACGCCATCTCCTTCCTCCCCGACGACCGGAGCCGCTGCACCGCCATCGCCCGAGTCACCGCCGTCGTCTCCGTCCGTCGCCGCCGTCCGCTGTAAGCCCGAGCCCCCTCCACCGTTGGATCTTGCATGTACGGCTTAGATTAGATCCACGAAGGGTTAGGTTATTTTCAATAGATCAGTTTAGTTTACGATTTATTTTCGGTTTAGTTCCTGGTTTAGACAGACCGGTCCGATCGGTTTATTCTGCTGAGCCCGTATACGTTTCAGTTAAAGATCGCTCGCGCGTTAGATAGTATTAGAGCGGTCACTGTTTTGGCCCGTTAGAGCCTTAGTTGTTTTTTTTGTTTAATTTCCGTTTCTGTTTTTAACAGAATAGTTCCAATCTTGTAAAATCTCTTTCTCTTAGGTTTTTTTAAATATTTTTAGTTGATTCTTTTTTTGTTAGTTTGAAAATTTGTTGTAGTTTCTGTAGAAAATATGTTTAGCCATGTTTAAATTATTAGGAATAGTTTTATATTAGATTTAGACAGATTAGTTTTTTTGCCATAAATTGAGTTAGGATTATTATTTTTAAGTGATTCTTTTTGTCACTGCTTTTTTTTGACCTTGCCTAGCAGTAGGAATTTATCTGGGTATTTTTTTGTCTTTATTAAAATAGTTTTAGTCGAAATCAAGTTTTTCTTGTTTATTTAGCTAGCTACTGTTTTCCTACTGTTCTAGTTAGTAAATTATTTTATTTTTATTATGTTAGAGTTTATTTTAGATTAGTTTCTGTAGCTACAGAGGTTGAACTTTATTTATAGTAGAATAATTTATTTTTATTTTATTTTCTTTGCTAGGATTGTTTTAGGCATAATAGGAGTTCTATAATAGCTTTTGATGTGATTCTTTTTGCTCCTAGTTTGTATGATGTTTTCCCTTCTGTTAGTTAGCAAAACCAATGCTTAGGTTCTGTTAAGAAAAGTTTTAGTTGTGTAAAACTATTTCTTAGTTGTTGCTTGATATGATGAAAACCTTGATTTGCTTTCTCCGAGTTTTTTTGGTTTAGGTTTGAGTGCTTGGGTGTTTTACTTCAACTTGCTATTATGTTATATTGTGCTATACTTATTTGTGCTATTGTTTGACTCGGTAGAATTCCCGGAGTGCGAAGCCTGCTATTACGAGTCGCTAGCTTTCGAAGACTGTCAGCCAGGCAAGTCATTTGATCATGTTTTACAATGCCTATGATTTTGTTGCATTAGAATTATCCCTCCCCACCATGCATGCAGTAGGAGAATTTTAAGTTATGTTATTGAGTAGTATCATGAGGTAGGATGAACCCAATTCCCCTTGTTACCATTGCCCGGGACGATGTAGTTTATTTTGCTATGCTCGTAGACGGGGTTGGTTGAGAGATTCATAAGGGAGATGTGAGAGTCAAGATGATGACAACCCCATGACTTCAAGCTCAAGATGGACTTCAAATTCACTACTGGGTGGAGGACGGTTGACGGGCACCCTGGAGAAACCAGCGGATGGCCGGGATGCATGGAGAAGCGCCATGACATCTTGCGGAAAGCTTCACCCAGCCACGAAGAGATGGATGGATACCCCATTGACCGGAAGCTTATCTGTGCAGCCGCAAGCCATTATGGGCTCTGGCTTGGTCGACCCTAGGCGTGACTCTGGCCGGACGGTGCTACGAGATGTAGAAGAACGGTAGGATTGGATGGGCACCGGCAGTGGCCAAGAGGAACTCTTTGGAAGACCCTGTTTCGTTCGTCCCGTCTTCAAACACCAGGCAGTGCGAAGACTTAAAGGAGGGAACGATTCTTGCGGGTAAAGTGCACAAACCTCTGCAGAGTAACAACCTAATCGATTAGTCGTGTCCCCGGTTACGGACAAATGAGCCTCTGGGATTGGAGTATTTCGGATATCTCAACACTGAACTTAATAAATTAATTGGGGGGGGGGGGTTATTTAATAATTGGGAATGAGACATTGGTTGGCAGAACCATCTCAATAACTACCAACATTTTGTAGTAATTGCAAACAATTCCTTGTTGTAGGGAAAAACCGGCTTTTTCGCAAAACAATAAACTTAGAGCCCCACACCCAAATTGCATATAGTATTAGTAATTTTATTGTTGTTCTCTCTTCATGACTTGCCGGCATATTCAAAATGCTGACCTACACGGCTGCAACGTCTTATGTTGCAGAGGAATTTTCCGATCAGGAGTGAGGCTACGATCCATGCTTGGCGATTGCCCTATGGAGTCGGATGGACTCGCTATTCGTCTACGCTTCCGCAGCTTTATTTAGTTTATTTCTCATGAGTTGGCCTTCGGCCGAATTTATTATAATGTAATAAAGACTCGATATGAGAATCGTGTAATAAATTCAGGTGTGATTGAACTTTGCATCAATGTACTGTGTGTGCCAGCATGATCTTGGGATGGTACAGCTACACAGAGACTTGACCGATTTCGGGTCGGGTCGTTACAGATGATCATGTTTTGTAAAAGTTATCGGCAACTGGCAGGAGCCTTATGGTTGTCTCTTTATTGTATGAAATGCAATCGCCATGTAATTGCTTTACTTTATCACTAAGCGGTAGCGATAGTCATAGAAGCAATAGTTGGCGAGACGACAACGATGGTATGATGGAGATCAAGGTGTCAAGCCAGTGACGATGGTGATCATGACGGTGCTTTGGACATGGAGATCAAAGGCACAAGATAATGATGGCCATATCATATCACTTATTTTGATTGCATGTGATGTTTATCCTTTATGCATCTTATTCTGCTTAGTACGGCGGTAGCATTATAAGATGATCCCTTACTAAATTTCAAGGTACAGGTGTTCTCCCTGAGTATGCACCGTTGCTACAGTTCGTCGTGCCAAGACATCACGTGATGATCGGGTGTGATAAGCTCTACGTTCACATACAGCGGTGATGTCGCTTGAAGCTACGTCGGTATTTCCCCAAAGAGGCAGGGATGATGCAGCACAACGGCGGTAGGTATTTCCCTCATATATGAAACCAAGGTTATCGAACCAGTAAGAGAACTAAGCAACACAACATAAACAACCCCTGCACACAGATAACAAATCCTCGCAACCCGACGTGTTAAAGGGGTTCTCAATCCCTTCCGGGGTACGGCGCCTGAAGATAGGCAAACGGACGTGAGATAATTTTGTAGTAAATTGATAGATCGAACGCCAAATAAAATAAATAAAGGAAAATTGCAGCAAGGTATTTTTGTATTTTTTGGTTTAATAGATCTGAAAATAAATGCAAGGAAAAGGTATATCGCAAAGGCAAATGTATGAGAAAGAAGACCCCGGGGCCGTAGGTTTCACTAGTGGCTTCTGTCGAGAAAATAGCAAACGGTGGGTGAAAAAATTACTGTTGGGCAATTGATAGAAGCTCAAATAATTATGACGATATCCAGGCAATGATCATTATATAGGCATCACGTCAAAGATTAGTAGATCAACTCCTGCCTGCATCTACTACTATTACTCCACACATCGACCGCTATCCAGCATGCATCTAGTTGTATTAAGTTCATGGAAAAATGGAGTAATGCAATACGAACGATGACATGATGTAGACAAGATCTATCTATGTAGAGATAGGCCCCATCGTTTTATCCTTAGTAGCAACGATACATACGTGTTGTTTCCCTTTCGGTCACCGGGATCAAGCACTGTAAGATCGAACCCACTACCGGGCACCTCTTCCCATTGCAAGATAAATAGATCAAGTTGGCCAAACAGACCCCAAATATCGGAGAAGAAATACGAGGCTACAAGCAATCATGCATATAAGAGATCAAAGAAACTCAAATAACTTTCATGGATATAAAAAGATAGATCTGATCATAAACTCAAAGGTCATCGATCCCAACAAACACACCGCAAAAGAGTTACATCATATGGATCTCCAAGAGACCATTGTATTGAGAATCCAGCGAGAGAGAGGAAGCCATCTAGCTACTGACTACGAACCCAAAGGTCTACAAAGAACTACTCACGCATCATCGGAGAGG
The DNA here is from genome assembly GCF_002575655.3 of Aegilops tauschii subsp. strangulata. Taxonomy (NCBI): domain Eukaryota; kingdom Viridiplantae; phylum Streptophyta; class Magnoliopsida; order Poales; family Poaceae; genus Aegilops; species Aegilops tauschii. The sequence goes on from NC_053039.3 coordinate 248,053,301, forward strand.
CACCAATGGAGGTGGTGAACCCCATCCGAGATGGTGTCTAGATTGGATCTGGTGGTTCTGGACTCTGCGGCGGCTGGATGAATATTTTGTCGACTCCCCTAGGGTTTCTGGAATATTGGGGTATTTATAGAGCAAAGAGGCGGTCCGGGGGGCACCCGAGGTGGGCACAACCCACCAGGGCGCGCCTGGACCTCCTGGCACGCCCTGGTGGGTTGTGCCCCCCTCGGGGCACCCCCAAGCGCAACCAGGGCCCGTTGTGTTCCTTCTGGCCCATAAAAATTCTCCGTAAAGTTTCGGGGCATTTGGACTCCGTCTGATATTGATTTTCTGTGATGTAAAAAACATGGAAAAAACAACAACTGGCACTTGGCACTATGTCAATAGGTTAGTACCAAATAATCATATAAAATGACTATAAATGATTGTAAAACATCCAAGGTTGATAATATAACCGCATGGAACAATAAAAAATTATAGATACGTTGGAGATGTATCAGCATCCCCGAGCTTAAGTCCTACTCGTCCTCTAGTAGGTAAGTGATAAAAACAGAATTTTTGATGTGGAATGCTGCCTAACATGTCATATCATATTTCTTTTCTTTATAGCATGGACGTTTGGACTTTCAGTTGTTCAAAGCAATAGTCTAGTTTTGACATGATAATTTAGATACTCAAGCATATCAACAAGCAACCATGTCTTTCAAAATATCAACGCTAAAATAAGTTATCCCTAGCCCATCATGCTCAAACATTGATCCATTCATGAAACACACTCGAATATTAGCTACACCCAATACTTAAGTACGATCATATTGCCTCCTAGTTGGTGCTTTTATAAGAGAAGATGGAGACTCAAAATAAAAATTGCATAAAGTAAAAGAAAGGCCCTTCGCAGAGGGAAGTAGGGATTTGTAGAGGTGCCAGAGCTCAAAAGCAAAAAAATAGAGATAAAAACATTTTGGGAGGTGTATCCATCCCACCAATGAAAACGACTTGGAGTTCCCAACACTTTCCATGCTAGATATGCCATAGGAGGTTCCCAAACAGAAAATAAAGTTTATTCCTTTTTCCACCATACTTTCACTTTCCATGGCTAACCGTATGCACGGGTGCCCTCCATACCAACACTTTCCAAGGAATTTATTATTTTGCAACATAAAGTAAATTCATTTTTTTGCATTTCGGGATTGGGCATCCCTAATACCTTTGCCTTACTCTCGTGCAATGACAAGTGAATAAACACTCATCGTGAGAATAACACATCTAGCATGGAAAATATTAGCCACCCTTCACCACTTCGCGAGCGAAACAAACACACAAAAGAGAAGTTTATTTTGAAAATTAGAGATGGCACATACAAATTTGCTTAGAATGGCAAAAGAATATCGCATATAGGTAGATATAGTGGACTCATGTGGCAAAGCTGGTTTAAGGGTTTTGGATGCACAAGTAGAGATCATACTTAGTGCAAAATGAAGGCTAGCAAAAGATTGGGAAGCGACTAACCAAGAAACGAATAATCTCATAAGCAAGCATTAAGCATAAATAACACCGAATAATGCACCACAAGTAGGATATAATTTCATTGCATGACTATTGACTTTCATACTTGCCTGGGGAATCACAAACCTTAACACCAATATTCTTACTAAAGCATAATTACTCACCAACATAACTCACATATCACATCATCATATCTCAAAACTATTACTAAGAATCAAGTTTATTTTGTCCAATGATCTTCATGTAAGTTTTTATTATATCCTTCTTGGATATCTATCACTTTGGGACTAATTTTCATGTGTTGCTTTCATAAGCTCAAACAAATATAAGTGAAGATCATGAGCATAATTCCTTTTCTTTCTCTCAAAATAATTTAAGTGAAGCAAGAGAGAATTTCTTGAAAATTTTACTAACTCTCAAATAAATCTAAGTGAAGCAAGAGAGCATTTCTTCAAAAATAATAAAGCACACCGTGCTCAAAAAGATATAAGTGAAGCACTAGAGCAAGTCCATTGCTCATAAAAATTTAAGTGAAGCATAGAGAGCAATTCTAACAAGTCATGAAATAATTTTGGCTCTCTCAAATAGGTGTGTCCAGCAAGGATTGATGACTTGAAACACAAAATAAGACAAGCAAAGGCTCATATCATACAAGACGCTCCAAGCAAAACACATATCATGTGATGAATAAAAATATAGTTTCAAGTAAAATACCGATAGTTGTTGGAACAAAGAGGGGATGCCACTCAGGGATGCCACTCAGGGGCATCCCCAAGCTTAGTTGGTTGCTCATTTTTGGATAATAGCTTGGGATGCAGGGGCATCCCCAAGATTAGGCCCTTCTATCCTTCCTTCATCCATCGTAAGATAACCCAAAACTTGAAAACTTCAATCACACAAAACCCAACAAAACCTCCGTGAGATCCGTTAGTGTAAGAAAGTAAACCACTACTATAAGTATTGTATCAAACCAATTAATATTTTGTTTTTGTATTATATCTACTGTATTCCAACTTTTCTATGGAAAAACTCATCAAAGAAAACCATAGAGCCATCAAAATAAGCACACAACACAAAGAAAACAGAATCTGTCAAAACAGAACAGTCTGTAGCAATCTGACTTAAATGAAAACTTCTGGAACTCCAAAAATTCTGAAAAAATAGGACGACGTGAGAAATTTTTATATTAATCTTATGAAAAAAGAATCAGGGCAAAATCTCTTTCTGATAAAAAATAAGAATTATTTTCGTGAGCACACAGTTTCTGTCTTTTTCAGCAAGATCAAACAACTATCACCCAAGAAGATCCTATCGGTTCTACTTGGCAAAAACACTAATTAAAACACAAAAAATGCAATCATAACAGTAGCATAATTGTGTTAAAACTCAAGAACAGAAAGAAAAATGAAAAAAATAAAATTTATTCATTGCGTTGCCTCCCAACAAGCGCTATAGTTTTACGCCCTTAGCTAGGCATAAAGCAAGGATCTAAGTTTTGTCATCTTTGGTTCGAGATCCATAAGATGCCCTCATGATTGATTCATAAGGTGGATTAATTATAGTTCTAGGAAAGTGTTCCACACCCTTCCTCAAAGGAAATTGGAACTTAATATTGCCTTCTTTCATATCAATCACGGCACCGATAGTGCGTAAAAACGGTCTACCAAGAATAATTGGACAATACGGATTGCAATCAATATCAAGAACAATAAAATCTATGGGCACATAATTCCTATTTGCAAGAATAATAACAACATTAATTCTTCCCATAGGCTTTTTAATAGTAGAATCCGCCAAGTGCAAATTCAAAGAACATTCTTCCAGATTAGTAAGACCAAGCACATCACATAAAGATTTCGGAATTGTAGAAACACTAGCACCCAAGTCACACAAAGCAAAACACTCATAATTTTTAATCTTGACTTTGATAGTAGGTTCCCATTCATCATGCAATTTTCTAGGAATTGAAACTTATAATTCAATGTTTTCTTCAAGAGCTTTCATCAAAGCATCAACAATATGTTTAGTAAAAGCTTTGTTTTGTTCATAAGCATGGGGTGAATTTATCATGGATTGCAACAAAGAAATACAATCAATCAAAGAGCAACTATCGTAATTAAAGTCTTTTTAATCCAAAAGAGTGGGCACAACACTAGTTAAAGTTTTGACCTCTCCAAACCCACTTTCATCAATTTTCTCAACAAGATTTTCACCCTCCGAAATATTGGGACACCTTCTACCTAAAGTTGACTCTTCTCCTGTCCCTTTTTCATCTTAACTTTACTAAACAAGGAATCAATAGAAGAAACACCAATCATTTTAAGATCTTCATTACTTTTGTGAAAGAAATCACTAGAAAACGCTTTTTTCTAAAAATTCTCTTTTAGCTCTAAGCATAGCGGTTCTTTTCTTACTTTCATCCATAGAAACATAAAGAGCTTTAATTGATTCATCTACTTTAGGCACAAAAAAATTCATCTTTAGATTTTCCACATCATGAGCAATTCTATCAACACTTCTAGACAAATCATCAATCTTACTCAACTTTTCTTCTATGGAAGTGTTGAAAACTTTTTGTGTATTGATAAATTCTTTAAATTATTCTCAAGATCAGAGGTGTTCCTATTATTATTATAAGATTGATTTCCATGGGAATTACCATAATTATTAGAGGAATTACTAGGAAAAGGCCTAGGATTAAAATTACCTCTATAAGCATTGTTGTTGAAATTATTTCGAGAGATAAAATTCACATCTATGGCATCACTATTTTTGTCAATCAAACTAGACAAAGGCATATCATTAAAATCAATAGGAGCACTTTTACTAGCAACCAATTTCATAAGAGCATCAACTTTTTCACTCAAAGAAGAAATTTCTTCAACCGAATTAACTTTTCTACTAGTAGGAGCCCTTTCGGCATGCCATTGTGAATAATTTGCCATAATATTATCAAGCAATTTGGTAGCTTCACCCAAATTAATTTCCATAAAAGTCCCACCCGCGGCAAAATCTAAAGGATTACGAGAAACAAAATTCAATCCCGCATAAAAATTTGTATGATCATCCAAAGATTTAACCCATGAGTTGGGAAATTCCTTAGCATCATTTTCATCCTTTCCCATGATTTTGCAACATGCTCATGTTCAAGTTGCTTGAAATTCATCATCTGGGTTCTAAGGGAAATAGTTTTTGCGGGAGGAAAATACTTAGTGATAAAAGCATCTTTGCACTTATTCCAAGAATCGATACTATTGCGAGGCAAAGAAGAGAACCAATTTTTTGCAGAATCACGCAAGGAAAACGGAAATAATTTCATCTTCACCACATAATTGTCCACATCTTTTTTCTTTTGCATATCGTATAATTCCATCAAGGTATTAAGATGGGACGCGGCATCCTCATTAGGAGTACCGGAAAATTGATATTTCGTAACAAGATTCAACAAAGCAGTATTAATATCACAAGACTCCGCACTAGCGGCGCGAGGAGCAATCGGAGTGCCAATAAAATCATTGTTGTTGGTATTTGATAAATCACATAACTTGGTGTTCTCTTGAGTCATGATGACTACACAACAAGATTGCACTCAAAAACAGACCCGGCAAGAAAACGGCGAACGAAAAAGAGAGGCGAATAAAACGACAATTTTTTGTGAAGTGGGTGAGAGGAAAACGAGAGGCAAATGGCAAATAATGTAAATTGTGAGGAGATGAGATTTGTGATTAGGAACCTGGTATATGTTGAAGATGAAGGAAATATGCCCTAGAGGCAATAATAAAGTTATTATTTATTTCCTTATATCATGATAAATGTTTATTATTCATGCTAGAATTGTATTAACCGGAAACACGATACATGTGTGAATACATAGACAAACAGAGTGTCACTAGTATGCCTCTACTTGACTAGCTCGTTGATCAAAGATGGTTATGTTTCCTAACCATAGACATGAGTTGTCATTTGATAAACGGGGTCACATCATTAGGAGAATGATGTGATTGACTTGATCCATTCTGTTAGCTTAGCACTTGATCGTTTAGTATGTTGCTATTGCGTTCTTCATGACTTATACATGTTCCTATGACTATGAGATTATGCAACTCCCGAATACCGGAGGAACACTTTGTGTGCTACCAAACGTCACAACGTAACTGGGTGATTATAAAGGTGCTCTACAGGTGTCTCCGAAGGTACTTGTTGAGTTGGCATATATTGAGATTAGGATTTGTCACTCCGATTGTCGGAGAGGTATCTCCGGGCCCACTCGGTAATGCACATCACTATAAGCCTTGCAAGCATTGTAACTAATGAGTTAGTTGCGGGATATGTATTACGGAACGAGTAAAGAGACTTGCTGGTAACGAGATTGAACTAGGTATTGAAATACCGACGATCGAATCTCGGGCAAGTAACATACCGATGACAAAGGGAACAACGTATGTTGTTATGCGGTTTGACCGATAAAGATCTTCGTAGAATATGTAGGAGCCAATATGAGCATCCAGGTTCCGCTATTGGTTATTGATCGGAGAGCTGTCTCGGTCATGTCTACATTGTTCTCGAACCCGTAGGGTCCGCACACATAAAGTTCGGTGACGATCGGTATTATGAGTTTTAGTGTTTTGATGTACCGAAGGTAGTTCGGAGTCCCGGATATGATCACGGACATGACGAGGAGTCTCGAAATGGTCGATACATAAAGATCGATATATTGGACGACTATGTTTGGACACCGGAAGGGTTCCGGGAGGTTTGGGGCATATACCGGAGTACTGGGGGTTACCGGAACCCCCCCGGGGAGTTAATTGTGCCTCATGGGCCTTAGTGGGAGAAGAGGAGGGGCGGCCAGGGCAGCCGCGCTCCCCCTCCCCCTCTAGTACGAATTGGACAAGGAGGGGGGCCCTTTTTCCTTCTCTTCCTCTCTCCCTTCCTTCCCTTCTCCTACTCCTACTTGGAAGGGGGGGAGTCCTACTCCCGGTGGGAGTAGGACTCCTCATGGGGCGCGCCTAGGGAGGCCGGCCTCCTCCCCCTCCTCCACTCCTTTATATACGGGGAGGGGCACCCCTTGGAGACACAACAATTGATCATTGATCTCTTAGCCGTGTGCGGTGCCCCCCTCCACCATAATCCACCTCGATAATATCATAGCGGTGCTTAGGCGAAGCCCTGCGTCGGTAGCATCATCATCACCGTCATCACGCCGTCGTGCTGACGAAACTCTTCGGCGAAGCTCTGCTGGATCGGAGCTCGCGGGACGTCATTGAGTTGAACGTGTGCTGAACTCGGAGGTGCCGTGCGTTCGGTACTTGGATCAGTCGGATCGTGAAGACGTACGACTACATCAACCGCGTTGTGCTAACGCTTCCGCTTTCGGTCTACGAGGTACGTGGACAACACTCTCCCCTCTCGTTGCTATGCATCACCATGATCTTGCGTGTACGTATGAATTTTTTTGAAATTACTACGTTCGCCAACAGTGGTATCCGAGCCAGGTTTGTGCGTAGATGTTATATGCATGAGTAGAACACAAGTGAGTTGTGGGCGATACAAGTCATACTGCTTACCAGCATGTCATACTTTGATTCAGCGGTATTGTTGGATGAAGCGGCCCGGACCGACATTACGCGTTCGCTTACGCGAGACTGGTTCTACCGACGTGCTTCGCACACGGGTGGCTGGCGGTTGTTAGTTTCTCCAACTTTAGTTGAATCGAGTGTGGCTACGCCCGGTCCTTGTGAAGGTTAAAATAGCACATACTTGATGAAATATCGCTGTGCTTTTGATGCGTAGGTAAGAACGGTTCTTGCTCAGCCCGTAGCAGCCACGTAAAAACTTGCAACAACAAAGTAGAGGACGTCTAACTTGTTTTTGCAGGGCATGTTGTGATGTGATATGGTCAAGACGTGATGAGATATAAATTGTTGTATAAGATGATCATGTTTTGTTAAAGTTATCGGCAACTGGCAGGAGCCTTATGGTTGTCTCTTTATTGCATAAGATGCAAGCGTCATGTAATTGCTTTACTTTATCGCTATGCGATAGCAATAGTTGCAAAAGCAATAGTTGGCGAGACGACCATATGGCGACACGTTGATAGAGATCAAGATGATGGAGATCATGGTGTCATGCCGATGACGATGGAGATCATGGTGTCATGCCGTTGACGATGGAGATCATGACGGTACTTTGGAGATGGAGATCAAAGGCACAAGATGATGATGGCCATATGATGTCACATATTTTGATTGCATATGATGTTTATCTTTTATACATCTTATTTTGCTTAGTTCGACGGTAGCTTTATAAGATGATCCCTTACTAAAATTTCAAGGTATAAGTGTTCTCCCTGAGTATGCACCGTTGCGACAGTTCTTCGCGCTAAGACACCACGTGATGATCGGGTGTGATAAGCTCTACGTTCACATACAATGGGGTCAAGCCAGTTTTGCACACGTAGAATACTCGAGTTAAACTTGACGAGCCTAGCATATGCAGATATGGCCTCGGAACACTGGAGACCGAAAGGTCAAGCGTGAATCATATAGAAGATATGATTAACATAGTGATGTTCACCATTGAACACTACTCCATCTCACGTGATGATCGGACATGGTTTAGTTGATATGGATCACGTGATCACTTAGATGATTAGAGGGATGTCTATCTAAGTGGGAGTTCTTAAGTAATATGATTAATTGAACTTTAATTCATCATGAACTTAGTCCTGGTAGTATTAGCATATCTATGTTGTAGATCAATAGCTCACGTTTAGCTCCCCTGTTTTATTTTGATATGTTCCTAGAGAAAACTAAGTTGAAAGATGTTATTAGCAATGATGCAGATTGGATCCGTGATCTTAGGATTATCCTCATTGCTGCACAGAAGAATTATGTCCTTGATGCACCGCTAGGTGACGGACCTATTGCAGGAGCAAATGCAGACGTTATGAATGTTTGGCAAAGCTCGGTATGATGACTACTTGATAGTTTAGTGCACCATGCTTTACGGCTTAGAACCGGGACTTCAAAAATGTTTTGAACACCACAGAGCATATGAGATGTTCCAAGAGTTGAAATTGGTATTTCAAACTCATGCCCATGTCTAGAGGTATGAGACCTATGAAAGTACTTTGCCTACAAGATGGAGGAGAATAGCTCAACCAGTGAGCATGTGCTCAGATTGTCTGAGTACTACAATTGCTTGAATCAAGTGGGAGTTAATCTTCCAGATAAGATAGTAATTGACAAAGTTCTCTAGTCAATATCACCAAGTTACTAGAACTTAGTGATGAACTATAATATGCAAGGGATGACGAAAGTAATTCCCAAGCTCTTCGTGATGCTGAAATCGACGAAGGTAGAAATCAAGAAAAGCATCAAGTGTTGATGGTTGACAAGACCACTAGTTTCAAGAAATGGGCAAAGGGAAGAAGGGGAACTTCAAGAAGAACGGCAAGCAAGTTGCTGCTCAAGTGAAGAAGCCCAAGTCTGGACCTAAGCCTAAGCTTGAGACTGAGTGCTTCTACTGCAAAGGGACTGGTCACTGGAAGCGGAACTGCCCCAAATATTTGGCGGATAAGAAGGATGGCAAGGTGAACAAAGGTATATTGGATATACATGTTATTGATGCGTACTTTACTAGTGTTTATAGCAACCCCTCGGTATTTGATACTAGTTCAGTTGCTAAGAGTAGTAACTTGAAACAGGAGTTGCAGAATGAACAGAGACTAGTTAAGGGTGAAGTGACGATGTGTGTTGGAAGTAGTTCCAAGAATGATATGATCATCATCGCACACTCCCTATACTTTCGGGATTAGTGTTGAACCTAAATAAATGTTATTTGGTGTTCGCGTTGAGCAAGAATATGATTTGATCATGTTTATTGCAATACGGTTATTCATTTAAGTTAGAGAATAATTTTTATTCTGTTTACATGAATAAAACCTTCTATGGTTATACACCCAATGAAAATGGTTTGTTGGATCTCGATCGTAGTGATACACATATTCATAATATTGAAGCCAAAAGATGCAAAGTTATTAATGATAGTGCAACTTATTTGTGGCACTGCCGTTTAGGTCATATTGGTGTAAAGCGCATGAAGAAAATCCATGCTGATGGGCTTTTGGAATCACTTGATTATGAATCAGTTGATGCTTGCGAACCATGCCTCATGGGCAAGATGACTAAGACTCCGTTCTTCGGAACAACGGAGCGAGCAATAGACTTGTTGGAAATAATACATACTGATGTATGCTGATCCGATGAGTGTTGAGGCTCGCGGCGAATATCGTTATTTTCTGACCTTCACAGATGATTTGAGCAGATATGGGTATATCTACTTGATGAAACATAAGTCTGAAACATTTGAAAAGTTCATATAATTTCAGAGTGAAGTGGAAAATCATCGTAACAAGAAAATAAAGTTTCTACGATCTGATCGTGGAGGAGAATATTCGAGTTACGAGTTTGGTCTTCATTTGAAACAATGCATAATAGTTTCGCAACTCACGCCACCTGGAACACCACAACGTAATGGTGTCTCCGAACATTGTAATCGTACTTTATAAGATATGGTGCAATCTATGATGTCTCTTACCGATTTACCACTATTGTTTTGGGGTTATGCATTAGAGACAACTGCATTCACGTTAAATAGGGCACCATCTAAATCCGTTGATACGACGCTTTATGAACTGTGGTTTGGCAAGAAACCAAAGTTGCCGTTTCTTAAAGTTTGGGGCTACGATGCTTATGTGAAAAAGCTTCAACCTGATAAGCTCAAACCTAAATCGGAGAAATGTGTCTTCATAGGATACCCAAAGGAGACTGTTGGGTACACCTTCTATCACAGATCTAAAGGCAAGACATTCATTGCTAAGAATGGATCCTTTCTAGAGAAGGAGTTTCTCTCGAAAGAAGTGAGTGGGAGGAAAGTAGAACTTGATGAGGTAACTGTACCTGGTCCCTTATCGGAAAGAAGTTCATCACAGAAATATGTTCCTGTGACTCCTACACCAGTTAGTGAGGAAGCTAATGATGATGATCATGTAACTTCAGATCAAGTTACTACCGAACCTCGTAGGTCAACCAGAATGAGATCCGCACCATAGTGGTACGGTAATCCTGTTCTGGAGGTCATGTTACTTGACCATGACGAACCTACGAACTATGAGGAAGCGATGATGAGCCCAGATTCCGCAAAATGGCTTGAGGCCATGAAATCTGAGATGGGATCCATGTATGAGAACAAAGTGTGGACTTTGGTTGACTTGCCCGATGATCGGCAAGCCATAGAAAATAAATGGATCTTCAAGAGGAAGACGGACGCTGATAGTAGAGTTACTATCTTCAAAGCTCGAATTGTCACAAAAGGTTTTCGACAAGTTCAAGGTGTTGACTACGATGAGTTTTTTCTCACTCGTAGCGATGCTTAAGTCTGTCCGAATCATCTTAGCAATTGCTGCATTTTATGAAATCTGTAAAATGGATAAACAAAACTACATTCCTTAATGGATTTCTTAAAGAAGAGTTGTATATGATGCAACCAGAAGGTTTTGTCGATCCTAAAGGTGCTAACAAAATGTGCAAGCTCCAACGATCCATCTATGGACTGGTGCAAGCTCTCGGAGTTGGAATATGCACTTTGATGAGTACCGGGGGTTACCGGAACCCCCCGGGGAGTTAATGTGCCTCATGGGCCTTAGTGGGAGAAGAGGAGGGGCGGCCAGTTGTAACAGCCCCAAAATTGGGTTATCAATTTTTGTGCTGTTATTCCTTCCTGGCACTCATTTTCAAAATCTTTCTCCTGAGTTTGCTGGATGACTCTGAGAAATTTTGTCATTTCCAATCTTTCAAAATCCTGCTCATGTCTTTTTCAGTGGGCAAGACCTCATTTGCATCAGCTCGATTCCTCTTAAACCCTAATTCCAAATTTTTGGAATTTGGATATGCCCTTGTGATTACAAAGGAGCCACCATTTTCCTTGTTCTGTTGATCCTCCCAATTGATCCCAGAGATCATCCTATCTTTCTTAACCTTGGATATGCAAAAATATTGCTAAGTCCAATGCAATATTTTTGAATTATGATTTATTCCTTTTCTTGCCTTTCTGAGGAATAAAATCCAAAGGCATAGCTAGCCATCTCCTAAATTCATGAGAATTGGTGGAGTTGATGCTTATGCCTAATCCAAGCTCTGGCAAGTATATTGGCCATAATTAAATAAGGAAAATTGCCTTTTCCTATTTAATGCCAATATTGCATTTCTGCCAATTTCCAAAGGAACTACTATTTTTATAGCAGAGAAAATTCCCACATAAATTGTGGAGCTTGTCCTTGCTATATAATAACTAGTTCCATCCTTATATCATGATTCCACAGTTCAAAATTTGGCACATGATCCAATGCAAGTTTCTGCCTTCTCTGAAATTTTGCAAAGGAAGTGCTTTATTGCTAAGTCCAATTGAGCTGCAATTTGGCAGGGTGTTTAACATTGTTAAATAACCCATGGATACCAAAGATGAGCTCAATACATTCACCCTAGCTTCCTGTGCAATTTTTCAAAGTTTCTGACCAGAACACAAGTTTGTGAAGGAAGTACCTTCATAGTGTTTCCAAATGGGATGAAACTTTTCCATCCTCTCAAGTATCTCAAATCATTATCCTCCACCCAAATTCAGTTCATTTCATTGAACTATGTGAGCACAGGAGCAATTCTTGTTTTCTGTCCAAATTTTCAGTTTGTGAAGCAAGTGTATTTTATCTTGCTCCATTATGTCTGATAATTTTTCCAGGCCTTCTCCTACTCATATAACCTATCTCCACAAGATTGTGGCTCATTTCATCTAGCCAATTGCCCTGAGGAGTTTTCTGAAGTTTTTGGACAGAAATGATAGCTGTGAAGGAAGTACCATTTTGGTAAGTCCATTTGATATGAACTTTTTACAGCATCATGGTATGTCCAAATCATCTGGCTTTGCCAAGTTTTAGCTCAATCCATCACTCCTAGTGAGTGCTTCATCATGATTCAGTTTCTGGGTCAGATTTGGTGGTTGTACAGCAACTATGGTAAATAGTTGTCCATTTTACCTCAAAACTCCCAGGACCGTAGTCCTTTCTACCCAAGCCTCCCGAACATCAAGTTTACCATTTACCCTCTCTGGTTTAATCTCTAGGATGTTGCCAAGTTTGCAACAACAAACTTGTGGAGCTTGTTTCACTCATCTCCATTTGTCTCTGCCCGATCTTTCACCATGGTAACACTCCACGCTGGAAGGACTACGCGGTAGACATGAACTTACATCAGTAAAAAACCCAGAGCGTGCCATGCCAGTGGTGACCACGCGTGTAACCAGCCAAAACGGTGGTCTAGCCACTGTGGTCGTCAGCATCGCTGCCCCGACCGCCTCTGGCCTCGCCATTAATGTCCAGTAGCCCCCCTCGTCGTCGTCTTCCCTCTGGACCGCTGCCCCCCTTCGTTTTCTTCTCCGGCGAGCCGTGCCAACAACTGAAACAGTGCGCTCTTGTGCATCGTCGCTTTCCTCCCCGCTTTCCTCTTCCTCCGTTCGTCCGCAAGCTTTGCTCGATTCCGTGAGCCTCTGGCGCTCGTCCTCACCCTCCTCGTCGCCTTCCCGCCGCTTCCCGTGAGTATTGGCCGCGTCTGCCGACAATGCGCCCCTCGCCGGCGCACCGACACGTCGCCTGCCGCGTGCCACCTCCTCGAGCCCTCCCCGCGGCTATATATAGCGCCCCGAGCTCTCTCGTAGTCCTCAAGCCTCCCCAAGCCAGTCACCCCTCCCCGGAGTCGCTCTTCAACCACCACCACCGTCGTGGTCGCCGCCTCGGGTCTCGCTCGATTCCGGTGATCCCGAGCTCCCCTCGCCGTTCCTCCACCACCATCGCATCCCCCATGCTCCGGCGAGACGCTCCGTAGCCTCGGCCTCCCATATCCCCCACCGGAGCGCCCTCTTCGCGGGCGACCGAAGCTCCCCTCCGCCGCGGGCCTTGTTGCTCTCTCTGCAGCGCCTCTCGCCGGCAACGGAGACCACCATCCGATGCGTCTCTCCGCCCTGATCTTCTGGGTAGGTCGTGCGCCTCGAGAGGTGGCCGGACGCACCGGCAATCGCCGTCGAGGCGATCTCCGCCCTCGGCCTCGCTCCGGAGCCAGAGGTAGAAGACGCCAGGGCTAGGCGGGCCCTCCTCGCGCGGCCCCACCTGTCGGCGACCGAAGGGCTGGACCCAGTGCCACGTCAGATAAGTGGCGGCGCCCCCGCCGCGACGCCGCTTTGCCCGCGCGAAAGCGCATTTCTGGAAAGTGCGCTTTCAATCTCAGAAAGCGCATTTTTCCTCTCCTTCGGCCGGGAATACGTTTCCCTCTCTGGAAAACATATTTTCAGAAAAGACACGTTCTGTTTAAACTACCAGGACCTGTTTGTAGAAGTATTTTTACAGACTAGTCCCTGAGCTTTAAACATCCGTATCTTTTTACCCGTAACTCCGAATAAGGTGATTCCAACGCTCAATTTTTCTGTTCGTCGAGCCCTTTTCGATGGGACCATTTTCTTGATGTTTGAACATTCTGAAAATGACCATTTTGCCATTGCCCGTAAACAGCCCCTCCGAGAGAGAACTGTTTCCGGCAACTCTTTCCGCGATCGCTCCGCATTTTTTCCGGAGTATTCCTCGACCCCCAGGCAAGCCAACCTCTTATCATGAGCCCCGACTTGCATGTTGACTTTGCTTGCACCTTGTGTGTGTGTGTAGTTGCAGTTGTTTCACATCATTTTCGTCTGCAGTTATTATGCCTATTATGCATGCTTGTGTTTTCATGATATCTTTTGCCATGCTAATTAAAATGTTGTTATTGATAATGCCATGTCACTACTCTACTTTATTTGCATGTCATCGTTATACAATGTTATGAGGATTGTAATGCACCGTTGGTATGCTATTACTTGGTATTGTCATGTTCTTTATGCTATAGCTGTGCACTTGAGTAGTTCAATATTTTGTTCATGCAATCGTATGCTGCATGCTCATTGTTGCATTCATGTTCATGATGATGGAGAAGGAATTAAAATGACTTAATAATAACAAACCTCCTCCGTCATCGATGGGATTGAGTCATAGTGCCACCAAATCGAACTTTTTCAGTGCAGCCACATTTGCCTTTGTGGGAAGGCCTTAATGCGAGCTATTGTCGTGACCTCTCGCCGGTGCCTCCCACTAGGGAAGGTTATGGGCGTGCTTACCCTGATCAGGTAAGCGGACATAACCTTGTGTGCTCATTTTTGAGATTTTTGGTACCAGTCCCCGAGTGGGAGTTGACCACGACGGTGGTCGGGGTGTCTTTGGTAGACACGGGGCCACCCAGGACCAGCCCGTTGGGGATTGGGTCGGAGTGGCTGGGAGAGCGTCATGGCAGTAGGTTGGTTTCATCGGAATGCCGTTGGTCCACCCGAATGGGATGACGAGGCCATGGGTTCCGTGGTGTGGGTACAGTGTGCTACCTCTGCAGAGTGTACAAAGTCTATCGATAGCAACAGTTCGTAGTAGGTCCCACTATCAGGTCTTGGTCGAAATGGAGGATAACCTGAAATAATTAAATTGGTAAATAAATATGTGATAACAAAAATATGGTGACTTGGACTATGAGATAGTCGTGAGAAGTCACGACGATGTTTTGATATGATCACGAGACAAGGTCTCGATAAGTGTTGGAGACCAAGTGTTGGTCATGGTTGTGATCGCCGGAATGATCACCGCTCGGTTGCGAGGCAACACGTTGGTAAGAGAGTCCGAGGGACTCGGTGTACGAGTTTGGTTGCATTGCATGAGTAATATGTTGCATTTAAAAACCTAAGGCAGAATAGAAGATGATTGTATATAGTTAACATGCTATGTCTGCATTGGATATAATCGGTAGTTTATTTTCAGCATAGTTTCATGATGCCATGCCATGCTTCGATTGACATGTTAAATTATGCCATGATTGAGATGATATGCGTTGCCATTGCCATGTTAGAAGCATGATCTGATATGCCATGTCATTGCCATGTTAGTAGATGTTATGATTTAGTTCATGCTTAGTTGAATTTTTATCATGCCATGTTTAGTAATTGATATGAGATAGGTTGTTGCATGCGCTTGGTTCTTGCTTTGTCTTCTGCTTGTTTGGATGCTATGTATTTGGTTGTCTTGCAAGTACATTCAATGTACTGACCTGGCGTGTCATGCCAGTTTTGTAGGTCATACCCGAATTGTTCGCTTGATCCGTCGTGCTAGGCCGTAACCTTGCCAGTCCTGTGAGTTGTGGAGCCCAGCCAGAGTTGTTATGCTTCCAAACCAAGACTCCCGCCGCCATTTAAATAGACTTCCGCTGTCAGTTTATAGCCTTAGGGCTATGCCAGATGATTGTATTCATCAATGATGTACTCTTCTATACATGTATTTGACGAATATTCTTGTACCTGGAATGCTGTATCTTGGACCTGTCGTGCGTCAGGTGTTATCCTGGGCTGACGTGCGAAGGTCCCCTGCTCCATGCGGATCGGGGTGCCACACCAGGGCAGCCGCGCGCCGCCTCCCCCTCTAGTCCGAATTGGACAAGGAGGGGGGGGGGGCGGCGCCCCCCTTTTTCCTTCTCTTCCTCTCTCCCTTCCTTCCCTTCTCCTACTCCTACTTGGAAGGGGGGAGTCCTACTCCCGGTGGGAGTAGGACTACTCATGGGGCGCGCCTAGGGATGCCGGCCTCCTCCCCCTCCTCCACTCCTTTATATACGGGGAGGGGCACCCCTTGGAGACACAACAATTGATCATTGATCTCTTAGCCGTGTGCGGTGCCCCCCTCCACCATAATCCACCTCGATAATATCATAGCGGTGCTTAGGCGAAGCCCTGCGTGGGTAGCATCATCATCGTCGTCATCACGCCGTCGTGCTGACGAAACTCTCCGGCGTAGCTCTCCTGGATCGGAGCTCGCGGGACGTCATCGAGTTGAACGTGTGCTGAACTCGGAGGTGCCGTGCGTTCGGTACTTGGATCGGTCGGATCGTGAAGACGTACGACTACGTCAACCGCGTTGTGCTAACGCTTCCGCTTTCGGTCTACAAGGGTACGTGGACAACACTCTCCCCTCTCGTTGCTATGCATCACCATGATCTTGCGTATACGTAGGATTTTTTTTGAAATTACTACGTTCCCCAACAGAAGATACTCCCCGGCAACGGTGCCAGAAATTCCTTTTGATGTCGCTTGAAGCTACGTCGGTATTTCCCCAAAGAGGAAGGGATGCTGCAGCACAACGGCGGTAGGTATTTCCCTCAGATATGAAACCAAGGTTCTCGAACCAGTAGGAGAACCAAGCAACACAACGTAAACAGCCCCTGCACACAGATAACAAATCCTCGCAACCTGACGTGTTAAAGGGGTTGTCAATCCCTTCCGGGGTACGTCGCCTGAAGATAGGCAAACGGAGGTGAGATAATTTTGTAGTAAATTGATAGATCGAACGTAAATAAATAAAGAAAAATTGCAGCAATGTATTTTTGTATTTTTGGTTTAATAGATCTGCAAATAAATGCAAGGAAAAGGTAGATCGCAAAGGCAAATATATGAGAAAGAAGACCCGGGTGCCGTAGGTTTCACTAGTTGCTTCTCTCGAGAAAATAGCAAACGGTGGGTGAACAAATTACTGTTGGGCAATTGATAGAAGCTCAAATAACTATGACGATATCCAGGCAATGATCATTATATAGGCATCACGACCAAGATTAGTAGACCGACTCCTGCCTGCATCTACTACTATTACTCCACACATCGACCGCTATCCAGCATGCATCTAGTGTATTAAGTTCATGGAAAAACGGAGTAATGCAATAAGAACGATGACATGATGTATACAAGATCTATCTATGTAGATATAGACCCCATCGTTCAATCCTTAGTAGCAACGATACATATGTGTTGTTTCCCTCTCTGTCACTGGGATCAAGCACCGTAAGATCAAACCCACTACCGGGCACCTCTTCCCATTGCAAGATAAATAGATCAAGTTGGCTAAACAAAACCTAAATATCGGAGAAGAAATATGAGGCTACAAGCAATCATGCATATACGAGTTACATCATATGGATCTCCAAGAGACCACTGTATTGAGAATCCAGTGAGAGAGAGGAAGCCATCTAGCTACTTACTACGGACCCGAAGGTCTACAAAGAACTACTCACGCATCATCGGAGAGGCACCAATGGAGGTGGTGAACCCCATCCAATATGGTGTCCAGATTGGATTTGGTGGTTCTGGACTCTGCGGCGGCTGGATGGATATTCCGTCGACTCCCCTAGGGTTTCTGGAATATTGGGGTATTTATAGAGCAAAGAGGTGGTCCGGGGGCACCCGAGGTGGGCACAACCCACCAGGGCGCGCCCTGGTCGGTTGTGCCCCCCTCGGGGCACCCCCCAGGCGTAGCCAGGGCCCATTGTGTTCCTTCTGGCCCATAAAAATTCCCCGTAAAGTTTTGGGGCATTTGGACTCCGTCTGATATTGATTTTCTGCGATGTAAAAAACATGGAAAAAACATCACCTGACACTTGGCACTATGTCAATAGGTTAGTACCAAAAATGATATAAAATGACTATAAATGATTGTAAAACATCCAAGGTTAATAATATAACATCATGGAACAATAAAAAATTATAGATACGCTGGAGACGTATCAAACGGGTGCAAGCCAGTTTTGCACACGCAGAATACTCGGGTTAAACTTGACGAGCCTAGCATATGCAGATATGGCCTTGGAACACTGAGACCGAAAGGTCAAACGTGAATCATATAGTAGTTATGATCACATATTGATGTTCACCATTGAAAACTACTCCATCTCACGTGATGATCGGACATGGTTTAGTTGATATGAATCACGTGATCATTTAGATGACTACAGGGATGTCTATCTAAGTGGGAGTTCTTTAGTAATATGATTAATTTGAACTTTAATTTATCACGAACTTAGTACCTGATAGTATTTTGCATGTCTATGTTGTTGTAGATCAATGGCCCGTGCTATCATTCCCTTGAATTTTAATGCGTTCCTAGAGAAAGCTAAGTTGAAAGATGATGGTAGGAATTACACGGACTGGGTCCGTAACTTGGGGATTATCCTCATTGTTGTACAGAAGAATTACGTCCTGGAAGCACCGCTAGGTGCAAGACCCGCTGCAGGAGCAACTCCGGACGTTATGAATGTCTGGCAGAGCAAAGCTGATGACTACTCGATAGTTCAGTGTGCAATGCTTTTCGGCTTAGAATCGGGACTTCAGTGACATTTTGAACGTCATGGAGCATATGAGATTTTCCAAGAGTTGAAGTTAATATTTCAAGCAAATGCCTGAATTGAGAGATATGAAGTCTCCAATAAGTTCTATAGCTGCAAGATGGAGGAGAATAGTTCTGTCAGTGAACATATACTCAGAATATCTGGGTACTACAACCACTTGACTCAACTGGGAGTTAATCTTCCGGTTGATAGTGTCATTGACAGAGTTCTTCAATCACTGCCACCAAGCTACAAAAGCTTCGTGATGAACTATAATATGCAAGGGATGGATAAGACAATTCCCGAGCTCTTCGCAATGCTAAAGGCTGCGGAGGTAGAAATCAAGAAGGAGCATCAAGTGTTGATGGTTAACAAGACCACTAGTTTCAAGAAAAGGGGTAAAGGGAAGAAGGGGAACTTCAAAAAGAACGGCAAGCAAGTTGCTGCTCAAGTGAAGAAGCCCAAGTCTGGACCTAAGCCTGAGACTGAGTGCTTCTACTGCAAAGGGACTGGTCACTGGAAGCGGAACTGCCCCAAGTATTTGGCGGATAAGAAGGATGGCAAAGTGAAAGGTATATTTGATATACATGTTATTGATGTGTACTTTACTAATGCTCATAGTAGCGCCTTGGTATTTGATACTGGTTCTGGAGCTCATATTTGCAACTCGAAACAGGGGCTACGGATTAAACGAAGATTGGCTAACGACGAGGTGACGATGCGCGTGGGAAATGGTTCCAAAGTCGATGTGATCACGGTCGGCACGCTACCTCTGCATCTACCGTCGGGATTAGTTTTAGACCTGAATAATTGTTATTTGGTGCCAGCGTTAAGCATGAACATTATATCTGGATCTTGTTTGATGCGAGACGGTTATTCATTTAAATCAGAGAATAATGGTTGTTCTATTTATATGAGTAATAACTTTTATGGTCATGCACCCTTGATGAGTGGTCTATTTTTGTTGAATCTCGATTGTAGTGATACACATATTCATAATATTGAAGCCAAAAGATGCAAGGTTAATAATGATAGTGCAACTTATTTGTGGCACTGCCGTTTAGGTCATATTGGTGTAAAGCGCATGAAGAAGCTCCATGCTGATGGACTTTTGGAATCACTTGATTATGAATCACTTGATGCTTGCGAACCATGCCTCATGGGCAAGATGACTAAGACTACGTTCTCCAGAACAATGGACCAAGCAACTGACTTGTTGGAAATAATACATACTGATGTATGTGGTCCAATGAGTGTTGAGGCTCGCGGCGGGTATCGTTATTTTCTAACCTTCACAGATGATTTGAGCAGATATGGGTATATCTACTTGATGAAACATAAGTATGAAACATTTGAAAAGTTCAAAGAATTTTAGAGTGCAGTGGAAAATCATCGTAACAAGAAAATAAAGTTTCTACTATCTGATCGTGGAGGAGAATATTTGAGTTATGAGTTTGATCTTCATTTGAAACAGTGCGGAGTAGTTTCGCAACTCATGCCACCTGGAACACCACAGCGTAATGGTGTGTCCGAACATCGTAACCGCACTTTATTAGATATGGTGCGATCTATGATGTCTCTTACTGATTTACCGCTATCGTTTTGGGGTTATGCTTTAGAGACGGCTGCATTCACATTAAATAGGGCACCATCTAAATCCATTGAGACGACATCATATGAACTGTGGTTTGGCAAGAAACCTAAGCTGTCGTTTCTTAAAGTTTGGGCTGCGATGCTTATGTGAAAAAGCTTCAACCTGATAAGCTCGAACCCAAATCGGAGAAATGTGTCTTCATAGGATACCCAAAGGAAACTGTTGGGTACACCTTCTATCATAGATCTGAAGGCAAGATATTCGTTGCTAAGAATGGATCCTTTCTAGAGAAGGAGTTTCTCTCGAAAGAAGTGAGTGGGAGGAAAGTAGAACTTGATGAGGTAATTGTACCTTCTCCCTTATTGGAAAGTAGTTCATCACAGAAATCAGTTCCAGTGATTCCTACACCAATCAGTGACGAAGTTAATGATGATGATCATGAAACTTCTGATCAAGTTACTATCGAACCTCGTAGGTCAACTAGAGTACAATCCGCACCAGAGTGGTACGGTAATCCTGTTCTGGAGGTCATGTTACTTGATCATGACGAACCTACGAACTATGAGGAAGTGATGATGAGCCCAGATTCCGCGAAATGGCTTAAGGCCATGAAATCTGAGATGGGATCCATGTATGAGAATGCTACCTCTTGAGCATGCGTTGGTTTTCCCTTGAAGAGGAAAGGGTGATGCAGCAAAGTAGCATAAATATTTCCCTCAGTTTTTGAGAACCAACGTATCAATCCAGTAGGAGATTACACGCAAGTCACCTCGTACCTACACAAACAAATATGAACCTTGCAACCAATGCGATAAAGGGGTTGTCAATCCCTTCACGGCCACTTGCAAAAGTGAGATCTGATAGAGATAATAAGATAAATATTTTTGGTATTTTTATGATATAGATTGGAAAGTAAAGATTGAAAAATAAAAGAAGGCGAAAATAGTAATTTGATAGGAAAATAATATGATGGAAGATAGACCCGGGGGCCATAGGTTTTGCTAGTGGCTTCTCTCAAGATAGCATAATTTACGGTGGGTGAACAAATTACTGCCGAGCAATTGATAGAAAAGCGCATAGTTATGAGAATATCTAGGCATGATCATTTATATAGGCATCACGTCTGCGACAAGTAGACCGAAATGATTCTGCATCTACTACTATTACTCCACACATCGACCGCTATCCAGCATGCATCTAGAGTATTAAGTTCATAAGAACGGAGTACCGCATTAGGCAAGATGACATGATGTAGAGGGATAAAATCAAGCAGTATGATATAAATCCCATCTTTTTATCCTCGATGGCAACAATACAATACGTGCCTTGCTGCCCCTGCTGTCACTGGGAAAGGACACCACAAGATTGAACCCAAAGCTAAGCACTTTTATCATTACAAGAAAGATCAATCTAGTAGGTGAAACCAAACTGATAATTCGAAGAGACTTGCAAAGATAATTAAATCATGCATAAAAGAATTCATAGGAGAATCAAATATTGTTCATAGATAATATTGATCATAAACCCACAATTCATCGGATCTCGACAAACACACCGCAAAAACAATTACATCGAATAGATCTCCAAGAAGATCGAGGAGAACTTTGTATTGAGATCCAAAGAGAGAGAAGAAGCCATCTAGCTAATAACTATGGACCCGAAGGTCTGTGGTAAAATACTCACACATCATCGGAGAGGCTATGGTGTTGATGTAGAAGCCCTCCGTGATCGATTCCCCCTTCGGCAGAGCACCGGAAAAGGCCCCAAGATGGGATCTCACGGGTACAGAAGGTTGCGGCGGTGGAAATAGGGTTTCGTGGTGCTCTCGGATGTTGTCAGGGTATATGAGTATATATAGGCGAATGAAGTAGGTCGGTGGAGCCACGAGGGGCCCATGAGGGTGGGGGGCGCGCCTCCTACCTCGTGGCTTCCTCGTTGCTTCCTTGATGTCCACTCCAAGTCTCCTGGATTGCGTTTGTTCCAAAAGTAACTCTCCCGAAGGTTTCATTCCGTTTGGACTCCGTTTGATATTCCTTTTCTGCGAAACACTGAAATAGGCAAAAAAAACAGCAATTTGCAGTGGGCCTTCGGTTAATAGGTTAGTCCCAAAAATAATATAAAAGTGCATAGTAAAGCCCATTAAACATCCAAAACAAATAATATAGTAGCATGGAACAATAAAAAATTGTAGATACGTTGGAGAAGTATCAAGCATCCCCAAGCTTAATTCCTGCTCGTCCTCGAGTAGGTAAATGATAAAAACAGAATTTTTGATGTGGAATGCTACCTAGCATATTTCTCAATGTAATTTTCTTTATTGTGGCATGAATGTTCAGATCCGAAATATTCAAGATAAAAGTTTAATATTGACATAAAAATAATAATACTTCAAGCATACTAACAAAGCAATCATGTCTTCTCAAAATAACATGGCCAAAGAAAGTTATCCCTACAAAATCATATAGTCTGGCTATGCTCTATCTTCATCACACAAAGTATTTAGTCATGCACAACCCCGATGACAAGCCAAGCAATTGTTTCATACTTTTGATGTTCTCAAACTTTTTCAATCTTCACGCAATACATGAGCGTGAGCCATGGACATAGCACTATATGTGGAATAGAATGGTGGTTGTGGAGAAGACAAAAAGGAGAAGATAGTCTCACATCAACTAGGCGTATCAACGGGCTATGGAGATGCCCATCAATAGATATCAATGTGAGTGAGTAGGGATTGCCATGCAACGGATGCACTAGAGCTATAAGTGTATGAAAGCTCAACAAAAGAAACTAAGTGGGTGTGCATCCAACTTGCTTGCTCACGAAGACCTAGGGCATTTTGAGGAAGCCCATCATTGGAATATACAAGCCAAGTTCTATAATGTAAAATTCCAACTAGTATATGAAAGTGACAACATAGGAGACTCTCTATCATGAAAATCATGGTGCTACTTTGAAGCACAAGTGTGGTAAAAGGATAGTAACATTGTCTCTTCTCTCTTTTTCTCTCATCTTTTTTTATTTGGGCCTTTTTTATGGCCTTTTTTTTTTCCTTCTTTTCTTTTCATCCGGAGTCTCATCCCGACTTGTGGGGGAATCATAGTCTCCATCATCCTTTCCTCACTTGGGACAATGCTCTAATAATGATGATCATCACACTTTTATTTACTTACAACTCAATACCAGAACAAAATATGACTCTATGTGAATCCCTCCGGCGGTGTACCGGGATATGCAATGAATCAAGAGTGACATGTATGAAAGAATTATAAAGGTGGCTTTGCCACAAATACGATGTCAACTACATGATCATGCAAAGCAATATGACAATGATGAAGCGTGTCATAATAAACGGAACGGTGGTAAGTTGCATGGCAATATATCTCGGAATGGCTATGGAAATGCCATAATAGGTAGGTATGGCGACTGTTTTGAGGAAGGTATATGGTGGGTGTATGATACCAGCGAAAGGTGCGCGGTATTAGAGAGGCTAGCAATGGTGGAAGGGTGAGAGTGCGTATAATCCATGGACTCAACATTAGTCATAAAGAACTCACATACTTATTGCAAAAATCTATTAGTTATCGAAATGAAGTACTACGCGCATGCTCCTAGGGGCATATATTGGTAGGAAAAGACCATCGCTCGTCCCCGACCGCCACTCATAAGGAAGACAATCAATAAATAAATCATGCTCCGACTTCATCACATAACGGTTCACCATACGTGCATGCTACGGGAATCACAAACTTTAGAACAAGTATTTCTCAAATTCACAACTACTCAACTAGCATGACTCTAATATCACCATCTTCATATCTCAAAACAATTATCAAGTATCAAACTTGTTGGGGATATAACTATTGAGAATAAACCGCCCAGGAGGGGCCGGGTTATACTCATAGTAATTTACCCATGTTGAAGCCCATGAAGACTGAAGGAAATATGCCCTAGAGGCAATAATAAAGTATTATTTATTTCCTTGTATCATGATAAATGTTTATTATTCATGCTAGAATTGTATTAACCGGAAACATAATACATGTGTGAATATATAGACAAACAGAGTGTCACTAGTATGCCTCTACTTGACTAGCTCGTTAATCAAAGATGGTTATGTTTCCTAGCCATAGACATAAGTTGTCATTTGATTAACGAGATCACCTCATTAGGAGAATGACGTGATTGACTTGACCCATTCCGTTAGCTTAGCACTCGATCGTTTAGTATGTTGCTATTGCTTTCTTCATGACTTATACATGTTCCTATGACTATGAGATTATGCAACTCCCGTTTACCGGAGGAACACTTTGTGTGCTACCAAACGTCACAATGTAAATGGGTGATTATAAAGGTGCTCTACAGGTGTCTCCAAAGGTACTTGTTGGGTTGGCATATTTCGAGATTAGGATTTGTCACTCCGATTGTCGGAGAGGTATCTCTGGGCCCACTCGGTAATGCACATCACTATAAGCCTTGCAAGCATTGTGACTAAATGAGTTAGTTGCGGGATGATGTGTTACGGAACGAGTAAAGAGACTTGCCGGTAACGAGATTGAACTAGGTATCGAGATACCGACGATCAAATCTCGGGCAAGTAACATACCGGTGACAAAGAGAACAACGTATGTTGTTATGCGGTCTGACCGATAAAGATCTTCGTAGAATATGTGGGAGCCAATATGGGCATCCAGGTCCCGCTATTGGTTATTGACCGGAAACGTGTCTTGGTCATGTCTACATAGTTCTCGAACCCATAGGGTCCGCACGCTTAAAGTTACGATGACAGTTTTATTATGAGTTTATGTATGTTGATGTACCGAAGGAGTTCGGAGTCCCGGATGAGATCGGGGACATGACGAGGAGTCTCGAAATGGTCGAGATGTAAAGATCGATATATTGGACGACTATATTCGGACTTCGGAAAGGTTCCGAGTGATTCGGGTATTTTTCGGAGTACCGAAGAGTTACGGGAATACGTATTGGGCCTTATTGGGCCATACGGGAAAGAAGGAAAAGGGCCTCAAGGGTGGCCGCACCCCTCCCCTTGGTCTGGTCCGAATTGGACTAGGGAAGGGGGGCGCCCCCTTCCTTCCTTCTCTTTTTCCCTTCCTCTTTTCCTATTCCATATGGGAGGTGGAATCCTACTAGGACTAGGGAGTCCTAGTAGGACTCCACACTTGGTGCGCCCCCTCCTAGGGCCGGCCTCCTCCTCCCTTGCTCCTTTATATACGGGGGCAGGGGGCACCCCATGGACACAACAATTGATCCTTGAGATCTCTTAGCCGTGTGCGGTGCCCCCCTCCACCATATTACACCTCGATAATACCGTTGCGGAGCTTAGGCGAAGCCCTGCGTCGGTGGAACATCATCATCGTCACCATGCCGTCGTGCTGACGAAACTCTCCCTCAACACTCGGCTGGATCGGAGTTCGAGGGACGTCATCGAGCTGAACGTGTGTAGAACTTGGAGGTGCCGTGCATTCGGTACTTGATCGGTCGGATCGTGAAGACGTACGACTACATCAACCGCGTTGTGTTAACGCTTCCGCTATCGGTCTACGAGGGTACGTGGACAACACTCTCCCCTCTCGTTGCTATGCATCACCATGATCTTGCGTGTGCGTAGGAATTTTTTTGAAATTACTACGTTCCCCAACAGTGGCATCCGAGCCTGGTTTTATGCGTTGATGCTATGCACGAGTAGAACACAAGTGAGTTGTGGGCGATATAAGTCATACTACTTACCAGCATGTCATACTTTGGTTCAGCGGTATTGTGAGATGAAGCGGCCCGGACCGACATTACGCGTACGCTTACGCGAGACTGGTTTCACCGTTTGGAGCACTCGTTGCTTAAAGGTGACTGGCGGGTGTCTGTCTCTCTCACTTTAGTTGAACCGAGTATGGCTATGCCCGGTCCTTGCGAAGGTTAAAATAGCACCAACTTGACAAACTATCGTTGTGGTTTTGATGCGTAGGTAAGAACGGTTCTTGCTAAGCCCGTAGCAGCCACGTAAAATTTGCAACAACAAAGTAGAGGACGTCTAACTTGTTTTTGCAGGGCATGTTGTGATGTGATATGGTCAAGGCATGATGTGATATAATTTGTTGTATGAGATGATCATGTTTTGTAACCGAGTTATCGGCAACTGGCAGGAGCCATATGGTTGTCGTTTTATTGTATGCAATGCAATCGCCATGTAATGCTTTACTTTATCACTAAGCGGTAGCGATAGTCGTAGAAGCATAAGATTGACGAGACGACAACGATGCTACGATGAAGATCAAGGTGTCGCGCCGGTGACGATGGTGATCATGACGTTGCTTCGGAGATGGAGATCACAAGCACAAGATGATGATGGCCATATCATATCACTTATATTGATTGCATGTGATGTTAATCCTTTATGCATCTTATCTTGCTTTGTTTGACGGTAGCATTATAAGATGATCCTTCACTAAATTATCAAAGTATAAGTGTTCTCCTTGAGTATGCACCGTTGCGAAAGTTCTTCGTGCTGAGACACCACGTGATGATCGGGTGTGATAGGCTCTACGTTCAAATACAACGGGTGCAAAACAGTTGCACACGCGGAATACTCAGATATGGCCTCGGAACACGGAGACCGAAAGGTCGAGCGTGAATCATATAGTAGATATGATCAACATAGTGATGTTCACCGTTGAAACTACTCCATCTCACGTGATGATCGGACATGGTTTAGTTGATATGGATCACGTGAGAACTTAGAGGATTAGAGGGATGTCTATCTAAGTGGGAGTTCTTAAGTAATATGATTAATTGAACTTAAATTTATCATGAACTTAGTCCTGATAGTATTTTGCAAATTATGTTGTAGATCAATAGCTCGCGTTGTTGCTTCCCTGTTTTATTTTGATATGTTCCTAGAGAAAATTATGTTGAAAGATGTTAGTAGCAAAGATGCGGATTGGATCCGTGATCTGAGGATTATCCTCATTGTTGCACAGAAAAATTATGTCCTTGATGCACTGCTAGGTGACAGACCTATTGCAGGAGCAGATGCAGACGTTATGAACGTTTGGCTAGCTCAATATGATGACTACTTGATAGTTTAGTGCACCATGCTTAACGGCTTAGAATCGGGACTTCAAAGACGTTTTGAACGTCATGGATGATATGAGATGTTCCAGGAGTTGAAGTTAATATTTCAAGCAAATACCCGAGTTGAGAGATATGAAGTCTCCAACAAGTTCTATAGCTAAAAGATGGAGGAGAATCGCTCAACTAGTGAGCATGTGCTCAGATTGTCTGGGTACTACAATCGCTTGAATCAAGTGGGAGTTAATCTTCCAGATAAAATAGTGATTGACAGAATTCTCTAGTCACCATCACCAAGTTAGTAGAACTTCGTGATGAACTATAGAATGCAAGGGATGACGAAAGAAATTCCCGAGCTCTTCGTGATGCTAAAATCGACGAAGGTAGAAATCAAGAAAAACATCAAGTGTTGATGGTTGACGAGACCACTAGTTTCAAGAAAAGGGCAAAGGGAAGAAGGGGAACTTCAAGAAGAACGGCAAGCAAGTTGCTGCTCAAGTGAAGAAGGCTATGTCTGGTCCTAAGCCTGAGACTAAGTGCTTCTACTGCAAAGGGACTGGTCACTGGAAGCGGAACTACCCCAACTATTTGGTGGATAAGAAGGATGGCAAAGTGAACAAAGGTATATTTGATATACAGATTATTGATGTGTACTTTACTAGTGTTTATAGCAACCCCTCGGTAATTGATACTGGTTCAGTTGCTAATAGTAGTAACTCGAAACGGGAGTTGCAGAATAAACAGAGACTAGTAAAAGTGAACAAAGGTATATTTGATATACATATTATTGATGTGTACTTTACTAGCGTTTATAGCAACCCCTCGGTGATTGATACTGGTTCATTGGCAAGATTGGCGAACCGGGCCCTGAGCCGGACATCTGCACCGACATCATCGAGACGGCTCAGCGTGCAAGACCCGCCCGAGTTCAGCCCGCCATGAAGCGTGCCTTCGTAGGATTCATTAACGGTGCAGAATCTGAATCGGTATCTAACGGTGAGACGGTTGTCTATTCAGATGGTGAGTCATCCACCGGTGAGACCGAGTCATTGTACCAGTTGCAAGATGGCCAACTTGGGGGCTGTTCCGATGGCAACAGTATTCCGGACCCCCATGAACCGCTGAACCGGGTTGCAATCTTCATGGCCGGTACACAACCCGTGCAACACTCATCAACTGCAACAGAATTGATTTTCGGGTCAGCAGCGGCGACGGCTGCCGGGCAGGAGGCCCTGTGCGCCCGCCGGCTCAGGTCTTAACTGACTTGGTGGACAAACTGACAGCGTTGATAACAACAGTGGTTAATCCGGCGAATCAGGATCAGCATAATGCGGCGGTCGCGAAATTGCGTGATGAGATAGCACAAGCCAAGGAGGAGATGAACGCGGAAAACACCAGGATGGCTGAAGAGCGGGCCGATTTGGATGCTCAGGCATAGCGGATTCGGGCGGAGTCTTACCGGCTCATGCTAGACCAGAACACTTCTAACGATGTCATGAGAGGGAGGCATCAGACTCGTCTGCCCCCCGTTTATGAAGTAAGAAATCTCTTTAACACGCGAGGAGCAGGAACCAGTAACCCGGCAGTGGTAAACCGGGTCGAAGCACCCGGGACGGGAACGCCGGTTCAGCCACGCACGACGGACCCGCCTCGTCAGAACAATAACCCGCCTCAGCATGTGCCGACACCGCCGGGTCATTACTCTAACCCTTTGGATAACATGATCCCTGCGGCGTCGCGATTGGCGGCTCTTCCAGTTGAAGGTGAGTCTCCGACGGCGGTTGAAACACGGAGGGCTAGAGAGCTTCTT
The DNA here is from genome assembly GCF_002575655.3 of Aegilops tauschii subsp. strangulata. Taxonomy (NCBI): domain Eukaryota; kingdom Viridiplantae; phylum Streptophyta; class Magnoliopsida; order Poales; family Poaceae; genus Aegilops; species Aegilops tauschii. Next base: position 248,082,609 of record NC_053039.3, read on the forward strand.
CAGACAGCTTTGGTTCAGCAGCAGGCTTATTCTTACAGTCGTGACAGGATTCATTCCACCCCTCGCCCGAGCCGGAGTTATAGCAGGCATATCGATGAACCGGCTGTGTCAAGCAGTGGGCGGAACCATAACCCGCCCCGTGGACATAACCCGGCGGGCGGGGGAGCTGATGCTCAGAATGTAGTGGATCAAGGCAGAGCACGTCGAGAGGCCGAGTTAGCGGCACAATATGCGGCCCGTCAGCCTACTCCGGTTCGTTCAACAATTTCGGTGGAGCCAGGGGTAACCTTTAAGAATTTGGGCGTGCCATGTTTAATGCCAACTATTCGTAATGAGCGTATGCCCAAGGATTTCAAGGGTCCTCGCAAGGTGCCTAACTACACAGCCGACTTACCTCCTGAGGCGTGGATCGAGAGTTATGAGATGGCCATGGAATTGCTGGATGTTAGCGAAGCTGCATGTGCTAAGTATTTCCCCTTGATGTTGGAAGGGACGACCCGTACTTGGTTGAAGGGGCTCCCTGCTAACTCCATTGGATCATGGCCCGAATTAAAGGCCCGGTTTATACAAAATTTCGAAGACACATGCAAGCAGCCCATGTCAATTGTGGATTTAGCCGCTTGTGTTCAAGAAGAAGGTGAATCGATGACTCATTGGGTGCGCCGGGTTTCAACAATCCTACACTCGTCAGATCGTATCAATGCCGATTCAGCGGTCTTAATGTTGGAAAGCAACTGTCGTTTAACGCCCCTAAAGCAGAAATTGGGACGGCTCAAACGTCACTGTAATGACATGGGGACACTCATGGCTGCACTGGTTAAGTATGCTGACTCTGATAGTACCAAGGACCCCGAGTCTGATGATGACAAACCGGGAAAGGGAAAGAAGAGCAGCAACATCAAGGGGCAGCAACATAACCCGGCGAGCCAAGGAGGCAACGGTAAGCGCAAATCTGATAATAGTTTTGACTTTGTGGCTAACACCGATTCCAGAACAATGGCCAGAGTCGCAAGGGTAGACCGCCCCCACAGACCGGAGGATCAGGCATTAATCTTGAGCAGCTATTGAATCAGCCCTGTCCAAGGCATGGTACGCGACAAAGACCATCCAGTCACCTCTGGAAGTCGAGGATCCGGTTCATAAGGGTCCGGGTTACGGTGGTGGCGGTTCAAGCTCTGGGTTCCAAGGTCATCAAGGTAATCAAGGCAATCCAGGCAATCAGGGTGGTTAGCATCAACAGTCAGGTCAGGGGAATCAGCAGCAGCAGTCTGGATATCAGAGTAACCCGAAACAGTTGAATAGTGGGCAGTACCACGTCTTCACCACGAGTTTGTGCAAGCGGGATCAGAAGCTTAATAAAAGGGCAGTAAACTCCGTTGAACCGGCAGTGCCCCATTACTTGCGTTGGTCTGAGCAGCCCATTGTGTGGAGTCGAGAGGATCATCCGCCCCGGGTTGATAATCCGGGTCATCTGGCATTGGTAGTTGCGCCTCAGGTTGGAGGGTATAAGTTCACCAAGGTGCTCATGGACGGAGGGAGCAGCATCAATATCCTTTATTATGAAACCTTCCGTCGCATGGGGTTGACAGATAAAAATCTTAAACCGTCGAACACTGTTTTCCATGGTGTGGTGCCTGGTAAGTCGGCGTATCCAGTTGGTAAGATAACTCTCGAAGTTGCTTTTGGAGATGATCATGACTCTAGATCAGAGACATTGACCTTTGAGGTGGTGAAAATCAAGAGCCCTTATCATGCCCTGTTTGGACGGCTGGCTTATGCTAAGTTCATGGCAAGGCCCTGTTATGTTTATCTGCAGCTCAAGATGCCGGGTCATAAGGGGACCATCACGGTACATGGGAGCCGGAAAATAGCTTTGGAATGTGGAGAGGGTGATGCCGCTTATGCTGAGTCGGTTTGTGCGACAGAGGAGTTAAAGTTTTATAAGGACAATGTTGATCCGGCGGATATGACTTCTTTGAAAAAGCCAACTACGGAGCATGATCCGGCCTTGAAGTTTAAATCGGCAGAGGAGACTAAGCTAGTTGATTTCGTTCCTGGCGATTCATCTAAGTAGTTCAACATCAGTGCTAATCTGGATCCGAAATAGGAAAGCATGCTCATCGAGTTCATCCGTGAGAACCGGGACATCTTTGCATGGAAGCCTTCTGACATGCCAGGTGTACCGAGGGAACTCGCTGGGCACACTCTTAACATTGATCCTAAGTTTAAACCGGTCAAGCAGTTTCTTTGCCGCTTCAATGAAGAAAGGCGTAAAGCTATTGGTGAGGAGGTAGCTCGGCTCTTGGCGGCTGGGTTTATCATTGAAGTGTTTCATCCTGAGTGGTTGGCTAACTCGGTGCTGGTACTTAAGAAGAATGGCACTTGGCGCATGTGTGTGGACTACACGGATTTGAACAAGGCTTGTCCGGCTGATCCTTTCGCTCTCCCTCGTATTGATCAGATTATTGATGCTACGGCGGGTTGTCAACGTTTGAGTTTTCTGGATGCTTATTCTGGTTATCATCAGATCAAGATGGCAGTTAAAGACTAGGAGAAGACAACTTTCATAACTCCCTTTGGAGCCTTCTGCTATGTGTCTATGCCTTTTGGGCTCAAGAGTGCCCACGCGACTTATCAGCGATGTGTGCATAATTGTCTTCATAATCAGATTGGGCGTAATGTTCATGCTTACGTGGATGATATTGTGGTGAAGTCCAGGAAGAAGGAGACATTGATAGATGATTTGAAGGAAACCTTTGATAATCTCCGAGTTTATAAGATGATGCTTAACCCGGCCAAGTGTGTCTTTGGTGTACTGCCCGACAAGCTCTTGGGCTTTCTGGTGTCTAATAGGGGCATCGAAGCTAACCCGGAAAAGATCAAGGCCATTACTTCTCTAGCTAAACCGGCATGTATCAATGATGTTCAACGTCTGGGGGTCGTATTGTAGCACTAAGCCGGTTCATAAGCAGGTTGGGAGAGAAAGCTATCCCTCTGTACCAGATGATGAAAAAGATAGATAATTTTGTCTGGAGTGATGCTGCTAATGCAGCGTTTGAGGACTTGAAGAAGCTGTTAGCTGAGCCACCAGTCCTTGTTGCCCCTGTTGATAAGGAGCCATTACTGTTATATGTGGCTGCTAATGCCCGGGATGTCAGCGTGGCTATTGTGGTGGAGCGAAAGGAGGCAGGCAAGGAATATCCGGTTCAACGGCCGGTTTATTATATCAGTGAGGTGCTTATTGAGTCCAAGCAGAGATACCCACATTGGCAGAAGCTGGTGTACGGAGTTTTCATGGCAAGCCGGAAGCTTAAGCAGTATTTTTAGGGTCATCCCATCACTGTGGTCAGTTCTGCTCCTTTGGGAGATATAATCCAAAACAGGGGAAGCAACTGGCCGGGTTGCCAAGTGGGCCATTGAGCTTGGGCCTCACGGGTTAAAGTATATGCCTCGTACGGCGATCAAGTCCCAAGCACTTGTGGATTTCATCAATGACTGGACAGAGTTGCAGGCGCCGGAGGAAAAGCCGGATAACACATATTGGACTATTCACTTTGATGGGTCCAGGCAATTGGAGGGCTCGGGGGCTGGAGTTGTGCTTACTTCCCCTCGAGGTGATAAATTTTGTTATGTTCTCCGTTTAATGTTCCCTTGCACTAATAATGCAGCTGAATATGAGGCCTTGCTCCACGATCTTCGGATGGCTAAGGAGATGAACTTGAGCCGGGTAAGGTGCTTTGGGGACTCACACTTGGTAGCTCAACAAGTCTCTGGTACTTGGGACTCCAAGGATCCACTCACGGCGGCCTATCGACGGGAGGTGGATGTTATTGCGGGTCACTTCAAGGGTTATCAGGTTGAGCATGTTGATCGACGCAAAATGAAGCGGTGGACGCTTTAAGCCGGTTGGGTTCTCAACGTAAACCGGTGCCGCCCAATGTTTTTCTTGACGTCTTGCATAACCCGTCGGTCAAGTTACCTACAGAGGAGGATTTGGCTATTCCTGACCCGGAGGCACAGTTGGTGGCGGCTCTTCATGTTATCCCTGATTGGACGGTCCCATATTTGGCATATATGACCCGGGGCGAGTTACCTGAGGACGAAACTTTGGCCAGGCAGATAACCCGGCGGTCCAAGTCAATGACTATTGTCAATGGGGAGTTGCATCATTGCAGTGTCACAGGGGCATTTTAGCGTTGCATCTCTCCTGAAGAAGGCTATGAGATTCTGCGTGAGATCCACGAAGGAGATTGTGGTCATCATGCCGGTTCAAAATCTCTAGTAGCCAAGGCTTTTCATCACGGTTTCTATTGGCTGACAGCTCATGCTGATGTTGAGGACTTGGTCAAGAAATGTGACGGTTGTCAGAAGTTTTCACGTCGAGCTCATGTTCCGGCTCAGGAGTTGAGGATGATTCCAATCACTTGGCCGTTTGCAACTTGGGGGCTTGATATGTTTGGACCTTTTAAGAGGTCCAAGGATAAGAAAACCCACCTTCTGGTGGCGGTTGATAAGTTCACTAAGTGGGTAGAGGCAGAGCCAGTCAGTAAGTGTGATGCAGCAACGGCGGTTCAATTCATGAAGAAGGTGATCTTCCGTTTTGGCTTTCCACACAACATTATAACAGACAATGGCACTAATATCTCCAAAGGTGCTATGAAAGAATTTTGCCAACGTGAGCATATCCGGCTTGATGTGTCATCAGTGGCTGACCCCCAGTCTAATGGTCAAGCTGAGAGAGCCAACCAAGAGATCCTGAGAGGCATCAAGCCCCGGCTTATGGTTCCCTTGCAAAGGATGCCGGGTTGCTAGGTGGAGGAGTTACCTTCCGTGTTGTGGAGCATTAATACCACCCCCAACAGGTCTACGGGTTACATGCCTTTCTTCATGCTTTACGGAGCAGAAGCAGTTCTCCCTAGTGACATCCGTCATGACTCACCTTGGGTGGCGGCTTATGTTGAAGCTGACAATGAAAAAGCACGTCAAGAAGCACTAGACCTGTTAGATGAGAAGCGAGACATAGCGGCGGCTCGTTCGGAGATTTACCAGCAAGATCTGCGTCGTTACCATAGCCGCCGGGTTTAAACTCGAACTTTTCAAGAAGGCGATCTGGTGCTCTAGCTTATCCAGGATCAGACTGATATGCACAAGTTATCCCCACCTTGGGAAGGAAGCTTTGTGGTCAGCAAGAATCTGAACAACGGGTCATACTACCTTATCGATGTTCGAGAGCACAAAGACTCACGCAAGTCGGAGGAGGAGACCCACCGGCCGTGGAATATTGCTCATCTTCGGCCTTATTACACCTGAGCCACAGGCTCTTCTGATGTACATATTTTCGACAATGTATATATTATGATCAATAAAATAAACTGGCATCCCTGCTAAAGTGGGGCCTCTGTCGTTTTTTCTTTAATGAGTTTTTGGTTACATGGGGGCTTCCGGCTTATGCATGGAGTTATGATTACCCTTTGAACCGGCTTATAAGCCAATTGAAAAAAAAACTTGGGGGTTTACTACCCAGGTTAAATGGGCCAAAGAGAGTCTGTTGTAAAAACACAGCTCAAACATAGGTACCCCTTGGGCACAGCTCACAACGTCATTTGGGGGCTTTGGTCGTATCCGAACCATAGCTTATACCCTCTTGATTGGCATAAGGCCACCAGGATATTAATTTGGGGGCTCTGGTCGTATCCGAACCATAGCTTATACCCTTTTGATTGGCATAAGGCCACTAGGATGATCATTTGGGGGCTCTGGTCGTATCTGAACCAAAGCTTATACCCTCTTGATCGGCGTAAGGCCAACAGGATGATCACTTGGGGGCTCTGGTCGTATCCGAACCATAGCTTAAACCCTCTTGATCGGCGCAATGCCACAATTATGATTACTTAGGGGTTCTGGTCGTATCCGAACCATAGCTTAAACCCTATTGATTTTTTATCTTTATTTAATAAGGCTTATTATGCTTTATGTTTATAATGCACCAGTGTATTTTAACCCGGCCTAGCTTTGTTCATAAACCGACTACATCTGATAATTATCAGTGTTCAAGTTATGGGTTATCACCCTTACTACACTGGTTTGGTAAACTAACAGTGTGATCCAATATCACAGGTATGATATATTTCATATTTGATTATTCTTACATTCAGCCTTGGTTATAAACTATATTAGTTTCCATGGTTGTGTATTGGGCGTTATGACCCGTCCAGCGGTAAACCGCCAGGACACTTTAAAAACTGATGTATGCAGGAACAGATTCAATAAACTGGTAATCTCATGAGCATACGCGACATATCTCACTCTGGCGGATTAACAGTGTCATGCAAAGTAAATATGCATGATGGCATACCAGATCAAGAGTTTAAACTAGCCTATTACAAGGTGGTTGATGCCCAAAAGAATAAAATTTTTCAACAAGTCTTGCACAAGGCAAAAGTTAAACCGGCTCCCGGTTTATGAATCTTGACCGGGCTGGCTTGAAGCTTGCGGATCATCCTGCGCCGGTTCATCCTCCTCTTCTCTACCCAGTTGCTGGAAGTCAATGGTTAACCAATCAATCCTAGTTAAGGCTTTCAATACAGCTTCATCACTTATAAGGGTGGAGGAGTCAACGTCAGGGGCATAAGTATGCTTACGGATTGGAGGAATAAGAGTTGGAGCATCATAGGTTGGTGGATTAACTCTCTTTTTGTCAGCGTCATAAACCGACTGATAATGTGACAGATCGGTCTTCAGCCAGTTTGCTAGCCAATGGGCGCATTTCCTTCGTCAAGGCTCGGAGGTCATCATTATCAAAGTCTGACCCATCCTCCTTGATGCTCGGATAGCCGTTTCCAACATCAGTTGGATCAAGATCAGGTATCCACGCTTTAGCCCGGGTTAGTGCGGTCAGAGCGCCTGCCCTTGCAGCTGATCTCTTTAGCTCTTCAAACCGGGCAGGCATCATCGACCGTCTCTCTAATGTTTCCTTGATCAAAGTTGGGGGCGGTTTGTTATGAGAAGCTGTGAAGATGATCCGTTGGGCACCGGTATATAATTGCTCTATCAATGTGTAGGCAGCCTTCAGTTTCTGATGCATATCCGAGCCAAGATGAGCCACGCGAGTTCCTGCGTCATAAAACAAAAACACATCTGTAAACCGGCAGTTTTATGGATACTACATGTTTAAGGCTTATGAAGAGATTCTTTACCAAAAACAGCCGAAGTCACGGCATTGATTTGCCGTTTCAAGCCAGTCAGCTCTTCTACTACCGGATTAAGGGCCGCTTCAGCGTCTTCAGCCCTTTTCAGCATAGCTGCTTTCTCTGTGTCCCGGCTGGCCCGTTCGCTCTTGAAGCTCTCTTTCAGCTTTTCCATGGCTGTTAAGGCACTGGTCAGTTCCTCTTTGGCCTTGGAAGTTTATGCTTGTTGAGATTTGATACTTTCTTGAAGGTCGGCGATTTGGGATTCTTTTTTGCTAAGCTCAGCCTGCAAGAGACATGCAATTTATGAGTTGACAGAACATATTTGAAGTCCCAAGCACATAACAAGTTATACACTTGGCACTTGGGGGCTAATGCCTATTGCTTCTTATAAAAAATTCTACAAGTCCCAAGCTCAATACAAGTATCATTCTTGGCACTTGGGGGCTAATGCGTATTTGCTCAAGTTAAAGCTATGGATTTTTTCTTGTATCAGTCAGTTTGATGGTCAATCGGTTTACAAAGGTATTCAAACAAGAATTTTGAGCCTTATAGCATAAAAATCCCAGTTCACCTTCAAAAGATAAACCGGCCCTTGGGGGCTACACAGGCAAAGTTGACATATGATTATTTTACAAAGTCCCAGTTTGTATTGGTATTATAAACCGGCCCTTGGGGGCTTGTAACACCCCGCATGCAACTTTCCATATTTGTAACTCCAACTCTTGCCATTGTCGGCTATGTGTTGAGGATATAAACCTTAGAGTCACCCGCCAGAAGGGGCCGGGTTACTCATAAGGGTCATCACTTGAAGCCTGGCGCTAAGCCTGAAGACGGTGGGCCAAAGATGGGCTTAAGACCCGGAGATGGCTTAAAGCCCGTAGTGATAAACCGCCGTATGGCGAGACTTGTAGTGTAAGGCAAGAATAGTTGGGAGTCCGAGCCGGACACTTTTATGAGCCGGCCGGGACTCTGAGAGCCGCTGGGCGTCAACCTCTCTATATAAAGGGACGACCCGGCAGCGGTTTAGGGACAGAAAAAGATCTCATCAAGAGCCAGGCATAGCAGTTAAGCTCCCTGGTAATCGAAACCCTAATCAATACCACCTCAACTGGACGTAGGTCTTTACCTTCACCGTAAGGGGCCGAACCAGTATAAACCCTCGTGTTCCCTTTCCCGTTAACCCTTTCAAGCTTCCTAGCGGCGATGGCTCCATGACTAAGTCCTAGCTTGAGGACATCTGCCGTGACAATTCCACGACAGTTGGCGCCCACCGTGGGGCCAGCGCACGGTGGATTTGAGTTCTTGAAGGGCAGCTTCGAAGGGCTCAAGGGATACGCTATGGGCCGGATGACCAAGAGTCGTTGCGGCAAGCTCTACATCGACGATGCAAGCTGGGGCCCCGACGCCGGCTCAATCGAGTACTGATACCGGGTCCCCTTCGGCGGAATTCATGTTTTCATTGGCAAGATTGGTGAGCCGGGCCCTGAGCCGGATCTCTGCGCCGATCTCATCGAGACGGCTCAGCGCGCATGACCCGCCCGGGCCCTGCCTGCCTTGAGGCATGCTTTTGTGGGATGTGTCCATGGAGGGCACTCTGACAGATCTGGATCTAGTGATGAGACGGCCGCCGGCTCTGATGGCGAGTCATCCACAGATGAGTCAAACTCGTTGTATCAACTTCAAGATGGTAGGCTCATGGGTTGTTCCGATGGTGACAGTATTTCGGACCCGTTTGAGCCGCCGAGCCGGGTCGGAATCTTCATGGCCGGTGCGCAGCCTGTTCAGAACCCTGCTGCTGGGGCAGGAAACCCGGTGCCCTCGCCGGCTCAGGTGCTGATGGATCTCACGGACAAGATGACGGCCCTGTTGACCGCCGCGGTTGACCCGGCGGATCAAGCTCAACATGACGCGGAGGTGGCGCAGTTAAAGTTAGATCTAGTGAAAGCCAAAGAGGATCTGGCAGTGGAAGGGATCAGGATGGCTACGGAAAGGGCGGCTCTTGACGCCCAAACCCAGTTGATTCAGGCGCAGTCCTTCCGGCTCACGATGGATCAAAACGCGTCCAATGAGGTCAGAAGGAGGCATCAAAAAGCCCAATCTCGACTCCCCCCGGTTTACGATCCTCGAAACCTCTTCAACACGCCAGGTGCAGGGTCTAGTAACCCGCCAGGGATCATAGTGCCCGGGTCTGGGACCCCTGTTCAGCCACAAGTGATGGGGCCTCCCCGGGTGAACCCTGCCCCGCCTCAGTATGTGCCAATACCACCGGGTCATTATGCTAACCCGCTGGAGAACATGGTTGCCGCAGCAGCACGGCTGGCGGCCCTCCCAATTGACGGCGATTCTCCGACGGCTATTGAAACCCGCCGGGTCAGGGAACTCCTTCAGACAGCACTGGCGCAGCAAGAGGCGTACTCTTACAGCCGGGACAGAATCCACTCGACCCCTCGTCCAGGCCGGAGCCCAAGTTATAGCAGACACATGGTCTCAGCGACCGGCTCAAGTAATGTCCGACACCATGACCCGCCCCCTGGCCATGGCCCGGCTCATAACGGAGCCTTTCACGCAGCAGACCAAGACAGAGCGCGGCAAGAGGCGGAGCAGGTGCCTCAGTTGACGGCTTACCAGACCCCCCCGGCTTATCCGACGACTTCCGTCGATGTGGGTATCCCTACCAGGACTGGAGGTGTCCCTTGTTTAGTGCCAGCTCTCCGCAATGAGCGTCTACCCAAGGATTTCAAAGGCCCTAGGAAGGTGCCTAATTACACGGCTGACTTACAACCCGCAGCCTGGATCGAGAGTTACGAGATGGCCATGGAACTGCTGGAAGTCAGTGAAGCGGCAATGGCCAAGTACTTCACCATGATGTTAGATGGGACTGCCCGCACTTGGTTGAAAGGGCTACCACTGAATTCCATTGGGTCTTGGGCTGAGCTGAAAGCCCGGTTCATCCAAAATTTCAAGGATACCTGTAGGCAGTCTATGTCAATTGTGGATTTGACTAACTGTAAACAGCAGGAGGGTGAGTCTTCGACGCATTGGGTTCGCCGGGTTAAGGAGATAATACATTCATCTGATAAGATGGATGCCGGCTCTGCAGTCTTAATGTTGGAACAGAATTGTCGCTTCGTGCCCCTGAAGATGAAACTCGGGCGGCTTAAGCGCGACTGCAATGATATGGGTACACTGATGGCGCCTCTCGTCAAGTACGCCGATTCTGATAGTACCAAGGACCCCGCTTCAGATGATGAAAGGACAGGGAAGGGAAAGAAGAACGGCAATGGCAAGGGTCCTCAGCATAACCCGGGGAACCAAGGAGGTGGCAAGAGCAAGGCCGACGGCAGCCTAGAGTTCGTAGCCAACGCCAGCTCACAGGGTAATAACCAGCGACGCAAGGGGAGGCCCCCTCCCCGAGCCGGCGGGTCAGGCCCGACGCTGGAGCAGCTGTTGAATGAGCCTTGTCCAAGGCATGGCTCTAGAGAGAAGCCAGCTACTCATCTATGGAAGGATTGTGCAATTATGAAGGCCTTTAAGAATTCCAACGCCTTTAACGGCAACAATGGCCCGGGCGGTGGCTCAGGCGCCGGCGGTTTTCATGGCCCGGGCGGCGGCCCAAATTCTAATCCTCAAAACGGTCAAGGGGGCTTTAATCAGCAGTCTGGCCAGGGTCATCAACAGCAGCAGGGGGGTTATCAGACCAATCCAAAGCAGCTTAGCGGTGGACAGTATCATGTGTTTACCACCAGTCTGTGTAAGCGAGATCAGAAGCTTCATAAGAGGGCTGTGAATGCTGTTGAGCCGGCGGTTCCACGCTACTTGCGGTGGTCTGAGCAGCCTATAGTGTGGAGTAGGGAGGATCACCCTCCCCGGGTGGATAATCCGGGTCACTTGGCCTTGGTGGTGGCTCCTCAGGTGGGAGGATATAAGTTCACTAAGGTGCTCATGGATGGAGGCAGCATCATCAACATCCTCTATTATGAGACGTTCCGTCGTATGGGGTTGATTGATAAGAACCTCAGCCAGTCAAACACTATTTTCCATGGTGTGGTACCTGGTAAGTCGGCTTATCCAGTCGGCAAGATCGAGTTGGAAGTGGCCTTTGGAGATGAGCACAACTACAGGGTGGAAAAATTGACCTTTGAGGTGGTCAAGATAAGAAGTCTGTACCATGCCATATTTGGGCGGCCGGCTTACGCCAAGTTCATGGCACGGCCGTGTTACGTGTATTTACAGCTCAAGATGCCGGGTCATAATGGGACCATTACGGTTCACGGCAGCCGGAAGGTGGCCCTGGAGTGTGAGGAAGGCGATGCAGCTTATGCAGAATCTGTTTGCGCAACAGAGGAGTTGAAGTTTTACAAAGACAACGTTGACCCAACAGATATGACCTCTCTGAAAAAGCCGACTACGGAGCATGAGCCGGCAATGAAATTTAAGTCGGCTGATGAGACTAAACTTGTTGATTTCATTCCAGGAGATTCATCTCAGCAGTTTAGCATCAGTGCCAATTTGGATCCAAAATAGGAAAGCGCGCTCATCGAGTTCATCCGTGAGAATAAGGACATTTTTGCATGGAAGCCGTGTGACATGCCAGGTGTACCTAGAGAACTCGCCGAGCACACTCTAAATGTTGATCCGAAATTTAAGCCGGTCAGGCAATTCCTTCGGCGGTTTAATGAAGAGAGGCGGAAAGCTATTGGTGAAGAGGTGGCCCGACTCTTGACGGCCGGGTTTATCGTTGAAGTCTTTCACCCAGAATGGTTAGCTAACCCGGTGCTCGTACTCAAGAAGAACGGCACCTGGCGGATGTGTGTGGACTACACGGACTTGAACAAGGCGTGTCCGGCTGATCCTTTCGCCCTTCCCCATATTGATCAAATCATTGATGTTACGGTGGGTTGTGAGCGCCTAAGTTTCTTGGATGCTTATTCTGGATATCATCAGATTAAAATGGCAGTTAAGGACCAGGAGAAGACGGCGTTCATCACTCCCTTTGGAGCCTTCTGCTATGTGTCTATGCCCTTTGGACTCAAGAGTGCACAGGCGACTTATCAGCGTTGCGTGCAGAACTGTCTTCATAACCCGATTGGGCGCAATGTTCATGCTTATGTGGATGATATTGTGGTTAAATCCAGGAAGGAGGAAACCTTGATAGATGATCTGAGGGAAACCTTTGATAATCTCCGGGTCTACAAGATGATGCTTAACCTGGCCAAATGTGTTTTTGGTGTTCCTGCAGGCAAGCTCTTGGGTTTCTTGGTTTCTAACAGAGGCATTGAAGCTAACCCGGAGAAGATCAAGGCCATCACCTCCCTGGCTAAGCCGGTGTGTATAAACGAAGTCCAGCGCTCGGCGGGTCATATTGCTGCTTTAAGCCGGTTCATAAGCCGTTTGGGTGAGAAGGCCATGCCGTTGTATCAGTTGATGAAGAAAACTGATGACTTTGTTTGGAATGATGCAGCTAATACTGCTTTTGAGGATTTGAAGAGACAGCTGGCCGAGCCCCCAGTCCTTGCTGCTCCGGTTGACAAGGAGCCTTTATTGCTGTATGTGGCTGCTAACACCCGAGCCGTTAGTGTGGCCGTGGTGGTGGAGCGCAAGGAAGAGAGTAAGGAGCATCCGGTTCAGAGGCCGGTTTATTATGTCAGCGAAGTACTCATTGAGTCCAAGCAGCGGTATCCGCATTGGCAGAAACTTGTTTATGGTGTGTTCATGGCAAGCCTGAAGCTTAAGCATTATTTCCAGGGTCACCCCATCACCGTGGTCAGTTCTGCCCCCCTTGGAGATATCATTCAGAACAGGGAGGCCACAGGGAGAGTGGCTAAGTGGGCTATAGAGCTCGGACCTCATGGTCTGAAGTATGTGCCACGCACTGCTGTTAAATCTCAGGCTTTGGTGGATTTCATCAATGATTGGACAGAGCTACAAGTGCCCGAACAAAAGCCGGATAACACATATTGGACTATTCACTTTGATAGGTCCAGGCAGTTGGAGGGCTCGGGGGCTGGAGTCGTATTGGCTTCCCCTAAGGGTGATAAGTTCCATTATGTGCTACAATTGATGTTTCCTTGTACCAACAACGCAGCTGAGTACGAGGCCTTGCTCCACGGTCTTCGGATGGCTAAGGAGATGAGCTTGAGCCGGGTAAGGTGCTTCGGCGACTCAGACTTGGTGGCTCAACAAGTATCAGGAAAGTGGGACTCCAAGGACCCTCTCATGGCGGCTTATCGCCGTGAAGTTGATGCCATTGCTGGGCATTTTCAGGGTTACCAAGTAGAGCACATCGATCGTAGGAAGAACGAGGCGGCTGATGCTTTAAGCCGGCTGGGCTCTCAGCGAAAACCGGTGCCGCCTAATATTTTCCTGGATGTCCTGCATAACCCTTCTGTTAAGTTGCCTACAGAGGAAGACTTGGCTGTCCCTGACCCGGAGGCACGACTGGTGGCGGCTCTCCACATCATACCGGACTGGACAATGCCCTATCTGGCTTACATGACCCGGGGAGATTTGCCTGAGGATGAAACTTTGGCCAGATAAATAACCCGGCGGTCTAAGTCAATGATTGTTATCAACGGTGAGTTGCATCGCCGCAGTGTTACGGGAGCGTTCTAGCGTTGTGACTCCCCTGAGGAAGGTCAAGAGATCTTGCGTGAGATTCATGAAGGGGATTGTGGCCATCACGCCGGCTCAAAGTCTCTTGTGGCCAAGGCTTTTCGTCATGGTTTTTATTGGCTGACGGCTCAAGCTGATGCGGAGGACTTGGTCAGTAAATGTGATGGTTGCCAAAGGTTCTCGCGACGGGCTCATGTGCCGGCTCAGGAGCTGAGGATGATCCCAATTACTTGGCCCTTTGCGGTCTGGGGGCTTGATATGGTTGGGCCTTTTAAAAGGTCCAAGGATAAGAAGACCCACCTCTTGGTGGCAGTTGACAAATTTACCAAGTGGGTTGAAGCAGAGCCAGTTAGCAAGTGTGATGCAGCCACGGCAGTTCAGTTTATGAAAAAGGTGATCTTTCGCTTTGGCTTTCCACACAACATTATAACTGACAATGGTACCAATTTATCCAAAGGCGCCATGGAGGAGTTTTGTCAACGAGAGCATATTAGACTTGATGTTTCATCAGTGGCTCACCCTCAGTCCAATGGTCAAGCTAAGAGGGCTAATCAGGAGATTCTGAAAGGCATCAAACCCCGGCTTTTGGTCCCTTTACAACGGACGCCGGGTTGTTGGGTGGAGGAGTTACCCTCCGTGTTGTGGAGCATCAACACTACTCCTAACAGGTCTACAGGCTTCACGCCTTTCTTCATGGTTTATGGAGCGGAAGCAGTCCTCCCCAGTGACATCCGTCATGATTCGCCTCGAGTGGCGGCTTATGTTGAGGTGGATAATGAACAGGCGTGCCAAGACGCTCTTGACTTGTTGGACGAACAGCGTGATGTGGCAGCAGCTCGCTCAGCGATTTACCAACAGGACCTGCGCCGTTATCATAGTCGCCGGGTTAAATCCCGGGTCTTCCAGGAAGGCGATCTGGTGCTCCGGCTCATCCAAGATCAAACAGATGCGCATAAGCTATCCCCGCCTTGGGAAGGGCCCTTTGTGGTCAGCAAGAATTTGCACAACGGGTCATATTACCTCATTGACGTTCGGGAGCACAAAGATTCACGTAAATCGGAGGAAGAGACCCGTCGGCCGTCGAACATAGCTCAGCTTCGGCCTTATTACACTTGAGCCACCGGCTCTCATAATGTACATATTTCTCTAAGCCATGTATATATTATGATAAGCAATAAAGCAGGACCTCTGTCCTTTTTTCTCCTCCAAAGATGAATGTGTTGTTTTCATTACAAGATCATGTGATAACTTGAAGGAGGATCCGGCTTATGATCGTATTCGAATCTAGCCATACACAATATAGTCACTTGGGGGCTTCCTGTTCAAACATAGGTCGTATTCGAACCAAAGAGAACATAGCTGTCGATACCCATTTGATTGGCAAAGTGCCGAGCTCATTGGGGAGTTTTCTTTGATCATATTTGAATCATAGTTTAACCTCTTTGGGAACCGACGTGGATCGTATTCGAATCAGCGTCGTTAAACAATTCTTAAGGTCATTTGGGGGCTTCCTGTTCAAACATGGGTCGTATTCGAACCAAAGAGAACATAGCTGTCGGCACCCTCTTGATTGGCATCGCCACACCCACTGGGGGCTATATGATCGCATTCGAATCCTAGCATAACCCCTTTGGGACGGGTCTCTGGTCGTATTCGAACCGGAAGCCCCTAAGTTCTTCCGATTTATAGCGAGTTCTTCTGATTATTTCAAGTGTGCACGGCGGGTCTCACTTTGCCGGCTTAACTTTGATTTATAGTACTAGTTGAATACAATCGGTGTTATTAAGACTGGTAAACCGGAATTGAGGTACCAACCTTATTACCCGGGTTATATAAGCCGGAAGTGTGCTTGCAGGCCGGTAAGTGTGTTATTACGGGTATATCAAGGACATAATTGAGGACCAGTCTTTTTTGATTCATATTCCGGGTTATATGTCTAAAACTATGATTCTCAGTGCGGTAAGACGCCTAGAGACTTGTGATTTGTCCTTCTAGGCAGGATAGTTAAAGGCAACTATTTGAGCTTAAGGAAAATGAATGATCAATTATGACCCGGAGAAGTATAAAGGAGACAACTTCAATGGAATTCAGCATTCAACGCGTGCACGATGGCACGGCAAAGTTAAAGTGTTGGTCCTACTCTATTACAAGACTCATCGAGTCCAAAACTGTGAAGCATTGTTTAATAAGCCGCCTGCAGAGTTACGATGCTTGCTGGGTTGAAGTTTCCGGCTCATCCCTCTCCACTCCTCCGGCTGTTCCCAAGACCTGGAAAGTTGACGACTTCCAGTCAATGCCACTCAGAGCTTCAAATTGAGCTTCCTCGTCAATTAACCCGGCCGGGTCAATCTCCGGGGCAAAGGAGTGCTTCCGAGTCGGCGGGACTAAGCTGATAGGTTCGTAGCACGGAGTGGGGATCCTCTGATTCTCTAAATCATAACCCGGCTGGTACTTAGTCAGATCCGTATCATTGCCAATCAGAGTGGCCACCGGGCGTACGATCTTCCCGCAGGCTGCAAAGTCCCTTTGGTCGAAGGGGGTGCCGTCTTCCTTCAAACTGGGGTAGCCCAGAGCAATGTCCGCCGGGTCTAGTTCTGGAAGGAACGCCTTGGCCCGGCTCAGAGCAGCTATGGCTCCGGCTCTTGCAGAGGCCCGTCGTAGCTCTTGGACACGTTGAGGAAGAACGGCGAGCCGGCGAAGAACTTCCGCCAGCTGAGTCGGCACCTCATTGGATAGGGCCACCACAGCCAAAGCACGCTGTGACCCGGTGTAGAGTTGCTCCACCAGGGTGTACACGGCCTTCAACTTGGTTACCACACTTTGGTTGAGGTTGGCGCTTCTGGGACCTGTTTAACAGAATAAGACAAGCCGCTGACAAGGATGGGTTATGAGATATAAAGATTATAAACTTGATGAAAGCCGGTAAAATGACTTACCGAAGATTGCGGCAACCATCTGGGACACTTGGCGCTTTAAGCCGGAGAGTTTGGCGGTCTTCTCTGTCAGAGCCTTCTCCGCCTGTCCGGCCTGGTTCACCAGAGTAGCCTTTCTTCGGCCCAAGCTTTCCGTTCAGCGTCAAAGTCCGTCTTCAGCTTTTCTTGCGCAGCAATACTGGACACAAATTTGGCATTGGCCTTCCGGGTCTCAGTTTCTTGCATCCTCAGGCGGGTCTTCAGATCGGAGATGTCAGCTTCAAACTTCTTGCAAGGAGCCTGCATAATTTCCAGGTTATAGGATGAACAGTTATTATGCAATTTTAAAGTCCCAAGCACTTTCCAAGCAAAGACACTTGGCACTTGGGGGCTAATGCATATCGAACGTTTCTATTTACAAATTGCCGGTTCAAGCGAGTAAGCCGAAACTTAAGTCTACAACATATTCTATCATAAGTCGTAGACTTGGGGGCTAGAGTATGGTAAGAATAACAAGATAACTATGCAGTAAGCAAGAAGAAAGAAGAGTAGTACCTCAGACTTCTGCTGAATCTGGTTCACCATGCCGATCTCTACATCCCGGCTCTTGTGCACTTGGCTGACATAGCCGGAGACGATCTCTTCGATGTTCAGATTGGCGTAGTCGGTGAGGTCCAGATTAACTCGGCGGTGCTGTAGCAACTCCTCCTTGGCGGAGCACTTGGCCAGTGCAGTAGGTCTCCCCGGCTCAACAAACTCCGTTCGGGTGATTACCACGTCCGGGTCATTGACCGGCTAAGCCAAGCTGGAGGTCTCCGGGTTAGCAGAAGCTTCTGCAGTTGCCTTGTCGGTTGGAGCGGTGGCTTCGGGAGCGGAGGCAGCTGGTGGTTCTTGAGCTGCTACCTCCGGTTCAGGCAAGTCCGGCTCTTCGACCGGCTTGTTCTTCTTCGCCTTCTTGGTGAGCTTTGCCTGGGCACTGAAAGGACAAAAAGGTTAGTACAAAGGTATGAGCAAAGATAAGCACAACAAGAAATGATCATCATTACCCGGGTACAGTCTTGAAGTCCGGCAGGCTTGATTGCATCGAGTCACCAGAGGAGGGTGAGGTTTCCTGATAGTTTGAATCAGAAGAATTGAGCGGTTGACGTATAACACCCGCCAAAGGATGAAAAGGGTACAAGTTGGAGATAACCTCGGTTCGGCGTTTCCTCGATGCGTCGGGTAAGCCGGAGGAGAGGTCAGCGTCCTTGTTGGTCCGGGTGTGCCGCCGGCTCTCATGAGTCTGTTGCTTCAAAAGAAATTGAGGGTCTTGATAAGCTAAAGGATGAGAAAATCTTACTTTCCGGGTTACCCTTCGGACTTTCAGCCTTGGCAAGGGCTCCGAGTCGGAGGAAAGTATCATTACCTCTTCAACCACCGGGTTACTTGCTCCGGTATCATCCTGTTGATGAACAGTATTGATAAGGTGGACAGAAATAAACAATGAATACAACAAGAGATTACAGGTTCAGGGGTTACCTCTGACTCGGAGCTGTCGCTTAGTTGCAGCAGCTCTGAAGCAGTAGGCCTACTTCCCTTCTTGCGGGGAGCGGCTCTCTTGGCGACTTTCTTAGCCTTCCTGGCCTTCTTGGCCGCCTCATGGTCATATTTGACCTTCCAGAATTTGTCATCAGCCTGAAAAATACAATGATGATTTCTTAAAGATTCAGATGAAGGTTATCTACAGAAGAAGATAAGATGTTCAGATCAGCGGCTTACTGCTGGGGCTGGGTTGGTCTTGCAGAAGGGGGCTAACCCGGTCCTCCCGCAGTCTGCCAAGCTCTCATTTAAAAGGGCCTTGGTCATGTCTTTAGCAACGTCTTCAGGAAGATCGTTGCGGCTGTGTCGCAGGGCGTCATCTTTCCGGCCTGTGTATTCACACATTAAGCCGGGGCGGCGGCTCAGGGGGATCACCCGCCACGAGATCCAGACCCAGACCAGATCAATTCCATTGAGACCATTGCCCAGGAGAGCCTTGATCTTGTTGATGGTGGGGAGCAGAGGTTGGCGCTCCGCCTGAGTTAACTTGTCAGACAGAGGGTGAGTTGGTTCCAGACGTGAAGGGCGAAAGCCGGGCAGCGGGCTCTCGTCAGCCGGCGACGTGTCTTGGCAATAGAACCACGTCTGGTTCCAGTCCTTTGGGTGACTTGGCGGCTCGGCATAAGGGAAAAGGCAGTCTCTCCGTCGCTGAATGGAGATGCCGCCAAGTTCCAAGCTTGGCCCGTTGGCGCACTCGTTCTAACGGTTCAGGTAGAAGAGCTCTCTGAAGAGCAGCAGGCTGGGCTCCTCTCCAAGGTAGACTTCGCAGAACACTTGGAAGTTGCATATATTGGACACAGAATTGGGTCCTATGTCTTGTGGCCGCAGGTCAAAGAAATTCAGCACGTCTCTAAAGAACTTTGAGCCGGGCGGTGCGAAGCCCCGGCTCATATGATCCGCAAAAACTACCACCTCCCCGTCCTTTGGCTGTGGTCTCTCTTCTGACGGGTCAGGGGCACGGTAGGACATGACGTCCTTCTTAGGCAGGTAACCCGACTTCATGAAATCTGTTAAAGTCTCATCGGTGACGTTGGACCTCATCCAATTGCATGTGATGGGAGCTTTGGGAGGCATGGTGAAAGTCGGACGCCTATGATAAAAGGAAAATGTCCGGTTTAATTGTAAGCCGGAGGAAATTTACAGTTCAGTGTTTAAAGTGGCGGCTTATGGAGGGGCCTAATGACATATATCTAAGTGCATCGGGTTATCTAAGCCGCTGGTGTGCTTGAGAGTAATTCAAATTGTCTACAGCCTTGTTGTAAGTGAGCCGGAACATTTTACGGCGTGTGGCTTCCTTTGAGCCGGAAGGTTCTACGGTGCGTGGTTTCTTTAAACTGGAAATGTAAACCGCCATGACTTAACGGGTGCAGTTTTTTACTAAGTATGATGAAAACAGGTTTCACACGTTGCAGTAAATAATTTGGATCAAAACGGTCGGCTAAAAGGAAAATTTCTAGACCTAAAAACAGATGCAAAGGAAGTTCTTGGGCTCGAACGGAGCCTTTATGCAGTGAAAAGAGATCTATTTGCATTTGAAATGGGTGCTAAACAGTCGCCGCGTTGGTTCTATACTATCTTAAGATCAAGAAGAGGCAGTAAAAATGAAAACTACCAAGAACTCGTGGGCGACGGCGAAGAACGGGAAGAACAACAGGAGCTTAACGTAGATCTATCCTACGAGGAGGAAGGAACTTACGGATGCAGGGGTTCGCCGCGGTTCTCTGGACGGTTCAGGGTGATGCAGCGGCCAAGGACAACGAGGACGCAGAGCTCTGTTGCGGCGGCGGCGGCGGCGGAGCTCGAGCAGCACGGGAGCAGCGAGAGGAAGGAGACGACAGAAGGGGGAGAATGAGAAAGACCCGAGGGTCGGGCTATTTATAAGGCCAGTCTCATAAGTGGGCGCGAGAAACAAGGAGGCCACGGCGCGGTTATCTCGCTCAAGAGGTGCCTCGATTTTCGGGATGGCAGTAAAGATAAGATCCGTTGCGGATCTGGTGGAGTAAAAATGGACTTAATGGGAGATGACGTCACGGCGGATTACCCGGAGTCCATAGGATGACGTCACGCCGGGTTATAGCCTTCACACAATTGTAAGCAGGAGATTTTCAGTCGAAAGAATTGAAGATCGACATGAGCCGGCTCAAATCAATCTGGGGCCTAATGTTGAGGATATAAACCTTAGAGTCACCCGCCAGAAGGGGCCGGGTTACTCATAAGGGTCATCACTTGAAGCCTGGCGCTAAGCCTGAAGACGGTGGGCCAAAGATGGGCTTAAGACCCGGAGATGGCTTAAAGCCCGTAGTGATAAACCGCCGTATGGCGAGACTTGTAGTGTAAGGCAAGAATAGTTGGGAGTCCGAGCCGGACACTTTTATGAGCCGGCCGGGACTCTGAGAGCCGCTGGGCGTCAACCTCTCTATATAAAGGGACGACCCGGCAGCGGTTTAGGGACAAAAAAAGATCTCATCGAGAGCCAGGCATAGCAGTTAAGCTCCCTGGTCATCGAAACCTAATCAATACCACCTCAACTGGACGTAGGCCTTTACCTTCACCGTAAGGGGCCGAACCAGTATAAACCCTCGTGTTCCTTGTCCCGTTAACCCCTTCAAGCTTCCTAGCGGCGCTGGCTCCACGACTAAGTCCTAGCTTGAGGACATCTGCCGTGACAATTCCACGACACTATGTGATATGATATTCCATTCGTGGTCGGCTTTTGTTTTCCGTTTTGTATTTTGTCATGTCATGCATTTCATATCATGTCATCATGTGCATTGCATTTGCATACGTGTTCGTCTCATGCATCCGAGCATTTTCCCCGTTGTCCGTTTTGCAATCCGACGCTCCTATCTCCTCCGGTGCACCCCTTTTGTTTTCTTTCGTGAGCGGGTGTCAAACTTTCTCGGAATGGGCCGAGGCTTGTCAAGTGGCCCTAGTATACCACCCGGAGACCACCGGTCAAGTTTCGTTCCATTTGGAGGTCGTTTGGTACTCCAACGGTTAACCGGGCATCCGCCATGTCCATCTGTGTGTTGCAGAAAAACCCTCCTCAAAACCAGCCCAAAACCCCTCCAAGTCATCTCCATGCTCTAGGTCGTTCGATCACGATCGTGTGGGCGAAAACCGCACCTCATTTGGAGCCTCCTAGCTCCCTCTACCTATTTATATGTGAGCACCCCGAAATTACATTCCCAGTCCCCGAAACCCTAACTCTCCCCGCCGCTACCGGACATGTCCGGCGCCCGCCGGACATCTCCGCCGCCGCGTCCAGCGAATCGGGCGCCGCCACGTCACCCTCCGGCCTCGCACCGCCGCCGGCCCGGCGAGCCCGAGGAGGGCCCGCCCGAGCCCAGCCGCCGCCGCTCCTCCCGGCCTGCGCGCCCGCCGCCGCCGCCTGCCACCTGCGCGCCGCCCCGCGCCGCCGCCGGCCGGCGCCGCCCCGCCGCGGCCGCCGGTCGCCGTTCCCCCGCATCGCCGTCACCGGCCCGAGGCCCCGCCGCCTCCTCCCTCCGCCGGGGCCCGCGTCGCCGTTCCCCCGCGCCGGCGCCGCCATCTCTCCCTCCCGTCGCCGGCGAACAGGAGCCCGAGCCCGAGCTTTTCCCCGATTGGATCTGGTATACTGCGTTGACTTTCTCGTGCCCGAAAAATCCTCCAAGTCCTCAGTATTTTTACATATGTGCCCCTGTTCAACAGTGCATAACTTCTTGCATGTAGCTCTGTTTCGCGCGTGTAATATGTCAAATTGTTCATCTCGTGATGCTCTACATTTCGTTCAATTGCACCATGTTCATTAGAGGTCATCTTCATGCCCAAATCTCTATTGCAAGAGGGCTAGTTGCTGTTATCCTTTGGTTCTTAGCAGAACTTGGAGATTTGTCATTTTTGTATCATTTAATCTGTGCATCTTATGGGCATGAGCTCTACATGTGTTTTGTTGTATGCCATGCCATCTTTCTAGTGGTGTATGCCATGTATTTTTGTGATCTCTGTGGTGACTGGCACAAGCATGCAAACCAGGCCCCGTAATGTTTCTGATTTCAGGGACTTCGTGATTTCTCCAAGTCTTTGTCTGCTGTTATTTTGTTTCCATGTAAACTTGATGCTACAGAGAGATCCATGCATATTTTGGAGATGTTCAGTAAGGATGATTTGTAGATATAGTTGTAATTGATCCATTCCTGCAATTGTTTGCAATTATAGAGTACCATAACATGACTCAATCTTACTCTACTTTTGCTATAAAATATTTCTGGTAGATTCTTCACATGATATGCAATTTTGCCAAGCTTGTTGTAGTTGATCCATACATGCTATGCTTTTGTTATCTTTTGTTTGCCAAGTCTGTGAACCTGTTATCTTTTGCATTTTTGCCATGCTTGTTTGAGCTTGTTATGTTGTGACCTAGCCGTAGCTCAGTGTTCATCTTTTGTCAAGCATCTCCTGTAGATTACTTTCATATGCTTTGTTGCTATGTTGGAGTGTTGTAGCATTGTTGCTTGTTGCATTTTAAGTGCTATCATGCTGTTAATCGCAGATTCGTGTCATTCTTGTTTTGCTTGCCATTTCCAAACCGTACATCCGTTGCCGGTGATCTTTATATCGATTTCGACCGAAATCATCCCATATTTCCAGTGGCATGCTTGGTTTGCCAAGTTACTGCCTTGTTCATCATTTTCCTTCCGGAGCACGCATATGCATCGCATATCATATCTTGCATATCTTACATGTTTTGCATCATGTTGCTTGTGCATTTCTCGAGGTTGATTGTGGTTCCGTTTGTTTGTGTTCTTGTCTTGGGTAGAGCCGGGAGACGAGTTCGTGAATGAGGAACCTGTTGAGTACGCTTACGAGGATCAAGCTTTCAACAACTCTGAGAACCTTGCAGGCAAGATGACCACCCCTCGAAATCACTTCTATCTTTGCTTTGCTAGTTGTTCGCTCTATTGCCATGCTGCGCTACCTATCACTTGCTATATCATGTCTCCCATTTTGCCATGTCAGCCCCTAACCATCCTTTCCTAGCAAACCGTTGTTTGGCTAAGTTATCGCTTTTGCTCAGCCCTTCTTATACCGTTGCTAGTTGCAGGTGAAGTTGAAGTTTGTTCCATGTTGGAACATGGATATGTTGGAATATCACAATATCTCTTATTTAATTAATGCATCTATATATTTTGGTAAAGGGTGGAAGGCTCGGCCTTATGCCTGGTGTTTTGTTCCACTCTTGCCGCCCTAGTTACTGATATACCGGGATTATGTTCCTTGAGTTTGCGTTCCTTACGCGGTCGGGTGATTTATGGGACCCCCTTGACAGTTCGCCTTGAATAAAACTCCTCCAGCAAGGCCCAACCTTGGTTTTACCATTTGCCACCTAAGCCTTTTCCCCCGGGTTTTCGTGAGCCCGAGGGTCATCTTTATTTTAACCCCCGGACCAGTGCTCCTTCGAGTGCTGGCCCAAACCGAGCGATGTCCGGCGCCCCCTGGGCAACCAGGGTCTATGCCAACCCGACGTCTGGCTCATCCGTTGTGCCCTGAGAACGAGATATGTGCAGCTCCTATCGGGATTTGTCGGCACATTCGGGGGCTTTGCTGGTCTTGTTTTACCATTGTCGAAATTTCTTGTAAACTGGGATTCCGAGACTGATCGGGTCTTTCCGGGAGAAGGTTTATCCTTCGTTGACCGTGAGAGCTTATGATGGGCTAAGTTGGGACACCCCTGCAGGGTATTATCTTTCGAAAGTCGTGCCCGCGGTTATGAGGCAGATGGGAATTTGTTAATGTCCGGTTGTAGAGAACTTGTCACTTGACCCAATTAAAATACATCAACTGCGTGTGTAGCCGTGATGGTCTCTTCTCGGCGGAGTCCGGGAAGTGAACACGGTCTGAGTTATGTATGACGTAAGTAGGCGTTCAGGATCACTTCTTGGTCATTGCTAGATGACGACCGTTCCGTTGCTTCTCTTCTCGCTCTCTTTTGCGTATGTTAGCCACCATATATGCTTTTGCCGCTGCAGCTCCACCTCATTACACCATCCTTCCCTATAAGCTTAAATAGTTTTGATCTCACGGGTGTGAGATTGCTGAGTCCCCGTGACTCACAGATTCTACCAAAACAGTTGCAGGTGCCGACGATGCCAGTGCAGATGATGGGGTCGATCTCAAGTGGGAGTTCGACGAGGAACGTGGTCGTTACTATGTGTCTTTTCCTGATGATCAGTAGTGGAGCCCAGTTGGGACGATCGGGGATCTAGCATTTGGGGTTGTCTTATTTTCATCTGGATTTTGACCGTAGTCGGTCTATATGTTTGTATTTTGGATGATGTATGGATTATATTTATGTATTGTGTGAAGTGGCGATTGTAAGCCAACTCTTTATCCCATTCTTGTTCATTACATGGGATTGTGTGAAGATGACCCTTCTTGTGACAAAACCACTATGCGGTTATGCCTCTAAGTCGTGCCTCGACACGTGGGAGATATAGCCGCATCGTGGGCGTTACAGGGCTACTGGAGTTGATATTCTAAAAACTGATCATAAGGGAGGAATACTTATAGAGTTAACAATATTTACCTCATATATCATTCCTTCATCATGTTCACTAAACTGGCTTCATAGTCACGACTTGTATACAAACGGTTCAAAACCCCAGAATGAATATCTTGGGCGCTGAGGTGAGCATAGCTTTCAAGTCTGCTTTCCACTTGCCCTTGTCAGCAGCGGAGATTTCTTCCTTGGCGCTGTGTTTGGACAGAGCAATGGGGTTGCCAGGAGATGTGAAACCAAGGCCAGTAACTACAACATCGTCAGTGTTGTCATCAGTAGCTTTAGCTGGGCTTGGTGGGTTATCGGCATGACCCGTTGGATCAATTTCCATATGTTCAGCTTCAGTTTCTTGATCTTGCGGTGGCGGATCATCATGGATGTTATCAGCATTCAGATTAGATGGTTCGGGGGTCCTTTCCGGTTCAGAAGGAATAGGGTCATCAGCCGGTTTATTCACCTTAGCCTTTTTGCTGGCTCTAGCTTTGGCCCTGAAAATAATACAAGGTACATCAGGGCAATATAAATATCAAGTATAAAGGTATGAAGGGTCAGTTAAATGTGCTCACCCAGGAACTGTTTTAAGGGTTCGAATTTGCATCCCTGTTGATTCGCCAGAGGAAGAATGGGAAGTTCCCTGATAATTTGAATCAGACGGATTAAGAGGATATCGGAAATAACCTGCCTTAGGATAATATGTGTCAGGAGTATAAGAGACCTATGGACGGCGTTTACGAACCGGTGTGTTCGGTAAACCGGAGGAAGTAACCACCTGGCCACTATGCCGGGTTGTGCGGCGAGCTTCATGTTGATGTTTCTTCAAAAGAAAGTTTGGATCCAAGTAAGCTAGAGGGTGTGAAAATCTTACTTTTCGGTTTGCTTGACGGGTTTTCTGTGTTGGCAGAGGATCTGAGCCGGAGGAAAGAATAATTACCTCTACATCACCAGCATGGCTAGCCTCAGCGTCATCCTGATAATGATCATTGTCAATGAGGTGTATGAAAAAGGAGCCAAGAGAATCAAGTTCTACCTCTGACTCTGGGTTATCAAGGTCATCATCGATGCTCAGCTCGGTGGATTCGGCGGTTTACTTGTTGGCAGGCTTTTTTGTGACCTTGGTCTTGGGGCGAGGTGTTTTGGCCGGCTTGTCTTGTGGCTTCTTCTTCCAGAACGGATCATCACCCTGTCAAAGATTGACAAAAATTATAAGGGAATATCAAAAAGATCGGATTAAAACAGGAGTTACGCAATTCTTACAGCTGGCAGTTTATTGGAAACGCAGAAAGGACTAAGCCCTGTTTTGTTGCAATCAGCCACCGGTTCATCCAGCATCTTCTTGACAGCTTCAGTAATTTCAGCGTCAGTCAGTTGAATATCAATGTGCCGTTGAGGGTCTTTCACGTCCCCTGTGTACTCGCACATTAAACCGGGACGACGGCTTAAAGGCAAGATGCTCCTAGATACCCAGCAACAAACAAAATCAATGCCTGTCAAACCGTTTTCCACAAAGGCTCTGAGCTTCGAAAGCTATGGGGCATATTTGGCCCGCTCCTTTGCACTAAGTCTTTGGGGGAGCGGATGTGTACTGGTAAGCCCGTGAGCACGGTAACCCGGCAAAGGGTTCTCGCTAGTTGGAGATGTATCTTGGCAATAAAACCAAGTCTGATTCCAATCTTTGGGGTGGCTATGATGTTTAGCGTGAGGCAAGCTAATGTCTTTCCTTTTCTGAATTGACACCCCGCCAAGTTCAGTATTGGGTCCGTCTGTGAACTCGGTACGGCGGTTTAAGTAGAAGAAATCTCTGAGCAATTCAACTGTGGGCTCTTCTTGTAGGTAAGCTTCACAAAATACTTGAAAGTTGCAAATATTGGACACGGAGTTAGGCCCAATGTCTTGAGAATGAAGTTGGAAGAAATGGAGCACGTCACAGAATTTTTTTGATCCAGGAGGGCTGAACCCTCGACTCGGATGGTCAACAAAAATGACCACTTCCCCATCTTTGGGTTCAGGTGGATTTTCTGGACCGGGAGCTCTCCAATGGATGACATCCTTTTTTGCTAAAGCGCCAGTAGCAACCCATCCGTTCAGCTCTTCTTCTGTAACCTGGGAGGGAACCCAGTTGCAGGAATAAAACGACTTGGCCATTTGTTAAACAACCTGAAGGAAGGTTTGTGCCGGTTTAAGATTCATCGTTAATCCATTAAAAGTTAAAAGGCAGAAAGTGTTGAAGCATACTAAAGGTGTTAAACCGGAGATTGATGTTATCAGGTGGCATACATGAGCTATTGGCGGTTTAAGAGGGGACTAATGATACATGGCAGGTTATTATTTTTTGACGATAAACCGCCTACACGGATAATGAAAGTACAGATCTGAAGGCTGGAAATAGCTAAGTGATGAAAACAGGTTTCACAGACTCATATCATAATTTCAGATCAACCGCGTGTCAGAAAATGGAAAAATATTCAGACTTAAATGTTGGTGCCTGAACAATTTTATGAAGTTCCAGATGGGATTGTTTATCTAAAAAAGATTTGATCTAATGGCAAAAAGGACTACGGCTACTGCTGCGCAGAAGAATATCAAGTTTGAATCCGTCATTCAGGTTACAGTGAAGAACAGGCCAACAACAGCACTGAACTTTTATGGGTGCTATCGAACCCTAATGAGATCTACAGAGGGGAGGAGGAAGAACTTACTGAGATTGGAGAGCGGCGGAGGCGCGCGAGAAGTATCTGGTCCGAACAGGTCGATGCAGCGGCCAAGGTGAGGAAGAAGCTTGGCGGCGGCGGCGGAGCTCGAAGCGCTAGGGCGACGCGAGGAAGACGATGAGACGAAGAGGCACAGGGGGGAGTAAAAATGACACCCGACCCTATTTATAAGGTGAATGGATAAGTGGCAAGAGCGGGAATCGAGGAGGTCAAAAAATGGATCTGTAGATGTGCATACGCCTCGATTTTCGGAGTTCATTAAAGAAAAGGAGATACATTAAAAGATTTGGGTTCTGTGTAAAGTTAATGGCAGGTGACGTCACGGTGGATTATCATGATTCCAGAAGATAACGTCAAGGCGAGTTATAAGGTTTTGTGAAGGTGACGAAGGAGGGATTTTTCTAAGTGTTGAAGATTGATGTGAACAAGTTCAAATCAACATGGGGCCTAATGTTGGGGATATAACTATTGAGTATAAACCGCCCAGGAGGGGCCGGGTTATACTCATAGTAATTTACCCGTGTTGAAGCCCATGAAGACATGGAAGATGGCGCTTTATGGAGGAGACTTAATAGGAAGGCCCAAGGCCCAGAGGCGGGTTAAGGCCCATAGACATAAACCGCCATGGGCGTATGACTTGTTTTGTAAGATAGGGAAAAGTAGATACCGAGCCGGACACGTTTATGAGCCGGCCGGGATTCTGTAAACCGACTGGGCGTCAACCTGTGTATATAAAGGGACGACCCGACGGCGGTTTAGGGACAAGAAACAACAGATCGAGTGCCAGGCTTAGCATATTCGCTCCCTGGTCATCGAAACCCTAGCAATACCACCTCAAACTGGATTAGGCCTTTACCTTCACCGCAAGGGGCCGAACCAGTATAAACTCCCTGTGTCCTTTGTCCTGCCTAACCCCTTTAAGCTAACTTCGTTGCGATGGCTCCACGACTAAGTCCTCACACTAGGACATCTGACGTGACAATTCCACGACAGTTGGCGCCTATCGTGGGGTTATCGCATGATGGTTTCAAGTTCTTAGAGGGCAACTTCAAAGGGCTCAAGGGATACGCTGTCGGCCGGATGACCAAGAGTCGTCGCGGCAAGCTCTACATCGACGATGCAGGCTGGGGCCCCAAGGCCAGCTCAATCGAGTACGGGTACCGGGTCCCCTTCGACGAAATTCATGTTTTCATTGCAAGATTGGCGAACCGGGCCATGAGCTGGACATCTGCACCGACATCATCGAGACGGCTCAGCGTGCAAGACCCGCCCGAGTTCAGCTCGCCATGAAGCATGCCTTCGTAGGATTCATTAACGGTGCAGAATCTGAATCGGTATCTAACGGTGAGACGGTTGTCTATTCAGATGGCGAGTCATCCACCGGTGAGACTGAGTCATTATATCAGTTGCAAGATGGCCGGCTTGGGGGCTGTTCCGACGGCGGCAGTATTCGGGACCCCCATGAACCACCGAACCGGGTTGCAATCTTCATGGCCGGTACATAGCCCGTGCAACACTCATCAACTACAGCAGAATTGATATCCGGGTCAGCAGCGGCGAGGGCTGCCGAGGCAGGAGGCCCTGTGCGCCCGCCGGCTCAGGTCTTAACTGACTTGGTGGACAAACTGACAGCATTGATAACAACAGTGGTTAATCCGGCGAATCAGGATAAGCATAATGCGGCGGTCACGAAATTGCGTGATGAGATAGCACAAGCCAAGGAGGAGCTGAACGCGGAAAACACCAGGATGGCTGAAGAGTGGGCCGCTTTGGATGCTCAGGCACAGCGGATTCAGGCGGAGTCTTACCGGCTCATGCTAGACCAGAACGCTTCGAACAATGTCATGAGAAGGAGGCATCAGACTCGTCTGCCCCCGGTTTATGAAGCAAGAAATCTCTTTAACAAGCCAGGAGCAGGAACCAGTAACCCGGCAGCGGTAAACCGGGTCGAAGCACCCGGGACGGGAACGCAGGTTCAGCCACGCACGACGGACCCGCCTCGTCAGAACAATAACCCGCCTCAGCATGTGCCGACACCGCCAGGTCATTACTCTAACCCTTTGGATAACATGATCGCTGCGGCGTCGCGATTGGCGGCTCTTCCAGTTGAAGGCGAGTCTCCGTCGGCGGTTGAAACACGGAGGGATAGAGAGCTTCTTCAGACAGCTTTGGTTCAGCAGCAAGCTTATTCTTACAGTCGTGACAGGATTCATTCCACCCCTCGCCCGAGCTGGAGTTATAGCAGGCATATCAATGAACCGGCTGTGTCAAGCAGTGGGCGGAACCATATCCCGCCCCGTGGACATAACCCGGCAGGCGGGGGAGCTGATGCTCAGAATGTACTAGATCAAGGCAGAGCACGTCGAGAGGCCGAGTTAGCGGCACAATATGCGGCCCGTCAGCCTACTCCGGTTCGTTCAACAACTTCAGTGGAGCCAGGGGTAACCTTTAAGAATTTGGGTGTGCCATGTTTAATGCCAGCTATTCGTAATGAGCGTCTGCCCCAGGATTTCAAGGGTCCTTGCAAGGTGCCTAACTACACAGCCGACTTACCTCCTGAGGCGTGGATCGAGAGTTATGAGATGGCCATGGAATTGCTAGATGTTAGCGAAGCTGCATGTGCTAAGTATTTCCACTTGATGTTGGAAGGGACGGCCCGTACTTGGTTGAAGTGGCTCCCTGCTAACTCCATCGGATCACTGGCCGAATTAAAAGCCCGGTTTATCCAGAATTTCAAAGACACATGCAAGCAGCCCATGTCAATTGTGGATTTAGCCGCTTGTGTTCAAGAAGAAGGTGAATCGATGACTCATTGGGTACGCCGGGTTTCAACAATCCTGCACTCGTCAGATCGTATCAATGCCGATTCAGCGGTCTTAATGTTGGAAAGCAACTGTCGTTTCACGCCCCTGAAGCAAAAATTGGGACAGCTCAAACGTCACTGCAATGACATGGGGACACTCATGGCTGCATTGGTTAAGTATGCTGACTCTGATAGTACCAAGGACCCCGAGTCTGATGATGACAAACCGGGAAAGGGAAATAAGAGCCGCAACACCAAGGGGCAGCAGCATAACCCGGCGGGCCAAGGAGGCAACGGTAAGCGCAAGGCTGATAATAGTTTTGACTTTGTGGCTAACACCAATGCACAGAACAATGGCCAGAGTCGCAAGGGTAGACCGCCCCCACAGACCGGAGGATCAGGCATTAATCTTGAGCAACTGTTGAATCAGCCCTGTCCAAGGCATGGTACGCGACAAAGACCATCCAGTCACCTCTGGAAGGATTGTTTTATCATGAAGGATTTCAAAAACTCAAATCTTTTTCAAGACAACCATGGACCGGGTGGCGGTCCAGGATCCGGTTCACAGGGTCCAGGTTACGGTGGTGGCGGTTCAAGCTTTGGGTTCCAAGGTCATCAAGGTAATCAAGGCAATCCAGGCAATCAGGGTGGTTACCATCAACAGTCAAGTTAGGGGAATCAGCAGCAGCAGTCTGGGTATCAGAGTAACCCAAAACAGTTGAATAGTGGGCAGTACCACGTCTTCACCACGAGTTTGTGCAAGCGGGATCAGAAGCTTCATAAAAGGGCAGTAAACTCCGTTGAACCGGCAGTGCCCCATTACTTGCGTTGGTCTGAGCAGCCCATTGTGTGGAGTCGAGAGGATCATCCGCCCCGGGTTGATAATCCGGGTCATCTGGCATTGGTAGTTGCGCCTCAGGTTGGAGGGTATAAGTTCACCAAGGTGCTCATGGACGGAGGGAGCAGCATCAATATCCTTTATTATGAAACCTTCCGTCGCATGGGGTTGACAGATAAAAATCTTAAACAGTCGAACACTGTTTTCCATGGTGTGGTGCCTAGTAAGTTGGCGTATCCAGTTGGTAAGATAGCTCTGGAAGTTGCTTTTGGAGATGATCATGACTCTAGATCAGAGACATTGACCTTTGAGGTGGTGAAAATCAAGAGCCCTTATCATGCCCTGTTTGGACGGCCGGCTTATGCTAAGTTCATGGCAAGGCCCTGTTATGTTTATCTGCAGCTCAAGATGCCGGGTCATAAGGGGACCATCACGGTACATGGGAGCCGGAAAATAGCTTTGGAATGTGAAGAGGGTGATGCCGCTTATGCTGAGTCGGTTTGTGCGACAGAGGAGTTAAAGTTTTATAAGGACAATGTTGATCCGGCGGATATGACTTCTTTGAAAAAGCCAACTACAGAGCATGATCCGGCCTTGAAGTTTAAATCGGCAGAGGAGACTAAGCTAGTTGATTTCGTTCCTGGCGATTCATCTGAGTAGTTCAGCATCAGTGCTAATCTGGATCCGAAATAGGAAAGCGCGCTCATTGAGTTCATCCGTGAGAACCGGGACATCTTTGCATGGAAGCCTTCTGACATGCTAGGTGTACCGAGGGAACTCGCTGAGCACACTCTTAACATTGATCCTAAGTTTAAACCGGTCAAGCAGTTTCTTCGACGCTTCAATGAAGAAAGGCGTAAAGCTATTGGTGAGGAGGTAGCTCGGCTCTTGGCGGCTGGGTTTATCGTTGAAGTGTTTCATCCTGAGTGGTTGGCTAACCCGGTGCTGGTACTTAAGAAGAATGGCACTTGGCGCATGTGTGTGGACTACACGGATTTGAACAAGGCTTGTCCGGCTGATCCTTTCGCTCTCCCTCGTATTGATCAGATTATTGATGCTACGGCGGGTTGTGAGTGTTTGAGTTTTCTGGATGCTTATTCTGGTTATCATCAGATCAAGATGGCAGTTAAGGACCAGGAGAAGGCAACTTTCATAACTCCCTTTGGAGCCTTCTGCTATGTGTCTATGCCTTTTGGGCTCAAGAGTGCCCAGGCGACTTATCAGCGATGTGTGCATAATTGTCTTCATAATCAGATTGGGCGTAATGTCATGCTTACGTGGATGATATTGTGGTGAAGTCCAGGAAGAAGGAGACATTGATAGATGATTTGAAGGAAACCTTTGATAATCTCCGGGTTTATAAGATGATGCTTAACCCGGCCAAGTGTGTCTTTGGTGTACCGGCCGGCAAGTTCTTAGGCTTTCTGGTGTCTAAAAGGGGCATCGAAGCTAACCCGAAAAAGATCAAGGCCATTACTTCTCTGGCTAAACCGGCATGTATCAGTGATGTTCAACGTCTGGCGGGTCGTATTGCTGCACTAAGCCGGTTCATAAGCAGGTTGGGAGAGAAAGCTATCCCTCTGTACCAGATGATGAAAAAGATAGATAATTTTGTCTGGAGTGATGCTGCTAATGCAGCGTTTGAGGACTTGAAGAAGCAGTTAGCTGAGCCACCAGTCCTTGCTGCCCCTGTTGATAAGGAGCCATTACTGTTATATGTGGCTGCTAATGCCCGGGATGTCAGCGTGGCTATTGTGGTGGAGCGAAAGGAGGCAGGCAAGGAATATCCGGTTCAATGGCCGGTTTATTATATCAGTGAGGTGCTTATTGAGTCCAAGCAGAGATACCCACATTGGCAGAAGCTGGTGTACGGAGTTTTCATGGCAAGCCGGAAGCTTAAGCAGTATTTTTAGGGTCATCCCATCACTGTGGCCAGTTCTGCTCCTTTGGGAGATATAATCCAAAACAGGGAAGCAACTGTCCGGGTTGCCAAGTGGGCCATTGAGCTTGGGCCTCACGGGTTAAAGTATATGCCTCATACGACGATCAAGTCCCAAGCACTTGTGGATTTCATCAATGACTGGACAGAGTTGCAGGCGCCGGAGGAAAAGCCGGATAACACATATTGGACTATTCACTTTGATGGGTCCAGGCAATTGGAGGGCTCGGGGGCTGGAATTGTTCTTACTTCCCCTCGAGGTGATAAATTTTGTTATGTTCTTCGTTTAATGTTCCCTTGCACTAACAATGCAGCTGAATATGAGGCCTTGCTCCACGGTCTTCGGATGGCTAAGGAGATGAACTTGAGTTGGGTAAGGTGCTTTGGGGACTCAGACTTGGTAGCTCAACAAGTCTCTGGTACTTGGGACTCCAAGGATCCACTCATGGCGGCCTATCGACGGGAGGTGGATGTTATTGCGGGTCACTTCAAGGGTTATCAGGTTGAGCATGTTGATTGGTGCAAAAATGAAGCGGCGGACGCTTTAAGCCGGTTGGGTTCTCAACGTAAACCGGTGCCGCCCAATGTTTTTCTTGACGTTTTGCATAACCCGTCGGTCAAGTTACCTACAGAGGAGGATTTGGCTATTCCTGACCCGGAGGCACAGTTGCTGGCCGCTCTTCATGTTATCCCTGATTGGACGGTCCCATATTTGGCATATATGACCCGGGGCGAGTTACCTGAGGACGAAACTTTGGCCAGGCAGATAACCCGGCGGTCCAAGTCAATGATTATTGTCAATGGGGAGTTGCATCATTGCAGTGTCACAGGGGCGTTTCAATGTTGCATCTCTCCTGAAGAAGGCTGTGAGATTCTGCGTGAGATCCACGAAGGAGATTGTGGTCATCATGCCGGTTCAAAATCTCTAGTAGCCAAGGCATTTCGTCACGGTTTCTATTGGCTGACGGCTCATGCTGATGCTGAGGACTTGGTCAAGAAATGTGACGGTTGTCAGAAGTTTTCACGTCGAGCTCATGTTCCGGCTCAGGAGTTGAGGATGATTTCAATCACTTGGCCGTTTGCAACTTGGGGGCTTGATATGGTTGGACCTTTTAAGAGGTCCAAGGATAAGAAAACCCACCTTCTGGTGGCGGTTGATAAGTTCACTAAGTGGGTAGAGGCAGAGCCAGTCAGTAAGTGTGATGCAACAACGGTGGTTCAATTCATGAAGAAGGTGATCTTCCGTTTTGGCTTTCCACACAACATTATAACAGACAATGGCACTAATCTCTCCAAAGGTGCTATGAAAGAATTTTGCCAACGTGAGCATATCCGGCTTGATGTGTCATCAGTGGCTGACCCCCAGTATAATGGTCAAGCTGAGAGAGCCAACCAAGAGATCCTGAGAGGCATCAAGCCCCGGCTTATGGTTCCCTTGCAAAGGACGCCGAGTTGCTGGGTGGAGGAGTTACCTTCCGTGTTGTGGAGCATTAATACCACCCCCAACAGGTCTACGGGTTACACGCCTTTCTTCATGGTTTACGGAGCAGAAGCAGTTCTCCCTAGTGACATCCGTCATGACTCACCTCGGGTGGCGGCTTATGTTGAAGCTGACAATGAAAAAGCATGTCAAGAAGCACTGGACCTGTTAGATGAGAAGCGAGACATAGCGGCGGCTCGTTCGGCAATTTACCAGCAAGATCTGCGTCGTTACCACAGCCGCCGGGTTAAAACCAGAACTTTTTAAGAAGGCGATCTGGTGCTCCGGCTTATCCAGGATCAGACTGATATGCACAAGTTATCCCCACCTTGGGAAGGATGCTTTGTGGTCAGTGAGAATCTGAACAACGGGTCATACTACCTTATCGATGTTCGAGAGCACAAAGACTCACGCAAGTCGGAGGAGGAGACCCACCGGCCGTGGAATATTACTCATCTTCGGCCTTATTACACCTGAGCCATAGGCTCTTCTGATGTACATATTTTCGACAATGTATATATTATGATCAATAAAATAAACCGGCATCCTTGCTAAACCGGGGCCTTTGTCATTTTTTCTTTAATGAGTTTTTGGTTACATGGGGGCTTCCGGCTTATGCATGGAGTTATGATTACCCTTTGAACTGGCTTATAAGCCAATTGAAAAAAAAACTTGGGGGTTTACTACCCAGGTTAAATGGGCCAAAGAGAGTCTGTTGTAAAAACACAGCTCAAACATAGGTACCCCTTGGGCACAGCTCACAACGTCATTTGGGGGCTTTGGTCGTATCCGAACCATAGCTTATACCCTCTTGATTGGCATAAGTCCACCAGGATAATCATTTGGGGGCTCTGGTCGTATCCGAACCATAGCTTATACCCTTTTGATTGGCATAAGGCCACTAGGATGATCATTTGGGGGCTCTGGTCGTATCCGAACCAAAGCTTATACCCTCTTGATCGGCATAAGGCCAACAGGATGATCACTTGGTGGCTCTGGTCGTATCCGAACCATAGCTTAAACCCTCTTGATCGGCGCAATGCCACAATTATGATTACTTAGGGGCTCTGGTCGTATCCGAACCATAGCTTAAACCCTATTGATTTTTATGTTTATTTAATAAGGCTTATTATGCTTTATGATTATAATGCACCAGTGTATTTTAACCGGCCCAGCTTTGTTCATAAACCGGCTACATCTGATAATTATCAGTGTTCAAGTTGTAGGTTATCACCCTTACTACACTGGTTTGGTAAACCAACAGTGTGATCCAATATCACAGGTATGATATATTTCATATTTGATTATTCTAACATTCAGCCTTGGTTATAAACTATATTAGTTTCCATGGTTGTGTATTGGGCGTTATGACCCGTCCAGCGGTAAATCGCCAGGATACTTTAAAAACTGATGTATGCAGGAACAGATTCAATAAACTGGTAATCTCATGGGCATACGCGGCATATCTCACTCTGGCACGATAAAATGTACGGGCACATAATTCCTATTTGCAACAATAATAACATCATTAATCCTTCCGATAGGTTTCTTAATGGTGGAATCCGCAAGATGCAAATTTAAAGAACAATCATCAAATTCACAGAAACCTAACAAATCACACAAAGTTTTTGGAATCGTGGAAACACTAGCACCCAAATCACATAAAGCATAACATTCATGATCTTTAATCTTAATTTTAATAGTAGTTTCCCACTCATCATAATGTTTTCTAGGGATAGAAACTTCTAATTCAAGCTTTTCTTCATAGGATTGCATTAAGGCATCAACGATATGTTTGGTAAAAGCTTTATTTTGAGCATAAGCATGAGGAGAATTTAACACGATTGCAACAAGGAAATACAATCTATTAAAGAACAATTATCATAATTAAATTCCTTGAAATCCAAAATAGTGGGTTCATTGCTATGTAAAGTTTTGACCTCTTTACCAATTTTTGCATCAAGATCTAAAAACTCCGAATCATTGGGACGCCTTTTAACTAAAGTTGACTCATCTCCAGTCCCAGCATTATCAAGATTCATATTGCAAAACAAACATTTAATAGGAGACACATCAATCACTTTTAGATCTTCATCCCTATTATCATCTAACTCTTCCGGTTTGGCGGCCATCTTATTAACTAAGGTGGCCTGCTTATCCAAAATTTGGGCTATTAACTTTTCAAGATGAGCAAACTGAGATTTCAAACCATAAAATTCCTTAGACATATCATCGAGCTCTTTATTCATGTGCTCCATAAAACCTTTTTGCTCTTTAAACTCATTTCTGAAGAAATTATTATGCTCAAATTGCAAGGACATAAAACTTCTAACGTTGTTTTCAATTTCTTCCAACCTCCTATGGTGAAGATCAATACTTTTTGGAAGAGACATCATGACAAAGAATCCAACACACAAGCACACAAGAATCAAGCGGAAAAAGGCGAATGGAAAAAGAGGGCGAATAAAATGGCAAAGGTGAAGTGGGGGAGAGGAAAACAAGAGGCAAATGGCAAGTAATGTAATGTGAGGGATAAGAGTTGTGACGGGTACTTGGTATGTCTTGACTTGACTTGAATTGGTGTAGATATCCCCGGCAACGGCGCCAGAAATCCTTCTTGCTACCTCTTGAGCATGTGTTGGTTTTCCCTTGAAGAGGAAAGGGTGATGCAGCAAAGTAGCGTAAGTATTTACCTTAGTTTTTGAGAACCAAGGTATCAATCCAGTAGGAGATTACACGCCAGTCGCCACGTGCCTACACAAACAAATAAGAACCTTGCAACCAACGCGATAAAGGGGTTGTCAATCCCTTCATGGCCACTTGCAAAATTGAGATCTGATAGAGATAATAAGATAAATATTTTTGGTATTTTATGATATAGATTGGAAAGTAAAGATTGCAAAATAAAAGATGGCGGAAATAGTAAATTGATAGGAAAATAATATGGTGGAAGATAGACCCGGGGCCATAGGTTTCACTAGTGGCTTCTCTCAAGATAGCATAATTTACGGTGGGTGAACGAATTATTGTCGAGCAATTGATAGAAAAGCGCATAGTCATGAGAATATCTAGGCATGATCATGTATATAGGCATCACGTCTGCGACAAGTAGACCGAAATGATTCTGCATCTACTACTATTACTCCACACATCGACCGCTATCCAGCATGCATCTAGAGTATTAAGTTCATAAGAACGGAGTAACGCATTAGGCAAGATGACATGATGTAGAGGGATAAACCCAAGCAATATGATATAAACCCCATCTTTTTATCCTCGATGGCAACAATACAATACGTGCCTTGCTGCCCCTGCTGCCACTGGGAAAGGACACCGCAAGATTGAACCCAAAGCTAAGCACTTCTCCCATTGCAAGAAAGATCAATCTAGTAGGCCAAACCAAACTCATAATTCGAAGAGACTTGCAAAGATAATTAAATCATGCATAAAAGAATTCAGAGGGAATCAAATATTGTTCATAGATAATCTTGATCATAAACCCAGAATTCATCGGATCTAGACAAACACACCGCAAAAAGAATTACATCAAATAGATCTCCAAGAAGATCGAGGAGAACTTTGTATTGAGATCCAATGAGAGAGAAGAAGCCATCTAGCTAATAACTATGGACCCGAAGGTCTGTGGTAAACTACTCACACATCATCGGAGAGGCTATGGTGTTGATGTAGAAGCCCTCCTTGATCGATTCTCCCTCAAGTGGAGCGCCGGAAAAGGCCCCAAGATGGGATCTCACGGGTACAGAAGGATGCCGCGGTGGAAATAGGGTTTTGTGGTGCTCTCGGATGTTTTCAGGGTATATGAGTATATATAGGCGTAAGAAGTAGGTCGTTGGAGCCACGAGGGGCCCACGAGGGTGGGGGCGCGCCTACCCCCCTGGGCGCGCCCTCCTGCCTCGTGGCTTCCTCGTTGCTTCCTTGACGTCCACTCCAAGTCTCCTGGATTGCGTTTGTTCCAAAAATAACTCTCCCGAAGGTTTCACTCCATTTGGACTCCGTTTGATATTCCTTTTCTGCGAAACACTAAAATAGGCAAAAAACAGCAATTTGCACCGGGCCTTCGGTTAATAGGTTAGTCCCAAAAATAATATAAAAGTGCATAGTAAAGCCCATTAAACATCCAAAACAGATAATATAATAGCATGGAACAATCAAAAATTATAGATACGTTGGAGACGTATCAGAGAACAAAGTGTGGACTTTGGTTGACTTGCCCGATGATCGGCAAGCCATAGAGAATAAATGGATCTTCAAGAAGAAGACTGACGCTGACGGTAATGTTACTGTCTACAAAGCTCGACTTGTTGCGAAAGGTTTTCGACAAGTTCAAGGAGTTGACTACGATGAGACCTTCTCACCCGTAGCGATGCTTAAGTCTGTCTGAATCATGTTAGCAATTTCCGCATTTTATGATTATGAAATTTGGCAAATGGATGTCAAAACTGCATTCCTTAATGGATATCATAAAGAAGAGTTGTATATGATGCGACCAGAAGGTTTTGTTGATCCTAAAGGTGCTAACAAAGTGTGCAAGCTCCAGCGATCCATTTATGGACTGGTGCAAGCCTCTCGAAGTTGGAATATACGCTTTGATAGTGTGATCAAAGCATATGGTTTTATACATACTTTTGGAGAAGCCTATATTTACAAGAAAGTGAGTGGGAGCTGTGTAGCATTTCTAATATTATATGTGGATGACATATTGTTGATTGGAAATAATACAGAATTCCTGGATAGCATAAAAGGATACTTGAATAAGAATTTTTCAATGAAAGACCTCGGTGAAGCTGCTTATATATTGGGCATCAAGATCTATAGAGATAGATCAAGACGCTTAATTGGAATTTCACAAAGCACATACCTTGATAGAGTTTTTGTTGGGGAATGTAGTATTTCAAAAAAATTCCTACGATCACGCAAGATCTATCTAGGAGAAGCATAGCAACGAGCGGGGAGAGTGTGTCCATGTACCCTCGTAGACCGAGAGCGGAAGCGTTTAGTAACGCGGTTGATGTAGTCAAACGTCTTCACGATCCAACCGATCAAGTACCGAACGTACGACACCTCCGAGTTCTGCACATGTTCAGCTCAATGACATCCCTCGAACTCTTGATCCAGCAAAGTGTCGAGGGAGAGTTCCTTCAGCATGACGGTGTGGTGACGGTGATGGTGAAGTGATCCGCGCAGGGCTTCGCCTAAGCACTACGTGAATATGACCGGAGGCGTAAACTGCGGAGGGGGGGCGCACGGCTAACAGTTATTGGTGTCTCCTCTAGGCGCCCCCTCCCCACGTATATATAGGTGGGAGGGGGAGGGGTGCAGCAAGGGCGCTCCCAAGTAGGAGGAATCCTACTTGGGGCCTTGTCCAATTCGGCCTCCCCCCTTACAAAAGTGTTGGAGGGGGAAGGAAAGAGAGGGGGGAGAGAAGGGAAGGGGAGGCCGAATCCTCCCCTTTCCTTTCTCTCTTCCCCTGCTTCCTTATCCTCCTATTTGGCATATACGGGGCGCACCAGCCCACTAAGGCCCATATCTTTGCCCGGGTGTGCCCGGAACCCCTTCTGGTGACCCGATACGTACCCGGTACCCCCAGAACACTTCCGGTGTCCGAATACTATCGTCCTATACATGAATCTTTACCTCTCGACCATTTCGAGACTCCTCGTCATGTCCGTGATCTCATCCGGGACTCCAAACAAACTTCGGTCACCAAAACACACAACTCATAATATAAAATCATCATCGAACGTTAAGCGTGCGGACCCTACGGGTTTGAGAACTATGTAGACATGAGCGAGACACATCTCTGGTCAATAACCAATAGCGGAACCTGGATTCTCATATTTGCTCCTACATATTCTACGAAGATCTTTATCGATCAAACCGTATAACAACATACGTTGTTCCCTTTGTCATTGGTATGTTACTTGCCCGAGATTCGATCGTCGGTATCATCATACCTAGTTCAATCTCGTTACTGGCAAGTCTCTTTACTTGTTCCGTAATGCATCATCCCATAACTAACTCATTAGTCGCATTGCTTGCAAGGCTTATAGTGATGTGCATTACCGAGAGGGCCCAGAGATACCTCTCCGACAATCGAAGTGACAAATCCTAATCTTGATCTATGCCAACTCAACAAACACCATCGGAGACACCTGTAGAGCATCTTTATAATCACCCAGTTACGTTGTGACGTTTGATAGCACACTAAGTGTTCCTCCGGTATTCGGGAGTTGCATAATCTCATAGTCATAGGAACATGTATAAGTCATGAAGAAAGCAATAGCAATAAACTAAATGATCATAGTGCTAAGCTAATGGATGGGTCAAGTAAATCACATCATTCTCTAATGATGTGATCCCGTTCATCAAATGAAAACTCATGTCTATGGCTAGGAAACTCAACCATCTTTGATTAACGAGCTAGTCAATTAGAGGCATACTAGTGACACTCTGTTTGTCTATGTATTCACACATGTACTAGGTTTCCGGTTAATACAATTCTAGCATGAATAATAAACATTTATCATGATATAAGGAAATATAAATAACAGCTTTATTATTGCCTCTAGGGCATATTTCCTTCAGTCCACCCACTTGCACTAGATGCAATAATCTAGTTCACATCGCCATGTGATTTAAACCAATAGTTCACATCTTTATGTGATCAGTTCACATCGCCATGCGACTAATACCCAAAGGGTTTTACTAGAGTCAATAATCTAGTTCACATCGCTATGTGATTAACACCCAAAGAGTACTAAGGTGTGATCATGTTTTGGTTGTGAGAGAATCTTAGTCAATGGGTCTGTCACATTCAGAGCCATATGTATTTTGCAAGTTTTCTATGTCTACAATGCTCTGCATGGAGCTACTCTAGCTAATTGCTCCCACTTTCAATATGTTTCCAGATTGAGACTCAGAGCCATGCGGATCGGTGTAAAAGCTTGCATCGACGTAACCCTTTACAACGAACTCTTTATCACCTCCATAACCGAGAACTATCTCCTTAGTCTTCTAAGGATAATTTTGACCGTTCTCAAGTGATCCACTCCTAGATCAATATTGTACCCCCTTGCCAAACTCATGGCAAGGTACACAATTGGTTTGGTACACAGCATAGCATACTTTATAGAACCTATGACTGGGGCATAGGGAATGACTTTTCATTCTTTTTCTATTTTCTGCCGTGGTCGAGTTTTGAGTCTTTACTCAACTTTACACCTTGCAAAACAGGCAAGAACTCTGTAACATCCCAAATTTTCAATTTGGAATGTTATACATAGATCATCATTGCATATCATGTTTTATTGCATTCTGACAAATCCTCGATAAATCCTAAGCAACTCAAGGACCCTCGGAGAGAGTTGGGGATTTTCTCGTATTTTCATATTTGATTTTCATCAAATTATAAAACGAGGATTTTGGTTTTAATTATTTTTCTCTCCGGAAAAATATTTCATTTTTAAAAATAAACGAGAGGAGAAAATATGACTTCTCCAAAACAATTGAAATACTGGAGGAAAAATGTTAAAATCATGATTTGGAATTTATTTGGATTTTATATGCAATTTTTATTGCATTAAAAATATTGCATGTTTTCAAAATATTTATTTTGTGTTAAAACAATGTTCACCCTATTCTAGATTTTCTAACTAGACGGGGAAAATTTGTTTCATATTTTTCTGATTTTTATTTATTTTTCTACGATTTATTTTCCGCGGAACTTATTAAAAAAAAACCTGCGCGACGCCCGACCGGGCCGAAGCCCAGCCGAGCGCCGGCCCGCCCGCGCCTCTCTCCTTCTCCCGCACGGCGCCGAGCCGCCGCCGGAGTCCGCCATGGCCACGGCACCGAGCCGCCCCGGCCGCCCCCTTCCCCAAGCTGCCCCCCTCCTCCTCCTATATATAGCCCCCCTCTCTTCCTCACCTCGAGCCGCCGCCGCCGCCTTGCCCGCCTCACCGAGCCGCCGCCACCGCACTTGCCCGCCGCCGCCGCCGCCGGGAGCCGCCGGAGCCGCCGCCCCTCACCTC
The DNA here is from genome assembly GCF_002575655.3 of Aegilops tauschii subsp. strangulata. Classification (NCBI taxonomy): domain Eukaryota; kingdom Viridiplantae; phylum Streptophyta; class Magnoliopsida; order Poales; family Poaceae; genus Aegilops; species Aegilops tauschii. The sequence goes on from NC_053039.3 coordinate 248,125,258, forward strand.
GCCCGCACCCCGCGCCCCCCCCCCCCCCGAGCGCCGCCCCTCACCTCGCCCGCACCCCGCGCCCCCCCCCCCCCCGAGCCCCGCACCCCGCCGCCAAACCCCGCGCCCGCCGGAGCCCGTCCCCGAGGTACTGCCGCCGCCCGTTGACTTTGCCGGTTTTCGTTTAAAAAAAACTCTTCGTTTAAAAAAAACCCTAGATCGGTTTTTTTCGGTTTTATTATTTTGCGAGCGTTCACCGAACCGTTCGTTTTAACAAACGCGTTCGTCGGTTTTCCTCTGTTAAAGAACGTCCGTTCTTTAACCGTTCATCCGTTTTTCTTTTTCGTCGGATTTTTCTGCGATTTTCTCAGATTCGATTTCTGATCGAATCTTCGATTCTGTTTAACTTCTCGCTCGTTTATCGGAATCAGGCGATTCAAGCGCCTAGAGTTTCGTCTCGAAATTCTCTTTCCGTTTAACCTACTCAAACAAGTTTTTGCTACAGTAAAATTTGACCTAGATCCAGATTAGTAAAGGAAGTTTCTTTCTTTCGCCGTTTGACTTTCGTTGCTTCTTTCGAGTTGATTCTTTTTGCAAACCGGAGTTCTTAAGTTGAACTTTCTGGTTGGATCTTTCATCCGAGTTTTACCTGTGCCTTAGATGAGTACTGATTGTATGCTTGTTTTTTTGCGATAGAGTACCCGGAGTGTGCCGCTTGTTACTTCGAATCGCTAGGTTTTGCGGATCATCAGCAAGGCAAGTAACACTTTGATCATATACCTTCCATACCCAGTTTTATTGCATTAGATCTGTTTTCCTCAAACACTTGCATGATTAGGATCTAATTAAATTGTGGGTATTGGGAAGTAGTTGTGGTAGAACCTATTACCTGTTTTCTATTCAAACCCTTGGGAGTTACTTCTACGTTGCTATTATTATTGCCATGCTATGCTCGTAGACGTGGATTGGGTTTGAGTGAAATTCATGACAGATGTGAGATTGTTAATTAATGGTTTACTTAAGGTGGCAACTTAAACTCACATCTGGGTGGATTGAGGTACCTGGGTATTCCAGGATTGCCTGTTTTCTTTTGGACCGCCACCCAGGTTCAAAGGGATCATGAGATTATTCATGCTAGAAACTTCCGTGTGCAGCCGCAAGCTATTATGGGCTCTAGCATAGTTGACTAAGTTGTGTGAACTCTTACAGTGGTAGACTAGCAGATGTAGGGGAAAGTAGGTGTAACTGTCTACCCATACGTAAGGTGCAAACACTTCTGAAAGACTGTGTCTTGGTCATCCGTTACTCAAACACCATGCAGTGCGAGTAATCCAACGGAGGAGATCAAGTCTTGTGGGGAAAAGTGCACAAACCTCTGCAGAGTGTACAATCTAATCATGGTTAGCCGTGTCCCCGGTTATGGACAACTTGAGTATCTACTACTTGGATTATCGTGTGAATCTCATCACTATGTTACTACTAATTAATTTTGTTGGGTTATTGATGACTTTTTAATTGGGATTGAGATGTTGTCAACCATCTCAATGTTTCACAACCACCATGACAGTTAAATAAAATTTATTCCGTTGAAGTAGGATAAAATTGGCTTTTCGCAAAACTGTAACCATAGAGCTTTCCACCAGCCATATATGCATATAGTATAGCATTATTAATGTTCATTATTCTCTATGTGTTACTTTGCCAGCATATTCTATGTGCTGACCCGTTTTTAGGCTGCAACGTTTCATGTTGCAGACTTTTCAGACGACGAGTAAGGTGCCTTAGGTCGTGGTCTTATACTCAGTGATGCCGCTGGAGTTGATGGACTCACTTATCTTCCAAGTCTTCCGCTGTTATCGTTATTAGATGGCCTTAAGCCATGTTTATCATACTTAATCTCCTTGGAGATATTCGATGTAATAAGTGTGTGATTGCTACTCTGTTATAAATCCTCCATTTGTACTGTGCGTGTCAGCATTACTGATCCAGGGATGACACTGGTGCACAGCAGCACATGCCATTTGAGGTCTGGTCGCTACAAACTCCTTATCAGAGCACACGCTGACTGTAGGACACGACCACTAAGCTTAAGCCCTAGAAAGCTTCTCTCTTCTCATTTTCTGACCCCTCTCCACTTTCTACTCTTTTAGGAATGGCGAATGCAAGGAGCAAGTTCATGCAACCAGATGAAGACACGCTGTTTGGTCGACATTTGAAGGAAGCCACCAAGTACTTGAACATAGGAATACCAAGCATCACCGGAACCTACAACGCCACATTACCTGAAGAGGAGAGCTGGAAGATTCAAGTTATCATTCCAGGAAGGATGTTTAGTGCCATAAGATTGGTTTTCGAAGCACCAACTTGGAGTTTAGGGAAGAGCATGGCCGCACACATCGCCATGGGACGCATTGGAGAAGTCTACCACCAGGAGTTTAAGGATACAATTTACCAAATTTGTGGACGCCGAGATGCGCAATGGGAGATGAACAAGACCAAGAAGGATGGATCAATTGCAGCTTTCATCCAGGAGCAAAACCAACATATTCGTCGCCAGGAGAATCAGATGTGCACGGACAAGGAAGAACTGAAGAAGGCATTAACGAAGATCAAGGAACTCCAAGAAGAACTCAAGGCTACACGCGAAGATTATTTGGAGGAAATCAACGCACTAGTAGGGAAGATTGACGACCTGGAGAATAAGATTGGAGCATTTGTGGGAAATCCAGTGCCAAAAGCAGAAGTCGACGAATGCACTTGTCCGGATAACTACATCATCATCGACGACACCGACTCGGAACCAAGTGAAGACGAATGGGTTGATGAAGCTGGAGCAGACATCATGGAGTCTTCAACGGATCAGAATTTCTAGTAGACCACCATATCAGTAGTAGTTTTCCCCCATTTAATAGTATAGTTCAAGCACTTTGTAACGCTAGTTAGATCGATTGTTTTGCCTTGTTTGAATTGATTGAGTGATATTGATTGAATTTGTCTCATGAGCATATGGGTAGTGTTTTCTCTCTAGATCTCATTCTATTCTTAACTCTCATCTTTTCTAAACCTATCAGATGCCTCCGAGACGCGACACCGGATTTGTTTTCCCGCCAGAGATCACCCAGTTGATTCAGCAACAGAATGCCCTGATGCAAGTGTTAGTTCAGAACCAAGGCAACAACAACAACAACCCACCACCACCACCACCTGTTGATCACTTAGCCCGTTTCCTGAGGCTAAACCCGCCGGTGTTTTCCAGTAGCACCGAGCCGATTGTAGCAGATGATTGGCTCCGCAAAGTTGGAAGGGAGTTGACCACTGCAGGATGCACAGATGCGGAAAGAGTGCGTTTTGCCGCACATCAGCTCGATGGGCCCGCATCATCATGGTGGGAGAATTATACAGCCACGCACCCTATTGACACTGTCACATGGGACCAGTTTCAGCAAGCTTTCCATACAGCTCATGTTTTAGCAGGAGCTATGGCTATGAAGAAGCGTGAGTTTCGTAACCTACGCCAAGGAGGACGCACCGTAGGCCAGTATGTGGAGGATTTCAGTAAGTTAGCACGTTATGCACCAGATGACGTTGCTACGGATGCTGCCAAGCAGGAGAAATTTTTGGAAGGGCTGAATGATGAACTGAGTATGCAGTTGATGGTAGCAACTTTCAACAACTACCAGGAGCTGGTAGATAGAGCTCTCATGATTGAAGGGAAGCAACAGCAGATTGAAAACCGCAAGAGGAAGTATGGACAAGGGAAGTATAATTCAGGAGCTCAGCAGAAGCCCCGTTTTACCCCGAAGCCGGGAGGACAGTTTCAGCATACCCATGGAGGAGGTAGTTCGCACAATCATAATGGCTCCAAGAATGGTAATGGGAATGGAGGAAGCAATGGACAGAACCGCACCAACCCATCTACCCCAGCCAAGAGGGACCTGAGCCAAGTCACTTGCTTTAAGTGCCAGAAGAATGGACATTATGCAAATGAATGTCCTGAAGCCCAAAATGGAAATGGCAATGGAAGCTCTGGGAAGAAGCCGAACCCGTTCAACAAAGGACATGTGAACCACGTGAGCGTGGAGGAGGTTGAAGCTCAGCCTGATGCAGTAATAGGTAAGTTTTTGGTTAAGTCATTTACTGCAACCGTTCTTTTCGATACGGGTGCATCGCATTCATACATATCAAGGGGATTCGTGAATAAGTTTAAGATGTCCACCAAAGTTCTCAGAAACCCTATGTTAGTAACCTCGCCAGGAGCAGAGTATATGGCCACCCAAGGATGTTTTCAGATACCATTGGCCATTGGTAGGCATGTTTTCCCCTCAGACCTCATTGTTTTGGAATCACAAGGTTTGGATGTGATTTTGGGAATGGATTGGCTATCGTTGTATGGAGGAAACATCGATTGTGCCAGCAAGACGATTTTGCTTACCACTCCAGAAGGAAAAAGGATCAAGTATGTATCTCGACATATGCCGAAGAGGACTCAAGTAAATTCCTTATCAGGAGTTGTACAGGAGGAAGTACCAGTGGTGAAGGATTATCCGGATGTATTTCCAGAAGAGTTGCCAGGCATGCCACCAGACAGAGACATTGAGTTCTTGATTGAACTTTTGCCAGGCACAGGGCCAATATCTAAGAGATCGTACAGGATGCCCGCAAAGGATTTGGAGGAAATTTAGAAGCAGATCAAGGAGTTACTGGATAAAGGCTATATTCGCCCAAGTTCGTCACCTTGGGGATCCCCAATACTTCTAGTGGAGAAGAAAGATGGATCACTAAGGATGGTTGTTGATTACCGAGGATTGAATGAAGTGACCATCAAAAACAAGTACCCGCTGCCGATGATCAATGATTTGTTTGACCGCCTACAAGGAGCTAAAGTATTTTCCAAGATCGATCTACGATCAGGATACCATCAGTTAAAGATTCGAGAGCAGGATATACCCAAGACGGCATTTACCACCAGATATGGATTGTATGAGTATACCGTTATGTCATTTGGTCTGACTAACGCACCTGCCTATTTCATGAACCTGATGAACAAAGTGTCTATGGAGTTTTTGGATAAGTTCGTCGTAGTGTTCATTGATGATATTTTAATCTTTTCCAAGGACGAAGAAGAGCATGAGGAGCATTTACGATTGGTACTTGAGAAGCTCAGAGAACATCAGTTATATGCCAAGTTCAGCAAATGTGAGTTTTGGTTGAAGGAAGTTGGATTCCTTGGACATGTTATTTCTGGAGAAGGAATAGCAGTAGACCCTGCCAAGGTTGACACAGTGACAAGTTGGGAATCACCCACGACAGTTGGAGAAATCCGGAGTTTTCTTGGACTTGCAGGATACTACCGGAGATTTATCGAGAATTTCTCAAAGATTGCTAAGCCCATGACTGAGCTATTAAAGAAGGACACCAAATTCAATTGGACTGAGGAATGTGAAGCTAGTTTCCAAGAGTTGAAGGAACGATTGGTTACATCACCAGTGTTGATTCTGCCAGATCAACGCAAGGACTATGAAGTTTATTGCGACGCTTCTCGTCGAGGACTTGGAGCAGTGCTTATGCAGGAAGGAAGAGTTGTGTCATATGCTTCACGACAACTTAAACCCCATGAGAAGAATTATGCTACGCATGATTTGGAATTAGCAGCCGTGGTGCATGCATTGAAGTCATGGAGACATTTTCTCATCGGAAACCATTGTGAGGTGTACACGGATCACAAGAGTTTGAAGTACATTTTCACGCAGAAGGAGTTAAATCTCAGACAGAGGAGATGGTTGGAGCTCATTAAGGATTATGATATGAGATTGCATTATCACCCTGGAAAGGCTAACGTAGTAGCAGACGCGTTGAGCCGCAAGAGTCATGTCAACACCCTCATGACAGGAGAGTTACCTCAGGAGTTAGCCGAGGACCTTCGCGAGCTATGTTTGGAGATAGTCCCTAGAGGCTATATAGCGACATTGGAGATTCAGTCTACCTTGATGGAAAGGATCAGAGAAGCTCAGAAGACAGACAAGGAGATTGAAGAGATAAAGGAGAAGATGAGCAAAGGAAAAGCCAAGGGATTTCGTGAGGATGAGCACGATACCTTATGGTTTGAGGACCGCGTATATGTGCCAAATGATCCGGAGATCAGGAAGTTGATTTTGCAAGACGCCCATGATTCGCCGTACTCGATTCACCCAGGGAATACCAAGATGTATTTGGATTTGAAGAATACTTTCTGGTGGACCGGAATGAAGAAGGATATTGCGGAGTATGTAGCAGTTTGTGATGTGTGTCACAGAGTGAAGGCAGAGCATCAGAAACCAGCAGGATTGCTACAGCCATTGTCGATACCCGAATGGAAGTGGGATAAAATAGGCATGGATTTTATCACGGGATTACCCAGGACTCGTTCAGGCTATGACTCGATATGGGTTGTAGTCGACCGATTGACGAAAGTGGCTCATTTCATTCCAGTGAAGACCACTTACACCAGTGCTAAGTTGGCAAAGATATACATGACCAGGATCGTATGTTTGCATGGAGTTCCGAGGACCATTGTATCAGACAGAGGAACCCAATTTACCTTGAAGTTTTGGAAGCAGTTACATGAAACGTTGGGAACCAGGCTGGAATTTAGTACAGCATTTCACCCGCAAACAGATGGACAGACCGAGAGAGTCAACCATATTTTGGAGGACATGTTGAGAGCATGTGCACTAGATTATGGATCTAGTTGGGACAACAATTTGCCATATGCGGAGTTTTCTTATGACAACAGTTATCAAACCAGTTTGAAGATGGCCCCTTTCGAAGCCTTGTACGGAAGGAGGTGTAGAACACCGTTGTTATGGGACGAAGTTGGAGACCGTCAGTTGTTTGGACCAGATCTGATTAAGGAGTCTGAACAGAAAGTGAGGACGATTCGTGATAGGCTCAAGATAGCCCAGTCCAGACAAAAGAGTTATGTTGATTCTAAACGAAAGGAGACAGTTCACGAAGTCGGAGACCGAGTGTATCTTCGAGTATCACCACTTCGTGGAGTGAAGCGCTTTGGAGTTAAGGGAAAGTTAGCGCCCCGTTTTATCGGACCATACAGAGTATTGGAACGTATGGGAGAAGTTGCTTACAAGCTGGAATTGCCCGAAGGATTGTCTGGAGTTCATGATGTATTTCACGTTTCGCAGTTGAAGAAGTGCCACGCAGAGATGGCTGAGATACCACTGAGAGATACTGTGCCACTGGAAGCGATTCAGCTGGAAAGTGATTTGACCTATGAGGAGAAACCAGTTAAGATTCTCGAGTATGCCAGCCGAGTTACCCGCAGCAAGGTTATCAAGTTTTGCAAAGTCCAGTGGAGTCACCACACGGAGGATGAAGCCACCTGGGAGCGAGAGGAAGATCTACGGAAAAACCACTCCCACCTGTTTTCTAGCCAACCCGAATCTCGAGGGCGAGATTCATCTTAAGGGGGGTAGGTTTGTAACATCCCAAATTTTCAATTTGGAATGTTATACATAGATCATCATTGCATATCATGTTTTATTGCATTCTGACAAATCCTCGATAAATCCTAAGCAACTCAAGGACCCTCGGAGAGAGTTGGGGATTTTCTCGTATTTTCATATTTGATTTTCATCAAATTATAAAACGAGGATTTTGGTTTTAATTATTTTTCTCTCCGGAAAAATATTTCATTTTTAAAAATAAACGAGAGGAGAAAATATGACTTCTCCAAAACAATTGAAATACTGGAGGAAAAATGTTAAAATCATTATTTGGAATTTATTTGGATTTTATATGCAATTTTTATTGCATTAAAAATATTGCATGTTTTCAAAATATTTATTTTGTGTTAAAAAAATGTTCACCCTATTCTAGATTTTCTAACAAGACGGGGAAAATTTGTTTCATATTTTTCTGATTTTTACTTATTTTTCTACGATTTATTTTCCGAGGAACTTATTAAAAAAAAACCTGAGCGACGCCCGACCGGGCCGAAGCCCAGCCGAGCGCCGGCCCGCCCGCGCCTCTCTCCTTCTCCCGCACGGCGCCGAGCCGCCGCCGGAGTCCGCCATGGCCACGGCACCGAGCCGCCCCGGCCGCCCCCTTCCCCAAGCTGCCCCCGTCCTCCTCCTATATATAGCCCCCCCTCTCTTCCTCACCTCGAGCAGCCGCCGCCGCCTTGCCCGCCTCGTCGAGCCGCCGCCGCCGCACTTGCCCGCCGCCGGAGCCGCCGCCCCTCACCTCGCCCGCACCCCGCCCCCCCCCCCCCCGAGCGCCGCCCCTCACCTCGCCCGCACCCCGCGCCCCCCCCCCCCCCCGAGCCCCGCACCCCGCCGCCAAACCCCGCGCCCGCCGGAGCCCGTCCCCGAGGTACTGCCGCCGCCCGTTGACTTTGCCGGTTTTCGTTTTAAAAAAAAACTCTTCGTTTAAAAAAACCCTAGATCGGTTTTTTTCGGTTTTATTATTTTGCGAGCGTTCACCGAACCGTTCGTTTTAATGAACGCGTTCGTTGGTTTTTCTCTGTTAACGAACGTCCGTTCTTTAACCGTTCGTCCGTTTTTCTTTTTCGTCGGATTTTTCTGCGATTTTCTCAGATTCGATTTCTGATCGAATCTTCGATTCTGTTTAACTTCTCGCTCGTTTATCAGAATCAGGCGATTCAAGCGCCTAGAGTTTTGTCTCGAAATTCTCTTTCCGTTTAACCTACTCAAACAAGTTTTTGCTACAGTAAAATTTGACCTAGATCCAGATTAGTAAACGAAGTTTCTTTCTTTCGCCGTTTGACTTTCGTTGCTTCTTTCGAGTTGATTCTTTTTGCAAACCGGAGTTCTTAAGTTGAACTTTCTGGTTGGATCTTTCATTCGAGTTTTACCTGTGCGTTAGATGAGTACTGATTGTATGCTTGTTTGTTTGCGATAGAGTACCCGGAGTGTGCCGCTTGTTACTTCGAATCGCTAGGTTTTGCGGATCATCAGCAAGGCAAGTAACACTTTGATCATATACCTTCCATACCTAGTTTTATTGCATTAGATCTGTTTTCCTCAAACACTTGCATGATTAGGATCTAATTAAATTGTGGGTATTGGGAAGTAGTTGTGGTAGAACCTATTACCTGTTTTCTATTCAAACCCTTGGGAGTTACTTCTACGTTGCTATTATTATTGCCATGCTATGCTCGTAGACGTGGATTGGGTTTGAGTGAAATTCATGACAGATGTGAGATTGTTAATTAATGGTTTACTTAAGGTGGCAACTTAAACTCACATCTGGGTGGATTGAGGTACCTGGGTATTCCAGGATTGCCTGTTTTCTTTTGGACCGCCACCCAGGTTCAAAGGGATCATGAGATTATTCATGCTAGAAACTTCCGTGTGCAGCCGCAAGCTATTATGGGCTCTAGCATAGTTGACTAAGTTGTGTGAACTCTTACAGTGGTAGACTAGCAGATGTAGGGGAAAGTAGGTGTAACTGTCTACCCATACGTAAGGTGCAAACACTTCTGAAAGACTGTGTCTTGGTCATCCGTTACTCAAACACCATGCAGTGCGAGTAATCCAACGGAGGAGATCAAGTCTTGTGGGGAAAAGTGCACAAACCTCTGCAGAGTGTACAATCTAATCATGGTTAGCCGTGTCCCCGGTTATGGACAACTTGAGTATCTACTACTTGGATTATCGTGTGAATCTCATCACTATGTTACCACTAATTAATTTTGTTGGGTTATTGATGACTTTTTAATTGGGATTGAGATGCTGTCAACCATCTCAATGTTTCACAACCACCATGATAGTTATATAAAATTTATTCCGTTGAAGTAGGATAAAATTGGCTTTTCGCAAAACTGTAACCATAGAGCTTTCCACCAGCCATATATGCATATAGTATAGCATTATTAATGTTCATTATTCTCTATGTGTTACTTTGCCGGCATATTCTATGTGCTGACCCGTTTTCGGGCTGCAACGTTTCATGTTGCAGACTTTTCAGACGACGAGTAAGGTGCCTTAGGTCGTGGTCTTATACTCAGTGATGCCGCTGGAGTTGATGGACTCACTTATCTTCCAAGTCTTCCGCTGTTATCGTTATTAGATGGCCTTAAGCCATGTTTATCATACTTAATCTCCTTGGAGATATTCGATGTAATAAGTGTGTGATTGCTACTCTGTTATAAATCCTCCATTTCTACTGTGCGTGTCAGCATTACTGATCCAGGGATGACACTGGTGCACAGCAGCACAGGCCATTTGAGGTCTGGTCGCTACAAACTCCTTCTTTGACTGTTCCATTTTGAACTACTTCAAAATCTTGTCAAGGTATGTACTCATTGAAAAAAAACTTATCAAGCGTCTTGATCTATCACTATAGATCTTGATGCCCAATATGTAAGCAGCTTCACCGAGGTCTTTCTTTGAAAAACTCCTTTCAAACACTCCTTTATGCTTTCCAGAAAAATTCTACATTATTTCATATCAACAATATGTCATTCACATATACTTATCACAAAGGCTGTAGTGCTCCCACTCACTTTCTTGTAAATACAGGCTTCAACGCAAGTCTGTATAAAACTATATGCTTTGATCACACTATCAAAGCATATATTCCAACTCCGAGATGCTTGCACCAGTCCATAAATGGATCGCTGGAGCTTGCACACTTTGTTAGCACCTTTAGGATTGACAAAACTTTCTGGTTGTATCATATACAACTCTTCCTTAATAAATTCATTAAGGAACGCAGTTTTGATATCCATTTGTCAGATTTCATAAAATGTGGCAATTGCTAACATGATTCAGACAGACTTTAAGCATCAATACGAGTGAGAAAATCTCATCGTAGTCAACATCTTGAACTTGTCAAAAACCCTTTTTGACAAGTCGAGCTTTGTAGATAGTAACACTACTATCAGCGTCCGTCTTCCTCTTGAAGATCCATTTATTCTCAATGGCTTGCCGATCATCGGGCAACTCAACCAAAGTCCACACTTTGTTCTCATACATGGATCCCATCTCAGATTTCATGGCCTCAATCCATTTTGCGAAATCTGGGCTCATCATCGCTTCCTCATAGTTCGAAAGTTCATCATGGTCTCGTAACATGACTTCCAGTACAGGCTTACTGTACCACTCTGGTGCGGATCGTGCTCTGGTTGACCTACGAAGTTCTGTAGTAACTTGATCCGAAGTTTCATGATCATCATCATTAACTTCCTGACTAATTGGTGTAGGAATCACTGGAACTGATTTCTGTGATGACCTGCTACCTCTGGAGCATGCGTTGGTTTTCCCTTGAAGAGGAAAGGGTGATGCAGCAAAGTAGCGTAAGTATTTCCCTCAGTTTTTGAGAACCAAGGTATCAATCCAGTAGGAGACTACATGCAAGTCGCCAAGTACCTGCACAAACAATCAAGAACCTTGTAACCAACGCGATAAAGGGGTTATAAATCCCTTCACGGCCACTTGCAAAAGTGAGATCTGATAAAGATAATAACATAAATATTTTTGGTATTTTTGTTGTATAGATTGGAAAATAAAGATTGCAAAATAAATAGTAAACTAGAATTGTAGATCGGAAACTGATATGATGTAAAGTAGACCCGGGGCCATAGGTTTCACTAGTGGCTTCTCTCATGATTGCATGTATTACGGTGGGTGAACAAATTACTGGCGAGCAATTGATAGAAAAGTGCATAGTTATGATGATATCTAAGGCAATGATCATGAATATAGGCATCACTTCCGTGTCAAGTAGACCGAAACGATTCTGCATCTACTACTATTACTCCACACATCGACCGCTATCCAGCATGCATCTAGAGTATTAAGTTCATAAGAACGGAGTAACGCATTAGGCAAGATGACATGATGTAGAGGGATAAACTCAAGCAATATGATATAAACCCCATCTTTTTATCCTCGATGGCAACAATACAATACGTGTCGGTTCCCTTTCTGTCACTGGGATCGAGCACCGCAAGATTGAACCCAAAGCTAAGCACTTCTCCCATTGCAAGAAAGATCAATCTAGTAGGCCAAACTAAACTGATAATTCGAAGAGACTTGCAAAGATATCAAATCATGCATATAAAAATTCAGAGAAGAACCAAATAATATTCATAAATAATCAAATTCATAAACCCACTATTCATCGGATCTCGGCAAACACACCACAAAAGAGTATACATCGGATAGATTTCCAAGAACATCGAGGAGAACTTTGTATTGAGAACCAAAGAGAGAGAAGAAGCCATATAGCTAATAGCTATGGACCCGAAGGTCTGTGGTAAACTACTCACACATCATCGGAGAGGCTATGGTGTTGATGTAGAAGCCCTCTGTGATCGAATCCCCCTTCAGCAGATCGCCGGAAAAGGCCCCAAGATGGGATCTCACGCGTACAGAAGGTTGCGGCGGTGGAAAAGTGGTTTCGTGGCTTCCCTGGATGTTTTTAGGATATAAGAGTATATATAGGCGAAAGAAGTAGGTCGGTGGAGCTACGAGGGGCCCACGAGGGTGGGGGCGTGCCCTCCTGCCTCATGGCCGCCTCGTTGCATCTCTGACTTCCACTCCAAGTCTCCCGGATTGCGTTTGTTGCAAGAAAGATCCTCGCGAAGGTTTCGTTCCGTGTGGATTCCGTTTGATATTCTTTTTTTGCGAAACACTGAAATAGGCAAAAAAACAACAATTTGCACTGGGCCTTCGGTTAATAGGTTAGTCCCAAAAATAATACAAAAGAGCATATTAAAGCCCATTAAACATCCAAAACAGATAATATAATAGCATGGAACAATAAAAAATTATAGATACGTTGGAGACGTATCATGACCTACTTTCCAATTCGGGAGAAGGTACAATTACCTAATCAAGTTCTACTTTTCCTCCCACTCACTTCTTTCGAGAGAAACTCCTTCTCTAGAAAGGATCCATTCTTACCCAAAAAAGATCTTGCCTTCGAATCTGTGATAGAAGGTGTACCCGACAGTTTCTTTTGGGTATCCTATGAAGAAGCACTTCTCCGATTTGGGTTTGAGCTTATCAGGCTGAAACTTTTTCACATAAGCATCGCAACCCCAAACTTCAAGAAACGACAGCTTAGGTTTCTTGCCAAACCATAGTTCATATGGTGACGTCTCAACGAATTTAGATGGTGCCCTATTTAACATGAATGCAGCTATCTCTAACGCATAACCCCAAAACGATAGTGGTAAATCAGTAAGAGACATCATAGATCGCACCATATCTAATAAAGCACGGTTACGACGTTCGGACACACCACTACGATGTGGTGTTCCAGGTGGCGTGAGTTGTGAAACTATTCCACATTGTTTCAAATGAAGACCAAACTCGTAACTCAATTATTCGCCTCCGCGATTAGATCGTAGAAACTTTATTTTCTTGTTACGATGATTTTCCACTTCACTCTGTAATTCTTTGAACTTTTCAAATGTTTCAGACTCATGTTTCATTAAGTAGATATACACATATCTGCTCAAATCATCTGTGAAGGTCAGAAAATAACGATACCCGCCGCGAGCATCAACACTTATTGGACCGCATACATCAGTATGTATTATTTCCAACAAGTCAGTTGCTCGCTCCATTGTTCCAGAGAACGGAGTCTTAGTCATCTTGCCCATGAGGCATGGTTCACAAGCATCAAGTGATTCATAATCAAGTGATTCCGAAAGCCCATCAGCATGGAGTTTCTTCATGCGCTTTACACCAATATGACCTAAGCGGCAGTGCCACAAATATGTTGCACTATCATTATCAACTTTGCATCTTTTGGCATCAATATTATGAATATGTGTATCGTTATGATCGAGATTCAATAAACCATTTATATTAAGTGTATGACCATAGAAGGTTTTATTCATGTAAACATAACAACAATTATTCTTTGACTTAAATGAATAATCGTATTGCAATAAACATGATCCAATCATATTCATGCTCAATGCAAACACCAAATAACATTTATTTTGGTCCAACACTAATCTCGAAGGTAGAGGGAGTGTGCGATGGTGATCTTATCAACCTTGGAATCATTTCCAACACACATCGTCATTTCGCCCATAACTAGTCTGTGTTCATTCTGCAACTCTTGTTTTTAGTTACTACTCTTAGTAACTAAACCAGTATCAAATACTAAGGGGTTGCTATAAACACTAGTAAAGTACACATCAATAACATGTATGTCAAATATACTTTTGTTCACTTTGCCATCCTTCTTATCTGCCAAGTATCTAGGGCAGTTCCACTTCTAGTGACCATTTGTTTTGCAGTAGAAGCACTCAGTTCCAGGCTTGGGTCTAGCTTTGGGCTTCCTTATGGGAGCAGCAATTTGCTTGCTATTCTTCTTTGAAGTTCCTCTTGCTTTCCCTTTGCTCTTTTACTTGAAACTAGTGGTCTTGTCAACCATCAACACTTGATGCTTTTTCTCGATTTCTACCTTTGCCGATTTCAGCATCACGAAGAGCTCGGGAATCGTTTTCGTAATCCCTTGCATATTATAGTTCATCACGAAGTTCTAGTAGCTTGGTGATAGTGACTAGAGAACACTATCAATCACTATATTATCTGGAAGATTAACTCCCACTTGATTCAAGCGATTGTAGTACCCAGACAATCTGAGCACATGCTCAGTAGCTGAGCTATTCTCCTCCATCTTGTAGGCAAAGTACTTGTCAGAGGTCTCATACCTCTAGACATGGGCATGAGTTTGAAATACCAATTTCAACTCTTCGAACATCTCATATGCTCCGTGGCGTTCTAAACATTTTTGAAGTCCCGGGTCTAAGCCGTAAAGCATGGTGCACTAAACCATCAAGTAGTCATCATACCGAGCTTTGTCAAACGTTCATAACGTCTACATCTGCTCCTGCAATAGGTCTGTCACCAAGCGGTGCATCAAGGACATAATTCTTCTGTGCAGCAACGAGGATAATCCTCAGATCACGGATCCAGTCCGCATCATTGCTACTATCACCTTTCAACTTATTTTTCTCTAGGAACATAACAAAATAAACGGGGAGCTATATCGCATGCTATTGATTTACAACATAGATATGCGAATACTATCGGACTAAGTTCATGATAAATTAAAGTTCAATTAATCATATTACTTAAGAACTCCCACTTACATAGACATCCCTCTAATCATCTAAGTGATCACGTGATCAATATCAACTAAACCATGTCCGATCATCACGTGAGATGGAGTAGTTTTCAATGGTGAACATCACTATCACTACAAAAAAGTACACTTCCGTGATGATACATGTTTGTCACAGTAGATCGCATTTTTTGTCATGCATGTACATCCATGACAATTTTATGACAGAATCAAGATAGTCATACTTGTGCTGTCGTAGAAGTGTTCCATGACATTACCAAAATTATCATCACGGAAGTGTCCACTGCCATGACGATAAATCGCGCATCACAGAAGTGCTTTCGTCAAGGGTTTCCAACACGTGGCATCCACCGTAACGGAACGGCGTTAAGCTATCGGGTCCGGTTTTGGATCCGATAACCCGTTAACAGCCCCGACCAATTGGGATTTTCCACGTGTAAAATCATCATTGGCTGGAGGAAACACGTGTCAGCTCACCGTTGGGATAGATGTCATCCACTCATTGGACACAAAGCGCCTATGATACGTCGACATGTGGCACGGCCCAACAGAGGCCGATTCCTGTGAAAAGGCCGGCCCGTTTGACTTGTCCAAAAGGTGGCGGGCCGGCCCACGGCAAGCCTGTTAACGGCATGTTCCCATATAGCCCATTTACAGCCCGCTAACCCAGGGCCCGTTTACGGCCTAACCGAATTAGGCCCGGTAGCGTCATCTGGGCCGTCCAATATAATTCCAGCCCGTTTTAACTTCCGGCCCATGTATGGCCCATGACGTCTTTCGGCCCATATGAGGCCCTTATTACTCTCGACCCATTAACGGCCCGTGGTAAAACTGGCCCGTAATGAACAGTGTATCACTTTATACCCATTAACGGCCCGAGGTGAAACTGGCCCGTAATGAACAGTGTATCACTTTATACCCATTAACGGCCCATTATTCAGTTGGGCCATTTCCAGCCCATGTTATCTTTCGGCCTTCTCGGGGCCCATTTATTCTTGGGTTCATTTCCACATTCGTTTACTTACGGCCCATTACTGTCATTTTCTGCTTGTGGGCCAAATTCAGCATGTGGTTACAGTCGGCCCGTTTGTGGCCCGTTAATACGTTGGGCCGTTTTGATAGCGTCATCAAAATACGGCCGATTAACGACGGCCCGTTATGGTCGGCCCATGAACGGACGATTTCAACTCTAGCCCATTTACGGCCATAATGTGGTCTGTTATTGGCCCATGTTTGGCCAACCGATCATAAGCCCGTAGAAGGCCCATTGATGATACGGCCCATAGAAGGCCCCATTGTGTCTACGGCCCATATAAGGCCCATTGTTTCTACGCCACGTAGAAGGCCCATTGTTTCTACGACCCTTAGAAGGCCCATTGTTTCTACGGCCCATAGGAGGCCCATGTAAACTACAGCCGATGGGCATCAAAGTTCGCCACCAGTGCAGATATAGGGAACACCCTACAATATACAAAAATGGCTTGCTGTTTTCTTCAGCCGGTGGCTGCACGTTAAGAACAAATTTTGTATCACACCAAAACAAATTACAACTATAAAACAAAAGGAAGGTTGGCATAAAAGTTAACAGTCTAGCAGATAAATGCACCACCAGAAGTTCAGAAACTCAGTACCTGACTGTTACGTTTTCATGCTGTATTGTCTGATGGAGCACCATAACCTTGGCCTTCAGTTCTCCTAGGCTCCTGAACAACATAGCAAATGTCTGATAGTCTGGTTTCAAAACCATGCATATCTTGACAACATCGAACAATGTCTCTCCTTGTTTCACAAAGGGTCTCTGTTAGGGAATGGACTTGTGTATGGAGCGGAGATACAACATTGTTTTGAGCTTGCATATCTTGATCATGAGGCAGTTTGGACGAGATTGCCTTAACAACCAACCCAGTATTACGCAGGAACATGCTTTTGACACTGTTAGTGGACATGTACTAACCCACTACAGCAAGAGCTGACATTGCGGTTATAGTTGCCTCGCCACCTTCAGAAGGTGGCGGTTCCACCATTTTTTCCATAGCTCGCTGAAAATTTGTGGTTTTACATTAGTAGTACTAGAACAGAAGATATTAAGGAGGCAGCAAAACCAAACAAATAGCTTTGGTATATATACAGAACTTATTCTGGTGAACCCATGTAAAATAATAGTTGTATTTCATTGCAAAGTACATAATAAAACCAGGTTCCAAACATATGGCCATGTACCATCGCTAATGTATTGTCTATTTCTTCACATTGTATTGAGGGCTAAGGATAAAGAGACGAAGTTTATAATACGGTAAGCATAGTATGACATCATTCATATCACAAAACAACTGAGAACAGACAAACATGCAATTGTAACGTTATGTGGGAAAGTCTAGCACAGAACTAGATTACAGGTCAAGATCAAAGAAACATCACTCCTCTCTTTTAAACCTTGTAAGGTGCAATGATACGCTAAGACAATTGTGTATAAAATTGAAAAGAGTAATAGACATTGGCTGCAAACCATGCAGTTCAAGGCATAAGTCAGAGTAAGTAGTAGTCAAAAGGCATGAGGATTAAGGACTTACAACAGCGGCTTTGACTGGTGTAGTCATGCCCTTCTTTACTGCTGGTGTGACAGTCCTTGAAGATTTCCGCAACATTTGGTTCAGGTACTTTTTGGTCCTTGCGGGCTTTCCTCTGCATTTGGAACAAGTCAATATAGATCTGATAATAAGGTACAACAAAAAGAGTGAAACAGCAGCTAATTACAAGAGCCTCGCAGTGTGTAATATAGCTACGAGATCCTGTCGTCTGTTGGAATTTCACTTTCGTACGGTTGGCCTTGTTCTTTAAACAGTTCACCTACAAGAAGATAGATTTGTGTGGCACATGTGTAAATAGTACTTCAACATGTGATCTGATCACATATATATAATGTACCTGATACTTCGGATCGGACCAGTGTTTAACGAGGCCTCTCGAGTCTTCATCAGATATATTTTCCACTAGAGATGTTTGGGCAAGTTCACTGTTAGCCTTGCCTTCAAAGTGAGTTTTCCTCAAGTTATACCGATACTGTCGCAGAGCAGACTTGAAAACATGGGTGCAAGCTTGTCTGGTTGCATCATCTTGGCTATCCAACTTGAACCTCATCTGTTGAAAATTATGGGAGTCTCGTTATCAGCAACCTAGAAAGTATTGGACAGAGCAAGACGATATTACTAGTTTCCATACATAACCATACTTATAGATAAATGGTCGAGGAAGGTGTTGAACTGGGTTTCGTCTTTGTCATTCCTGTACTGAATCCATGTTGGGAGGATACGTACATGACACCTAACAGCAGTCGTTGCCTCTGATACTAACTTGGCTGACTCTGTAGCATCACGTGGCCTTTTTAAACCTGTCTCAAAACGGATCTCCATTCTTCCTCCTCTAGATTTAGTTAACCTATCGAGCATTATCCCTGATGTTTGTTTCCTCTTGCGCCTAGGTGCTAGTCCAACAACAAACATAGGAAGTGTTAGTGTACATCAAACTGCGAGACTACATATAAAGAAGCATGCAACTGTAACTTGACTCCAGCAACTACCTTCTTGCTGTTGAAGCTCACAAAGTTCATCTGATCTTGCCAACTCATCTTGTGTCAATAGTGCTTTAGAAGTAGTGTCAGGTGGCAAGGGAGCTTGGGAACGTGCTGCTAGCTGAGTTGACCAACGAGTAAATCGTGCAGCTGGTGGTACTGTGGAAGGTGTTGCAACAACTAGGGTTGTCTCTGCTTGTTTGGTGGTAGCTATTTCTTTCTGTTTGGCTTGTTCTGCAGCTCGTGTAGCACGGGATACCCTGTCGGTACAATTTTCCGCTGGACTTTGACCTTCTATTGCACCATCAGTACCAGCAGAATCTGCAGGATTGTTCCGCTTCCCTTTCCCTGTCCTTCTGTCTTGCTTCCTCTTTCTCTATGCCATGTTAAGTCAAGCCGACAAGAAAAAGAATAACAATTTAGTTCTTCAGAACAAATGTACTTTGATGTAAGAACATGGTGTGATAGACAGATATTGTATGTTCTAGAAACAGGAACACGTGTCTTAGTCACAAGTATAATGTGTAAAGTAAGCAGATGAAATTCAACAAAATTAGAAGCAATACAAGCTAGACATCATACATAACATGCAACCACATATAACAGTGCAAGTTAGAGGGAGCACCTATGATGGTGCACTAGGGGAGACGTACTCATCACCAACACAGCTACGTTGAGTGTCTATGTGTGTGTTGTCTTGGAAATCATCTTGGGGGATGGAGGAGTAGAATCTGTAGAGGCCCTCCATTTGGAAGGAGCACCTTCATCCGCTGCCTTGCTAACTTCCTTCCGCTTTATTGATTTTGAATTGCCAAGTAAAACCAACAAGAAAAAGCAATAAAATTCACTCTTCATAACTCATTCGTGCATGATACTGACAATCACTACATTGATGTAAGGCAAACACATGATTCCAGGATGGAATAATACAAAAAACAGGACGGCATGGCATATTCACAACTGTTTGTGTAAACTAAGCAGAAATCATTTCACCAAATAAGAAGCAATGCAAGCTAGACACCACGTGAAAGATGCAACCAATATGACTCTGCCAAGTTAAAAGTGTCCCATCATAAATGGCATTTCAACAAATTAGAAGCAGCGCATGCTATAAATCATGTCAAAGATGCAACTAATACCACACTGCATATACTGAAGGTGTCTCGTCATATTGATTTATGCGGGATACAAAAAAACAATAGTTTTATGTGAGCACAAGCTTAATAGACAGATGTACTATGTACTAAATACAGGAAGGCATGTCACATTAATAGGTATAATGTATAAGCTAAGCAGAATAGCACATGCAATTTAACCAGATTGGAAGAATTACAATCTAGACACCATATGCAACATGCAACCACATATCATGCTGCCAAGTTAGAGCAAGCACCTGCGATGCTAGTGTAGGGGAAATGCAGTAATCAACTATAGAGCTACGTTCACTATCTTCATCTAGCCTTGCTGTTTCTTGAGAATCATGTCGGGAGGCTGACGCTGCATTCTTTAAATGAGGAGTAATCCACTTGCCTGACTTCCTCATCATAAGTGATTGATGAGGGATACACAAGAACATTAGTTTGATGTAAGAACATGGTTAATACACAGATGTACTAGTATGTACCAAAAACAGAAAGGCATGTCATTGATATGTCTGTTTTATGCTGAGCCGTCTGTTTTAACACACAGGAGCTGGTGTGGTGATTATACACACACGCATTCATGCACACGAACTACATGCGCGCAACACTCACACGAACACATGCACCCACGCACGCACGCAACACTCACACGTACACACGCAGCCATGCACGCACGCAACACCACACGCACACATGCACGCATGCATGCACACACCAGTACACCACACGACCAACACACACTCTCACGCTCAAGTGCTCAACCTACACCTGCATGCGCACACATCAGGCCCTGACAGACACATACATTACCCAGTGATTCCCGCGCACGGGGTGGAGTCTTATCGCGCCTGTGTAAATTTGTGTTTATCTGACCTTTTCCCTATGCGAACTGACAGGTGGGACCCACAAGGAACATGGTCAATTTAACTAGTCAACATGGTGCCACGCAGACTATTTGGCCGGTCAACAGAGTGCAATCTAATGCTGAACCTTGAGCAAGTGACCGTATAATTACCGCAAAACATATATAGTGACCGTAATCAGTTTATTCTGAAGTTCGGTGAACGTATTATGCTTTTCTCTCTGTAGGCCCTCCAAAACTACATCTCTACACGTTCTCGCATGTTACATCTAACAACTATGCAATACAACACTACTACTACACTCTAACACAATAAATCATACGTGTTTTTAGTTTTACTAGATATCATATTGTTACTTAATTATTTAGTTTGCATACATTAAAATTGCCTTTGAAATGTATGGCCAGTATCATATACCGCGCGGGAAAAATCCCGCCCTTTCCTGTTTAATCGGGTTTGTATCGATGGATCGTGCGAAACAGCAAAACTATAGTACTATATACAGTACAAGTGACAGTTCACTGGGCCGTCGTGTCGTGTACTCCTCCGTCGTAAGAGTGGAGCGCTCGCTTTCATAAATCTTCTAGTCCCTTTCGCCGACATGTGGGGCATCAAGCTACCGGGTCCACGTGCCATACCGGAATACAGTGCAGAGCAGCCGGGGTGAAGCACCCAGTCATGGCGCCGGCATAGTAATGAGCAATGAGGCGTCAAATCACAAAGTTGCACCTTTCCCGCAGTTAAGTTGGAGGGACGAAGTAATAATGCTAAAAAAAGAAGTTGGAGGGACGAAGCAACCATCATTTCACTCGTTGCTGAATCCGCTTATCCCTCATCTTCTTCAAGTTAACCACGTGTTGCTTTTGCCGTTGTTCTGCCTCATGTGGGAAGCGGATCGTCTTGGTAAAGCACTGACACGTGGGACTGCATGTTAGCAAACCGCCAGGACAACGTCCTCTAAAAATAAGAAACCTCCCCCGCCATCCGCGCGGCAAAATCACCTCCTTTTTACTAATCTTGATTCTATAATTTTTTAGATCAATATAATTGAGATTTGTATAGATAGCACACAGGAGCAAAACCAAGTGGTACGGTTAAGGGCATCCACAGTGTGTAGCCAAATGTGAAAATAGCTTTTGGCATCGTGGGAACCATTGTGGACGGTGTTGCCAAGGCCAAAAGGATGGAACCGAAGCTCCCTGATTGATTGATTGATTGAAGGAATAGAAAAATGCAACGTCTCTCCTCTTTCTCCCGTGCTTGGACGCATGTACAGTATAGAGGATAGAGTCTACTCCCCTGTCCCTTCTATCACAAATCACAAAGCAGTGAGGCGTCAAATCACAAAGCACGGACGAAGCAACCATCATTTCACTCTTCGCTGACTCCGCTTCTCCATCGTCTTCTTCGAGAAACCATCTCACCGCACTAAGCTGGACGGACGACGCTATTGTGTACGAGTAGTACTAGTACATTTACGCGTCCTTTGGTTCAACGGACTTCCTGGATGCAAATAAGGTGGTTGTCTCGGCTTGCAGGCGGCACTTGCGAACGACTTACCGTGGTCTCCCTCAATGGTGTTCTCCGTCGAACGCACTTCGCCAAACCACAACGTTCGAGATATTGTCGACGTCACCGCAATGGGGAAGGAAGTCAAATATAGTTACTACCTCCATTTTTTTGTACACAAGGCCAGTATATCAAAATTACAATTTGCAGAAGGACACTAACACTAATCAAGGCAAAATTGATGGGGTTTGCCTCATACTAGCAACCAAGGACATTAATATCCTCTGCATGCATGCGGAAGTGAGAAGGTTGGTTTGCATGGCGCTGCATTAATCAAGCGATGAGGAGTGAGATGGTTAGCTCTTTGGGCCTTGGAGAAAAAAATACGCATTAATTGACACGTGAAACGAGGATTTGTATCGATTAATCCCGTGAAGGAAAACCCCGCCTTTCTTTTTTAACACTAGTACTCCTAGTACGTAGTACTACGTACTTATCCTGTTTGGGTCTAGGCCTTGCATTGCCATACTTCGCCACACATTTTTGCCAAGCATGCCTAAAGTTTTCAAAATGAAAAGGAGGTACACTTGCGCACGGCTGTCGCGGTCGCACCGCACCCTCACACGGTCGCTCCTGCACGCCGCGGTCGCACCACACCGTCACATGCACAGTCGCTCCTGCACGCCGCAAACCCAACCAAGGGAACGCACCCTCACTGACACGTGTTGTCGTATGTGAACAAACCAAACTCAGCCATCCTACCACTGACACATAATTTTCGTTCATAGAGTATGTTTATCCAACCGCATGTTGGGGAGTATCCGTACGGCCCGTGCGGTGGTCTGTTGGGGAAGAAGAAGAGGTGAGGAAGAAGGGTTAGGAGACGTAGGATATTCATCCAACCGCCTGAAATGGTAGACTGACCCAAGTCAGGCGACTTGCATAACAATATATGTTTTTACACAGCAAAAGATCCATAAAAACAACAACATAAAGAAAAACTATCACTGCTCGTGAAACGAGAGGGCCTCGTCATCTTTGGCTGCCGGCGCGAACCAGCCATAGCTGCCGAAGTGTGTCTCCGCACCGTGGTTGTCCTCGGCCTCCAGCTACTCGTTCACGAGGAGCGTGCGAGTGATACGTCTCCAACGTATCTATAATTTTTGATTGCTCCATGCTATATTATCTACTGTTTTGGACATTATTGGGCTTTATTATCCACTTTTATATTATTTTTGGGACTAGCCTATTAACCGGAGGCCCAGCCCAGAATTGCTGTTTTTTTGCCTATTTCAGAGTTTCGCAGAAAAGGAATATCAAACGGAGTCCAAACGGAATGAAACCTGCGGGAACGTGATTTTTAGGAAGATTATGATCCAGGAGACTTGGACCCTACGTCAAGAAACAGACGAGGAGGCCACGAGGTAGGGGGGCGCACCCACCCCCCAGGGCGCGCCCTCCACCCTCGTGGGCCCCCTGTTGCTCCACCGACGCACTCCTTCCTCCTATATATACCTACATACCCCCAAACGATCAGATACGGAGCCAAAAACCTAATTCCACAGCCGCAACCTTCTGTACCCACGAGATCCCATCTTGGGGCCTGTTCTGGAGCTCCGCCGGAGGGGGCATCCATCACGGAGGGCTTCTACATCAACACCATAGCCTCTCCGATGAAGTGTGAGTAGTTTACCTCAGACCTTCGGGTCCATAGTTAGTAGCTAGATGGCTTCTTCTCTCTTTTTGGATCTCAATACAATGTTCTCCCCCTCTCTCGTGGAGATCTATTCGATGTAATCTTCTTTTTGCGGTGTGTTTGTTGAGACCGATGAATTGTGGGTTTATGGTCAAGATTATCTATGAACAATATTTGAATCTTCTCTGAATTCTTTTATGTATGATTGGTTATCTTTGCAAGTCTCTTCGAATTATCAGTTTGGTTTGGCCTACTAGATCGATCTTTCTTGCAATGGGAGAAGTGCTTAGCTTTGGGTTCAATCTTGCGGTGTCCTTTCCCAGTGGCAGTAGGGGCAGCAAGGCACGTATTGTATTATTGCCATCGAGGATAACAAGATGGGGTTTTTATCATATTGCATGAATTTATCCCTCTACATCATGTCATCTTGCTTAAGGCGTTACTCTGTTTTCATGAACTTAATACTCTAGATGCATGCTGGATAGCGGTCGATGAGTGGAGTAATAGAAGTAGATGCAGGCAGGAGTCAGTCTACTTGTCTCGGACGTGATGCCTATATACATGATCATACCTAGATATTCTCATAACTATGCTCAATTCTGTCAATTCCTCAACAGTAATTCGTTCACCCACCGTAAAATATTTATGCTCTTGAGAGAAGCCACTAGTGAAACCTATGGCCCCCTGGTCTATCTTCATCATATTAATCTTCCAACACTTAGTTATTTCCTTTGCTTTTTACTTTGCTTTTATTTTACTTTGCATCTTTATCACAAAAATACCAAAAATATTATCCTATCATATCTATCAGATCTCACTCTCGTAAGTGACCGTGAAGGGATTGACAACCCCTTATCGCGTTGGTTGCGAGGAGTTATTTGTTTTGTGTAGGTACGAGGGACTCGCGCGTAGCCTCCTACTGGATTGATACCTTGGTTCTCAAAAACTGAGGGAAATACTTACGCTACTTTGCTGCATCATCCTTTCCTCTTCAAGGAAAAACCAATGCAGTGCTCAAGAGGTAGCACCGAGCGCTCTGCACGGACGAGAGCACCGCCCGGTTCAAGTCGAGGACGTCCGGTTCCGCCTGCAGGAGGGCCTTGATGGCAGCGGCATCCGCGCGCTCCGCGTCGAGTCAAGCCTCCGCCGCCCGGTTCAAGTCCAGGATGTCCGGTTCCGCCTGCAGGAGGGCCTCGATGAGAGCAGCATCCGCGTGCTCCGCGTCGAGTTGAGCCTCTGCCGCCTGGTTCAAGTCCAGGACGTTCGGTTCTGCCTGCAGGAGGGCCTCGATGGCAACGGCATCCGTGCGCTCCGCCTCAAGTTGAGCCTCCGCCGCCCTGTTCACATCCACGACATCCGGTTCAGCCTGCAGGAGAGCCTCGATGGCAGCGGCATGCACGCGCTACGCATCGAGTTGAGCCTCTACCTCTCGGTCCTCCTTTAGTATCGCCAGGTTGAACCGCTGGTCCGCCTGCACCATGGGGGACTCGGACGCCGGCACGAAGTCAACGTCCATCGTCTCATACCCATCGGGGGCCTTCTGCACCGCGACCTCCGCCATGAACATTGGATCGGCTTCCTCCTCCTCGTAGCTTGGCTCCGGAAAACTCAGGGATTGGCCCGCTGCAAAGCGAGCTTGGGAACGGAGGTCTCTAGCGCCGACCACCATCGCGATTTCTGCGCGGCGCTCCGGCGTCAGCATCTTGTAGTACGTGATCTTGCGGCGCACCATGGCTTTCCGGCGAACTAAGGGACGCTTGATGCAGGCTAGGGGATCGAAAGGTGGGGGAAGGGGCTGGAGATTAGGTGTGGTTTTAGGGCAGTGGCTGGCGTAGGCCGAGCAGCGAAGGTTCTGGTGTGAATAGTGGTTCCGGTGATGACCGGTCAATCGGTTTTGACTGTACATCGCTCTTGTCGCATTCGCGTTGCAGCCCGGCACGCTGGACCATCCACGTCGCTCACCGAATGGAACGCGCTTCATCTTGCGTTTTCGCTCGCTTGTGGGACCACAGTTGAGAGCAAACCGACGTCCTTCCTCCTCCCCCGCCCGCGTCATTTTGTGCGGAGTAAATAAAAACAGAGGGAGTATACTACGGATGAGGATCCCCTGACGTGGCCGAACCCATTGAGTAACTGACATGCGGGGCCTAGCAAGCATGGGGTCCGCCAGTAAGTGACCGAAAGGGAGGGTAAGGCAGGGATACGTATGTGAAAGGAGCTTCCAATGATATAATTTTCACATTATACATCTCATGTACTATTAATCTTGTCAATAGTCAAATGCGGTTTTGAAAAACGCATTAGAGCATGGTTAAAAATATAGCCAGCCGATGGCTATAAGGAACTGCCATGTCATCTATAGCCATCATCTATTATATGCACTCATACAGTAGTGTGGGCTATAAGGTTGGCTATTTCCCGCAGAAAAAATTATAAGGTTGGCTATTGTATTAGTACTTTTTTCCATCTCCTCTCCATCTCTTTCTTCATATTTATTGTACGTATTTAACTAGGAATGTGTATATAGCTAGGCTCTTGCATGAGAGCTCACTCCCCTTACTTTTTCACATCTCTCTCCTCCACATAGGTCCTATATAAATGGAAGGAGGGAGTACAACTATGAGCACTGCATACTCTAGTACAGATGTTGTCAGTACTCCACTAGTACTATTGGACAAGGAACTTAAAAAAGTTACTATTGGACTGGCTATACGTGGCGAAATCCTAGTAGGAAGGGCATGCGCGAGAACAAGCACATTCACGTGGTTGAAAACAAATTGGAAACCATCTCGAGTACAAATCTAGGAGTACGTACGAATCTAACAATATTGATTGGGCGTTGTTGAATGTTGATATTTTTTTATCAAAGTAGAGATACTTTGACTACACATAAAACTTATATGTAAACTAGAAAGGATAGGAGGGAGTATATTGTACGTTCAAAAATGAAACGAACATTGAATACCCTTTATATATGATTTGCGGATGCTACGATCACAGGTTCAAAATTTTGAATCCGCCTTAGGTATCACACATGCCCCCACTCGTTCTCTCTCGATTTCATCTCGGGGTCCGGAGATCGATTGAAAGAGGACTAGGGTGGGTACAATACGTTCGTTTCTCTTATGAACCCCCCCCCCCCCCCCGCGGGTCATTTCTATCATAGAAACAGACCAAACCTTTTATCTCCTTGCACGACACGCATTTGATCTCTGAACATCAATCGATCTCGTCAACATGTGTCGGGGCATGCATGAACCGAATGGGATGCCAAAACTAAGACGTGAAGCGACACGTAGTGGAGGCAAAGTGAAACTTCAAACGAACCGTTTGTTTGTATGCATGTCGGACAAATTACAAATAAACATTGGAAATACAAGCATGGTCTAGGCCCACATGCGAATGATACTCGGCAGAATGTTCAAATGAGGCATGCGGGAGGATGGACTCGGCCGGAGGGCGACATGATCGATGGAGAAGAGGGTTGGAGATGAATGAGAAATAAGCAAACGCCACATGATTATACTTGACCGGCTCAAATAAACAATAAGTTGGCTCGCTTAGCCTACATAGTGAAAGGCCTAATGCGCAACGCGGAGCACTGATGCTCGAATATGGCCGGGAAAACAGGCAAACCGACATGTGGGGCACACCTGTCGGGACGACGTAGCGCAAACTAGTCCAATGGAGGAGATGGCCCATGACCTCCTCGCCACCGGCAACCGTTCATGTGGGTCGTGGGGGCCAACAACGTGGCGCAGCTTCATCACCGCCTCTGGACACGGTGATCGCGGTGAGCGACACGCTCATCGTTGCTAGACACGGTCGGTTTCAGTGTGCTGAGGGTGGCGTTAGTGCTCTGGCACGACCAACAGCTAGTATGTTTGGTTTGTGCCCAAGGTTGCCCCATCAAAGCATTGGGTAGCCAAAATTTTGGTTGAGGTTTTGGTTGCCCATGATTTGGCCGACATCAGCAAGAAAAATGAACTAGAGTTGGCTAGAGTTCATTGGCATGCCAAAAAAATGGCAACCATCCATTTTTGGGTCATGACCAAAACCACACAAAAAATGGCAACCATCCAAACAAAGACCAATCTTTGGGTCATGACCAAAATTTTGGTAAGGTGCACTTTGGCCACAATTCAAACACAACCCAACACCCGGCTCGTCGAGGATGCACGAGGCGCCGGGACGCGTCCGCGGAGTGGTGTAGCGCGGCCAACTGCATCCTCAGGACCTGAGACCATGCCGGGTCATCTTGCTTTTTCAATGACATGCGTCGATCGCATGTGAGCAAAGGGCATCTCCAACGTTGCCACGACCGCAGCTGACTACCCTGGCACACCAAAAACCCTCGTCCCTCGCGCCATCGCGCGGTGCATTCCCAGCCGGCGCCAGCTGCCCGCATTCATGCCGTCCATCCGTATGCCGTCGTTAAGAGGCTCGGTGCTCGAGGAACCAACTCCGGTGACTTAATGACGCAGCAGGACGCTTGGCCTCACCGGAATGCGCTACTTAAAGCGGCAACGCCCAGCTAACCTCCACACCATAGCGCATCGTCCTCCTACCTGGCACCACATCCGCCATGACCGCAAGCGCGAACGCTCTGCGGGACAGCTTGTCTTCGGGGATGGAGCTCGAGGTCGCCGCCTGTCGGTGTCAAAACCGGCGGATCTCGGGTAGGGGGTCCCGAACTGTGCGTCTAAGGCGGATGGTAACAGGAGGCGGGGGACACAATGTTTACCCAGGTTCGGGCCCTCTCGATGGAGGTAATACCCTACTTCCTGCTTGATTGATCTTGATGATATGAGTATTACAAGAGTTGATCTACCACGAGAACGTAGAGGCTAAACCCTAGGAGCTAGCCTATGATTATTATTGTTCTTGTCCTACGGACTAAACCCTCCGGTTTATATAGACACCGGAGGGGGTTAGGGTTACACAGAGTCGGTTACAAGGGAGGAGATCTACATATCCGAATTGCCAAGCTTGCCTTCCACGCAAAGGAGAGTCCCACCCGGACACGGGACGAAGTCTTCAATCTTGTATCTTCATAGTCCAACAGTCCGGCCAAAGTATATAGTTCGGTTGTCTGAGGACCCCCTAATCCAGGACTCCCTCAGTAGCCCCTGAACCAGGCTTCAATGACGATGAGTCCGACGCGCAGATTATCTTCGTCATTGCAAGGCGGGTTCCTCCTCCGAATACTCCATAGAAGATTTTGAACACAAGGATCGTGTCCGGCTCTGCAAAACAAATTCCACATACCAACATGGAGAGTACAATATCCCACAAATCTAATCTGCTGACAAATTTCATAGCGTGACATCACGCCACAACCCGGTCATTATTCGAACCGTTTTTCTCAACCAGCTACTGCACAAATTGCGAGGCGGTTTTCTTGGCACGTCTTGTTGAAGCAGAGATCGTGTCCCCTTATCACGGGATTCTCATCAATACGGGTGTGGGTAACCCAATCGTACTTGCTAGTATGACTCCTCGATTTTAGGCAAGTTCCAAACGGCCACGCGGAGGACGCTTGATATTCACCCTCTTTATAAAGGGGCCAAGGCCTATCCTTTTCTTCTCGCGCTCGATCCTTCCCTTCCCGCACCTCGAGTTCCAACACCCAAGGCTCAGGCCAAGCGCTTCGGACCTTTAATCATGTCCGGATCCAACCTTCAAGGCCGGTGGATGGCCTCCTCTGTCACAGAGGAGGACATCAAGAAGCTAAGAGAAGCCAGGTATCTGACCGCTGAAATCTCGCACAGGCTGCCTGCTCAAGGGCAGGTCATCCCAACTCCCGAACCCAACGAGAGTGTCGTATTTGTTACCCACTTCCTCCGAGGGCTAGGCTTTAGTCTTGATCCCTTTGTTAGAGGGCTTATGTTCTATTACGGGCTCGATTTCCATGATCTAGCTCCAGATTCCATCCTTCACATCTCGTCGTTTATCGTCTTGTGTGAGGCCTTCCTCCGCATCACCCCACACTTCGGCTTATGGCTCAAGACCTTCAATGTGAAGCTGAAGATGATCGATGGGAGACACGCAGAATGCGGAGGTGCCATAATAAGCAAAGGCGCCGGTGCTCCATGGCCGAAGGGTTCCTTCCCGGAGATGTCCGACTTATGGCAGCGGGAGTGGTTTTACATCACAGCTCCCCGAAGTACTAAGTGGGTAGCTGCCCCCGCCTTCCGTTAGCCCCCCCCCGTCCCCGCCACAACTGGCGTCCTGGGTCAACAAGGGGCTGGACTGGGGGCCAGTTAATGACGTGCCGACATTGCAGAGTCGCATCCGAGATCTCCTCAAGAGAGATGTCAGTCTTGTCATGGTAATGCAAGTCATGCTAGTTCGTCGGGTCCTGCCATGCCAACGTCGATCTCTCCGTATGTGGGAGTTCAACTCAGAAGGACCGCGAACTATTCAGCAATTCTTCGGTGCGACGCTCGAAGAGATGTATGGATTGTTCTTCGGATCACGAATAAAGTGTCCGGACACCACCGAGGATGCGGGTCTCAACTGCAACCGTCCAGATACCCACGTAAGTCATTCTGCAGCCGAACATGCTGTCTTTTTATTTGTCACAACATCATTCTGAAAAAATCGCTCTTGGCCAGGACTGGATAAGAAAGGCGAAGATGATCAGGTGTTCGGCCCCCCTTCCCGAAGGCTCACCGGATCCTGTACTAGCCAGGATGCTTGAGCACGCACCTTATCAAGTGCCACCATGGGAAGATAAAGGGAGGAATAAAGAAGCCGAAAGCGGGCCTCACGCATTACTCATCCAAACCGGGGGAATTAGTGTCTCCGCGAAGGAGGATAATCGGGGAGAAGAATCTAGAATCCCCTCTCCCCAAGGAAGGAAAAGGACCACCTCTGAAGACTTGGAAACGAGGGAAGAAACCTTCGCCAGGGGGCCCTGCCCCGGAGGGCATCCTTGCCGCACAGTGCCCGCAAGGGGGTCAGCCCTCCACTGAGCTGTAAGTGAACAAGAGTACTTTTGGTAAATATATCCTGCTTTATCTCCGAGGACAATAACCGAGACATGTGTCTTGCAGTCCGGATCGTAGCCCTTCTCGACAGAGTTCGTCTTCAGGGGATCTTCTTCCGGAGATGATGGAGAGCGAAACGCCTCCCCTTGTCTCCCCACCTCATGGGGCGGACGACCCTGAGGTGTCGTCACGGAGGATTTCTCCTGATCCGCCAAGGCCAGAAGGTGACCCTTCGGCCACCCAAAGTTCGGAGTATTCGGCTCCTAAGGAGAGCAACAGAAAGAGTCCGGGACTGTCCGGTACACAACCGGACGTACTGATGGGTCTTCTGGAGCAAGCGGCTATCTCAGAGGCGCATCGTACTTTAACGGGTACGGTGGTTGAGAGGATTTCATCCGCCAAAAGTGGGTTGCATGAAGCTTTTACGAGCCTGCTAAGAGGCTTTGAGGTACGCAAAGTAATATATATATATATATATATTGACGGTACCGCACACGCTAGGTGTGCCCTATACAGATAGTAGCCCCTGAGACTCTGGTTGCTGTTCAGAGGCGGCAAACACAGGATCATAGTCCCAGGTAATGATCATGTTGTTTTCATGTGCAGGCGGCTGAGGGTACAGTGGCTGGCCGGACTACAGAGTTTGCCGACATCGCGCTTATGAACAAGCGGCTTGACGAGGCACGGGGTATGTATTTTCGGGTGGTCAACAAATATTAAGAGGATCATGATGCTAGTATCTAAAATATGTTGTGACTGCAGATGGAGCTGCCGCCGTGGAGACCCTTCGGGCGAGCTTGCCCGAGCCAAGGAACAAGCCAGGAGAGGTGATGCGGCCACCTTAAAGGCGGCCGAAGAGTTAAGAGCCGAACAGGCTGCTCATCGCCAGAGCAAAGATAAAATAGCCAAGATGGTTGTTGAGCTGAAAGACGCCGCCGGCCGGTATGAGCTTCTTGAAAAGGAAAGCCAAGCGAAAGTGGCGGACCTGAAGAAAGCCATGGAAGCAGCCAAGGAAACCCGCTCTAAAATCAGAGCGGCGAAGGAGAAGCTCCGTCAAGCCGGAGATATCGCGGTTGGGAAGCCCTTTTTGTTGCGGACGAAGTTCGGAGATCCGAAGTATGCCCCTCTGGATCAATTATGGAGTGCTGCAGACACGTACTTGGACTTGGCAACGAGTGCTGCTGATCCGACTGAATTTTTCAAATATCAGAAAGATCATGAAGTGGAAAGGTTGTTCTGGTCACAGTTCAGTGCTCCAACGCGTCCGCTGCTGTTAAATGAACAAATGGCCGAGTGGGCTGAGCTCCATAGATTGTCCGGACTTGCCATGAGGTCTGTCGTGGATCGTCTTTGGCCGGAGGGACCAAGGCCGAATAGTTATTTTGGTTTAGTGCAACGATTCCTTGGTGTTGTGCCGCATATCGACGCTGTAAAGAGGTCGGCGTGCATAGAGGGTGCGCGGATGGCTCTTGCCCGTGTTAAGACATATTGGGCAGAGATGGAGGCCACCGCTATTGCAACCCGGGATCCGGCCGTAGGCCAGGTCTCGGCCGAGCACTATTTTGAAGAAGTCCTGGAAGGTGCTCGTTTAATAGAGGCTCGGTGCTCGAAGAGTATCATGTTCGAGTGACATGTATCCCAATTGTAAAAACAATGCTATTTGGATTATAAAGGCTGTGTTTATACTGTTGCCTGAAAGTATTATGATGCCTCATGTGCGGCCGTTTATGTATGTATATAACCTGAAAGTTTGCAGTCGTCGGCTTCAGCCCCCACGCATATAATGCGGGGGTGTTCGGAAAAGCGCGTATTCACACTTGATCCAATGTCTTGGTCCATTAAGGAGGTGATAGCGCGGGGAACAAGGCAATCGAACTATAAATCTTTAACACTTTCACTTAGCCATAGGAGTTTGACGGTGGGGCTACTATATAGCCCCTGGTACCTCCGCACTCGTCCGAATACGGTGCGCGTACATACATGACCGGAAAACTGGCCCTTCGTTAATGCGGAGGAATCGCGAAGATTCCGCTGAGTCATCGAGTGGTTGACCAGTCTCGCGCTTTATCATGACAGTCATTTTTCGGCTTTCTCTACTGAGGTGCCCATCCTGATGAACCAGGGCACAATCGCAGTAGTTCTCCCGGTGCCACCTTAGCCGATAGAGCGGAACGTAAGGTAGCAAAACACGGGAGCCGGGCAAACCCAACTATTGACCAAAGACATGATTCGGAGCTGATGCATATAAGGCCAAACTCGCGACGCCGAATACTCCCTAAGGTATTCGGACTTTACAACGTATACTGGGCTGAGTAACTCCCTCGATAATGAGCCCTGAATTTCCAGGTACGTGCATTAGTCTGACATGACGAAATGCCAATAACGCCAGCATCCCTCTCGGTTGTGTTGAGTATCCGGAGGGTGTGAAACAACAAGGGACAGCAAAAAAAGGTTTACACATGGTCTTAATCTAAAAAGAAACCTTTGAGCGGGGCCCTGCTGCACGTCTGCGCTTGTGTCTCCGTTGTGCCGTATCCTGGAAGGGTGTAGCACGATGATCATCTGTAAAAGAGAAAAACCCAGGTGAAAGTCTTCGTGCGAAAAATTAGTTATTCTTAATGAACCATTGAAATGCAATCTAAATAAGGTCAAGCCAAACTGTAGTCCTTTTTAGATGCGGGAAGCCCCTAGCACCACCTATGGGGGTATATCCATTGACCCAATCTCAGGTTTATCTGAGCTGTTACAGCTAGTGGTGCACCGGACTCGTATAGCCGTGTCCGCGGTCTTGACGACCGATCATTTATTCTGGTTGGAGGGGCCATTCAGTGTTCGGCTGCTAGAGCCGCCACACATTCTTCCGCACGTAAGGAACGCTCTGTGTTTCCGCTAACTATGATGATTCCACGTGGACCGGGCATCTTAAGCTTAAGATAAGCGTAATGCGGTACCGCATTAAAACGAGCAAAGGCCGTTCTTCCGAGTAGTGCGTGATAGCCGCTTTGGAATGGAGCGATGTCGAAGGTTAATTTTTCGCTTCGGAAGTTGTTGGGAGAACCGAATACAACCTCTAGTACCAGAGAGCCCGTGCAGCGGGCCTCTGGGCTTGGTATTACTCCTTTAAAGGTAGTATTGCTTTGGCTGATTCTTGTCGGGTCTATCCCCATTTTGCGGACGGTGTCCTGATATATCAAATTAAGACTACTGCCGCCGTCCATAAGGACTCGGGTGAGATGGTATCCGTCAATTATTGGGTCTAGCACCAAGGCAACCGACCCTCCGTGCCGGATACTAGTCGGGTGATCCCTGCGATCAAAAGTGATCGGGCAGGCCGACCAAGGGTTGAACTTGGGGGTGACGGGCTCCATGGTGCATAAGTCTCGGAGTGCGCGTTTGCTCCTCCTCTTCGGTATGTGAGTTACGTGAATCATGTTCACTGTTTTGACCTCTGGTGGGAATTTTTTTCTGTCCCCCAGTGTTTGGCTGGCGAGGCTCATCCTCGTCTTCACTTGGTGTCTCCCTCCCCTTGTGTTCGACGTTTAGCTTGCCGGCCTGCTTGAAGACCCAGCATTCTCTGTTGGTGTGATTTGCAGGTTTGTCGGAGGTGCCATGAATCTGACATAATTTGTCTAGAATCTTGTTTAGGCTGGACGGTCCATCTCTGCTGCCTTTGAATGGCTTTTTCCATTGACCGGGTCGAGAGCCCCTGAATCCGGCGTTTACCGCCGTGTTGTCTGGGCTGTCTTCATTGCTTCGACACTTGCTTTTATTGCATCGCAGTTTTCCATTGCCATCCCTGACTTCGGATGTGCCTGGGTCACTGGTGCCGCTACGGGCCAGCCAACTGTCTTCGCCCGCGCAAATGCGGGTCATAAGGCTTGTTAGGGCTGCCATTGTCCTCGGTTTTTCCTAGCCGAGGTGTCTGGCGAGCCATTCGTCCCGGACACTGTGTTTGAAAGCCGCTAAGGCTTCGGCATCCGGGCAGTCGATGATTTGATTCTTCTTAGTGAGGAATCTGTTCCAAAGCTTTCGGGCTGACTCTCCGGGCTGTTGAATTATATGACTTAAATCGTCTGCATCCGGAGGTCGGACATAGGTCCCTTGAAAATTAGCCCTAAAAGCATCCTCAAGCTCTTCCCAACTTCTAATTGAGTTATCTGGGAGGCTTTTCAGCCAGTGCCGAGCTGGTCCTTTCAACTTGAGGGGCAGGTATTTGATGGCGTGGAGATCATCTCCGCGAGCCATGTGGATGTGAAGGATAAAGTCCTCAATCCAGACCCCAGGGTCTGTCGTTCCGTCGTATCCCTATATGTTCACGGGTTTGAATCCCTCTGGAAATTCGTGATCCAGCACCTCATCGATGAAGCATAGGGGGTGCACGGCACCCTTGTATTTGGATGTGTCATGGCATTCTGACGGTTGTGGTGTTTGGTTTTGATTCCGAGCTGTTATTCGGTCAGTATAGTCATTTGGTCGGCCATGATTCTGTGCCGGAGCGCGCTTCCTAGATCCGTAGATGGACCTGGTCATACTGGCTTTTTGGTGCAAGTCCTCACGTAAATCGTGTGCTGACTTATGTGCGACATCGTTGGCCGCCCTGTCGCGGCCACGGGGTGGTCGATCCGGCTGATCAGCCGTTTTATTTTTCGGCTGTATGGGCTCTAAAGCCTCATCATCGAATTCAAGCAGCAGCTTGCGCTTTGGATAGCTCTTTGTGTGGCAACTGCCACCGTTCTTTTCTTCAGTGTCAAGCACTTTGTTCCATCTGCTGTTGAGCGTATTCTGCGCGGCCTTAAGCCTTTGCTTCTGCTTCTTCAGGCTCCTCGCGGTGGCTATAAGCCTTCTATGGAGGTTCTCTTGTTCCAAGTGCCTTTCCGGGATGATGTGTGCATTGTCGTCCGGAGTGTTCTCCTCTCCGGAGCCAGTTTGATGAGCTTTACCCTCGGCGTCGCCGTGATCGGGCAGCGGCTCCGTACTATGTTCGCCGTCCGCTGGCTCATCCTGCTCCATCGCTGGGTCCATGTGGTCGTCGTTTCCTTTGGAGTCGACCGGGGTATTATTCTTTCTTGCGCTGTTGTCACTGTTTTTGCTGAGGCAGGATTTGGAGCGGCGTCTACGGTGTCGCTTTGGTTGCTTCTCGAGGGGATTATCCCTCGCTGCATCATTCCGTTCCTCGTCATTGTTTTCTTTGGGTGTGTCCACCATGTATATATCGTGTGATAAAGTGGCTATCCAGCGCCCTGTGGGCGGTGGTTCCTGTTCCTCTCCTGCATCGTCGTCCATACCGTCGATGTCTCCGGAGTCGAAATCAAGCATGTCGGTTAAATCGTCGACAGTGGCTATTAAGTGGGTGGTGGGTGGGGAACGAATTTTTTCGTCGTCCGCTTCCCACTCGAGCCGGACATAGTTTGGCCGAGGGTCTCCTGACAAGGAGAGAAACCTTAATGAATCTAGCACGTCGCCCAAGGGCGAGTGCTGGAAAATATCCGCGGAGGTAAACTCCATGATCGGTGCCCAATCAGATTTGATAGGCACGGATGCAAGCGGTTCGGAGCCTGTGGCCGAGGACGAATCCAAGGGTTCGATGACACATGTCTCGTAGGAGGGGGAGTCAGTATTCGGCTCTATCGCCGCTGAGTGTGCGGCCTCCATGGCGGGGTCCATCCACCCGTCCTCGGATGGCACGATCTGCTCCGGATTGAGGGTCGGAGTCACCGCAGGGGTGATCTCCCGAACACCGTCCGACGGCAGGGCTAAGTCATGCTCGTCGTGACTGTGCGGCGCACCTAACATGGGCTCAAATCCGTCGAAGATCAAGTCTCCGCGGATGTCGGCAGTATAGTTCAAGCTTCCAAACCTGACCTGACGGCCAGGGGCGTAGCTATCGATCTGCTCCAGATGGCCAAGCGAGTTGGCCCGTAGTACAAAGCCGCCGAATACGAATGTCTGTCCGGGAAGAAAATCCTCACCTTGGATCGCATCGTCGCCGATGATCGAAGGAGCCATCAAGCCTTTATCGTGACGGCACAGTGGACCTCTCAATGAAAGCACCAATGTCGGTGTCAAAACCGGCGGATCTCGGGTATGGGGTCCCGAACTGTGCGTCTAAGGCGGATGGTAACAGGAGGCGGGGGACACAATGTTTACCCAGGTTCGGGCCCTCTCGATGGAGGTAATACCCTACTTCCTGCTTGATTGATCTTGATGATATGAGTATTACAAGAGTTGATCTACCACGAGATCGTAGAGGCTAAACCCTAGGAGCTAGCCTATGATTATTATTGTTCTTGTCCTCCGGACTAAACCCTCCGGTTTATATAAACATCGGAGGGGGTTAGGGTTACACAGAGTCGGTTACAAGGGAGGAGATCTACATATCTGAATTGCCAAGCTTGCCTTCCACGCAAAGGAGAGTCCCACCCGGACACGGGAGGAAGTCTTCAATCTTGTATCTTCATAGTCCAACAGTCCGGCCAACGTATATAGTCCGGCTGTCCGAGGACCCCCTAATCCAGGACTCCCTCACCGCCCTCGCTCAAGTCGCCGCACAAGCGGTTGCCATGCTGGCGGCCGACGATGGGAGCACCATCAGCCACGCGTCCTACTTGCCGCCGTCCAACGTCCGGCACCGCCGAGGTCGGGGACTCCTCCGAGGATGAGTAGGGCATGGGAGGCGGCAGGGCATGGTGTGCCAACTGGATGGTCTGTCTCCCGTGTTCTACTTTTCCTCGCCGGAGACCGCACCTACACTTCACGGGTCTTGAACCCCGCCCCCGTACATGGAGATCGCAGATGGAGGACGTCGGTCGCCGCCGTAGAATAGGTTTAGGGTCAGGTTTCTTTTATTTTTTTGTCCAATAAAAGTTCGAAATGTAATGAAAATCTGCCGTGTTTGCATTAATCTCGGCCGATGTATATGAACTTTCACAATAATATAGTATATTGTAGGAGTACTAGCAAGATGCCCGTGCGTTGCACGGAAGATCAAGATCTTGTGGGAGAAAAGGATGAATGAGGGAAGGCCTTATCTGCAAATGCACATTCACGCATTTCACATTTTTCTACATCTACGGGAACCTACGAAAGGGTTAACGTAAATTGCCTCTCTCTCTCCTCCCCTGATTTTCATGGTGGTGGGCCCCTCCCTCCCCCAATCTACAGTCAACAGCTCACACGTTTCACATTATGTTAATTACGTAACTGGGACTACTTAGGTGTAGCATTACTCGTCCTAAAAACCCCAACTAAGCCAACCTCCCAGCATATCGTGCGGGAAAAGACCCGGTCGCGCCGTTTTAGTCGGGATTACCGGATTACTAGTAGTAGTATCGATGGATCGCGCAAAGGAACAATTTTTCTTTTGAGGGGGCGAAGCACCTAGTTTAAAAGGAAAAAAGCGGTACACTCACAGCACCCATGTCGCGGTCGCATTGCACCCCACACACGTTCGGTCCTGCACACGGCTCACGCAAAAGGAACGCGCTTCGGCTTGCCTCTTCACTGACACGTGGGACTGCACTTGGAGAAACCGACCATGCGCCAAACTCCCCCCGCCCATCGCGTGAAAATCCTCCCCCCACCCAAAAATTCCCCCCAAATCCTAGATTCAACCGTCCTTCGGCCAACTAGCCAATAATATTCCCCAAACCCCCCTCCCCCCCGTCCCCCTCCACTCCATTCGCTCCGGCAAAGCCGCCCTCCCCGCCACGCCGATACATTGGTGCTGCGGTTCGTCGAGGGGATGCACGGCGATCCTCTCGCTCCCACAGTACGCTCTCGTAGACTGCCGTCCTCTAGCCGCGCCGCCACCACTGGCGACGTTCTTGTGGAGGCGCACGGCGGTCACTGCCGCCACCGCTGGCGACGTTCGTGTGGAGACGCACGGCGGTCAGCTTCTCCCACGGTACACGCATTCTAGACTGAGGCCCCGTGCATGTCGGTGTAGCGCTGAATGATAGCTGATAGACGTTGTTAATCTCACTGTTTGTCAAAGTAGTTTACAGTCAATATGCTCTGCTTAAGAAGCTTCCTTGCCCTGTTCTGCACTCAATCTGCTTAGCTGAGATGGCATGCCAAGGCCGATTAGTTGCTAAAATATCCTGCCATATATTTATTGTGACGTAGATTGCCATGGTTCAGTAGCCAATCTATTAGGTGAAATAGCTCTACACCGTTTTCTACTCGATCTTTGTTGCTGCGATGGCCTTCGATAGTTCGATGGCTGTGTGCTCGGCCTCATTGACTGCCGAAACAGCCTGCCATAATTTAGCACTCAAATATGTTTGCTGAATTGGCTTTACATATATTTCGTTACTTAGATCTGCTCGTCCAAATATCTTGCCATAGCTTTAGACATCGACCTAGGTATTTTCTTCTGGACTTCATAAAAAAGCATATATGTTTTTCCTGTAATATCTAGTAGAAGAACTAATTTGTATGTCTAACAGATGGACAGGACTTGGATAACTTCTGCTCGAAGATTCTCCGCTGCATATGTCGAGGGGGTTGAAAACTTCATGAACTTTATCAGAGCTGAGTACGGTGGTCCGAAATCAGATGTGCTCTGCCCGTGTAGTAGTTGTATGAATTCAGTTACAAGACCCCAGTCAACTGTGCAAAATCATCTACACTTGTATGGGATGTCGGTCACATATACTAGGTGGCTTCATCATGGTGAAGCTGTGAACGTCAATGTTATTGACTACGTGGAGCAGCAAATCACCATCTTGATCTGCCTGATGCTCAGGTGGAAGAGGAGGAGGAGGAGGTGGTGGCGGAGCCAGTGAGTTTGACCAACATTGAAACAATGCTACGAAATGCTCGTGCATTCCGTGAACTTTCACCTGCAGAAGAAAAACGGTGGGCCCGTATGCTGGAACAATGCAACGTGGCTGTCACCCCAGGAAATAGGCTATCAGTATTCTCAGCTATGGTCACCTTTCTTCAGGTTAAGACATCTGAGCGGATGACCAACAAATCATTCGATGCGATGTTTGCTGCTTTCCGCAAAGCTTTCCCAGATGCATCTGAGCTGCCACACACCTACAGTAAAATGAAGAATTTCCTTCGTGCAGTTGGAATTGGATATGATATGATCCATGTTTGTAAGAATAATTGTGTTCTATTCCATAAGGATTATGCCAACTTAAGTGAATGCCCGAAATGCAAATCATCAAGATGGAAAGATGGTGATGCTGTGAAGAGGATTCCTCATAATGTTCCGAGACATTTTCCAATTACACCAAGATTGGAGGTTGTTTCATGATGCTGAAACAAGAGAGGGTGTACTGTGGCATTCTAGGAACCAGGATTTCAGAGATCAGAATGTAATGAGCCATCCATCTCATGGTAGTGAGTGGAAAAGCTTCAATCAGAAGCACGAAACGTTTGCTGCTGACCCGAGAAACATTAGACTTGGCTTAGCTTCAGATGAATTTAACCCATTTGGCCACCAGAGCGCCACATATAGCATGTGGCCAGTGCTTGTTATCCCTTACAACATGCCTCCAAATGTCTGCACCAAAGAATCAAACTACATGATGGCCTTGCTCATCCCAGGTCCAAAAGGTCCTGGAAAGGATTTTCATTTGTTCATGGACCCTCTTGTGGAGGAACTTCAACAGCTATGGAGGGGTGTTCTCACTCGAGACCTATATAGCAGCCCACCAACTGATTTCTTTCTGCGTGCTGTTATAATTTGGTGCATCCATGATTATCTGGCTTTGGGCACTATGTCAGGGTGAACGACACATGGTTACAATGCATGTGTTCGCTGTGACAGGAATCCGCTATCATACGCAATACTTAGCAAGATATGTTACATTGGACACCGCTGTTTCCTTGCCAAGGACAAGTCGCATCCTAGAAAATACCGAAGACATGTGTTCAATGCAAAGCATGAAAACCGTGATGCGCCAAAGAGGCTCACCGCCGATGAGTTGCAAATGGAATTAGAGAAGGTCAGGCATATTACACCAGGAAACCATCCTGATAATGGTAGCGGGAAAAGGAAGCGTGGCAGGGCAGAAGAGAGATTATTGTTTACCCGCAGGTCCACTTTGTGGGACTTGGAGTATTGGCAAGATTTGGATCTGCGGCATAATCTTGATGTGATGCACATCGAGAAAAATATATGTGACAGCATTATCGGCACACTTCTTAATATTGAAGGCAAGACGAAAGATACCTTAAAATCTAGGATTGATTTGACACACCTGGGTATCAGAAAGGATTTGCAGGTGCAAGATGAAGGTAAACCACGGGATATGGCACCAGCTGTGTACGTCTTGGACAAGGTAAAAAGCAAAGAATTCTGCAAGGTCCTGTCACGTGTGAGATTCCCACATGGATTTGCTTCCAACCCTGAAAGGAGAGTCAGTGCAGATGGAGACAAGGTACAAGGGTTGAAAACTCATGACTGTCATGTCCTACTTCAAAGGGTTTTACCTGTTATCCTTAGAGGATTGGGCCGCCTTGACTTATACAGAGCAGTTGTAGAGTTGGGACAATTTTTCAGGGAACTCTGCAGTAGAAATATCATGATAGATGCTTTGGAGCGTCTTAGAGACAAGATACCAACTATCCTATGCGACCTTGAGAAGATATATCCTCCAGCCTTCTTTGATGTGATGGTGCATTTGACTGTTCATCTACCTGATGAGGCACTACTTAGAGGTCCAGTAAAGTATGGCTGGATGTACCCTATTGAAAGGCGGCTAGGCACTTTCAAGGGCTATGTTAGGAACAGAGCTAGACCCGAGGGTTCCATTGCAGAGGCCTACATTGCTACAGAAGCGTTGACATTCTGCTCAAAATACATTGAAACAGCTGATCAACTTAGCAAAGACGTGGATGAAGACAATCCTGGGCTCAATGTTTTCGATTATTCTGTTCGAGTTACAGGGAAGAGTCGACAAGAGGACAAACCTAAAGATTTGGACAAAATGGTTTGGTATGTGTTGAATAACTGTCCTGAGATACTACCTTATATCAAGTAAGTGCTAAGTACTACAGCTTATACATGATAATCTACTAAACTTGCAGCACATTCTTATATATTTAGATGTTTGAAGCGATCACTATGTTGTGCAACATCTACAGAAAGGAGTTACTGCCGCAAAATCCAAAAAACATTGACAAACTGGTTATGGCAGGATTTGCGAAATGGTTCAAGAGCCATGTAAGCTTTTGAATTGCACTGTCAGTTTTTTTAATATATTGAGTACATAAGATGATCGGCTTGTCTATTTTCTAACCATAGGTTAAGAAGATGCGGGAGGATAGGCAGGCAGTTGATGATGCCCTTTACTCACTAGCAATGGGTCCTGATACTCGGGTAAGACATTATGAATCTTGCATTGTTGGAGATGTGCGCTACAACACCCTTGCACGAGACGAAGGCAGAAAGACACAAAGCAGTGCCATCATGAGCACGGATACGTATGACAAAGACACAACTGAAATGTATGCTAACATAATAGACATTGTTCAGTTGCAGT
Organism: Aegilops tauschii subsp. strangulata; assembly: GCF_002575655.3. Lineage (NCBI taxonomy): Eukaryota > Viridiplantae > Streptophyta > Magnoliopsida > Poales > Poaceae > Aegilops > Aegilops tauschii. The sequence goes on from NC_053039.3 coordinate 248,167,634, forward strand.
ATATCTCCAGTTTCGTGGATCATCGGTGTGTGGTTCTGTTGTGCTGTCGTTGGTATAACCTGTTTTCCAGGATCGCAAAACCCAGAGCTGATGATTATTTCAAATCCATCAATGTCAAGGCGGCGTACCAGACCAACGAGCCTTTTATTTTGGCAAATCAAGCAACACCGATATTTTTCTTGGAAGACACATTTGCAAATAGCGATGACTGGAGAGTAGTGCAAAGGTTTGAGCAGAGGAATTCGTTTAATGAAGTTGTACAACAAGATGATGCTTACACTGCTCCTGATGTACAAGATAACATAGATGTTCCTAATATCTTTGAGAACCATCACGTCAATGACGCTGGCGAAAAGATTGTCTGTCGTGCTGTGGACATACAAGAGTTGATCAAGAAGAAGCCAACATTCGAGGACATTGAGGACGAAGAAGAAGATGACACCATGGGGAATTACGATTCAGACTGATACACATGGCGAAGATGTTGACGCTGCTGCTGCGGATGATGATTACATTACTTTTGTCATATTTGCCTATCAGAAGACGTTTTTTATCTACTATGTGAAATTGTGTTTGCTATGACAACTGAAACCTGATGAACATGTTGTTTAGTATTTTCCTATGAGAACATCACTTGTTATGTATGCTAATTTGTGTTTGGTGATTGTATGACGACTAAAACATGATGACGTTGTTGTTTAGTTGTACTCATATTTGGCTGTGAAACTTGAATTTGATGACATAGTTTGTTGTTGGACTGCAATTTGCTCGACGTCTTCGAATGAGAACAAAGCTGACCCGGCAAGTCCTCTGCTAATTTATTTCTTTATTACCAAAAGGGCCTATGCTATTTATTTATTTATTTATGAGCAAAAGGGGATACCCCTGATTTCCGTTAATAGAAATCATTAGATGTTCACAACACTACGCCCAGCCTGCTACACAGGTTTCATTCATTACTAGTTTCAGCAAAGTGCTCATGTCATAGCCTTGGAATACATCACGAGTGCTACATACACTGCAAATAAAGACACAATCATCCTACAGAGCACATCGATTTTGCCCATTATCTTCACAAGATCTTTCATCTCCTCATTGCTGTCAAGGCCGTTCAGCAGCTGTTGCTTGGCCATGATCAGAGGAACTGCATCTTTAACGTTCTGCTCTGCATCTTCCTCTTCTGCCATTCCTTCAGTTACTTGACCAACACCCCAACCTGATGGTATTGGGATTCCTCGGCTAACCAAATAATCAGCGTAGTTGCACTCCCCCACATCAGCATCTTCCCAGAAATACAAATAACACGAATCTTCCCTTTTCTGCACGAATCAAATTGGAAGATCATCAACCAAACTATTAAAAAAATCAGCAACTGAAAGCAGCAGAACAACACTTAAACATATTATTACCCCATGATTCGGGCATTTGTAGAAGACTCGGCCAGGGTTGAGGATTGTGGTTGAGACGCGACGGATGACTCTGCGTGATTTGCAGCAGTGGCACCACACCAACGGCAGCGGGTTGCGATGAGCAACTGGCTGCGGTGGGCGTGCCGACAGGGGTGTGATGAGACCCACAGGCGATGGTACAGGTGGCGACTTGGCGCATATTTGGTTGTTGCCTGCTGAAGAGTAGGTGGACGAGCAGCCAGTGGACATGGTTGCTGCGGGCAGAGCTTCTGATGCTAGGCAGAGTAAGTAGAGAAGAGGAGAAGCGAACGTTGGATATGTCAGTTTCATTACTTGCAGAGTAGCATAGCACCATATATAGGCATAGTCTAGGTTTGGATTCGAACCAGCTACAGGAGCACGTCTCTCTTTTTTCTAAAACTCAGCAACGTCTCTTTACTGGTACACTAGCTTGTTATGTACGCCTTCTAAAGTCTTTGATTCCTCCACCTGACATCTGGGACCCACCAGAAGGGTCTCTATATTTCGCGAAAAAAACGTGCCCCCCGCTGACAGGTCGGACCCACCAGCTATCTTCGCACGCAAAGAAGTGCCTCCTTATTACGCACAAAAAAATGAATACTCCCCCTGCCAGCTGGAACCCAGCATCATGGGAGGCTGACTTGTAGGCCTACCAAGTTGACGGGGATGGAGGGCTTTGTCAACTTAGTCAATATGAACGATTCTAGCTCCAGTTACCGTACGATGTTCATCCAACGGCAGTAGTGCTTCTTCAACCTCTGGTCTTCTTGCTCCAGCCGCCCAAACCAGCGTCGGTCGTGTCGCGTGCTCCTACCTCCCGTGGCCGGCTGTGATGCCGCGGAGGCCTCACCGCCCCCTACTACTCCCACCGCTCACCAGGCCATCCCTCTACTCACCCACACCCCCTGTTATTCTGCGGCGACGGCGGCCTCACACCGCAGCCGAACCAGTGAACCCTCGTACTCCTCTCTGCCTAGGCATCCACTGCCGCGTCTTCCCCGGCTCCGCGTCGTCCCCTTCCTAGGCCTCGCCGTCATCCACCGCCTTGGTGCTCTCGGCGCGGCGTGGTCAATGTGGTCAATGACCGACTTCTTTCGGAAGAGTATTGTACGTTGAGAGGCTGACAGCTGGGTCCACGGCCGCAGCTGGGTCCACGGCCACAGCCTAATCTTTTTGTGATGTGCCAAGTAAGTCACTTTGTCAGGCCTGTTGGGTGATACGTCCATTTTGCATCATGCTTTTATATCGATATTTATTGCATTATGGGCTGTTATTACACATTATTTCACAATACTTATGCCTATTCTCTCTTATTTACAAGGTTTACATGAAGAGGGAGAATGCCGGCAGCTGGAATTCTGGGCTGGAAAAGGAGCAAATATTAGAGACCTATTCTGCACAACTCCAAAAGTCTTGAAACTCCACGGAAGTTATTTTTGGAAATAATAAAAATATTGAGTGGAAGAAATACCAGAGGGGACCCACACCCTGGGCACGAGGGTGGGGGGCGCGCCCTACCCCCTGGGTGCGCCCCCTACCTCGTGGGCCCCTTGGTGGCCATCTTCTGCTATATGAAGTCTTTCGTCCGAAGAAAAATAACAAGCAAGCTTTCGAGACGAGACTCCGCCGCCACGAGGCGGAACCTTGGCGGAACCAATCTAGGGCTCTGGCGGAGCTGTTCTGCCGGGGACACTTCCCTCCGGGAGGGGGAAATCATCGCCATCGTCATCACCAACGCTCCTCTCGTCGGGAGGGGGCCAATCTCCATCAACATCTTCACCAGCACCATCTCCTCTCAAACCCTAGTTCATCTCTTGTATCCAATTCTTGTCTCTAAGTCTGGGATTGGTACCTGTAGGTTGCTAGTAGTGTTGATTACTCCTTATAGTTGATGCTAGTTGGTTTATTTGGTGGAAGATCATATGTTCAGATCCTATATGCATATTAATACTCCTCTGATTATGAACATGAATATGCTTTGTGAGTAGTTACGTTTGTTCCTGAGGACATGGGAGAAGTCTTGCTATTAGTAGTCATGTGAATTTGGTATTCGTTCGATATTTTGATGAGATGTATGTTGTCTCTCCTCTAGTGGTGTTATGTGAACGTCGACTACATGACACTTCACCATTGTTTGGGCCTAGAGGAAGGCATTGGGAAGTAATAAGTAGATGATGGGTTGCTAGAGTGACAGAAGTTTAAACCCTAGTTTATGCGTTGCTTCGTAAGGGGCTGATTTAGATCCATATGTTTCATGCTATGGTTAGGTTTACCTTAATACTTCTTTTGTAGTTGCGGATGCTTGCAATAGGGGTTAATCATAAGTGGGATGCTTGTCCAAGTAAGGACAGCACCCAAGCACCGGTCCACCCACATATCAAATTATCAAAGTGCCGAACGCGAATCATATGAACGTGATGAAAACTAGCTTGACGATAATTCCCATGTGTCCTCGGGAGCGTTTTCCTTCATATAAGAAATTGCCCTGGCTTGTCCTTTGATACAAAAAGGATTGGGCCACCTTGCTGCACTTTATTTACTTTTGTTACTTGTTGCTCGTTACAAATTATCTTATCACAATACTATTTGTTACCTATAATTTGAGTGCTTGCAGAGAATACCTTGCTGAAAACCGCTTATCATTTCCTTCTGCTCCTCGTTGGGTTCGACACTCTTACTTATCGAAAGGACTACGATAGATCCCCTATACTTGTGGGTCATCAAGACTCTTTTCTGGCGCCGTTGCCGGGGAGTGAAGCGCCTTTGGTAGGTGGAATTTGGTAAGGAAAAATTCATATAGTGTGCTGAAATTTACTGTCACTTGTTACTATAGAAAGTAATCATTTGAGGGGCTTGTTCGGGGTATCTTCACCTCGACCATTAGAGCAAAGAGTTTCTCCTCAACCTACTGAACCTACTGAAAAATAAAATGTCTACTTTGAAATTCCTTCGGGTATGGTAGAAAAACTGCTAGCTAATCCTTTTGCAGGAGATGGAACATTACATCCTGATGAGCACCTAATCTATGTGGATGAGGTTTGTGGATTATTTAAGCTTGCAGGTATGCCCGATGATGTTATCAAGAAGAAGGTCTTCCCTTTATCTTTGAAGGGAGATGCATTCACATGGTATAGGCTATGTGATGATATGGGATCATGGAACTACAAACGATTGAAATTGGAATTTCATCAGAAGTTTTATCCTATGCATCTTGTTCATCGTGATCGTAATTATATATATATATTTTTTGGCCTCGCGAAGGAGAAAGCATCGCTCAATCTTGGGGGAGGCTTAAATCAATGTTATATTCATGCCCCAACCATGAGCTCTCAAGAGAAATGATTATTCAAAAAATTTATGCTCGGCTTTCTGATAACAATCGCACCATGCTCGATACTTCTTGTGCTGGCTCTTTTATGACGAAGACTATTGAATTCAAATGGGATTTATTGGAAAGAATTAAATGCAACTCTGAAGATTGGGACCTCAACGAAGGTAAGGAGTCAGGTATGACACCTAAGTTTGATTGTGTTAAATCTTTTATGGATACCGATGTTTTCCGTAAATTTAGCACTAAATATGGACTTGACTCTGAGATAGTAGCTTCTTTCTGTGAATCTTTTGCTACTCATGTTGATCTCCCTAAGGAGAAGTGGTTTAAATATCATCCTCCCATAGAAATAAAAGTAGTTGCACCTACTAAAGTTGAAGAAAAGACTATCACTTATAATGATCCTATTGTTCCTACTGCTTATGTTGAGAAACCACCTTTTCCTGTTAGGATAAAAGATCATGCTAAAGCTTCAACTGTGGTTCGTAAAAGCAATATTAGAACTTATACACCTCCTGAGCAAGTTAAAGTTGAACCTAATATTGCTATTGTTAAAGATCTCTTGGCTGATAATATTGATGGGCATGTTATTTATTTCTGTGATGAAACTGCTAGAATTGCTAAACCTTGTGCTAAAGATAAACATAGACCTGTGGTAGGCATGCCTGTTATTTCTGTTAAAATAGGGGATCATTGTTATCATGGCTTATGTGACATGGGTGCTAGTGCTAGTGCAATACCTATTGACTTATACAAAGAAATTACGCATGATATTGCACCTACTGAGTTAGAAGAAATTGATGTTACAATTAAGCTTGCCAATAGAGATACTATATCACCAATTGGGATTGTTAGAGATGTTGAAGTCTTGTGTGGGAAAACTAAATATCCTACTGATTTTCTCGTTCTTGGTTCCCCACAAGATAGCTTTTGTCCCATTATATTTGGTAGACCCTTCTTAAACACTGTTAATGCTAGGATAGACTGCGAGAAGGATGTTGTTACTATTGGTTTAGGTGATATGTCTCATGAGTTCAACTTCTCTAAATTTCTTAGACAACACCGTGAAGAGGAACTGCCTAGTAAAGATGAAATTATTGGTCTTGCTTGTATTGTCGTACCTCCTAGTGATCCTTTAGAATAATATTTGCTAGACCATGAAAATGATATGTTTATGAATGAAAGAAGGGAAATAGATGAAGTGTTCTTTAAACAAGGACCTATTCTGAAACACAACTTGCCTGTTGAAATCTTAGGGGATCCTCCTCCACCCAAGGGTGATCCCGTGTTTGAGCTTAAACCATTACCTGATACTCTTAAATATGCCTATCTTGATGAAAAGAAGATATATCCTGTTATTATTAGTGCTAACTTTTCAGAAAAGGAGGAAGAAAAAATATTGAAAACTCTGAAGAAGCACCGAGCTGCTATTTGATATACTCTTGATGATCTTAAGGGCATTAGTCCCACTCTATGTCAACACAAAATAAATTTGGAGAAAGATGCCAAACCAGTTATTGATCATCAACGACGGCTGAATCCTAAAATAAAAGAAGTGGTAAGAAAGGAAATACTAAAGCTCCTTGAGGCAGGTATAATTTATCCCGTTGCTGATAGTCAGTGGGTAAGTCCTGTCCATTGTGTTCCTAAGAAGGGAGGTATTACTGTCGTTCCTAATGATAAAGATGAATTGATTCCGCAAAGAATTATTACAGGTTATAGGATGGTAATTGATTTCCGCAAATTAAATAAAGCTACTAAAAAGGATCATTACCCCTTACCTTTATTGATCAAATGCTAGAAAGATTATCCAAACATACACATTTTTGCTTTCTAGATGGTTATTCTGGTTTCTCTGAAATACCTGTGTCAGCTGATGATCAAGCTAAGACCACTTTTACTTGCCCTTTCGGTACTTTTGCTTATAGACGTATGCCTTTTGGTTTATGTAATGCACCTTCTACCTTTCAAAGATGCATGATGGCTATATTCTCTGACTTCAGTGAAAAGATTTGTGAGGTTTTCATGGACGATTTCTCCGTTTATGGATCCTCTTTTGATGATTGCTTAAGCAACCTTGATCGAGTTTTGCAGAGATGTGAAGAAACTAACCTTGTCTTGAATTGGGAGAAGTGCCACTTTATGGTTAATGAAGGTATTGTCTTGGGGCATAAAATTTCTGAAAGGGGCATTGAAGTTGATAAAGCTAAAGTTGATGCTATTGAAAATATGCCATGTCCAAAGGACATCAAAGGTATAAGAAGTTTTCTTGGTCATGCCGGCTTTTATAGGAGGTTCATCAAGGACTTCTCCAAAATTTCTCGGCCTCTGACTAATTTATTACAAAAAGATATACCATTTGTCTTTGATGATGATTGTGTAGAAGCATTTGAAATACTTAAGTAAGCATTGATCTCTGCACCTATTGTCCAGCCACCTGATTGGAATTTACCCTTTGAAATTATGTGTGATGCTAGTGATTATGCTGTAGGTGTTGTTCTAGGGCAAAGAGTTGATAAGAAATTAAATGTTATTCAATATGCTAGTAAAACTCTAGACAATGCCCAGAAAAATTATGCTACTACTGAAAAAGAATTCTTAGCAATTGTATTTGCTTGTGATCAGTTCAGACCTTATATTGTTGATTCTAAAGTAACTTTTCACACTGATCATGCTGCTATTAAATACCTTATGGAAAAGAAAGATGCTAAACCTAGACTTATTAGATGGGTTCTCTTGCTACAAGAATTTGATTTGCATATTATTGATAGAAAGGGAGCTGAGAACCCCGTTGCGGACAACTTGTCTAGCTTAGAGACTGTTCTTGATGACCCACTACCTATTGACGATAGCTTTCCTGATGAACAATTAAATGTCATAAATGCTTCTCATACTGCCCCATGGTATGCTGATTATGCTAATTACATTGTTGCTAAATTTATACAACCTAGTTTCACATACCAGCAAAAGAAAAAGTTTTTCGATGATTTAAGACATTACTTTTGGGATGACCCACATCTTTATAAAGAAGGAGTAAATGGTGTTATTAGCCGTTGTGTACCTGAGCATGAACAGGAACAGATCCTACGCAAGTGTCACTCCGAAGCTTATGGAGGACACCACGCTGGAGATAGAACTGCACATAAGGTATTGCAATCCGGTTTTTATTGGCCTACTCTCTTCAAGGATGCCCGTAAGTTTGTCTTATCTTGTGATGAATGTCAAAGAATTGGTAATATTAGTAGACGTCAAGAAATGCCTATGAATTATTCACTTGTTATTGAAGCATTTGATGTTTGGGGCTTTGTTATATGGGACCGTTTCCTGCCTCTAATGGATATACACATATTTTAGTTGTTGTTGATTACGTTACTAAGTGGGTAGAAGCTATTCCAACTAGTAGTGCTGATCATAACACCTCTATTAAGATGCTCAAAGAAGTTATTTTTCTGAGGTTTGGAGTCCCTAGATATTTAATGACTGATGGTGGTTCACATTTTATTCATGGAGCCTTTCGTAAAATGCTTGCTAAGTATGATGTTAATCATAGAATTGCATCTCCTTATCACCCACAGTCTAGTGGTCAAGTAGAATTGAGTAATAGAGAGCTCAAATTAATTTTGCAAAAGACTGTTAATAGATCTAGAAAGAATTGGTCCAAGAAACTTGATGATGCATTATGGGCCTATAGAACTGCATATAAAAATCCTATGGGTATGTCTCCGTATAAAATGGTTTATGGAAAAGCATGTCACTTACCTCTCGAACTCGAACATAAGGCTTATTGGGCTATTAAAGAGCTCAATTATGATTTAAAACTTGCCGGTGAGAAGAGGTTATTTGACATTAGCTCACTTGATGAATGGAGAACCCAAGCCTATGAGAATGCTAAGCTGTTTAAAGAAAAAGTTAAAAGATGGCATGACAAAAGAATACAAAAGCGTGAGTTTAATGTAGGTGATTATGTATTATTATACAACTCTCGTTTAAGATTTTTTGCAGGAAAACTTCTCTCTAAATGGGAAGGTCCTTACGTTATCGAGGAGGTCTACCATTCCGGTGCCATAAAAATCAACAACTTCAAAGGCACAAATCCGAAGGTGGTGAACGGTCAAAGAATCAAACATTATATCTCAGGTAATCCTATAAATGTTGAAACCAATGTTATTGAAACCGTGACCCCAGAGGAATACATAAGGGACACTTTCCAGAACGTTTCAGACTCCGAAAAGGAATAGGTATGTGGTACGGTAAGTAAACCGACTCCAAAACAGTTCTAAAGACAATTTTTCTCCATTTTGGTTAGAAAAATAGAAAAATAAGAAGCAGTCCGGGAAGGACACGAGGCCTCCACGAGGGTGGAGGGTGCGCCCTACCCCCCTGGGCGCGCCCCCTGCCTCGTGGGCACCTCGTGCGCTCTCCGGACTCTGTTTTCTTGCACGTTACGTATTTGGTCGGTAAAAATTCACCATATAATCTCCCGAAGGTTTTAACTCCTGTATCACGCAAATATCCTATGTTTTTGTTTCGAGCTGTTTCTGTAGCAGATTTGGAGCAAGATGTCATCTCAGGATTCCGACGGAGAGAGCTATGTCTCGCACCTCATTTCTGACCCAAAGACCTATGGGGATCTATCTCCTTGTGGTCGAACTACGGGTGAGGAGGAGGATGCTCATTTGATGATGATCAATGATTCAGGTTCGGAGGAGGAGGATGTCCCTCTACCTCAACCTGGGGATATGCACGTGAAGTTCAAGAAATCTAGTCTCCCTAAGAGGGCTAAACTATCTAACAACCGATCTATCCCTTCTCGTTTTCGGCAGAAAAGCAAAGGAGATTTATGTGACAAGATCTTGAAGCTGGAATCGGAGGTCGATGATTTAAAGGAGGAAATTGCTCTTCTCAATTACAGTATGAAGAAGCTAAAGACACAACTGTCATCATCAACAACTCCATCATCACCTCCTCCTAAAAAGGAGACATAATCACATGGGTATGGGCACTCCCCTTGGCAACTGCCAAGCTTGGGGGAGGTGCCCCGGTATCGTATCACCATCACACTCCTATCTTTACCGTTTTTCTTAGTTCGATCCTTTTAGTATTACATTGATCTAGTAGAATAAAGTTTTCGGTATGATTTAGTTTTGAGTTTTGCTTTATGATCCCTTTATGTAATCGAGTCCGTGAGCTATATAATAAAGATTAGTGTTGAGTCAAGGGCTTGATTATCTTGCTATGATCTTGAGTGAATAAAAGAAAAAAGAAAGAATAAAAAGAAACAAAGAGATCATATTGATCTTATTGAGAGTAATGACTTCACATAGAAAGAGTATGATGATTAAAAGTTGTTGAGAGTTGGCAAACATAGCTTTGGTCATCGTTGCAATTAATAGGAAGTAATAAAGAAAGAGAGGTTTCACATATAAATATACTATCTTGGACATCTTTTATGATTGTGAGCACTCATTAAAATATAACATGCTAAAGAGTTGATGTTGGACAAGGAACACAACGTAATGGGTTATGTTTTCTTATATCTGAAATAAAGTATATTGTCATGGATCATCCAACATGTTGAGCTTGCCTTTCTCCCTCAAGCTAGCCAAATTCTTTGCACCAAGTAGAGATACTACTTGTGCTTTCAAATACCCTTAAACCCAGTTTTGCCATGAGAGTCCACCATATCTACCTATGGATTGAGTAAGATCCTTCAAGTAAGTTGTCATCGGTGCAAGCAATAAAAATTGCTCTCTAAATATGTATGATTGATTAGTGTGGAGGAAATAAGCTTTATACGATCTTGTGATGTGGAAGAAATAAAAGCGACGGACTGCATAATAAAGGTTCATATCACAAGTGGCAATATAAAGTGACGTTATTTTGCATTAAGATTTTGTGCATCCAACCCTGAAAGCACATGGCAACCTCTGCTTCCCTCTGCGAAGGGCCTATCTTTTACTTTTATCTCTTACCCTTATGCAAGAGTCATGGTGATCTTCACCTTCCTTTTTACATTTTATCCTTTGGCAAGCACAGTGTGTTGGAAAGATCCTGATATATATATCTAATTGGATGTAAGTTAGCATGAGCTATTATTGTTGACATTACCCTTGAGGTAAAAGGTTGGGAGGCGAAACTATAAGCCCCTATCTTTCTCTGTTTCCGATTAAAACTCTGTAACCACAAGTATTGCGTGAGTGTTAGCAATTGTGAAAGACTAAATGATAGTTGAGTATGTGGGCTTGCTGAAAAGCTCTGACATAGACTCTTTCCGATGTTATGATAAATTGCAGTTGCTTCAATGACTGAGATTATAGTTTGTTAGTTCTCAATAAAGTTTCTGATTCATACTTGACATTGTGAATAGATTATTACTTGAGCATAAGAAATCATATGACAATATCCATATATGTTGCTGTTATAAGAACAATCATGATGCCCTCATGTCCGTATTTTATTTTATTGACACCTCTACCTCTAAACATGTGGACATATTTATCGTTATTGGCTTCCGCTTGAGGACAAGCGAGGTCTAAGCTTGGGGGAGTTGATACGTCCATTTTGCATCATGCTTTTATATCGATATTTATTGCATTATGGGCTGTTATTACACATTATGTCACAATACTTATGCCTATTCTCTCTTATTTTACAAGGTTTACATGAGGAGGGAGAATGCGGCAGCTGGAATTCTGGGCTGGAAAAGGAGCAAATATTAGACACCTATTCTGCACAACTCCAAAAGTCATGAAACTCCACGGAAGTTATTTTTGGAAATAATAAAAAATATTGAGCGGAAGAAATACAAGAGGGGACCCACACCCTGGGCACGAGGGTGGGGGCGCGCCCTACCCCCCTGGGCACGCCCCTGCCTTGTGGGCCCCCTGGTGTCCCTCCGGTGGCCATCTTCTGCTATATGAAGTCTTTCGTCCAAAGAAAAATAACAAGCAAGCTTTCGGGACGAGACTCCGCCGCCACGAGGCGGAACCTTGGCGGAACCAATCTAGAGCTATGGCGGAGCTGTTCTGCCGGGGACACTTCCCTCTGGGATGGGGAAATCATCGCCATCGTCATCACCAACGCTCCTCTCATCGGGAGGGGGCCAATCTCCATCAACATCTTCACCAGCACCATCTCCTCTCAAACCCTAGTTCATCTCTTGTATCCAATTCTTGTCTCTAAGTCTGGGATTGGTACCTGTAGGTTGCTAGTAGTGTTGATTACTCCTTGTAGTTGATGCTAGTTGGTTTATTTGGTGGAAGATCATATGTTCAGATCCTATATGCATATAAATACTCCTCTGATTATGAACATGGATATGCTTTGTGAGTAGTTACGTTTGTTCCTGAGGACATGGGAGAAGTCTTGCTATTAGTAGTCATGTGAATTTGGTATTCGTTCGATATTTTGATGAGATGTATGTTGTCTCTCCTCTAGTGGTGTTATGTGAACGTCGACTACATGACACTTCACCATTGTTTGGGCCTAAAGGAAGGCATTGGGAAGTAATAAGTAGATGATGGGTGCTAGAGTGACAGAAGTTTAAACCCTAGTTTATGCGTTGCTTCGTAAGGGGCTGATTTGGATCCATATGTTTCATGCTATGGTTAGGTTTACCTTAATACTTCTTTTGTAGTTGCGGATGCTTGCAATAGGGATTAATCATAAGTGGGATGCTTGTCCAAGTAAGGACAGCACCCAAGCACCGGTCCACCCACATATCAAATTATCAAAGTACCGAACGCGAATCATATGAACGTGATGAAAACTAGCTTGACGATAATTCCCATGTGTCCTCGGGAGCGTTTTCCTTCATATAAGAAATTGTCGAGGCTTGTCCTTTGCTACAAAAAGGATTGGGCCACCTTGCTGCACTTTATTTACTTTTGTTACTTGTTGCTCGTTACAAATTATCTTATCACAAAACTATCTGTTACCTATAATTTCAGTGCTTGCAGAGAATACCTTGCTGAAAACCGCTTATCATTTCCTTCTGCTCCTCGTTGGGTCTGACACTCTTACTTATCGAAAGGACTACGATAGATCCCCTATACTTGTGGGTCATCATTGGGCTGCAAATCTTTCAAGACGAGGAGAGCTTCATTCGGCTGGCCGAGAGAATGGCCTATCAGTAATGAGAAATGGGCTGTACATTTTTAAAACACATCAAACCGGCAATTAGTTTCATTTCGAGATTTTAAATTGCATTAATTTTTATGCATGAACAATTTGTTGGATTTTATATTGATATACATTTATTTTTAAAATTAGTTTGAATGTGACTCAAAATTTCGGGATTAAAAACAGTTCGGACCGCACCGGAATATGCAAAATTTCGTATAATTTTTTAACCGTGGCCACAATATGGGCTGTAATGCTAACAAAAAGAATATGGGCTCCAAAAAAACCTTAAGAATTAGCAAATGGGCTGTAAATTATTAGAAAATAATGGCAGATGGGTTGTATGTTGTTTTCCATAGATTTGACGCTTTCCTAAAAAAAGGTTGACGCACAAGCGGTGACTGTTGGATGTCCATCCAATGGCCGTCGTGCTTCTTCAATCTCTGCTCTTCCTGCTCCAGCCGCTCAAACAAGCGTCAGCGGGACTGCCTGCTCCCTCATCCCCGCGGCCGGCTGTGCTGCCGTGCAGGCCTCACTGCCCCATCGTACTCCCATCGCTGGCCTAGCCATCCCTCTACTCACTCACACCTACTGTTATTCTCCGGCAACGGCAGACGAACCAGTAAACCCTCGTACAGTCATACTCCCCTCCGCGTGGGAAACAACTGCCGAGTCTTCCTTGCCTCCGTGTCGTTCCCTTCCAAGGCCTCGCCGTCGTCCACCGCCCTGGTGCTCTTGGCGTGGCATGGTCAACGTGGTCAAGGAATGACTTCCATCGGAAGAGTACTGTACGTGGAGAGGCTGACAGCTGGGTCCACGGCAGCCGCAAGGAAGTGCCTCTTTATTACGCGGAAAATAATTATTTCTCCACCTGACAGCAGGGACCCACCGGACGGGCCACCGTATTTGGCGAAAATAACGTTTCCCCCCTGACTGCTGGGACCCACCGGACGGGCCAACGTATTTCGCGGAAAAAAACGTTCCCCCCGCTGTCAGCTCGGACCCACCGGAGGTGCCTCCTTATTACGCACAAAAAAATGAATACTCCCCCTGCTAGTTGGGACCCACCTTGGTGGGAGGCTGACTTGTGGGCCTACTAAGTTGACGGGGACGGAGTGCTTTGTCAACTTAGTCAATATGAACGATTCTAGCTCCAGTGACCGTACGATGTCCATCCAACGGCCGTAGTGCTTCTTCAACCTCTGGTCTTGTTGCTCCAGCCGCCCAAAGCAGCGCCGGTCATGCCGCATGCTCCTACCTCCCGTGGCCGGCTGTGCTGCCGCGGAGGCCTCACCGCCCCCTACTATTCCCAACGCTGGCCAGGCCATCCCTCTACTCACCCACACCCCCTCTTATTCTACGGCAACGGTAGCCTCACACCGCAGTGAACCAGTGAACCCTCGTACTCCTCTACGCGTGGGCATCCACTGCCGCGTCTTCCCCGGCTCCGCGTCGTCCCCTTCCTAGGCCTCGCTGTCGTCCACCGCCCTGGTGCTCTCGGCGCGGCATGGTCAACGTGGTCATGGAACGGCTTCCATCGGACGTGGACTGTACGTGGAGAGGCTGACAGCTGGGTCCACGGCCGCAGCAAGGAAGTGCCTCCTTATTACGCGCAAAATAATTATTTCTCCACCTGACAGCGGGGACCCACCGGACGGGCCACCGTATTTGGTGAAAAAAACGTTTCCCCCTGACTGCTGGGACCCACTAGCTACATCTTCGCACGCAAGGAAGTGCGTCAGGGAAAAAATGATTCGCCCCCCTGACTGCTGGGACCCACCAGCTACATCTCCGCAGGCAAGGAAGTGCCTGACAGTCGGGACCCACCTGGTCGAAGCGTACGTAGCGTTATCATTCTGGTCGCGAACGTGTACGTACATACTGGTCAATGTAGAGGCGCACACGTAGCATGTACACGTACGTACAGGGGCCAGTGTGCAAGAAAGAAAATACGGCCACGTACGTACATACGGGCAGGGTCTCGAACGCCTACTCGCGCATACGTACGGCCAGGGCTCGTGTACATGGCTGGGTCGGAACGGAGAAACAGCGTCGTCCGTGTTCATGGGGAGCCAACCGGCTGGGTCGGAACGGAATGCGTCGTCGTGTTCATCGGGAGGGCTTGGACGGACCAGCCGATGGAAACAAGGCCTGGCGTACCGCAGAACGGAGGAAACGGCCTTGTGTTCGACCGGCCACGTTCGAAACGGGATCCTGTTCATCGGGAGGGGTCTGGCGTACCGCAAAACGGAGGAGACGGACCTCCTACGGTCGAAACGGGGGTCCTGTTGATTGGGAGGGGTGTGGCGTACCGCAAAACGGAGGAAACGGACTTGTGTTGGAGCGCTACGGTTGAAACGGGGGTCCTGTTCATCGGGAGGGGTGTGGTGTACCGCAAAACGGGACTCCACGGGATACTGTTCATCTCCACCCTCGACCCCCTCCAGCCTCCACGGGATACTGTTCATCTACCGTCGACCTCCTCCAGCCTCCACCTGCGACTGTTCATCCACGGGCTCCTGTTCATCCAGCCTCCACCGCGCGCTACTCCACCGGCTACTGTTCAACCAGCCCTCTCCACGGGCTCCTGTTCAACCACCCCTCCATGGGCTACTATTCATCCTGCCCTCCACCGTCTACTGTTCATCCTGCCCTCCACGGGGTGGTCCTGTTCATCCTGCCCTCCACGGGGTCCTGTTCATCCAGCCCCAACCGGCTTGAATGATCGGGGTCCTGTTCATCCACCCCCACCGGGAACTGTTCATCCAAACCCCCCAGCAACGCTCACTGTTCATCCAGAGGCAACGCCACGGGGTCCTGTTCATCCACCCCCACCGGGAACTGTTCATCCAAACCCCCCCAGCAACGCTCACTGTTCATCCAGAGGCAGCATCGATCGGCTTCAGTTAGCAGCAGTAGCGAAGGAATCGCTCGATCGGGTTCAGTTAACAGCCATCGATCGATCGCTCGAGTTCAGTAACGCGTAGCCTACAGTGCAATCGCTCGGGTTCAGTTAGAGCCCAACACCTCGCTCGGGTTCAGTTAGAGCCCAATGTCTCGCGCACACGCGCGTACGTACGAGAGAAACGCGCATCGCTCGGCCCCCGACCACCCACCCTAACTGGGGACTCCCCGATATTTTCCGCGCCCTCGCTTCTACCACGGTTTTTTCCGTCATGGACGGCCCAAAGAATGTCATGCAGCTGTGTCTCCGGCCCGCCCAAGACGAAAAGCCCATTTTCTGTCATGATTTTTTGTCATAGAAGTAGGACCCCGCCACATCTATGATGATACTGGGTTTTGTCACAATTATCGTCATAGAAGTGTCATAAGTATGACAGAAAAGATTTTCGTTCGGCCCAAAATGTCACGGATGTGTCTTTTTTTGTAGTGTATGTTGATCATATCTACTATATGATTCACGCTCGACCTTTCGGTCTCAGTGTTCCGAGGCCATATCTGCATATGCTAGGCTCGTCAAGTTTAACCCAAGTATTCTGCTTGTGCAAAACTGGCTTGCACCCGTTGTATGTGAACGTAGAGCTTATCACACCCGATCATCACGTGGTGTCTCGGCACGACGAACTGTAGCAACGGTGCGTATTCAGGGAGAACACTTATACCTTGAAATTTAGTGAGGGGTCATCTTATAATGGTACCGCCGTACTAAGCAAAATAAGATGCATAAAAAGATAAACATCACATGCAATCAATATAAGTGATATGATATGGCCATCATCATCTTGTGCCTTTGATCTCCATCTCCAAAGCACCGTCATGATCACCATCATCACCGACTTGACACCTTGATATCCATCAAAGCATCGTTGTCGTCTCGCCAACTATTGCTACGACGACTATCGCAACCGCTTAGTGACAAAGTAAAGCAATTACATGGCGATTGCATTTCATACGATAAAGACACAACCATATGGCTCCTGCCAGTTGCCGATAATTGTGTTACAAAATATGATCATTTCATACAACAATTTATATAATCACGTCTTGACCATATCACATCACAACATGCCATGCAAAAACAAGTTAGACGTCCTCTGCTTTGTTGTTGCAAGTTTTACATGGCTGCTACAGGCTTAGCAAGAACCGTTCCTACCTACGCATCAAAACCACAACGATTTTCCGTCAAGTTTGGTGTTTTAACCTTCAACAAGGACCGGGCGTAGTCACACTCGATTCAACTAAAGTTGGAGAAACAAACACCCACTAGCCACTTGTGTGCGAAGCACGGCGGTAGAACCAGTCCCATGAACGCGGTCATGTAATGTCGGTCTGGGCCGCTTCATCCAACAATACCGCCGAATCAAAGCATGACATGCTGGTAAGCAGTATGACTATTATCGCCCACAACTCTTTGTGTTCTACTCGTGCATATAACATCTACGCATAGACCTGGCTCGGATGCCACTGTTGGGGAACGTAGTATTTCAAAAAAAAAATCCTACGATCACGCAAGATCTATCTAGGAGAAGCATCACAACGAGCGGGGAGAGTGTGTCCACGTACCCTCGAAGACCGAAAGCGGAAGCGTTTAGTAACGCAGTTGATGTAGTCGAACGTCTTCATGATCCAACCGATCAAGTACCGAACGTATGGCACCTCCGAGTTCTGCACACGTTCAGCTCGATGACATCCCTCGAACTCTTGATCTAGCAAAGTGTCGAGGGAGAGTTCCTTCAGCACGACGGTGTGGTGACGGTGATGGTGAAGTGATCCGCGCAGGGCTTCGCCTAAGCACTACGTGAATATGACCGGAGGTGTAAACTGTGGAGGGGGGCGCCGCACACGGCTAACAGTTATTGGTGTCTCCTCTAGGCGCCCCCTCCCCACGTATATATAGGTGGGAGGGGGAGGGGAGCAGCAAGGGTGCACCCAAGTAGGAGGAATCCTACTTGGGGCCTTGTCCAATTCGGCCTCCCCCTTCCGAAAGTGTTGGAGGGGGAAGGAAAGAGAGGGGGGAGAAGGGAAGGGGAGGCCGAATCCTCCCCTTTCCTTTCTCTCTTCCCCTCCTTCCTTCTAATCCTATTTGGCATATATGGGGCGCACCATCCCACTAGGGGCTGGTCTGTCCCGCCCTTGGCCCAATAAGGCCCATATCTTTGCCCGGGGGTGCGCGGAACCCCTTCTCGTGACCCGATACGTACCCGGTACCCCCAGAACACTTCCGGTGTCCGAATACTATCGTCCTATATATGAATATTTACCTCTCGACCATTTCGAGACTCCTCGTCATGTCTGTGATCTCATCCGGGACTCCGAACAAACTTCGGTCACCAAAACACAAACTCATAATACAAAATCGTCATCGAACGTTAAGCGTGCGGACCCTACGGGTTCGAGAACTATGTAGACATGACCAAGACACATCTCCGGTCAATAACCAATAGCGAAACCTGGATTCTCATATTGGCTCCTACATATTCTACGAAGATCTTTATCGGTCAAACCGCATAACAACATACGTTGTTCCCTTTGTCATCGGTATGTTACTTGCCCGAGATTCGATCGTCGGTATCTTAATACCTAGTTCAATCTCGTTACCGGCAAGTCTCTTTACTCGTTCCGTAATACATCATCTCGCAACAAACTCATTAGTTGCAATGCTTGCAAGGCTTATAGTGATGTGCATTACCGAGAGGGCCCAGAGATACCTCTCCGACAATCGAAGTGACAAATCCTAATCTCGATCTATGCCAACTCAACAAACACCATCGGAGACACCTATAGAGCATCTTCATAATCACCCGTTTACGTTGTGACGTTTGTTAGCACACTAAGTGTTCCTCCGGTATTCGGGAATTGCATAATCTCATAGTCATAGGAACATGTATAAGTCATGAAGAAAGCAATAGCAATAAACTAAACGATCATAGTGCTAAGCTAACAGATGGGTCAAGTCAATCACATCATTCTCTAATGATGTGATCCCGTTCATCAAATGACAACTCATGTCTATGGCTAGGAAACTTAACCATCTTTGATTAACGAGCTAGTCAAGTAGAGGCATACTAGTGACACTTTGTTTGTCTATGTATTCACACATGTACTAAGTTTCCGGTTAATACAATTCTAGCATGAATAATAAACATTTATCATGATATAAGGAAATATAAATAACAACTTTATTATTGCCTCTAGGGCATATTTCCTTCAGTTTTGAAGAAGTTCAAAATGGATCAGTCAAAGGAAGGGTTCTTGCCTGTGTTACAAGGTGTGAAGTTGAGTCAGAATCAATGCCCGACCACTGCAGAAGATAGAGAGAAAATGAAAGTCATTCCCTATGCCTCAGCCATAGGTTCTATCATGTATGCAATGTTGTGTACCAGACCTAATGTGTGCCTTGCTATTAGTTTAGCAGGGAGGTACCAAAGTAATCCAGGAGTGGATCACTGGACAGCGGTCAAGAACATCCAAAAATACCTGAAAAGGACTAAGGATATGTTTCTCGTTTATGGAGGTGACAAAGAGCTCGTCGTAAATGGTTACGTCGATGCAAGTTTTGAATTGATCCGGATGACTCTAAATTACAAACCGGATACATATTTATATTGAATGGAGGAGCTGTCAGTTAGTGCAGTTCCAAGCAGAGCGTCGTGGCGGGATCTACGTGTGAAGCGGAGTATATAGCTGCTTCGGAAGAAGCAAATGAAGGAGTCTGGATGAAAGAGTTCATATCCGGTCTAGGTGTAATACCTAGTGCATCCGATCCAATGAAAATCTTTTGTGACAATACTGGAGCAATTGCCTTGGCGAAGGAATTCAGATTTCACAAGAGAACCAAACACATCAAGAGACGCTTCAATTCCATCCGAGATCAAGTCAAGGAGGGAGACATAGAGATTTGCAAAATACATACAGATCTTAATGTTGCAGACCCATTGACTAAGCCTCTCTCACGAGCAAAACATGATCAGCACCAAGACTCCATGGGTGTTAGAATCATTACTATGTAATCTAGATTATTGACTCTTGTGCAAGTGGGAGACTGAAGGAAACATGCCCTAGAGGCAATAATAAAGTTGTTATTTATATTTCCTTATATCATCATAAATGTTTATTATTCATGCTAGAATTGTATTAAGTGGAAACTTACTACATGTGTGAATACATAGAGAAACAAAGTGTCCCTAGTATGCCTCTACTTGACTAGCTCGTTAATCAAAGATGGTTAAGTTTCCTAGCCATAGGCATGTGTTGTCATTTGATGAACGGGATCACATCATTAGAGAATGATGTGATGGACAATACCCATCCGTTAGCTTAGCAT
Organism: Aegilops tauschii subsp. strangulata; assembly: GCF_002575655.3. NCBI lineage: Eukaryota > Viridiplantae > Streptophyta > Magnoliopsida > Poales > Poaceae > Aegilops > Aegilops tauschii. Next base: position 248,187,801 of record NC_053039.3, read on the forward strand.
AATGATCGTTTAGTTTTACTGCTATTGCTTTCATCATGACTTATACATGTTTCTCGGACTATGAGATTATGCAACTCCCGAATACAGGAGGAACACCTTGTGTGCTATCAAACGTCACAACGTAACTAGGTGATTATAAAGATGCTCTACAGGTGGCTCTGATGGTGTTTTCTGAGTTGGCATAGATCGAGATTAGGATTTGTCACTCCGAGTATCAGAGAGGTATCTCTGGGCCCTCTCGGTAATGCACATCACTATGAGCCTTGCAAGCAATGTGACTAAAAAGTTAGTCACGGGATGATGCATTATGGAACGAGTAAAGAGACTTGCCGGTAACGAGATTGAACTAGGTATGATGATACCGATGATCGAATCTCGTGCAAGTAACATACCGATGACAAAGGGAACAACGTATGTTGTTATGCGGTTTGACCGATAAAGATCTTCATAGAATATGTAGGAGCCAATATGAGCATCCAGGTTCCACTATTGGTTATTGACCGAAGATGTGTCTCGGTCATGTCTACATAGTTCTCGAACCCGTAGCGTCAGCACGCTTAATGTTCGATGACGATTTGTATTTTGAGTTATGTGATTTGATAACAGAAGTTTGTTTGGAGTCCTGGATGAGATCACGGACATGACGAGGAGTCTCGAAATGGTTGAGACATAAATATTGATATATTGGGATGTTGTTCGGACACTGGATGAGTTCCGAGAGGTACCGGATAACTATCGGAGTGCCGGAGGGTTATCGGAACCCCCTGGGGGAACTAATGGGCCTTCATGGGCCTTAGTGGGGAGAGAGAAGGGCCACAAAGGGCTGCCCGCGCCCCCCCCCCTTTGGGTCCGAATTGGACTAGGGGAAGGGGGCGGCGCCCCCCTTTCCTTCCCTTCTCCCTCTCCCTTCCTCCTTCCCCCTTCCACCAACTGGAATCCTACTAGGACTTGGAGTCCTAGTAGGACTCCTCTCCTTGGCGCGCCCTACAGGGGCCGGCCGGCCTCCCCCTCCCCTCCTTTATATACGGGGGCAGGAGGGCACCCTAGAACACACAAGATCAATTGTCTTAGCCGTGTGCGGTGCCCCCCTCCACAGTTACACACCTCGGTCATATCGTCGTAGTGCTTAGGCGAAGCCCTGCGTCAGTAACTTCATCGTCACCGTCACCACGTCGTCGTGCTGACGGAACTCTCCCTCGGCCTCAACTGGATCAAGAGCTCGAGGGACGTCATCGAGCTGAATGTGTGCTGAACGCGGAGGTGCCGTACGTTCGGTGCTTGGATCGGTTGGGTCGCGAAGACGTTCGACTACATCAACCGCGTTACTAAACGCTTTCGCTTTCAGTCTACGAGGGTACGTGGACACACTCTCCCATCTCGTTGCTATGCATCTCCTAGATAGATCTTGCGTGATCGTAGGTAAAAAAATTGAAATACTGCGTTCCCCAACACAAAACACCTCCTTTTCATTGCAAATTTGCATGTTCTATGTAGTTAGTCATCCAAATAACATCCAATTTGAATCCTTCCATAAGTGTTTCCAATATTTTTGGTCATTGGTTGGAGTTATTCCATGTAGGTTAGAACCCTAGTAAGGGTGAGACATATGTCTTATTATGGTTGCTTTGGTTACGTCGAAATAATTTATTTCTAGTACCCAAAAACTCTTCTCCTTTGCAGGTGAAATTTCGTTGTACACACTCGCTTCTTACGTGGTCTATGCTACACCAATCGAAGAACCAACCGCTATTCAAGACGATGTGTGTCAGATTAGAGCGGGTGATTAGGGAGGATTACCCAACATGGATGGTAGCGTACTCTCCGGATCGGTCCACCACCTCTTTTGACATTGCCATAATGTCAGTGTCATATGACTGCAATTGCAGATGTCGATTTTAGTCAGACTGTTGGTGTATAGCTGTGTACATCTTAGTTATGTAGATGCCATGTTTTTCTCGTTATGCTTTGTCCCCTTGATGCACATTTTGAGTTAATAAAAGCACCATTTATCAAAAAATGTTCCATGGATAGCAAGAGTGCGATGATATCCAATTTTGCATACACCAACAAAATAGGCCAATGTCATGGAGCTTTGCTATGTTTTTTTTGTGAACAGCAGAAGCTTCGTATTAATCAGACACCAATAATAAAAAACCTATAAAAGAGGAGCATCTCTATCCCTTCCTTATAATCCATTAAATCTTTAAAAATATGGTTAACAAAGTAACTCCACCTAACCATTCTTCTATATCTTTAGTGCCTCAAATTTTTTGCTTTTTATTTCTCAAAACACACGCCTTCAACCTATTTTTGCTCTAGGAAGACGCACTCTCAGTAAAACTTTAGCCAACCTTCTTTCTCTTACTCATGGTGAAGCTGCCTCGATTGGTCGGCCACGGGCTACAAAACCGCGTCGACTCAACCCCAAACCCTGCCCACTTCGCCGATGACCCTTTGAAATCCGGTTTGGATAACCTTATCCCCAAGAAGTACCCTAGGTATTGAACCCACAAGGATGTGCACTACGACAATGACTCAAAGAAGGTATTGTTCTTGCAATAAAGTATGGTCTTTAACTGAACCTTTTAACAACTTGTTTGGATGTAAACAATGATGTAGAAATATGCATGAGTATGAGGTCTTACTCTCACAATATTGTACTTGTGTGTGAGATCTCATCTTGATAATAAACATAGTCTTGGAAGACACCCATTATGATGTGCTCACAATGCGATGAAGTGGGAGATGTGTCCAATGTACGTCACGACCTGCAACGAGAGTCAGTTGTCTAACTGATGGCCCTTGCCGTCGCCCGGAGTTACCTCGGTTATGAAGAATTACTCTAGACAAAGCATTTGACGTCTAATGACTAAACATCATTTGTCTCCAAGTAATTGCTTTCCACTACCGTGCTAATCCTTCCCATCACTGATGTTCATAATAGCGTTTCACGCATCCTCGCTTCTTACTTTCTCCTTGAAAGATCTACGGGATCCGGTGGTGATCGGCAGTGCTGGCGGTGGCCGCCACCGCTGCAGCGGCAGCAGCACGTGGGTGTCCGGGCGTGAAAGTTCAGGCGGTTTCAGCCCCCAAAATTATACGGGAAGGTTACCTTCCCATAAACGCGAGGGGACTTAGGGGCAGTTATACGGGATCTCATAGAAAATTCTGGGTTTGTGGAAGCTATTGGAGAGCTATTTTTGTCTCAACTTCCCGTAAACAGTAGATTTTTCTCTATAGGAGAGCTATTGGAGTTGCTCTAATACTTTATTTCGAGAACAGTGTGCTGGTTCAACTGGCTATTTTAGTGCAGCCTTCTGTTTTTCTTTTCTAGCAACTTGCACATGTATGTTTGTTTTTTCTATATTTTCTTTTGTGTTGGTAGAGCTAAAATATATGGACTTGGAAAAGCAATATCTTATCTTGTTCTATTGCTACCAAAAGGTAACAGTAATGGCAGTTTGATGCTATCATTGTTAAAGACCACCATGACCAACAAACTAGCAGTTTGAGCAGGTCCATTAGTGGAAAAGATTAGATCTGAATTGACCTGACAAAAAACGTCTTAGGTAGACTGGGACGTGCCTCTTTTCTAATCGCTATAGGGTCATGACAGGTTTTCGCTTCAGAAATTGACGTGCTGAGCGTTGACAAAAAGGGAAAATGAATGGAAAAGGCAGATCCAACATAGTCAAATTTCATAGATTCAGTGACTGCTGTAAGTAAAAGCACAGTGCAAAAGATGGAAATTTGTCATCAAATGAACCGAAGTCTATTGGATGAGTTGGATCCACGTAGGAGGAGAAGGTTGGACTGAGAAGCACTCCTCTCCAATTGACTCTTCTGCTTCTCCTTTTCTCTGCTTGCTTGCGGCGCCATTCTTCTACCTGTCTAAATCGATTGAGCTATTTTCCTGACGTGCTACAGTTCATTTCACCAATGATTAGTAATGTCATGATGATCTACGAAAAACGCCATGATCTTCAGCTGTCCGAGCACTAGTAGCTCATCCGAATGCATTTTTTCAGATGCAAAATCTATCCATCACCTGTGGGGCTATCTTGCCACATTTTAGCATGGTTCAAGCCACATTTCAGGGAGAATCTTCCATACTGGGTTAAGGTATGATATGGGGGAAGATGCCATGATATCTGCTTTTGCTTGCCAGGCTGAGAGAGGTCTCTTGAGGGCAAAGGAAAAGGATGGGTAGCAGCAGCGGCTGGATCGATCTAGTGCAGCACCAACCATGGCGACAGTGGTGCAGAAATGTCGCATTCAGGAGCCAAACCTGTCTTTCCGCTCTAGTGGAGGCGGTGATCGGATAATATATGCCTGCTCACTCAGGAACAAGAATAGATTCATGTCGCCGGCGCTGCTGCCGCCGTGACAAAAATGGCACATGTTCTTGCTTTGCAAAACTATTTTTATATGTGCCATGGAGAGCCCAACCACATTTTTTCTCCAGATGTCATTGCCCATGTCGCATAATCTCGGGTTGAGATTTAAAAAGATGAACATCAGCTTTGTTAAGTCAGTGGTGGTAGGGTAGCACCACACGAGGTAGCTGGCTACCCATACCCAGGCAGGCATCACCAAATCTCTGGAAAGTTGGGCTGCCTGATAGGATTATGTGACATGGGTTTGCCCAAGAATTGTTGAGTAAACGAAACGAGTGGGGCCTGAATTTGACCTTATGAGGGAGGTTGCAGGCAGGAAATTCAGGCGGGGCCGAGTAGCCGGTGGATAATGCGACTCCCGGGTCCACCTGTCGAAATCAGAGCACGCATCGGTGCATCGTGGAACAAGACAGGGACAGGCCTAATTCAATTCAAGGCTCATCAGATCAGCCCGTGGCATCCCCGGTCAGTAGAATGTTTCGCTCCAAAGTCGCCTGTCAGTGACCAGATGCGCACTGCTCCGATTGCTGTCAGACTGACTGACAGACTGACTCAGGGGAAGAACGATGATTGATTGATAATTCAGATTCAGCACGTACAACTCCAGAGTAGTATATTTCTCTAATTTCATCACGCACACGCACACACATGCACAGATGCGTCTGGAGGTCCCCTACGGATGCAATGCAATGCACCGCCGCGCGCCACTAGTCGCTCTTTTATGAGTCGACGCGACAGTGGTTGCGGATTCGCTGGCGAGTGAATCCGCACGTGAAAGGGTGGCGTGCGATTGAAGGCCGGCCTCTCTTTCCCGCCGCGGCCAGCTCGGCCCCCAACTTGGGCCGCTCCGCTGAATCCGAAATGAATGAATGCTCGACAGACAGCGGAGGGGAGGAAGACGGCGAGATCACGAGCATGGTCGTATCTCGTATCTGCAGGGCCGGCCGGGCGGGGTCAAATCCATCCGTGTTGTGCTGGTGGTGAGTGACCGACCGGGGGAGACTGGGGTGTCTGCCATTGCCATTGCCGTTGGCGTTGGACATGGACATGGATGGATCGTTTCTGGTTCGCGTCCAATCGGCGGCAGCGCGGCGGGACATGGATCAGTCGGCCAATCGTTATTCTCGGCGCTGTAGCAGATGGAATGGCACCCGGTATCAGTATGGGGGAGATATATGGCATCTGTTCCTGATTTCACTAGTCAACTGTTGTTTGCTGTGGACGGATGATGATCTGCCTGCCGTCGTGCGCGTCGCCATCAATTATAGAGTAGTAGTATAGTAATAGAATATCCGTTACATCTTTGGCGCAAAAACCAAATGTGGCGGAGAAAATAGATTCATCTGAAAGTATGACGTTAACCTATAAGATGGCAGCCTACATACAATGTTAATTTACGGTCAGTTCTTTTGGGGCTTATTACTGCTATAAAAATTAGCTGCCCTCTCCCCAACTTATTCTAAAAGGCCAACCTGAAATTTTAATTTACTAAAAGACTACTAAGGGCATAGTGGTTGATAAGACAGTGCCATCTTTAAGCCTTGCATGTAATTTAGGATGACAATAAGAATGTCTACAATGAATTATCTCTTAGCATTATTTTTAATAACTAGCAATTTCTAAAAACATGGTGAGACATTATGCTAAGAGAACATCTTTTAAATAAGAGAAGACAAGTCTTTTCTTATGATTTCTCTTTTCTGCCCCTCAACATCTATCCTATGTGACACTCCTAAGAGCATCTTTAGCAGACCCTGCAAAATCCCGACCCGCATAAGCCGTTTACAGTTCGACGACGATCTCGTTTGCGGGTTGAAAACGTGCGCGGCAGAACAGAAACCATATATGAATTTGCACAATTTGAAAAAAAGTTTCGCGAGAGAAATTGCAACCATAGTAGTTCATCATATACTACATATACTACATGATCAAACACTAGTTCATACTACATACTACATTCACTACTAGTACTAAGGGGGGTGGGGATCTCACGGTGGCGAGCTCGCGGCCATGGACGGCGCGGTGGAGGAGCTCAATCCTCCTCGTCGGAGCTGCCGAGGTCGATGTACTTCTCCCTCTGCTCCTCGCGGATGCGCCGCCACTCGTCGTCCTTCTCCTTGGCGGCAAGGTTCGCTGCGACCGCCTGCTGGAGCACGAGGGCTTCGAGCTCCTCGTCGTGGCGCCGACGCTCCGCCTCCTCGCGCAAGCTGCGTTCGGCAATGGCGGCCGCGGCCGCGTCGACATCGGCGACGAAGTCCTCAGGCCCGACGACGCCGCGGCGCACGATCTCCTCGGGCTCCTGCGGCTCCTCCGACCACTCCCTCTTCACGGGGAGAAGCCTCGCGCCGGAAGAGGAAGAGCTCACCGCGCGGGTGAGCCACGCTGCAGACCTTGAGCCCGCGATGGAAGAGCCTACGGCGGAGGACCCCGCGGCCTGCTGACGGTCGTACTACTCCGTCTCGCGGCGGAGGAACCTCAACGGCTGGGAGAGGCCCCGGTTCGTCCATTCCTTGGCCCCGCGCTTCCTCGCGCCGTTCGAGCAGACACGACGCTCGCACTCGGGGTCGTGGCGACCGCCGGAGCTGCGGCCAGAGCTCCACATAGCGTTTCGAGGCGGATGCGGGCTCGCCGGCGGCGAGAAATGCGAGGGGCCAGTGGGGACTCGCGGTGGAACGCGGCGGCGGAGGGATAGGTTTCGATCCGTATCCCCCCTCCCCCCCCCCCCCTCCCCGCAAACCCGTAAATATACCGCTTCTGGTGGGCGGTTTGCGGGCCGCGATAAAAATTGTTACGGACCGGACGAGTATACGGGCTCTGTTCTGGCCAGAAAATTGGGCCGAGCCCGTATACTCGCCGGACTTATGCGGGTTTGCGAGATTTACAGGGTCTGCTAGAGATGCTTTAAGATAGCATCATTATACATGCCCTAAGAAAATAAGTTGCTCTCTCCCTATCTTATTCTCGAAGATGACCACCATGAAACTAATCTACGCCATGACCTTGAAGGTGAGGAAGCATCCGGTCCGCAGACCGTGAGCTATGGCGAAGCGAGCACACGCTCGATTAATGAAAAACCTCCCATTGACATCCCGGAGCTTGACCATCCAATAAATCAATGAAACATATTCCATGTACGTTGATTTGTTTCTTTGTTGCGTTTGACTATTTTATTTTTCCACGACAAGCAGAACCAATTCAACCGAATTAAACTAACATCATTGTTGTAGCATGTCATCTTTCAGATGATTTGTTTAGAGCTTCTTTCTAATAATCCACTTAGCTTTTAAGTTGTGTTCGCCAAAGACCGTTTCATATAGTTTACTTAACTTCTTTGTTGTAGTTGGGCTTTATGGCAAGGGTGCAACGGTCATCTAGTATAAGGAATGTCTAATGATCACCGTGACGACATTATGAGGGTCATATGAACAAAAGGTTGTAGCTACTTCAAACATGTAGTCTGAATTTCCTACCATCTACAGGTGGTTCAAGTTAATTTTCTTCTGCCATATCATATCCAATATAGTAAATTGTATGCAACCATATGTGCAGAACTCACATGTCAGTTTCAGTGCTAGGGCATAGGTTTAGTACCTAATCATAAAAAAGATGGTACTCCTATCTTTTGAACATGCCATTTTATTTGATTACCATGCTTCATCCTAAATCTAAATTCATGTAAAATGTAATGTTGCATAGTGGACCTTTCTTTTGATCATGCTCTCTCGCAACAACACGCAGGGAATCATCTGGTTCTTAATTTTTTTGGTACAGATAAATAGTTAATACACACATGTAGCAATATATCCTTACCCCATGGAAGTAAGCACTCATACTTTCAGACAAGGTTAAGTTTCTTTCTGTGTAACTTCACAAAAAAAATGTTCTTGTGCATAACAAGTCACCATTTCATTTTAAGATAAGGGATAAGACGTGATAACGTTAAGAGTACACATATTCAAGAGCTTTAAGAAGATACAAATTCAATGCGCATCTAACAAATTACGCAAAATCTAATCTTTTGACAAAGAAAGAACAATATTGAGGAAAGGGGACGTCTTGCACGCAGATATCCAGCCGCACGCCATCGCGAGGTGATCCACGCAGTAAACGTTTGTGGAAATGGGAAAAGGCGTCATATTGCATGCTTACGAATACCGTGTCCACGTTGGCTTTGTAGGCTCGCCAGGGGGTACACATCTGACGGAAAGGGCCAGGCATGCAGGGCATTATTATATTTACATCACGTGCCCGGTACTGGTTTTACTAAAGTGTCTGGACGACACAGACTAGGATGTGTGTTCGAAGCAGTGGCGGAGCTATGTAGGCTCCTGGGGTGGCTGTGGGCCCCCAACATTGATGCAACTTGTGAAGAAAAAAATATTGTGAGGGCTTAGATGAGAGATTTTTTAGCTTTTGCCCCCCCCCCCCAACACTCATATTTTACCATTTGCCCCCCCCCCCTCCCAGTTGATTCTTGCTAGCTCCGCCACTGGTTCGAAGGTTAGGAGTTGTCATCCGCCCCGCACCCATCTTTTGCATTTGGGTGTAGAGGACTGACTGGACCGGGGAAGCGGGTGCGCTCGAAGACCGTCTGAATCTGCCCCATGGTGATTCCTGAAGCGTCGTCGCCGGCGTTGGCCGCTGGGTGAGTTAAACTCTACCTCTCTTCTTTTGCACCTGTGGTCACCGGATGGCCTTTGCTGCCATGTTCTCTATCTCCTCTGGACCTTACCTGCTAGCTCGCGTGCTGAGACTGCGGATCAGCCGGACAGGCAATCACCCCAGTGGTGCGCGAGGTTGCTAGCGCGGTGGTCGCCAGCGGTTCCGCCCTGCCTGATACGACTGCAGGCGCGGACACGCCGGAGAGGTGAGCGGCGGTTCAGGGGCCGTCCAGCGCATCGTCTGATGTCGAGTTGTGGGGCGCGTCCTGCACCCACTTCTCTTTCAGAGTATATTTATGCATTTGTCCATGATTAGGGATTAAATGGTTCTAAACATGTGGAAATAGTTAGTTGTAATAACAAGAAATTTAGCTCACCGCTTGTGAAACGTTTAATTATTCGAATGTATCAGCAGAGTTTTTTTGGATAACTCGGTTAATCATCCTAACCAAGATCTATTATTGGATTACAAAAAATATTTGTATTCTGAGTTTTATTCTCAGATTATATCTGAGGGGCTTGCGCTATTCTTTAAATAACTATACTAAACAAAATAAAAAATTTGCATGATTCAGATGAAAAATCTTTCTCAACAATTCCTATTCTACTAACAAGAGTAGACATGCAAAATTTATTTGTTACTCAAGGGAAAACTGTTCCAACTGTTCCTAGATTTCCGCTTGCTCGGTGAATGCCTTGCTATTCTTTTCAGTTCTGGTGACGGTGGTGTGCCACCGGCAATTTACTCTTCATAAGTGTACAATAATGAGTCGCTTGATTTCATTTGACTGGTTTCTATTCTGGTCGCTCGATCACATTTTAACCGGTCGCGGTTGACCAGTTGATCGATCAATATTCAACTTTTAGAAAAGTACTAAAAAGGGGAAATTTGCAAAAATCGTTAAAGTTCATGAATTCAAAAATGGTTACAAATTTTTAAGAAAGTTCATGAATTTGAAAACAGTTCATCAAAATTTAAAAACTTCAAAAAATTGAAAAATCATCAAATTTGAAAATAAGTTTATCGAATAAGAAAAAAATCATTGAATTTGAAAAGGTTCATTGGATTTTTTTAAAAATCATCAATTTAGAAAAAGAGTTCATCAAATTTGAAAAAAGTTCATCAATTTTAAAAAAATCACACATTTAGGAAAAACAAAAAATAAACGAGTAACAAAAAATAAAAAATAAATATGTAGAAACTCAGGTGGACAATATATAAAAAAACAAACAGAGAAAGAATGAGCCGTCACGCTAAAAGACCTAGAGTACGGGGGGTGCGCCCTGTACAGAATGGCCTTTAAGCGTCGCCTTAAGCACCGTATAGAAAATGCCTCATCATCCATAGGGATCAGCCAATAGGGATGGACCAACGACTTCTCTTTCCTTTCTTCCTCCACGCAAACTCGCTTGTAATCGACCTCTATACTTGTGTGTGAGAAATACAAAAGAGGGACTAGATATGTATAGCCAACACCTGGTATCAGAGACCTACCTCCACCCTTCCTCTCCGCTCGCACACTGGAAAGCCACAGTCGGAAGAAACCTCACGAGGCATCATCTCCAACATGGATCCCAAGCTCCGCGCCTACTTCAAGCAAATGAACAATGACACAACCACCCGCTTCAACACCATCCTCAAGGCGCTAGTAGTGCAAACCTCCCGGATCGATGACCTAGCCATTTGGAAGCCAGATCTAGAGGCTCGCTTTGTCACGCTCGAGTCCATAGTAAAAGAGTACACAATTATCAAGAATATGAGTACAAAAATAGAAACTGGCCTCATGGAAAAGGAGAACGCCTTTAGTGTCGCGGTTCTTGCATTATCTCATTAACAAATGTCCCAAGTTGCCTCAGTAAAAGAGGAACATTACTTAGAGATGTCAAATCATTCAAAAGAAAAGAATAAAGGAAGGCTAGAGTGCCCGCTTCACTGCTCTTTGGGAAAGTATCGGGTCGTTCTTGCAAGCACATTCAGAAAAAATTGAACAATCTCGCGAGTCTGCACTGATGGAAAAATGAAAATTCCGTGCATCAGATAGAAATTTACATAAGTGTAAGGGCATATTTATCCCTAAGTGGTTTTGATGATTGATGACAATACATTTGCGGACTAATCATGTGCATTGAGCATTTCAGATATCTCATGGTTAGGCACAAGACGATTCGTTGCCCCTCGGAGTCTAGTGAAGACGGAGTTTCCCCTACGGTTTTTTTCGGTGGATTTGAGTCGTAGGAAAGCCGTACTATTAAGAGGGGGTCCGCTTTGGAAAGGTTTGGATGAAATCATCACGTACACGTTTGTTCCTTTTGCACCACCTTTCCTTAACTCTTTGGATCATCCTTCGTTTTTTTCGTGTCTCTGCAAAATGAAGGACTCCTAGTGTTGTTGTGCTAGGGCATGCGGTAGTACTACTCTTTGGAGCGGTAGTACCGCAGGCCCTTGCGGTAGTACCGGCCAGGGGCGCGGTAGTACCGCAGGTCCTTACGGTAGTACCGCTCCATGGGCGCGGTGGTATCGTGGGCTCAGGCCAGGCACAACAGCACGAGCGGATGTAGGAGCGGATGTAATTTTTTTACATCCGTGCCCTACACGGTAGTACCGCTCCAGGTTTGCGGTAGTACCGCGTCGGATTTTTGCACAGATCGAAACTCAGCGGAAGTAGTCACGGATGTAATTTTTTATGTCCATGCCTTCCCAGCCTAGACAATCCCTACATTGCGGTAGTACCACAAGGGGGAGCGGTAGTACCGCTTCGGCGGTTCTACTGCTCTTTGCTTCAACGCATCAGGGTTCGTCTAGCCCCTGCCGCACATACGGTAGTACCGCGGTGCCCCGTGGTAGTACCGCAAGCCCTTGCGGTAGTACCGCATGTCCGGTGCGGTAGTACCGCAAGTCGCGGGCTGAGTAAGTGGATAACGGTTGGATTTGTCCTACCACTATAAAAGGGGGGTCTTCTTCACCGAGTTGACTACCTCTTCCATCCCCAAGCTCCATTAATGCTCTAAGCTCCATTTTCGCCCGATCTTTCTCCCTAGCAAATCAAACTTGTTGATTCTCTAGGGATCGGTTGAGAAGGCCCCGATCTATATTTCCATCAAGAGAAATTTGATTCCCCCCATCAATCCCTTGCGGATCTTGTTACTCTTGGGTGTTTGAGCACCCTAGACGGTTGAGATCACCGCGGAGCCATAGTCCATTGTGGTGAAGCTTCGTGGTGTCATTGGGAGCCTCCAATTAAGTTGTGGGGATTGCCCCAACCTTGTTTGTAAAGGTTCGATCGCCGCCTCCAAGGGCACCAATAGTGGAATCATGGCATCTCGCATTGTGTGAGGGCGTGAGTAGAATACGGTGGCCCTAGTGGCTTCTTGGGGAGCATTGTGCCTCCACACCGCTCCAACGGAGACGTACTTCCCCTCAAAAGGAAGGAACTTCGGTAACACATCCTCGTCTTCATCGGCTCCACTCTTGGTTATCTCGTACCTTTACTTGTGCAAGCTTATATTGTGTTGCATCCTTTGCTTGCTTGTGTGCTTGTTGTTGTTGCATCATATAGGTTGCTCACCTAGTTGCATATCTAGACAACCTACTTTGATGCAAAGTTTAAATTGGTAAAGAATAGCTAAAAATTGTTAGTTGCCTATTCACCCCCCCCCCCTCTAGTCAACTATATCGATCCTTTCAATAAGGATATAGCAACAAAAGTCGACGAATTTGATATATTGAACCCTTCATAGCTAGTGGGCAAAAATAGAGACCACAACTAGGAAAACCCTTACCGGTAGCGCTGGTTTTTTGGCTATTAGTAGCGCGGGCAGGCACGCTACTGCTACGGCGCTACAGCTATTTTTTAGCAGTAGCGCTTGTTTGAACTAGCGCTACTGCTATCTATATCTAGTAGTAGCGCGCCTCTGTCCATCGCTACTGCTAATACTAGTAGCGTGCCTCTACAACCAACGCTACTGGTAAGGCAGCGCTGCTACTACTCCAATACCCCACGCTACTACTAGTATTTTCTTTTTTTTATGTTGCTGTATTCGTATTTTTACAGGTTTTATACAATTACAACATACACATACACTGAAACTATATTAAAAAGGAATGTCTCATCATCATCATCGAAGTGGTACAACATAGTCTCATCATATCAACATAGTCTCAACACAAATGATGTCGATCTCATCATCATCTCGAAATAGCGATACAAGTTAATGGTCACATGTCTCTTACGTTGTCACCGTAGACACATGTTTCATCATCTCCCTAAACTATGACATACGAGATAAGAGCGATCACGATGATCAAAAGCGGTATTATGTAGTAGTTTTTGCAGCGGCGCTGGTTCTGAATCCCGTGTTGTGCTATGAATCGCAAGTAACTAGCTTCGGCTTCCGCTCTGCTATCAGACCCTTTCTGGCTTCCGCCGGAGAAGCCAGAGACTTGGGCCTGACACTCTGGCCACTCATCATACACACCCGGAACATGCCCTACATACACGGCATACCACGTCCTCGCCATCGTTGATCTATATACCTGTCAGAGATGCACACACACACACACACACACATACACACATATATATCATGAAGCGAATTCGACGAAACAGTTATGAAATAGAAGCAACATATATAGTAAACATAGTTAACAAATTTCATCGTACCGAAAGTAATTAACTAGAGCGCGGCACCATACATCTAATAGTTTCGTCGTACTGAGAGATTCCAAGTTTCGTCGTACAGAAAGTAACAAGTAACTAAACAGACACATTGTTTTTAAGCAGTGCACTCTTCCCATCTGTCCATATCCGGAAGGGTGCACCCAAGCTTAGTGAAAGGCGTCATGTCCTGACGATGTAGGGCAATGCGGGTTCGAACGTCAGCTCGCGATATTGGGCCGCCGTAGAACATCTCATTCTCTTCGAGGACATCTTTCATGATGATGGACGCAATTTCCTGCTGGATCCGGTAGAAATCATTTCGAATTTGATTATCCGGCACGGCTCCAAAGGCTTCGGCCCATCTCTGGATATGGGTATCGGATGAAGATTTCATGCAAAGTGATTGCACATCCCTTCTGTACTCCATCATTAGATGGATGACGTAGAATCCATCATTGTCACTTCTTGCCGGTTGCTGGATGCAACAGAAGTCAGTCTTGTGGCCGAAACAAAGCCCGGCCTTATTTGTTTTTTTTGCATTGGATGTAGCCACCCCGCATGCTGAAGCCCAGCATAGCTCTGTCCAGAACATACTTTATGTGTGTGTAATCTTTCTTCTGTATGTTCTTCGACGGGTCCAAATATAGAGCGCGGGAGTAACGCGGGTAAAGAACGATGAGAACGGCACGACACCCCCCGCTGCACAAAATACACGATCAAGTTAGCCTCCATGCGTGCAAAGTAACTATTGAAATGCACGTATGTGTTATAGTGCTATCCGCAGATGACTTACCTGGGATGATAAGGTAGGAGAATCGTTTCTTTGTCCTTATTGCTGACCAAGAATTCTTTGATGTACTGACTCGCATATTGACGGTTGGCGTCGTTGATTGACAAGAAGCCCTCATGCATGTAGTATGGGTCCGCGACCGCAAGACCGGTGACTTGCTCTCTCCTGACGATGTAGTTCATGTGCAGCGCATACAGGCGAACGAACGTAAAATCGAGTGTCCTCATTTGAAACATCTGGAAGATGTAATCAAACCTCAGGAAGAAGAGGTCCGCGGGGCATGTGTGGACATACATCTTGCAACTGTTTGGCACATGAACCGTATAAAGTGGGTATCCTAGATCATCCGAGGCGAGGAGGCTTCTCTCTGTCGAAAGCACATGGTCATGGAGTCTCCTGAGATCCCCTGCTATGGCAGCTAGTGCATTCGTCGGTACCATTGGCTCTCCCGCGACATGGATTAATGGCGCATGTTTCATCGGTACACGGTCAACCTTGGTCGAAGGCGGCTGGCTGCTAGAACCAACATTGCCAGCTTTATTGGATTTTCTCGCCGCCGGTCTCATCCTCTGCTTCTTCTTGGTGGGCTCAGGTGCTGGTGGGTCTGTCAGACCCTCCCTGAGCACCACTCCTAGTGTTGTCGGGCTCAGCATTGGACGACTCTGGCTAATTCGTTGAGCTTGGGTGGAGCCGGCATCTGGAGGCGTGTCCTGCGAGGATTGCATGAACAAAGACTTCTTGCACTCCCGAGGACGTTCCAGCTCTGGTACATGCATCTCATATTCATATGGTTGACTCATTGTTACTTCGTTGTCAAAGGCAGTATTGAAATACTGGTTAGGGTCATCGGCCTCCTCCATGTCATCATCCATATCCTCTTCCATGGGGTAGATGGCATCATCTGCCAGAACGGTTGGCCCTCCTTCCTCATGGGGTAGATGGCATCATCTCAGCAAGCAGCACAGACGATGGTTGTACTTGTGTAGGTGGTGTTGTGGTTGTTGGGGAACGTAGTAATTTCAAAAAAAATCCTACGCACATGCAAGATCATGGTGATGCATAGCAACGAGAGGGGAGAGTGTGTCCACGTACCCTCGTAGACCGAAAGCGGAAACGTTAGCACAACGCGGTTGATGTAGTCGTACATCATCACGATCCGACCAATCAAGTACCGAACGCTCGGCACCTCCGAGTTCAGCACACGTTCAACTCGATGACGTCCCTCGAACTCTGATCCAGCCGAGCTTTGAGGGAGAGTTCCATCAGTACGACGACGTGGTGACGATGATGATGTTCTACCGACGCAGGGCTTCGCCCAAGCACCGCTACGATATGACCGAGGTGGATTATGGTGGATGGGGGCACCGCACACGGCTAAGAGATCCAAGGGATCAATTGTTGTGTCTCTAGGGGGTGCCTCCCTCCCCGTATATAAAGGAGTGGAGGAGGGGGAGGGGGCCGGCCACCCTTGGCGCGCCCCATGAGGAGTCCTACTCCCACCGGGAGTAGGACTCTCCCCCCTTCCATGTTGGAGTAGGAGAGGAGAGGGAAGGAGAGAGAGGGGGAAAGGAAAGGGGGGCGCCGCCCCCCTCCTTTTCCAATTCGGACCTGGGGGGAGGGGCGCGTGGCTGCCCCTTGGCCGCCTCTCCTCTTCCACCACTTGGGCCCATGAGGCCCAATAACCTCCGGGGGGTTCCGGTAACCCCCCGGTACTCCGGTATATATCCGATAACCCCCGGAACCATTCCGGTGTCCGAATATAGTCGTCCAATATATCAATCTTCATGTCTCGACCATTTCGAGACTCCTCGTTATGTCCGTCATCACATCCGGGACTCCGAACTACCTTCGGTACATCAAAACACATAAACTCATAATATAACCGTCATCGAACTTTAAGCGTGCGGACCCTACGGGTTCGAGAACTATGTAGACATGACCGAGACACATCTCCGGTCAATAACTAATAGCGGAACCTGGATGCTCATATTGGCTCCCACATATTCTACGAAGATCTTTATCGGTCAAACCGCATAACAACATACGTTGTTCCCTTTGTCATCGGTATGTTACTTGCCCGAGATTCGATCGTCGGTATCTCAATACCTAGTTCAATCTCGTTACCGGCAAGTCTCTTTACTCGTTCCGTAATACATCATCCCGCAACTAACTCATTAGTTGCAATGCTTGCAAGGCTTAAGTGATGTGCATTACCGAGTGGGCCCAGAGATACCTCTCCGACAATCGGAGTGACAAATCCTAATCTCGAAATACGCCAACCCAACAAGTACCTTTGGAGACACCTGTAGAGCACCTTTATAATCACCCAGTTATGTTGTGACGTTTGGTAGCACACAAAGTGTTCCTCCGGTAAACGGGAGTTGCATAATCTCATAGTCATAGGAACATGTATAAGTCATGAAGAAAGCAATAGCAACATACTAAATGATCAAGTGCTAAGCTAACGGAATGGATCAAGTCAATCACATCATTCTCCTAATGATGTGATCCCGTTAATCAAATGACAACTCTTTGTCTGTAGCTAGGAAACATAACCATCTTTGATCAACGAGCTAGTCAAGTAGAGGCATACTAGTGACACTCTGTTTGTCTATGTATTCACACATGTATCATGTTTCCGGTTAATACAATTCTAGCATGAATAATAAACATTTATCATGATATAAGGAAATAAATAATAACTTTATTATTGCCTCTAGGGCATATTTCCTTCAGTCTCCCACTTGCACTAGAGTCAATAATCTAGATTACACAGTAATGATTCTAACACCCGTGGAGCCTTGGTGTTGATCATGTTTTGCTCGTGGAAGAAGCTTAGTCAACGGGTCACCAACATTCAGATCCGTATGTATCTTGAAAATCTCTAAGTCTCCCACCTGGACTTGATCCCGGATGGAGTTGAAGCGTCTCTTGATGTTCTTGGTTCTCTTGTGAAATCTGGATTCCTTTGCCAAAGCAATTGCACCAGTATTGTCACAAAAAAAATTCATTGGACCCGATGCACTAGGTATGACACCTAGATCAGATATGAACTCCTTCATCCAGACTCCTTCATTTGCTGCTTCCGAAGCAGCTATGTACTCCGCTTCAGATGTAGATCCCTCTACGACGCTTTGTTTAGAACTGCACCAACTGACAGCTCCACCGTTCAATAAAAATACGTATCCGGTTTGCGATTTAGAATCGTCCGGATCAGTGTCAAAGCTTGCATCGACGTAACCATTTACGACGAGCTCTTTGTCACCTCCATAAACGAGAAACATATCCTTAGTCCTTTTCAGGTATTTCAGGATGTTCTTGACCGCTGTCCAGTGATCCACTCCTGGATTACTTTGGTACCTCCCTGCTAAACTAATAGCAAGGCACACATCAGGTCTGGTACACAGCATTGCATACATGATAGAGCCTATGGCTGAAGCATAGGGAACATCTTTCATTTTCTCTCTATCTTCTGCAGTGGTCGGGCATTGAGTCTTACTCAACTTCACACCTTGTAACACAGGCAAGAACCCTTTCTTTGCTTGATCCATTTTGAACTTCTTCAAAACTTTGTCAAGGTATGTGCTTTGTGAAAGTCCTATTAAGCGTCTTGATCTATCTCTATAGATCTTGATGCCCAATATATAAGCAGCTTCACTGAGGTCCTTCATTGAAAAACTCTTATTCAAATATCCCTTTATGCTATCCAAAAATTCTATATCATTTCCGATCAATAATATGTCATCCACATATGATATCAGAAATGCTACAGAGCTCCCACTCACTTTCTTGTAAATATAGGCTTCTCCAAAAGTCTGTATAAAACCATATGCTTTGATCACACTATCAAAATGTTTATTCCAACTCCGAGAGGCTTGCACCAGTCCATAAATGGATCGCTGGAGCTTGCACACTTTGTTAGCTCCCTTTGGATCGACAAAACCTTCCGGTTGCATCATATACAACTCTTCTTCTAGAAATCCATTCAGGAATGCAGTTTTGACATCCATTTGCCACATTTCCATAATCATAAAATGCGGCAATTGCTAACATGATTTGGACAGACTTAAGCATCGCTATGGGTGAGAAGGTCTCATCGTAGTCAATCCCTTGAACTTGTCGAAAACCTTTTGCAACAAGTCGAGCTTTATAGACAGTAACATTATCGTCAGCGCCAGTCTTCTTCTTGAAGATCCATTTATTCTCGATGGCTTGCCGATCATCGGGCAAGTCAACCAAAGTCCACACTTTGTTCTCATACATGGATCCCATCTCAGATTTCATGGCCTCAAGCCATTTTGCGGAATCTGGGCTCACCATCGCTTCTTCATAGTTCGTAGGTTCGTCATGGTCTAGTAACATAACCTCCAGAACAGGATTACCGTACCACTCTGGTGCCGATCTTACTCTGGTTGACCTACGAGGTTCGGTAATAACTTGATCTGAAGTTTCATGATCATCATCATTAATTTCCTCACTAATTGGTGTAGACGTCACAGGAACCGGTTTCTGTGATGAAATACTTTCCAATAAGGGAGCAGGTACTGTTACCTCATCAAGTTCTACTTTCCTCCCACTCACTTCTTTCGAGAGAAACTCCTTCTCTAGAAAGGATCCATTCTTGGCAACGAATGTCTTGCCTTCAGATCTGTGATAGAAGGTGTACCCAACAGTTTCCTTTCGGTATCCTATGAAGACACATTTCTCCGACTTGGGTTCGAGCTTATCAGGTTGAAGCTTTTTCACATAACCATCGCAGCCCCAAACTTTAAGAAACGACAACTTTGGTTTCTTGCCAAACCACAGTTCATAAGGCATCGTCTCAACGGATTTTGATGGTGCCCTATTTAACGTGAATGCGGCCGTCTCTAAAGCATAACCCCAAAACGATAGCGGTAAATCAGTAAGAGACATCATAGATCGCACCATATCTAGTAAAGTACGATTACGACATTCGGACACACCATTACGCTGTGGTGTTCCGAGTGGCGTGAGTTGCGAAAATATTCCGCATTGTTTCAAATGTAGACCAAACTCGTAACTCAAATATTCTCCTCCACGATCAGATCGTAGAAACTTTATTTTCTTGTTACGATGATTTTCAACTTCACTCTGAAATTCTTTGAACTTTTCAAATGTTTCAGACTTATGTTTCATGAAGTAGATATACCCATATCTGCTTAAATCATCTGTGAAGGTGAGAAAATAACGATACCCGCCGCGAGCTTCAACATTCATTGGACCACATACATCAGTATGTATGATCTCCAACAAATCAGTTGCTCGCTCCATAGTTCCGGAGAACGGTGTTTTAGTCATCTTGCCCATGAGGCATGGTTCGCAAGTACCAAGTGATTCATAATCAAGTGATTCCAAAAGTCTATCAGTATGGAGTTTCTTCATGCGCTTTACACCAATATGACCCAAACGGCAGTGCCACAAATAAGTTGCACTATCATTATCAACTCTGCATCTTTTGGCTTCAACATTATGAATATGTGTATCATTACTATCGAGATTCATTAAGAATAGACCACTCTTCAAGGGTGCATGACCATAAAAGATATTACTCATATAAATAGAACAACCATTATTCTCTGATTTAAATGAATAACCGTCTCGCATCAAACAAGATCCAGATATAATGTTCATGCTCAACGCTGGCACCAAATAACAATTATTAAGGTCTAATACTAATCCCGATGGTAGATGTAGAGGTAGCGTGCCGACAGCGATCACATCGACTTTGGAACCGTTTCCCACGCGCATCATCACCTCGTCCTTAGCCAGTGTCCGCTTAATCCGTAGTCCCTGTTTTGAGTTGCAAATATTAGCAACAGAACCAGTATCAAATACCCAGGTGCTACTGCGAGCTCTGGTAAGGTACACATCAATAACATGTATATCACATATACCTTTGTTCACCTTGCCATCCTTCTTATCCGCCAAATACTTGGGGCAGTTCTGCTTCCAGTGACCAGTCTGCTTGCAGTAGAAGCACTCAGTCTCAGGCTTAGGTCCAGACTTGGGTTTCTTCTCCTGAGCAGCAACTTGTTTGCTGTTCTTCTTGAAGTTCCCCTTCTTCTTCCCTTTGCCCTTTTTCTTGAAACTGGTGGTCTTATTGACCATCAACACTTGATGCTCTTTCTTGATTTCTACCTCCGCAGCCTTTAGCATTGCGAAGAGCTTGGGAATCGTCCTATCCATCCCTTGCATGTTATAGTTCATCACGAAGCTCTTGTAGCTTGGTGGCAGTGATTGAAGAATTCTGTCAATGACGCTATCATCCGGAAGATTAACTCCCAGTTGAATCAAGTGATTGTTATACCTAGACATTCTGAGTATATGCTCACTGACAGAACTATTCTCCTCCATATCTTGCAGCTGTAGAACTTATTGGAGACTTCATATCTCTCAATCTGGGCATTTGCTTGAAATATTAACTTCAACTCCTGGAACATCTCATATGCTCCATGACGTTCAAAACGTCGTTGAAGTCCCGGTTCTAAGCCGTAAAGCATGGCACACTGAACTATCGAGTAGTCATCAGCTTTGCTCTGCCAGACGTTCATAACATCTGGTGTTGCTCCTGCAGCAGGTTTGGCACCTAGCGGTGCTTCCAGGACGTAATTCTTCTGTGCAGCAATGAGGATAATCCTCAAGTTACGGACCCAGTCCGTGTAATTTCTACCATCATCTTTCAACTTTGCTTTCTCAAGGAACGCATTAAAATTCAACGGAACAACAGCACGAGCCATCTATCTACAACAAACATAGACATGCAAAATACTATCAGGTACTAAGTTCATGATACATTTAAGTTCAATTAATCATATTACTTAAGAACTCCCACTTAGATAGACATCCCTCTAATCATCTAAGTGATCACGTGATCCAAATCAACTAAACCATAACCGATCATCACGTGAAATGGAGTAGTTTTCAATGGTGAACATCACTATGTTGATCATATCTACTATATGATTCACGCTCGACCTTTTGGTCTCAGTGTTCCGAGGCCATATCTGCATATGCTAGGCCCGTCAAGTTTAACATGAGTATTCTGCGTGTGCAAAACTTGCTTGCACCCGTTGTAGATGGACGTAGAGCTTATCACACCCGATCATCACGTGGTGTCTGGGCACGATGAACTTTGGCAACGGTGCATACTCAGGGAGAACACTTTTATCTTGAAATTTAGTGAGAGATCATCTTATAATGCTACCGTCAATCAATGCAAGATAAGATGCATAAAAGATAAACATCACATGCAATCAATATAAGTGATATGATATGGCCATCATCATCTTGTGCTTGTGATCTCCATCTCCGAAGCACCGTCATGATCACCATCATCACCGGCGCGACACCTTGATCTCCATAGTAGCATCGTTGTCGTCTCGCCAACTATTCCTTCTACGACTATCGCTACCGCTTAGTGATGAAGTAAAGCAATTACAGGGCGATTGCATAGCATACAATAAAGCGACAACCATATGGCTCCTGCCAGTTGCCGATAAATCGGTTACAAAACATGATCATCTCATACAATAAAATATAGCATCATGTCTTGACCATATCAAATCACATCATGCCCTGCAAAAACAAGTTAGACGTCCTCTACTTTGTTGTTGCAAGTTTTACGTGGCTGCTATGGGCTGAGCAAGAACCGTTCTTACCTACGCATCAAAAACCACAACGATAGTTCGTCAAGTTAGTGTTGTTTTAACCTTCTCAAGGACCGGGCGTAGCCACACTCGGTTCAACTAAAGTTGGAGAAACTGACACCCGCCAGCCACCTGTGTGCAAAGCACGTCGGTAGAACCAGTCACGCGTAAGCGTACGCGTAATGTCGGTCCGGGCCGCTTCATCCAACAATACCGCCGAACCAAAGTGTGACATGCTGGTAAGCAGTATGACTTGTATCGCCCACAACTCACTTGTGTTCTACTCGTGCATATAACATCAACGCATAAAACCTGGCTCTACTGACACTGTCGCTAATTTCAAAAAAAATCCTACACACACGCAAGATCATGATGATGCATAGCAACGAGAGGGGAGAGTGTGTCCACGTACCCTCGTAGACCGAAAGCGGAAGCGTTAGCACAACGCGGTTGATGTAGTCGTACGTCTTCACGATCCGACCGATCAAGTACCGAACGCACGGCACCTCCGAGTTCAGCACACGTTCAAATCGATGACGTCCCTCGAACTCCAATCCAGCCGAGCTTTGAGGGAGAGTGGTGACGATGATGATGTTCTACCGACGCAGGGCTTCGCCTAAGCACCGCTACGATATGACCGAGGTGGATTATGGTGGAGGGGGGCACCGCACACGGCTAAGAGATCCAAGGGATCAATTGTTGTGTCTCTAGGGGTGCCTCCCTCCCCGTATATAAAGGAGTGGAGGAGGGGGAGGGGGCCGTCCACCCTTGGCGCACCCCATGAGGAGTCCTACTCCCATCGGGAGTAGGACTCCCCCCTTCCATGTTGGAGTAGGAGAGGAGAGGGAAGGAGAGAGAGGGGGAAAGGAAAGGGGGGCCCCGCCCCCCTCCTTGTCCAAATCGGACTTGGGAGGGAGGGGTGCGCCGCCTCTCCTCTTCCACCACTTGGGCCCATGAGGCCCAATAACCTCCGGGGGGTTCCGGTAACCCCCCGGTACTCCGGTATATATCCGATAACCCCCGGAACCATTCCGGTGTCGGAATATAGTCGTCCAATATATCAATCTTCAAGTCTCGACCATTTCAAGACTCCTCGTTATGTCTGTGATCACATCCGGGACTCCAAACTACCTTCGGTACATCAAAACACATAAACTCATAATATAACCATCATCGAACTTTAAGCGTGCGGACCCTACGGCTTCGAGAACTATGTAGACATGACCGAGACATGTCTCCGGTCAATAACCAATAGCGGAACCTGGATGCTCATATTGGCTCCCACATATTCTACGAAGATCTTTATAGGTCAAACCGCATAACAACATACGTTGTTCCCTTTGTCATCGGTATGTTACTTGCCCGAGATTCGATCGTCGGTATCTCAATACCTAGTTCAATCTCGTTACCGGCAAGTCTCTTTACTCGTTCCGTAATACATCATCCCGCAACTAACTCATTAGTTGCAATGCTTGCAAGGCTTAAGTGATGTGCATTACCGAGTGGGCCCAGAGATACCTCTCCGACAATCGGAGTGACAAATCCTAATCTCGAAATACGCCAACCCAACAAGTACCTTTGGAGACACCTGTAGAGCACCTTTATAATCACCCAGTTACGTTGTGACGTTTGGTAGCACACAAAGTGTTCCTCCGGTAAACGGGAGTTGCATAATCTCATAGTCATAGGAACATGTATAAGTCATGAAGAAAGCAATAGCAACATACTAAACGATCAAGTGCTAAGCTAACGGAATGGGTCAAGTCAATCACATCATTCTCCTAATGATGTGATCCCGTTAATCAAATGACAACTCTTTGTCTGTAGCTAGGAAACATAACCATCTTTGATCAACGAGCTAGTCAAGTAGAGGCATACTAGTGACACTCTGTTTGTCTATGTATTCACACATGTATCATGTTTCCGGTTAATACAATTCTAGCATGAATAATAAACATTTATCATGATATAAGGAAATAAATAATAACTTTATTATTGCCTCTAGGGCATATTTCCTTCAGTGGTCATACCTTCCTGAGGTCCCGTTGGTGTGCTCCCGGCCACCTCGACACGAAGAAGATTTTTCGGCCACATGATCGGCCAATTTTTGCATTGGCCAAGCTGCGTGGGGGTCTCGTCATCTTCTCCATCGGTTTGTATAGGACGAGGGAAACCCTCGTAGCCCGCTTTCACACTCGCCACGGAGACCCTTAAGGCGTTATCAGGCATCTGCCGGCGGTGAAACAATCGATCCTTAGGCTTGAATATAGTACCCTTCCCCACATCCACCAACCCGCCCTTCATGTGGTAAAGGAGGGTGCACGGAGTGCAGTCGGCCTAGAAAGACATATGCGTGCGGCGTCAGAGATCCAAAAAGAACGGCAACTGAAGATTAATTAATTAGTTGAGTTGATGAAGGTGCGACGCGTATTTACCGTGAGGGCGTCAAGCTCAGCCAATGTCGATGGCCCGACATTCAAGCCAGAGACGAAGCTAGGACTGCTGTGAGAGCTGGGTGCAGGAGCAGGTGCTGGGGGAGGTGCGGGTGCAGTTGCCATACTAGGTACGGGTATGGGTGCGGTGTTCATTGAGTTGCTCCCGGTGAAGCTGGGCATGGGAAAATCACTTGGTGGCGCGTTTGGATTTTGTTGCACCCATGTGACCACTGTTGGAATCAAGCTTATAAAGACAGCCACCATATCATCTCTACAGGCAGCGATTATCTCAGCTTTGGTCTCAGCTTTTGCTTTCTCCATCGACCGCGCCACCTTCTCGTCGATAGTCACTTGACTGAACTTCTTTCTCTGTCTTTTGGCCTCGGGGTCCTCGTTATAATAGTACTTCCACGTGGCGCCATCCCCGGTGCCGTGCACACGTCCATATTGCGGCCGCTGGCTGGGCGGGTGTCCCATCACTATGTTCATGGCCCGGTTGAAAGGAGTGTCCCACTTGTACTTCGCCGACGACTAAGTCGATTGAGTCGACGAGTCGCTTTCGGCCGCAAGCTTGTGTTGCTCTCTCTGCAAAATGGACCGTGAATCATTTACGAATGCGACTAGAATGTAGTAGACTTCATTGATTAGAAGCTAATATGTAAGGTGGTAAAAGGATAATTACCAGTATTCTCATGAATTTCCTAGTCGGTCCGTCGGTGAAGAAAATCTTTTTTTTGGGTCCCAAGAGAATCGGGCCCTGATGAAGTCGTGCTCCTGCTGGTTGGTGAACTCAGCCAATGGGTCTGGGATCCCCTGACATTCACGTTCTGCGTCCTCCTTAGCCCACATGGGCCTCTTTCCCGTGTAACCACGACTTCCAAGGCGGTGGTTCCCCATGTTCTTTGCCTGCAGCTGCTTGCCTCTCTCCGACCTGGCCTTGGCAGCTTCTTCATTGCAAGTCTCCTTGAACTTTTCAAAGTCCTCTATCATAATTTTCGGATTGTCTGCAACAATCTCGGCGTAGGTTTCATGGTCTACTTCAATCGCCTTTTTCACCCTAGTTTTCCAAGCGCTAAATGTGTTGCTGAACTTCCCTAGGGCTTTGTTGTTGATTTTTTTATGGCATCATCATCCCATGGGTCGACATCGTCATTCCGACCGGGGAACAGGAATCTTGCGTGCAACCTAGTTAGGAGCAGCTTCTTCAAATTTTCATTCTCCCGTATTTTCATAGTGTTGATGTTAGCTGTATCCCGTAGGATGCATGCTAGTTGGTTGCCGTAACACGCTGCCACTTCCCGCGGCTCTATTGGCTCGAACTCGCCAGGGTGCACCGCCGTGACCACCAGTCTTCCGGTGCTGAGCTCATTTGGGCATCGTGTCCTCTTTTCCTTCTTTCCCTCACTGGCTTGGGAGGTCCCACCTTCCGTGTTGTAGTTAGCAACATCATCAGCGCCAGTCTCAGTGCCGGTGTCGTTGGTGGCATTAGTGTCGGCGCCCGCGCCACCACCGTCGTCATCCGTCATGACAAGGGGGTCCTAACACCCAGCTTGCTGTCTCTCCTGATCCGCCAAAAAGTCGAGGTAGGCATGTGCTCGACCTAATTGGGACTGAGAACCTCCGGCCTCATCGGTGTCGGTCATGTTTCCTAGGGTTCAATGTCGTAGTCGTTTAATTATCGAGCTTTATATAATAAAGTGAATAATGAAAAAAAAGTGACCTTTGTTTTGCCGGAAATGTCGTTTCATTCCCGTCGCGACAAATCTCGAGCACTCGATATGTCCAACTTTCTAGCACAAGTCATGCCGAAATTCACGGAAAATTTCGGCATGACCTTTGCTAGAAAGTGCACATATAGAGGGCCTGAAATTTGCCGGAATGGAAATGAATCAACATTTCCGGCAAAACATAGGTCACTCGCAATCGATTTCCCTGCAAATGACAATAAGCACTATGTGCTGAAGTAGCATTTCACTAACAAGTGTGAGCATGAGCATACTCATCTGCATGTCAAGTGATGTGTGTCATCACACATGCATGCTATTGCTCATCATTCTCTGATTAGAAACAAGTAGAGACATAGTAGCAGCAACATAAGCTAATTAAAAATCCTCATTTAAAAATCTAAACTAAACTACCATTAAAAATGCTCATTTTCAAAATGGACAGCAACATATTAGCATTGCTGCCAATACAACAACTACTTGTGGCTTAGTTAGCAAAGCTAGAGATGAAGCATTGCTGCCAGTACATATCAGTGAGAGATATTGCTGCCAATATCAATGAATGAAGCATTGTTCTTGCAATTTTCTCCAATGCCAAAATGGCTCACCTCTGGTCACTACCAAATTGAAACAGGCAAAAACATCTACCAATTGATCCCAAGCTAGAGATAATTAACACCAACATAAACTAACAAATGCTACTGCTCATGAACTCAATTTGGACCCCTACATAGAAAAAATTGGCCCTAATTTAAGAACAGGACGAAAGGAAGGGGTGGCTCACTACGCGTCGGGGTCTGATATGTCTCCAACGTATCTATAATTTATGAAGTATTCATGCTATTATATTATCTGTTTTGGATGTTTATGGGCTTTATTAAACACTTCTATATTATTTTTGGGACTAACCTATTAACCCAGAGCCCAGTGCCAGTTTTTGTTTTTTCCCTTGTTTCAGTGTTTCGCAGAAAAGGAATATCAAACGGAGGCCAAACGGAATGAAACCTTCGGGAGCGTGACTTTTGGAACGAACGTGATCCAGGAGACTTGGAGTTGAAGTCAAGGAAGCTTCGAGGTGGCCATGAGGCAGGGAGGCGCGCCTGCCCCCCTGGGCGCGCCCCCACCCTCGTGGGCCCCTTGTGGCTCCCCTGACCGACTTCTTTCACCTATATATATCCATATACCCTAAAACCATCGGGGAACAGAATAGATCGGGAGTTCCGCCGCCGCAAGCCTCTGTAGCCACCAAAAACCAATCGGGACCCTGTTCCGGCACCCTGCCGGAGGGGGATCCCTCACCGGTGGCCATCTTCATCATCCCGGCGCTCTCCATGACGAGGAGGGAGTAGTTCACCCTCGGGGCTGAGGGTATGTACCAGTAGCTATGTGTTTGATCTCTCTCTCTCGTCTTCTTGAGATGATACGATCTTGATGTATCACGAGCTTTGCTATCATAGTTGGATCTTATGATGTTTCTCCCCCTCTACTCTCTTGTAATGGATTGAGTTTTCCCTTTGAAGTTATCTTATCAGATTGAGTCTTTAAGGATTTGAGAACACTTGATGTATGTCTTGCATGTGCTTATCTGTGGTGACAATGAGATATCACGTGATCCACTTGATGTATGTTTTGGTGATCAACTTGCGGGTTCCGCTCGTGAACTTATGCATAGGGGTTGGCACACGTTTTCGTCTTGACTCTCCGGTAGAAACTTTGGGGCACTCTTTGAAGTACTTTCGGTTGGTTGAATACATGAATCTGAGATTATGTGATGCATATCGTATAATCATACCCGTGGATACTTGAGGTGACATTGGAGTATCTAGGTGACATTAGGGTTTTGGTTGATTTGTATCTTAAGGTGTTATTCTAGTACGAACTCTATGATAGATTGAACGGAAAGAATAGCTTCGTGTTATTTTACTACAGACTCTTGAATAGATCGAGCAGAAAGAATAACTTTGAGGTGGTTTCGTACCCTACCATAATCTCTTCATTTGTTCTCCGCTATTAGTGACTTGGAGTGACTCTTTGTTGCATGTTGAGGGATAGTTATATGATCCAATTATGTTATTATTGTTGAGAGAACTTGCACTAGTGAAAGTATGAACCCTAGGCCTTGTTTCCTAGCATTGCAATACCGTTTGTGCTCACTTTTATCGCTTGCTGCCTTGCTGTTTTTATATTTTGAGACTACAAAAACCTATATCTACCATCCATATCGCACTTGTATCACCATCTCTTCGCCGAACTAGTGCACCTATACAATTTACCATTGTATTGGGTGTGTTGGGGACACAAGAGACTCTTTGTTATTTGGTTGCAGGGTTGCTTGAGAGAGACCACCTTCATCCTACGCCTTGCACGGATTGATAAACCTTAGGTCATCCACTTGAGGGAAATTTGCTACTGTCCTACAAACCTCTGCACTTGGAGGCCCAACAACGTCTACAAGAAGAAGGTTGCGTAGTAGACATCAAGCTCTTTTCTGGCGCCGTTGCCGGGGAGGTGAGTGCTTGAAGGTATATCTTTAGATCTTGCAATCGAATCTTTTAGTTTCTTGTTTTATCACTAGTTTAGTCTATAAAAGAAAACTACAAAAAAATGGAATTGAGTTTGCCTCATACGCTTCATCTTTTTAATATCTTTCGTGAGAATGATGGAAAGGATAACTGTGCTCAATTGCTAGAGGAAGAATGCATTAAAATGTTTGGCACTGAATATTTGAATGATGAGCATGATTGCAATGTTGTTAGTATGGATTCTTTGAATACCCATGATGCTAATGATATGCAAAGCCACAAGCTTGGGGAAGCTATGTTTGATGAAGATGATATTTTTTGTCCCCCAAGTTTTGATGATCAAATTTATTATGATGAAAGCATGCCTCCTATTTATGATGATTATATTGATGAAAGTGGGTTTGGAAGAGTGTCAACTTTAGGAAGTAATGATCCCACTATTTTGGAGGATGTTGAATCTTATTGTGATAATTATGAAAGTGAATTTGGAGAGGTCATGACTTTATTTAGTGATGAATCCACTATTTCGGAAGAGATTCCAATTGATTATGAGAATAAAGTTGCTATCTATGATGATTATTGTAATGACATGTATGCTATAAAGAATAATTATAACCATGAAACTTGTCATCATGATTTTAGTTTTCAATTGGATTATGTCTCACATGATAATTATTTTGTTGAGTTTGCTCCCACTATTATTCATGAGAATAATTTTGCTTATGTGGAGAGTAGTAAAATTTCTATGCTTGTAGATCATGAAAAGAATGCTTTATGTGATGGTTATATTGTTGAATTCATTCATGATGCTACTGAAAATTATTATGAGGGAGGAACATATGCTTGTAGGAATTGCAATAATACCAAGTTTCCTCGCTATGTGCTTAAAATTTTGAAGTCATGCTTGTTTTGCCTTCTTATGCTAGTTGATTAGTGTTCCCATAAGTTGTTTGCTCACAAAATCCCTATGCATAGGAAGTGGGTTTGACTTAAATGTGCTAGTCATGTTCTTCATGATGCTCTCTTTATATT
Source organism: Aegilops tauschii subsp. strangulata (assembly GCF_002575655.3). Lineage (NCBI taxonomy): Eukaryota > Viridiplantae > Streptophyta > Magnoliopsida > Poales > Poaceae > Aegilops > Aegilops tauschii. The sequence goes on from NC_053039.3 coordinate 248,217,687, forward strand.
TCAATTCTTATGTCTTATGTGAGCATCATTGAAATCATCATGCCTAGCTAGGGGCGTTAAACGATAGCGCTTGTTGGGAGGCAACCCAATTTTATTTTTAGTTTTTTGCTTTTTGCTCCTGTTTAGCAATAAATAATCTATCTAGCCTCTGGTTAGATGTGGTTTTATGTTTTAATTAGTGTTTGTGCCAAGTTAAACCTATAGGATCTTCTTGGATGATAGCTATTTGATCTTGCTGAAAATTCCAGAAACTTTCTGTTCACGAAAACAATTGTTAACAATTACCAGAACGTGATATAATATTGATTCCAATTTCAGAAGATCAATAAACAAATTATTTAGGTCGTCCTATTTTGGCAGAATTTTTAGAGTTCCAGAAGTTTGCGTTAGTTACAGATTACTACAGACTGTTCTGTTTTTGACAGATTCTGTTTTTAGTGTGTTGTTTGCTTATTTTGATGAATCTATGGCTAGTAAAAGAGTTTATAAATCATAGAGAAGTTGGAATACAGTAAGTTTAACACCAATATAAATAAATAATGAGTTCATTACAGTACCATGAAGTGGTGTTTTCTTTTCTTTCGCTAACGGAGCTTACGAGTTTTCTGTTAAGTTTTGTGTTGTGAAGTTTTCAAGTTTTGGGTAAAGATTCGATGGACTATGGAATAAGGAGTGGCAAGAGCCTAAGCTTGGGGATGCCCAAGGCACTCCAAGGCAATATTCAAGGACAGCCAAGAGCCTAAGCTTGGGGATGCCCCGGAAGGCATCCCCTCTTTCGTCTTCGTTCATCGGTAACTTTACTTGGAGCTATATTTTTATTCACCACATGATATGTGTTTTGCTTGGAGCGTCGTTTTATTTTGTTTTGCTTGTTGTATGAATTAAATACCAAGATCTTAAATTCTTAAATGAGAGAGAGTCTTCACATAGCTACATAATTATTTAACTACTCATTAATCTTCACTTATATCCTTTTGGAGTAGTTTGTCATTTACTCGTGTGCTTCACTTATATCCTATGAGTAGATGGTTGAATGAATCTAATATCATAAATCTTAAATTGTATATGTTTCATATGCTTATCCCATGGGGAGTAATGACTTTACATATAAGAAGTAGAGGTGGTAAATTTATTGAAGGTTAGCAAACATTGTATTGGTCACTTGAACAATTCATAAAAGAATATTGAAGGAAGAGAGATTTCACATATAAATATACTATCTTGGACATCTTTTGTAATTGTGAGCACTCATTAAAATATGACATGCTAAAAGGTTGATGTTGGACAAGGAAGACAACGTAATGGGTTATGTTTTCTTATATCCGAAATAAAGTATATTGTCATGGATCGCCCAACACGTTGAGCTTGCCTTTCCCCCTCATGCTAGCCAAATTCTTTTCACTAAGTAGAGATACTACTTGTGCTTCCAAACATCCCCTAAACCAGTATTGCCATGAGAGTCCACCATACCTACCTATGGATTGAGTAAGATCCTTCAAGTAAGTTGTCATCGGTGCATGCAATAAAAATTTCTCTCTAAATATGTATGATCTTTTAGTGTGGAGAAAATAAGCTTTCTACGATCTTGTGATATGGAAGCAATAAAAGCAATGGACTACATAATAAAGGTCCTTATCACAAGTGGCAATATAAAGTGACGTTACCTCGCATTAAGATTTTGTGCATCCAACTATAAAAGCGCATGGCAACCTCTGCTTCCCTCTGCGAATGGCCTATCTTTTATTCTTGTCTTTTACCTTATGCAAGAGTCATGGTGATTTTCACCTTTCCTTTTTACATTTTATCCTTTGGCAAGCACATTGTGTTGGAAAGATTCTGATATATATATCCAATTGGATGTAAGGCATCATGAGCTATTATTGTTGACATTACCCTTGAGGTAAAAGGTTGGGAGGCGAATCTATAAGCCCTTATCTTTCTCTGTGTCTGATTAAAACTTTGAACTCATAAATATCGCGTGAGTGTTAGCAATTGTGAAAGACTAAATGATAGTTGAGTATGTGGAGTTTGCTAAATCAAAGCTCTGACATAGACTCTTCCTGAAAATAAGATGAATTGTAATTGTTTGATGACTAATAACACGGTTTGTTAGTTTTCAAGAAAGTTTATGATCTATACTTTAACATGTGAATAGCTTGTTACTTGATCATGAGAAGCTTTATGAGATGAGCTACCATTATAATATATAATGATGCTAGAAAAGGTGATTGAAATTATCATTGATCAAACTTGTGCACCTGCTAGCATTCACACTTCATAAATTATTTCTTTTATCATTTACCTACTCGAGGACGAGCAGGAATTAAGCTTGGGGATGCTGATACGTCTCCAATGTATCTATAATTTATGAAGTATTCATGCTATTATATTATCTGTTTTGGATGTTTATGGGCTTTATTAAACATTTTTATATTATTTTTGGGACTAACGTATTAACCCAGAGCCCAGTGCCAGTTTCTGTTTTTTCCCTTGTTTCAGTGTTTCGCAGAAAAGGAATATCAAACGGAGTCCAAACGGAATGAAACCTTTGGGAGCGTGATTTTTGGAACGAACGTGATCCAGGAGACTTGGAGTTGAAGTCAAGGAAGCTTCGAGGTGGCCACGAGGCAGGGAGGCGCGCCTGCCCCCTGGGTGCGCCCCCCACCCTCATGGGCCCCTCGTGGCTCCCCTGACCGACTTCTTTTGCCTATATATATATCCATATACCCTAAAACCATCGGGGAACAGAATAGATCGGGAGTTCCGCCGCCGCAAGCCTCTGTAGCCACCAAAAACCAATCGGGACCCTGTTTCGGCACCCTGCCGGAGGGGGGATCCCTCACCGGTGGCCATCTTCATCATCCCGGCGCTCTCCATGACGAGGAGGGAGTAGTTCACCCTCGGGGCTGAGGGTATGTACCAGTAGCTATGTGTTTGATCTCTCTCTCTCGTCTTCTTGAGATGATACGATCTTGATGTATCGCGAGCTTTGCTATCATAGTTGGATCTTATGATGTTTCTCCCCCTCTACTCTCTTGTAATGGATTGAGTTTTCCCTTTGAAGTTATCTTATCGGATTGAGTCTTTAAGGATTTGAGAACACTTGATGTATGTCTTGCATGTGCTTATCTGTGGTGACAATGAGATATCACGTGATCCACTTGATGTATGTTTTGGTGATCAACTTGCGGGTTCCGCTCGTGAACTTATGCATAGGGGTTGGCACACGTTTTCGTCTTGACTCTCCGGTAGAAACTTTGGGGCACTCTTTGAAGTACTTTCGGTTGGTTGAATACATGAATCTGAGATTATGTGATGCATATCGTATAATCATACCCGTGGATACTTGAGGTGACATTGGAGTATATAGGTGACATTAGGGTTTTGGTTGATTTGTATCTTAAGGTGTTATTCTAGTACGAACTCTATGATAGATTGAACGGAAAGAATAGCTTCGTGTTATTTTACTACAGACTCTTGAATAGATCGAGCAGAAAGAATAACTTTGAGGTGGTTTCGTACCCTACCATAATCTCTTCATTTGTTCTCCACTATTAGTGACTTTGGAGTGACTCTTTGTTGCATGTTGAGGGATAGTTATATGATCCAATTATGTTATTATTGTTGAGAGAACTTGCACTAGTGAAAGTATGAACCCTAGGCCTTGTTTCCTAGCATTGCAATACCGTTTGTGCTCACTTTTATCGCTTGCTACCTTGCTGTTTTTATATTTTGAGATTACAAAAACCTATATCTACCATCCATATCGCACTTGTATCACCATCTCTTCGCCGAACTAGTGCACCTATACAATTTACCATTGTATTGGGTGTGTTGGGGACACAAGAGACTCTTTGTTATTTGGTTGCAGGGTTGCTTGAGAGAGACCATCTTCATCCTACGCCTCCCACGGATTGATAAACCTTAGGTCATCCACTTGAGGGAAATTTGCTACTGTCCTACAAACCTATGCACTTGGAGGCCCAACAACGTCTACAAGAAGAAGGTTGCGTAGTAGACATCAGGGTCAGGGTCGCCGGGGCTGAGGGGGTGGCGTCGTCGGGGTTGAGGACGTCGGCGTCGTGGTCGGGGTCGCCAGGGCTGAGGGGTCGGGGCCGTTGAGCCTTGTTGATCTACAGAGAGAGAGAGAGAGAGAGATTTCATAGCCGCACAGGGCGGGATTGGAGCCCGAGGAGAGGAAGGAAGAGGGGGCAGGGGCCGTACCGGAGCGGGAGGGGGTCGGTGGCCGGCGTCGGGGTCGGGGCTGAGGTCGAGTACGGGGTCGGGGTCGGGGCTGAGGTCGGGGGTGGTGCGGCGTGGGCGGTGCAGCGGCAGCGTGGGCGGTGCGGCGTCGTGGTGCGGCATCGGCGGTGGCGTGGGTTCTCTGTCAGAGAAAAGGGGATCGACGAGCAGCGAGTGAGAGAGAGAAAAGAGACAGGAGCTATGGCGACGGTGTTGGCAAAACGCGCTATAGCTAAGTTAGCTATAGCGCTGCCCTAGAAAAAAAGCGCTACTGCTAATTTTTTTCTTTTTTTCTTAGCTATAGCGCTGCCCTAGACAAAACATGCTACTGCTAACTATTTTTCTTTTTCTTTTTCTTTTTCATATTCCATAAAGTTTTTTCTTTTTCTTTTTGTTTTTCATATTCCACAAACTTCCTTCCTTTTTATTTTATTTTTATTTCTCTTTTTATTTTTCTTTCATTTCATTTTGCAAAACTTCCTTTCTTTTTCTTTTTCTTTCATTTGCACTTTTCCTTTTTTATCTTTCTTTTGCACTTTTCTTCCTTTAATTTGGTATGTCGTTGGAGCAATACCACTGTTACCCTCCGGATAATAATTAGTATAATATATATTACATCATTTGACCGCTATCGACGGTATACAAAATAGCTAGACACACACAAAATTTGTGGATTAGTTTGTCAGCTTGGGCGACGACGACGCTTCAGACTGATCTTCTTCCCTCTTTTGTTCGTTGTCGAATAATTGAGCCCATGGTCGTGACTTTTCCTTATCCAGGGATTACGATCTTTCGTAGGTAATGTAGTCTTCATTCTTCTTTTGACGTATGTTTCATCGTCATCAGCATCATCTTCCCTCATTGGATCACCGTATTGGTCGTAGTCTTCCTCGTTGGCGACTCCATCCATTCCGGCGATGCTCCTTTTGCTTCTCCTCACGACAACACGGCTGGGATTGACCGGATCAGTTATGAAGAAACATTGTGTCACGTGTTTAGCGTGTACCCATGGCTCATTTTTGGCGATGGCGTTGACGGTACCGCTATCGGAGTCGGGTATACACATGGTAGTGAAATGTGGGTTTTCTCTCTGTACATTCTTAGCCCATCTGACACGGAACATCGTCGCGCTATGCAATCCAGAGTAGTTAAGCTCCCATATCTCTTCGACCCTTCCGTAATATCTTTCAATTACATTCCCGGTCATGGCTTCCATCGTCACCCCTGAGTTTTGGTCATCACTGTTTATATCTTTCTCCTCCGTGTAGAACGTGTATCCGTTGATATCGTATGCTTGATAAGTCGCGAGGTTGGTCGAGGGGCCATGTGCTAAGGCGTATATGAGCGTTCCGTTCGGACAACCCTCTTCCGGGGGATTAGCCAGAACTCGCTCTTTGAACCAACGCAAGGAAGTGGAGTTGTGCTCTCTAATAACTACAGCGTCCGTCCTGTGCACCCCACGGTCACGGTACTTCTTTGCGATGGTCTCTTTGTGCAGTGTCACGAAATCTTCTAGCACATCTAGGTGTTGTAGCACTACTAAGTTTGCCCTGTCAAGGTCGTTTTGTCGGCCCGAGTGTAACACATTCACATCCCTATGACCGTTGGTGTGACCTTCGCCTTCGAGCCTTCCACAGTGCTTGTTGACGGGCAAACCAACAACAAGGTCTCCGATGCCTACTAGATAATTCTCACAGAAAGAGATGCACTCTTTGGTCAGATATCCCCGGGCTATGCTTCCATCTGGACGGGACATGTTACAAACGAATCCTTTGATGACGTCATTCATCCTCTCGAACGGCATCATGCTGTGCACGAATGTCGGCCCTAGGTCGATGATGTCGTCCACGATGTGGACACATAGATGCACCTTGACATCAAAGAACGCGGGCGGGAAGTACATCTCTAGATCATTCAGTATGACAACGATCTCTTCATGTAGCCTATGGAGTTGCTTCACACTGATCGACTTTCGAGAGATAGCATCAAAAAACTGGCATATGTCAGTAAGCGTCTCATGCACATGTGTGTCCATAATCCCTCTAAGTGCAACCGGGAGTAACTGCGTCGTCATCACATGGCAGTCGTGAGACTTCATCCCACTGAACTTTTTTTTCTTAGTGTCTAGATATCTGCTTATCTTCCCACAGTATCCGGAACTAACTTTGATTCCGGCAAGGCACTTGAACAATTGATCGACCTCTTTCGGATCTAAGGTGAAGCAAGAGGGGGGGGCAGTATTGTTCTTCCTTCTTGTTTACTTTTTGCCCCTATCTTCCGTCTCCGTCTCCGTCTCCGTCTCCTCTGACGACCTTTTACCGGGCATTTGGAGACCTTTCCTGGTATTCAAAAATTCCAAGTCTTTTCTTTCCTTCAGCCCATCCTTGGTCCTCTCCGGCATGTTCATCAATGTTCCAAGCAAACTCTCAAGGATATTTTTTGTGATATGCATTTGATCAAGGCTATGAGGCGTGTCGAGTATGGGCCAGTATTCCAAGTCCCAGAAAACAGATCTCGTCTTCCATACCTTCAGCAGGGGCTCCGGCGCCTTTTTCTTCGTCTTTCCCGGCGAGGGGCACTCTTCCCAGTTCTTCAATAACTTATATATTTCTGCACCACTACGCTTATGTGGAGGACCTCGATGCTCAGCCTTACCATTGAATAGATCTCCACGCTTTCTCCACGGGTCATCCTTCTCGAGCCATCTTCGATGCCCCATGTAAACGATTTTCGAAGACCCACCATCTTTCGATAGCTGCAGAGAAGTTGTATCATCCATGCACCTCGTGCATTCGCAATATCCGTGGCACACCTGGCCGGAGAGATAGCCGTAACCGAGATAGTCCTGCACCGTCATGATCAGCGCGGCTCTCATGTAGAAATACTCTCCTTTGCTTGCATCCCATGTCTTGGCCGGCGTTGTCCATAAGGTATGTAGCTCCTCTTTCAGTAACCTGAGATACAAATTTATATCATTTCCCGGTTGTCTCGGCCCTTGAATAAGCATAGCCATGTGTAAGTATTTTTCCTTCATGCACAACCAGGGGGAGGTTGTACATCCATACAAACACGGGCCATGTGCTATGATTGGTGTTCTGGTTGCCAAATGGATTCATGCCATCACTACTAGCGCCAAGCACGATGTTCCTTGGATCATTTGCGAAAAAATCAAATTCAGCATTTAATGCTCTCCATTGGCTAGCATCTGCGAGGTGTCTCAGCTTCGGCTCATCTCCTTCATCTGGCTTCACCCTCTCCGCATGCTAGAGCATAAGCTTTGCTTCCTTAGGATCTATGAAATACCGCTGTAGACGCACAGTGATCGGAAAGTACCATACAACTTTCTGTGGAGCTTTCTTTCCGGCCTTTTTATATCGTGAAGCATTGCACTTTGGACAGATGGTTTTTTCCGCGTGCTCGTTCCGATATATGATGCAATCATTGATGCATGTGTGATATCTAATGTGTGGAAGATCAAGAGGGCACACGATTTTCTTTGCCTCCTCGACACTAGTAGGACACAGGCTTCCCGCGGGAAGAACCTTCTCTAGGTACTTCAGAAGCTCATCCAGGCTTGTATCTGTCCATTTGTTTTTTGCCTTCGTATTTAGAAGTTCTAGTGTGAAACTCAAGCGGGTCACCTCGGGATTGCAACCATCATACAAAGGAGTCGTCGAGTCTACCTCCAGTTGCGCCAGTTTGACCTCCTGTGTAGAAGCAGCTCTGTCGCTACTCGTCTTCTTGCGAAGCAGGTCTCGAACATGCGGGTCCTGCATGGCTGAACTTAGTAGCGACGAAGACGGCGGCGTGTCCGCGTCTTCTCCGCCTTGAACTTCCTCTTCGCCATCAACATTTCCGAGGCCGTCTTCCTCTTCGGGCACATAATCGGTCATCTCTTCGTCTGGTAGCCCCATGTCGTTATTTCCTGCCCCGTCGACATCCTCATCATCATCATCTTCACTTATCCACCGAGTATGGCCATGCATGAAACCATGCATGAGCAGGTGCGCCTTGAATGTGCCACCCTCAAAGGGGTCGAGCCTGACTATTCCTTTGCATTTTCGACACGGACATAAAACATCCTTCAGTCTTTTTTCATACATGTCGTCCACAGCGGATTGCCAGTATCTTTCCACCATCCTTCCATTGACCTTCATGATCACCTGCGCGCGGAGCAAATATTATAACCACGTATATATGCATGCATGGATCAAATTCATACAAAAATTCGGCATGACCTTCCCTAAACATAGGACATATTGAGTTTGCCCGAAATTTGCCGAAACGGAATTGAATCGACATTTCGGCAAAACATAGGCAACTCATGTCACCCACATTATTTCATCAAATACACAATGTAGGCAACTCAAATTATGCCACACACAATTCGGTATATTCTCATATCGCCTATATATATATATATATAGTTTCGGTCCTTATCCACACAAAAACATTTTTTTGCTCACCTATGTGTCGAGAGGGATATCGAGCACCTTTCTTCTTAATTACCTAGTAGCTCTAGATATATATAATGCTCTAACTAGCTAGCTAGCTCCCTAGGGAGAGAGAGAGCTAGGGAGAGAGTGGGAGGAGAGGGAGAGAGGAGAAGAGGGAAGGCATTAATGGAAGGGGGTGGTGGAGGGCAAAGAAGAGGGGGAGGGAGGGCATTAATGGAGGGGGTGGTGGTGGAGGGCAAAGAAAGAGGGGGGTGGTGGGCTCTAATGGAGGGGTGTGTTGGAGGGGCAAAGAAGAGGGGGTTGGTGGAAGGGCAAAGAAGAGAAGAAGGGAGGGCTCTAATGGAGGGGTGGTGGAGGGGAGCATTAGAACAAGCAAGGTGCAAGGAAAGGGGGAGAAAGGAAGGGGGGAGGAAGAAGAAAGGGGAGGAAGGAGGGGAAAGGTGGTAGGTGGCTGGCGACCATAGCAGTAGCGCGGGGAGCCAAAACACGCTACTGCTATGGCAGCTTGCAAAATATCTACAGCTAGTGTTGCACTACCTATAGCGCGGTCTAGAAAAACACGCTACTGGTAAAATGTTATACATAGAAAAAATAGCAGTAGCGCGTTTATCTAAACAGGCGCTATAGATCCAAAACTAACAGTAGCGCCGGTTGGACGACCAGCGCTGCTAATATTTATTGACCAAGGGGTGTGGTGTGTTACACTTAGCAGTAGCGTGGGGCTAGGTAACAAGCGCTGCTGCTAACACATACCAGTAGCGCGCTTTCTACCCAGCGCTACTACTAACTACTAGTAGCGTGGGGTCATAAACAAACGCTACTCGTAAAATTCTATCTATAAGTATTTTCCTAGTAGTGGACCCATACATAATCGGTTATTATTTGCTATAATTAGGTGGCAATGATTACCATGGGGTCACAACAGTAAGAAATGAAGAGAACATTGTTAATGTAAAATCAGAAATTGAGTTGGAATGACATACCTTTGCAAGAGAGCTATAAAGTGCAGAAGGTAATACTTATGGGGTAATAGATTTAATCTCCTTATCCTACTATAGATTAAAAAGTGTTGAATTATCGAATAATATTTGCATGATGACTTGAGAAAGTCAAAAGGCTGATTAAATATAGAAAAAGACGTAACAACCTGATCAAATGTTGCAATGGATTGTGAATGAGCTACACCAATCACTGAGAAATAATGTTGAAATAGCCGTTGACAATAGATGTTTTAAAAGATGATCTAAAGTAGCATTATGCTGAATAACAAAGCATTAGAAAGAGAATATCCTAACATAATATTCACGAGTGCAAATATAGTGGAACTGTAAAGTTTTTCTTAAAGGAAAAGAGAACATATTTGTGTTGCTAAGGGGCTTATCGATTTCATATATCTGTCATGATCAGCAGCTAGATGTCAATACGTCGACTAACATCCATGGAAGAGTCAACACATTTATGTAGCTTGTCGGTGCAGCCAAATTAAGTCAAATAGTCAATGATGGGCTAACTTTGTCTTACTAGATGGAAGATATAGTTACCTCACAAATAAAGTCTAGAATCAATAATGAAGTTTACTAATCGAATATCTTTCATAACTGCAACCTCGATTACACCTAGATGGAAGATATAGTTACCTCACAAATAAAGTCTGACATAATGAAGTTTACTAATCGAAACAGTCATAAAACCTATATGTAAGATGCAACGGATGAAATGCAAGGCGTTAGTCCTCATACCATATAAAGAATTAAAACTCAAGGATACATGTTCAATCGGCAAAAGTAAATTCAGATTTGGATAAACAAAAAATTATAACAACGAAAATAAAATAAAATGCATAGCTATGTATTTAATCTAGTAAAATTAAATTAATATATACTCCCTTCATTCCTTTATATAAGTGTATTTGTTTTTTAAAAAGTCAAACGAGTACAAGTTTGACCGAGTTTTTAGAAAAATATATCAACATTCACAATATGAAGTTTACATCATTTGATCCATCATGAAAAGTAGTTTCATATTTTATCTACTAGGTATTGCAGATGTTGTTACTTTATTCTATAACTTGGTCAAACATTGAAATCGTTGACTTGCACGGAAACCAATACACCTTATATTCTGGAATGGAGGGAGTATTACTCAAGCACACCAAGATTCATAATTAGTGATGGATGGGTACAATATCTACCTATAGGATGAGGTGCCTGGGTATGCAGGGAGGGTAGAGGAACTCTAGATTTGTTATTCAAACATTATAAGTCATGAGAAAAATTAATCAAGCATACAAAAGTCAAAAATAGTAGTTAAATTCAGATACTAATCAAGCACATAAAAAAATCAGAATTAGCGATAGATGGCAACAGTATTTACTACTCCCTCTGCAAAGTTTTATCAGACGTTTTAGGTCACTATTACCTACAGGAGCCATAAATCCAAGGCGCCTGGGTATGCAACAGAGGAAGAACCCCAAAAATGGCGGCTCGGGCATCCAATTCGTCCGGTACCTGAGAAAGTCCAAAATTATGATCAACCGGCAATATGTCATAGGGATGTTGAGGAAGACTGGGGAGGGAATTGCTCACCAGTGATAGCGGTATGAGCAGTATGGCAGGCGCCCACCCGTATGGAGGATGATGGGAACAAAATGAGTTTAGATGGCGCACCGAATTTAAACGGGAATAGTTTCTTGTGGAGATCGTGGGGAGAGGTAGTGAAGTGTCAATCCTCAATGACCTGCAGCAGAAAGGTTTCTTATCTTTTAAGGATAAGTGTTTATTCGGTGGTCGTACATGGGCAACGGAGAAGATAAATAGTGTGGGTTATTTGGAACACTCGGCTGCACATGTGTATCTGATTTCCACTAGACGGCCTATACACCTGGACGGGTGCTCCTATTCAGCGCTTCACGCGCCATGGAAGCTCTCTAGTGCCCATGCACCGATGCTGGTGGGCCGGCCCATTTAAATTTCATATTTTATTGCCCCATGGTTCACTCAAACGCATTTTAAAAAAATGAAAAAATTCGTAAAAACGACATTTTTTGTGAATCCAAAAATGTTCAGGGATTTTTAAAAAGGATTCATGAATTTGAAAAAAGTTCATTGAATTTGAAAAAAAGTTCATTAAATTTGTAAAAAAACATCAAATTTTGCAAAATATCATCGAATTTGAAAATAAGTTCATCAATTTTGGGAAAAAGTTCATCAAAATTGAAAAAAGGTTCATGGATTTTGAAAAATAAAAGTCCACAAATTAAAAAAAGGTCATCGAATTGAATAAAAAAATCATCAATTTTGATAAAAAAAAGGTTCAGATTTTACAAAGAAGTTCACGAATTTGAAAAAAAATCATCGAACCAGGAAGAAGAAAAAAAGGAAGAAAAGTTAGAAAAGGATGTTAGTTATCAGATCGAGCTAGCCAGCTAGGTAACATGATGGTTACTGCTGCATACCTCGATGCCAGATATTGCTGGTTCGATAAACCGTGGGATCTCTTTTTTTGTGTTTTAAAAAACAGAAAAGAAAGGGAGATGGGCTGGCCTAGCGGGAAGGTGGTGTGTGCGCCGTTTGCAAATTGCATACTAACGGGCACTTGAAGCGCCAAATAGGAAACGTCCATTTGAATAGAGAGAGTAGCAAAGCAATCATCTACGGCAGAAACTACGACAAAAGCTCTTTTTTGTAACCTTGATCAGTAGAAGATCGTATGCAGCTGTATGTGTACCAATAATACAGCTAGGTTTAGAGATCGCTGGTTCGATTCACCGCGGGATCAATTTTTGCGTTTAAAAAAACCAAAAATAATGGGAGATGGGCCGGCCCAGCGTGGAGGTGGTCTGTGCGCCGATTTGCAAATTTCATACTAATGGAGGCCTGAAGCGCCAAATAGGAAACGCCCATCTGAACAGAACAGAGAGAGTAGCAAAGCAGCCATCTACGGCAGAAACTACGACAAAAGCTCTTTTTCTGTAATCCCGATCAGTAGACGATCCAGTATGCAACTGTACCCATAGTACAGCTAGGTTCAGCACGGAAAATACTCTACCTAAAATTCTCTTGTCCATGCAAACCTCACACTGAACATGGAAGAAAATATAATAATGTAGAGAAATCTAGCAATTTAACCGACTTCAACAGCCCGAAACAAAATGTAAACAAGAGTAGCTGCACTTATTTTTTGGAGAATCGGGCAGTTGCTCATTTATCCATCAGAGATAATCATGTCGAATACAGTCAAAAAGAAAGTCACGGTCATCGAAACGAAAGAGAAAAAGCCAGGCACATCCGCCGACCATAGTCTACTAATAATGTTCTCATGATTAGCTCTCGTAGCGCATATAGGAGCTGTGCATTGTGCAAAGCAAAATCAGAATATTTGCAATTAACACCTGAGTGAGAATTCAATGATATTTTGCCCATATAACCATATTAACCAAGGCTTCAGAATCGTTTCCATTATCACTTGTTTCCATTATCAGTACTTCACTGCCCACTTGGCCAAAGAGTAGCATTGACGAAGACAGAAGCTGATGGCTTACATCCAGAATGCCACAGGATCCACCAAGAAGGCAGAGTTTTCCGCCACTGACTTGGGCAGTTCAAAGGATCGAACGCGGCGGCGCGCGGCGGTGCGCAGGTCGCCATTCTTGTCATACGCCAGCGAGAACGTGGTCAGTCGAAGCAGGTAGCGCTCGCGCTCGGGCAGGTACTCCTTGTACATGCCCTCCTCACGGTCGTCCAGGGAGAGACACTGCACGACACAGAACTTGCTTCTGCAGCCCGTGCCCAGGCAAACAAGGGCGGCGCCGATGTGCTTCTCGTCTGGGTCCTGACAGAAGAGCTTCTCCTTGCTGAGCTTCCAGGCCGGGAGCTGTCTGCAGCCGTCGTCATCATCAGTAGACGGCACGTCACAGGAGCAGAGGCGGCCGAGCATGTCCGGGTCTCGGGCGAGGCCAACCCAAGCGTCCAAGTCACAGTCATAGTGCGCGGGGCCCTTGAAGGGCAGCTTCCAGCTGCCGCTGCGCGTCCAACGTGGGGAGCTCGCCATGGTATCGAAGCTGAACGTGGCGCCGGTCTTGCCGTCGATGCTGACGAAGATGGTTCGTCCGTCGGGGTGCACGGCGTGAGAGGTGACGCGTGTTGAGTCCTCTGGATCGGTCAGGGTTAAGGATTCACGGCAGTCTTTACCTTTTCCTTGGATTGATGAGCCCGATGGGTGGCCATGGTGAGATGGTGGCGGCTGCGGTGGCAGAGAGTGGGTGAAGTGGTGACGGCGCTTCCCGTCAGCACTGCACTAACCCTAGATTGGTAGGGATGTAGGTGGGGTGTACAGCGTTGCGACGAACCTCGTAATGCGAGTCGCCGTCCCCCACCTCTTTATATAGTGCAGGTGACAGGGGCCCGTCACCCATAGTGGGCTGAGCGCCCCCGATCAGGGCGCGGATCTAAGGGTCCGGTGGGCCGTTGGGCCCACACGGTGGAGATCATGCTAACATTCTCCCCCTTGATCTCAACTTTTACTTTTGACCTTTATACTTTGAAATAACTCTTTTCAAAGTACTTGTTCCATCACAGATTTGCATGTAGAGCATGTCTCATCATCACAATTCATTCCCGATAGAATCAACACCTACAACACACTCCTCTGTTTTGAAATAGATTCTTTAACCTTGGGCCCTTTATTGTCCGGAAATCTTAGACTATACCATAAAACCCATGTCGACTGTGTGTTCTCCGAACACACTGGGCGGCAAGCCTTTAATAAGCAGATCTGCAAACACTTGTCTGTTGCTTCTATGCTTCAAGCATTTCCACAAGATTCCGGACTTTCTCCTTTACAACGCATAACTCTGTGTCAGTGTGTTTGGCATCAACACTTGACTCGTTGTCATAGGAGCGAAAAACTTAAAATGGTTATCACTGTTGTCAACCATTATCAATTCCAGGTACTTGTTTCTTTAACCTTTTTGCCTGTCCCTCAGCCTCATATCATGTTGTACATTATCTTTACATCATATTAATGATAATTGATTCATTCTTTAGAGTTTTTCCACACAAAAACTCCAAGTGTGAAAGTCAGCGACAATTGTGGATTTCGCTGTATATTTCACGAGTCCTGTCTTTGTACTCACAATCTTTTGAGAGCACTTATTTCTTTCAGCATGAGGCCGATATCCTTGACTCCATTCCAGTGATCTACATCTCGACTGGACATTACCAAAACAACCCGGTTACGTGAACTGTGTCACAGTAATGTTATACTTTTGCATTCATTAAGCTTCCAACAGCTGAAGCATATGGTACCATATTCATTTGGTCTATTTCACATTGACTCTTGGAACACTAAAGTTCCTAAAATCATTACCTTTTACTATAAGAACAGGCGTAGGTTTTCTCGCATGCATACTTTAGAAACTTTCCTTAGCATGCCCATGCGACACACCTAATACCCCTTTTATTCTTTTCTCGGTGAATCTCGATCCTTATAACGAGAGACATTCTTTTAAACTTTGAGGACAAGAACTTCTTTTCCTCCTGCAGTCGAATTAACATCACTACTAACAAGCAGAATGTTATCCGCATGTACAAGATATAGGAAATGAAATTCCCATTCTATAACTTTATACAAACACAATTGTCCTCTCATTTTCTTCCATAAAAGACTTCTTCAGGCAGTATCCTCTGTGTTCTTTACTTTCATCTGATGTAACTCAGGTCATAATATCTTTCATCTGATGTAACTCAGATCATGATGTGCTACCAACAGACATTGTAATCTTATTCAGTGTAAAATGCGCAAAAAACCTTTCGATTTTAGTTGTGTTTTACACCTTTACATATTTCCTTTGGAGTCACATTGACCTTGTAGACTTTTTACAGCCTACTGTTTTGGCTCCATTGGAAATTACTCATGAGTCCCGAATATCGTCAGAATTCACCAATTTCATTTCATCTCACATAGTCTCTTATCATTTAGATAAGCAGACACTTCTCAAAACTCGATTGAGCGCTTTAAATGAGGTGGGATCAACCTCCATTTGAATTTCACTACCATAGACTTTATAGTAATCAGAAGTATCTGATTTTCTCATTCCTTGAGACCATCTGTGTCTCAGGTACTGGCACTTCTTTCATATGGGGCTGTTCTTGCTCTGTCATTGCCAAGAGGCAAATTAATTGTAGTCTTTCACTTCCAAGAGGCAATAGGTTTTACAGGGACCTTTTGTTTAATCATTCCTCCTTTATAGAGCTAACAACGGGTGTTGTATAGGTCATACAACATGCTCCCCCAGATACAATCTATTTGAGTCTTAGGTATCTTCATACCATGCTCCCCCAGATTACTCCATCTTCACTAAGAATGGCGTATCTTTAAACTTTATTATTTGGGTTTATTCTATTAAAATTTTCTTCTTTAGGCACTTTAAGCACTGTCTTAGTATTCCTTAGTCTGCTTTCGGAACTGTAAAAGATCCAGGAATACATCTATTTCTTTTCTTTAGGGGTATTATTATGATCGTCGTACTCCCCCAGATTATCACATTCTTCATTAATGGATATCTCATATTTCTTTCTCCCCCTCGAAATGTGGCAAGAACTTTTCTGCCACAATTTCGAAAAACCATTCACAACTCTTGTGAATTGAGGAAACTTTGAGTATCTACTTCATGTATCTGATTACTTCATGTGTAATGAAGTTATCTGTTAACGGTATGGGAGTACTTTTTCCTTATTCCTCATTCCATTTCGGAAACTCAAAATAGTTCTTTATCATTAGTACTTTTGCAAGTCACACTTGCATATCATTCTTATCTTTAGGTTCATCTGTAACTTTTATTCTCTTTGGATGACCGTTGCACATAAGGTGTACGGTCGATACTAGGAAAGCATAATAGCTACTCCATACTTTCTCCCAGAGTGGGACACATTAAACGCACATGAGTCATCATATCTTTCTCCTGTCACACAGGATAAGTCTTAGCCAAAATTTCTCCTGACGTATAGGATTTTTGACATAATACTATGTCAACTTTACCCAGTTACGCAGGTATTTTCCCAGGCTTTCCCCGCCATGCGGGTTTTATCATAATCCTCTTTTCCCGCTATGCGGGTAATTCCCTGTAAGGAACATAAATGCCAGAATTGGCTCTTTTGACTGCATATGCAATCATGAGATTCAGAAATAAATCCGAACGCTCTTTGACACACATGCTTAATCCGACGTTGGTCAAATTAAACACGCATGTTGCTTGTTTCATCTCAAATCGTGTTGACTGAAAAATCTTCTTCATATAGAATACATGAAAGACATTCGTCAACCAAGACTCTCAATGATCTACTTGTTTTCTTTTCTTGGATTAATATCCAAGAATTCTTTTCTTTTGAAGCCATTCTTTAGAGAGAACATACTCCCTCACGTTATGACCTTTCTTGGTCATCTTTCGGGTAACAAGTACCCAGCCATTCGCTTTCACCAATGAAAGCATGGAAAACTTTTAGTCTGAGAAAACTTAGCCAATAATCAACAATACTGAGCATAAAAATAACCCATGTTGATCTGGTTAAAAAATATGCACATTAAACTTTTAAAACTTTCTTTTATATTCTAAATCACCGTTGGGCAGAATTAGAACACAACATCATCCTTCTACATTAATTCCATATCACCGTTGGGCAGAAATGGAAATAACGCATATAACTCGTAAATAATGTGATGATAAAATTTCTATTACGCAACTTTGCTAAGAAAATGATCATCATTATCAACTTTATTGCAGCGGAAAACTAACAATATACATTTCTCACTCTTTATCAAATGCTTCAAAAAATTGGTCACTTTGATACAAAACTTATCAGAGATTTCAACTTTTAACTATAAGACTCATTGAATTATAATATTGTCATCTTCAACATTGGTCAGAAAATAACAATACCATAAGTAAACTTTAATCAAATATACTTCTACTGTCATAGCAGAAGCTATCTGAATCTGATTTCACCCACAAGTGAAAAAACTTCTCTCAAAAAACTGTTCATCCAATTAAATTTTCCCGTTGGTTCAAATTTAATTGAAGGATAATACTTTTTCTTTCTTTGTAAAAGAGTACTATTAAATATTACGCAGCGGAAAAACATGAATAAAAAATTCATGAACTTTTTACTGTTTACAGAAACTTTTCTTTACTAAAAAAAATTTCATAAACTTTATAATTTTCTTTATAAATTCACAAACATTTCTTTTGCTGTAAAGTTTCTATTTTCATTTTTTTAGAAACTTTTCTATTTTCTATTTTCTAAACAACAAGTTTCGTTGGGAAATCAATTTGCATAGAAAATCTATATGAAATTTACCCAAAACTGGACAAAAAAACTATTACTTCAGCTTCTGGAAAAAAGAAAACCAGGAAAAACAGACGAAAACTCGGCCTGGCCCACGGCTCGGACCGCGGTCTTTACTGCGCGCGGCAGCTGGCCTGCTGGCCTGGTCCGCCACGCGCCCTCTTTTTTTTTCTTCGCCCCAGGGCGCGCGGCCTCCTCCTGTGGCCGAAAACGGCCCACGGCCCGGTCGGGGCGCTCGCGTGGCTGCCGCCGCCCTCCACTTTCGGCCCAAAAGCCCGCACTAGCGCGCTAGGGTTAATCACGGCCGTCCGCGGGGATCCAACGGCCACGCGCGCATCTAGGTCGAACAAAACCGGCCAGCGCTGCCGCTCCCAACCCTAGCCTCATTCTCTCCTCCCCCCGCGCGCTTCTCCTTTCTCTCTTGCTCCCGCGGCGGCGGAGCTGCTCCAGCGGTCCAGCCGCGCTGCCGGCGAGCAGGCGACGGCGTCGGCCGTCACTGCGCCGTGCGCCACCTCTTCTTCCCTATCTCCTTCTCGCTCACGACCATGGCCTCTGTCCAGGTCGTCGGGCCACCGTGCCGCTCCCAGTCGTCGGCCACGGCCACCGCGCTACGAGCCTTTCTTTCCCTCTTCTTTTCCGTCTCTCCCTTCCGCCAATGCTTAACAGAGAGAGAGAGAGAGAAGCTCGACGGCCTTCTCCGCCCCGTTGAGCTCGACGACGGCAGAGCGGTCGACGGTGGCGCCGTTGCCATTCCTTTCGCCGGTCGCGCGTTCCCTTACGGCGAGCGCGCCGCCGTCAAAACGTTTGGCCGCGGTGCCCTTTGCCCCTCTCGGGGTGGCTCTCTTCGTCCGGCGCCTCGGCTTGCCGATGCGCGCCCGGATCGAGAGGAACAGGCGCGGCCATATGCTGCGGCGCTCTTTGCCGGCGAGCACTGGGCCCTCCCCGGTGATGTCTTTGCCCTATCACTTTGGGGTTCTAAGGGAGGGGATGATTCTTTTGATTTGCACCGAAATCCTCAACCGAAACATGGCTGATACCATTGTTGAGTCCTCTGGATCGGTTAGGGTTAAGGATTCACGGTAGTCTTTACCTTTTCCTTGGATTGATGAGCCCGATGGGTGGCCATGGTGAGATGGTGGCGGCTATGGTGGCAGAGAGTGGGTGAAATGGTGACGGCGCTTCCCGTCAGCACTGCACTAACCCTAGATCGGTAGGGATGTAGGTGGGGTGTACGGCGTTGCGACGAACCTCGTAATGCGAGCCGCCGTCCCCCACCTCTTTATATAGTGCAAGTGACAGGGGCCCGTCACCCATAGTGGGCTGAGCGCCCCCGATCAGGGCGCGGATCTAAGGGCCCGGTGGGCCGTTGGGCCCACACGGTGGAGATCATCCTAACAACGCGCTCGCGCTTGAAGGGCGGCGGCGGGAGGCGGCGCCACGACCGCCACTTGGGCACGTCCATGCCGCAGTTGGGGTCGACGAGCGGCGGAGGCGGATCGAGCATCTCGAAGGTGTCGAAATCCAGGCCGTAGAGCCTGTCCGCGACGGGTACGTAGATTGGGGTGCTCGGGTCCCTCCGCATCCGGGGGCCGAAGCTGAGGCACCGCGTGCGGACGTCGAAGACGGGGACGTAGCGCCTGGGCGTGTGGTGCAAGGCCATGATCTTGGTGCCGAAGGCCGCCGTGAAGTGGTCGGCGCCTTGGTGCGGAGCCTCCAGGCGGAAGACCGCCGGTGGCAAGCGCCGGTCGGAGTGTTTACGTGGGCTGTTGCCTGCTTGTTCCTTGTCCAAGGTGTGGATGTTGGCGTCGTAATCCTCCTCCAGGTCTACCTTGCGGATGCTGTATCCCTGTTCCCAGTCTTCCGTGACAAGGTAGAGGTGCTTCCGCCGCTGGCGAGGACGCTTGGCTGCACGGCCACCGCCGGTGGCATCCGCTAAACGCCTTGGCATCCTTATAATCTTCTTTGCTCTACGCCCTGATTTCCAGAGCGCTAGCAGGGCAAAAGATCAATTTTCCCACCTCCCTCGCCTTCTCTTATAAACACTGCAATCCGTATCCGGGAAGAAAAACCAGTCCACCCGCAAACACCGTGCTACTCCTACTGCCAATCTCCATACAATCTAAAATACGAATCTGAATCGAGAACGAAATTCACGCCTACGCACCTCCAAGTCGAAGCTGGTGGTCGGCAACTAAATACCACATGGTAGCTAGTGCTGGTGCTCGGCGGATGTCTACACAGCATTTCCCCCGAGGTTTAAAATTTATTAGGCGTCCAAGTGGTAATTTTGCCTAGTCAAGCCACACCATGAGAACCACGAAATCAATTATCTCAACAGCTAGCTGCATCCGTCCTTTGGATAATAATCAAGCAAAAGTAAGGAACAAGATACCACATACAAACACATGTTGTTCTATCTTTAGAGCCAGCATAACATAATCATTAGGCCCTGGCATACAGCTACAAGCCCTACAAACGGAAGGGCTACCGGCACAGCAGACTTTTACCAAAAGTCATTCCAAAACTATTTCAAGATGCGGCGAACTGATCCCGTCTGCCAGGTCTCTGAGCACCTCCGATCTCTCACACTCATGCCACTCCCGGCGGCGCCGGACTATCTCCAGGCCGACGAGCTCCCGATCTTCGTCCTCCACGACATGCCCGTCCAACAGGTGGGCGCGCTCCAGCATCGGCGATGCCTGGATGATCTGCTTCACAAAGCCAGTCTGCCACGCCGCCCCGTCGAAGCCAATGACCACGAGTTCTTTCAGGTGATGGTGGTGTGGACGGTGTTCCACCTGCACATCTAGTGATCCTGCGGCACTCGCCTTCTCTGAGTTGTTGTCAAACTGCATTCAGATTTCAGAGTTTCAGGAATCTCTCAGAAACAAAAAAGGTACCATGCTTGACAAAATCGTAGGATCAACGTACATGAACATGGAGCGACTCCAAGGCAGGTGCGGCAGCAACTAGGCAGAGAATCCAGATTGTATCCCAGTTCATTGGCACGTTTGCAATGAATAGTTTGTTGAGATGATTGAGCCGGACAGGAATGGCCGTTGGTTCTATCCACATCTGCATATATGAAGTGATAATTTAGCACTGTCTTATGTAGCGATGACCAATAAAAAAAGGGTCATTTCAGGAAAAGCTACTCACCTGACGCCCTCTTAACTGCAGAACAAGGTACTCTAGAGATGGCAGTGCCCCTCCAAAGAATTTGCTTAGTTGATATGTCCTGTTGCTACCAGAGGAATCATCCTTGCCATTATCTCCAGTTTGCAAGAAGTTCAGACTCACATGCCTAAGTCGAGGCACATCGCCATAGCGTATTATAGTTGGCTGACCACGACAAGCAAATGTTTCAAGATAAGGCACTGAAGCCAGATGGACACTCACAGTGTTGTAGTTGTCCAATTGCAGACTCTTTAACTGTGAGTTAGGAATAACGATACTAAAAGCAGGTTGGCGACAGCCAGAATCTTTCAGCCTCAAATCCACCAGCTGCGCGCAGTTTTCCAGAATATCAAGAACATGTAGCATGCGTAAACTTTCTTTGCACAGAGTAAGTGATGTGAGGCTCTGAAACGTCAAGGGGTTGGGTGCAAAACGATGATAACAATTGGATAGCACAAGCCGTTTCAGTCGCACATTCTTGCATCCATCCAACAGCCGGAAGTCATAGCGCCAGGAAGAGTTGTCAATGACAAGCTCCAAATCTTCAACGCCCCATCTGCCAATCGCTTCCGTGATCCATTGATCAGTGAAATCGCTCCTCCCACAAGCTTGAAGCCTCAGCTTCTGGATAGAACGTTGCTGAACATTGTCGGGAGCCAGAAGGAATGCATTCACCCGTTTAACATAGCGTCGCATGGCCCAACGCTCATAACGTTGCAGGATGGGTGTTAGCAGACAGACTTTCCACCTCCAGTCTTTGAAGGAATATAACCAGTCTCTAGAAGCATAACTGCCGTCCAACTTCAGTGCATTCTTCTCTGCCTCATACCTTGCCTTTGCCTCCACCACAATTTGCTTCAGTCTGTGGTACCGTGGAGGGAGAATGTCATCAACCGTAAGGTCATAACCTGTGTGCGAGTGTGTATAGAGATCCCGCCATTGCTTTGAAAGGATAGTGGTCTCTGTTGCTGTCCGCGCATCTAGCTTGTCAATGATCAAGACTAATATCTCGTCAGGTAAGCCGCTGATCTTGTCCTCGCGGCAACTGTTGTGCTCCTCGCCCAGACGCATCTAGTTTCGTTTTGGTGAGAAATAAATGAAATAGCAACCAGGGAATTCCAAGTAACTTACGCAGATAACTGGACAACTTGCCTTAAAAGTAAGCATTAACAACATTCCTAGTAAATTTCAGTGCATGAACAAACAAAACACATGAAAGAGTGGCTCCACCTAAACAACCTAAATCCTCCAAGAGAAGTCCTGCGCGAGAGGATGCGCTCCCAGCCTATCCATGTCGTCCCGTCTTTTTTGGACTGAGCGACTCTGACTGCGAATCAACGGTGCACGCTGCCTCCCGTGTGGGCCTCAAAAGCCTCATTATAACCCGGAAACACTCGGTTGGAGGGCCCACCATGGCCCATTCCCCACCACGGCTATCCTCGCATACGCCGCCTTTTTGTCTCAAAAAAAACATACGCCGCCTCGCCCCCTCCATCGCCTCTCTCTCTCTTCCCAATGCCTCCCTCCCAAGTGAAAAGCTGCAGCTGCCGCCGCCTCCATTCCTGACTGCCGCCGCCTTGTCGTTCCACCATCGTGCACGGCTCCGCAGCTAACCCTAAACGCGACAGTTCCCGGGGCGACGGCTCCATGGACGCAGGCACAGCATCCCACGCCTCCGGCTGGCTCCTCTGTCGCCTCGGGTGACACTGCGTCTTTGGCCAGCGCGGACCTCAAACATCCCGGCATCAAGCCTCCTCCTCCTCCGTTTCCAAGCTCGGGCGCCCAAAGCTACTCCTCCCCGTCTCAAGCAGGCAAGCGAGTTGCCCAGGGTACGCTTCTCTCCAGCTTGGTCGTGTATATTGATGATTGGAACATGGTCCTGGGTGTGTAAGATTTTGGTACGGAGAAATCGATTTTGTTTTGGGGATCTGGGAGCAGAGTCTGTTTGTACAATTAGGACCTGCCGCTTGCTTTCTAGGATTAGGTAGCTTCATTCAGATCTTTGATCCTGTTTTGGGGGACAGGAAATTCACAATTTGCAATGAATGCTCTGGAAGAAGCATTTTTCTACTTTGAGTACCCGTCATCATATTGTCTTACTCTTACACATGAGAATTAGTGAGAGGAAGGTTCCTTGAATGTTATACGAGATAGAGTTGGGGTAGCACCAATTGAAGAGAAGCTTGTCCAACATCGTCTGAGATGGTTTGGGCATATTCAGCGCAGGCCTCCAGAAGCTCCAATGCATAGTGGACGGCTAAAGCGTGCGGAGAATGTCAAGAGAGGGCGGGGTAGACCGAATTTGACATGGGAGGAGTCCGTTAAGAGAGACCTGAAGGATTGGAGTACCACCAAAGAGCTAGCTATGGACAGGGGTGCGTGGAAGCTTGCTATCCATGTGCCAGAGCCATGAGTTGGTTGCGAGATCTTATGGGTTTCACCTCTAGCCTACCCCAACTTGTTTGGGACTAAAGGCTTTGTTGTTGTTGTTGTTGTTGTTGTTGTTGTTGTTGTTGTTGTTGTTGTAAGGTTCCTTGAATGTAATTTGTCTCAACGCAATTAGTAGGCAAGCAGCTCCTGCTACATGAGTTCCATACTCCAGTCTAAATATGCTCTCAGTAAAAGGTAGGCACCCAGATCAACTTTTGATTTGTATTTTTGTATCCCCGGTTCTACACTCTGTAATTTTAATTACGTTTCAAAAATTAGGCATGCCAGTCAAGGTTCCCTTATTATGTAGGCTTTTTGTGTGTTATTTTTCCAAAAACACGCTTACCAACTGTCACCTCAGTGTTATTGATTAGGAAGCATTTTTGTGATCCTCTAATTGTTACCTACTGCCATTTGTGCCAGAATTCATATGCTAGCCTACATAAATAGAAATGGATGAGCATCCACATTGTTCTGCATATGCATGTTTTTGCAGGGAGGCAGAAGGTATTTTCCTTTGTTCTGCTATGTTTGAACGTAGGATTCTGAAAACTAATCATTTCATTGTATTTACAATGGTGACATGCAATAGGTGTTTTAATACATTCCGAAAATGTAATTGCATGACACATAATTTTAGTCATCTGTACAATGTTTCGGAAATATTACGGTAAGAGTGCTACTGGAATATTTCTATACATACATGGACTGCATATGTGAAGATGAATTTCCATTCTCCTGTTTCCTACCTCTATGGATGCTTAGAATGCTTAGGCAGCCAGCATGTTGGGCAGGATTGTAATGCCCAGTTTTTAAAAAAAAATCATAGCCCTTTCATTGTGATTGTTAAGAATGTAAGCAAAAGAAAGAATGCATGTGTTCATTCTATGCACTTGGTAATTTGCTGCTATTTTCAAACTGTTTCTGTATCTATTTTTTGTGAAGTAATCTTGAGCATTGGAAGATTTATGGTCTTATGCGGGTCTATGCTGAGGATTTGACGTTGTTAATTGCTTGTGTACAAAAAATAAAACTTATAGTGGATCTGTTTATTATTTCCAGTCTAGCTTAGGCTGCATTATGAGTGACATGCTGTTTTCATCCTTCTGTTGTCAAGAATTGATGTGGGTATGCTTTACTTGTCTCTCTGCAGCCAACTTGCTGCAGTTAGTGAAGAACAAGAGAAATTAAGGAAGGACTATGCTGTACGGCTATGTTGACAAGATAAAAAATCATGGATGGAGTACTGGAGTTGTGTAGAAACTTTAGGAGAGGAGGACAGCCAGCCACATAAGTGTGTACATTACTTTTGTATTTTTGATGGGCTAATGTGCATGCTTTATTTGTGCTTCACTCAAATGAGCTAATTAATTCACTAAATTTTCCGTGTGATTTGCAGCTCCTTGTCTAGAATCAACAGAATCCAGTACAAACTTCAATTAACTGGAATTAATGTGTTGATCTGGTGCCCGAGGAATGCACATACTGACCTCAGGCTGGAGAATGTTCATGTAGACAAAAATATTATGTCATCCTACGCTGTACTTTTCTGGAACATGCATATGAAAGGAATCTCTAAATACTAATGCAGATATTCCTCTCTACCGCCTTCTGTAGTTGTAACTTCTGATAAATGCTTCTAAACAGGTGAGGTGAATTTCTCTGCAATGAGCAGCTCGACAGAAGTTCCGGTCAGGCTTTATGTTTACTTGCTTCTTTGTCTTTTGCTGCAGCTGCACTGGTTGACACTCACAGCATCGACCCATTTGACCGAGAGGAGCTGCTGCAATTTATCGTTGGAGCCATCGTATAGGCCATAGTCATCGTTGTAATTCTGAATGCATAGATTATGTTTGTAGACAGAGGTGGAAGCATGAGACTATAACATTCATCTTCTGAACTTTTTACCCAATCAAATCATGTGTTTTGCATTTTTGATTGTATCATCAATACTTTCCTGCCTTAAAGGATGGTCACAGTCTCCGAACAAGTTTTAGGGGTTGATCATGTCACAATTGTTGTTGTGTGGTTCACCCAGGAATTCGATGTTAATATGTAATTGTGCATGCCTAATTAGACTTTATCCACGACTGCAGGAATTGGGCCTTTGTTGGTGCTGGCTAATTACACATGGCCGAACCAGCCAAATCTGCAGATACAAGGCATGGCCAAACCAGGCAAGACAACCATCGATCCAGCCGCAAGGCGCGCATCTGGGACTAGTAATGACAGGACCAGACACAACAAATTTAAGAGCATATATGTACTATACTACATCGGTACTCCATTCTGCTGCAAAAGGTGGAGAGGAACAGGTGTTCTAGCTGCCCAATTTCAAACACAAGCTGGGAGATTAAGTAGGGAAAAAAATCAGTACTCCCTCCTATCCAAATTAATTGACGCTCATAAAGTTGTACCAAAGGAGCGTCAATTAATCTGGATCGCAGGGAGTAGCAGAATACACAACATTGTCTCTATCTGCACCATTGTCTCTATCTACAGCACTAGTATTGCTCGACAAACACGGAGAAATCCAGAAGTACAGTTATCTGACACCATTTGGCTGTGAGTTGCGCATACTAGATGATTGTAACGATGGAAAATATTCAACAGAAATCACAGGGATGGGTGCCGTACTTACCCGTTTCGGGGTGGGTAGGCGGCGGCGGTGGTGCGGACATCGGAGGCCTTCCTCAGCCGACGGTGGCGTGGAGGATCTGCGCCCGTGTCCATCGGATCCGAAGCGCGATGGCGGCCGACCGGCCGGGGAATGGTCGGCGGCGGTGGATTCGCAGGGAGGCTATGGAGGTACGGGGCTGGTTTAGGATGGTGGATTTGGACTGGAGAACCCGATGCGGCCGAGCGCCGACTACTCGGGGCCGCGCCCTCACCGCCGCGACGGACGTGGGTTCGTTTTGGCCGGCTCACATCAGTTTCTTTGTTCCATGGCTGCGCCTAGGGCACGTGCCCGGGCTTCAGATGGCAACTAACAAATTTTAACTAGAGGGGTGAATAGACAACTAATAATTTTTAACTTTTCTTTAGCAAATTAAACTTTGCATCAAAATAGGTTGTTTAGATATGCAACTATGTAAACAACCTATATGATGCAATGACAACAAGCACGCAAGCAAGTAAGATATATAACTCGAGTAAACTTGCGAAAGTAAAGGAATGAGATAACCAAGAGTGGAGCCGGTGAAGACGAGGATGTGTTACCGAAGTTCCTTCCTTTTGAAGGGAAGTACGTCTCCGTTGGAGCGGTGTGGAGGCACAATGCTCTCCAAGAAGCCACTAGGGCCACCGTATTCTCCTCACGCCCTCACACAATGCGAGATGTCGTGATTCCACTATTGGTGCCCTTGAAGGCGGTGACCGGACCTCTACAAATAAGGTTGGGGCAATCTCCACAACTTAATTGGAGGCTCCCAACGACACCACAAAGCTTCACCACAATGGACTATGGCTCCGCGGTGACCTCAACCGTCTAGGGTGCTCAAACACCCAAGAGTAACAAGATCCGCTAGGGATAAGTGGGGGGAATCAAATTTCTCTTGGTGGAAGTGTAGATCGTGGTCTTCTCAACCAATCCCGAGCAAATCAACAAGTTTGATTGGCTAGGAAGAGAGATCGGGCGAAATGGAGCTTGGAGCAACAATGGAGCTTTTGGGGAAAGAGGTGAGTCAACTTTGGGGAAGAAGACCCCTTTATATAGTGGGGGGAACAAACCAACCGTTACCCCACTTCTGCCCCGAAGAGAGCGGTAGTACCGCTGGCACAGTACTACCGCTTGCCACTATAAGCGGTACTACCGCTCCTCATCGCGGTACTACCGCTTGGCCCACAGCGGTACTACCGCGGTGGGAGGGCGGTACTACCGCATAGGAGCGGTACTACGGCCCCCCACAGCCGCGGCCAGTACCGTAAAACCCGACACGAAAAAGGAGCCCTCGAATCGAGGCGGTACTAGCACGAGACCACCGCGGTACTACGGCTTGGGGCTACTAGCGGTACTACTGCTCTGGAGCGGTACTACCGCTCCGTCCCGCGGTACTACCGCTGGGACCAGAGTGAGCACACAAATGGGGGCTACTAGCGGTACTACTGCTCTGGGCGGTACTACCGCTTGTAGCACCCAAGCGGTACTACCGCTCTGGCCCGCGGTACTACCGCTGGGACCAGAGAGGGCACATTGAGAAGAGAAACAAGCCCATCATCGAAACGGAAAGGCTCGGAGGGAGGGGCAAAGGAAGTGTACGTGATGATTCCGCCCTAGCCTTTCCAAAACGGACCCCCTCTTGATAGTACGGTGATCCCTATGAAACTTGTCCACCAAACTAATCCGAAAGGACTACACCGTCTTCGCTTCAAGCTCCGAGGGGAGGGAATCGTCTCGTGCCAAAAGGATGAATCTCTGAAAAACACTCAATGCACACGATTAGTCCGCAAAAGCATTGTCATCAATCACCAAAACATCTTAGGGATAAATATGCCCTTACACCTACTAATAGGGGGTGGTTAATATTCTTGGTTTGGTTTGGTCCACTTCGATGATTTTCGTTTTCTTTGTCATCAATCATATTATTGCGTGTGCATTGCAACCGGGCGTAAATATTCTGGTGGCTTGATACGAAACATGTCAAACATATACCTTATCATCATGCATATGTTGCAGCATTGTTAATTGTTTTACAAACCATTCAAAATCGAATAGCACCCTGTCTAGAAACATTTACCTGCCAGCAATATATGGGAGGTAATGTGGTGGCGGCGGGGCCTTCGTCCGGTTCCTTGGTGTCCTCCCAACCCGCTCCCTTGCCGCCTGGCTGCTGGCTGCTTCCCAGCTCCGGCGAGGTTCTTACCACCTCGACTTCCCACATCTCCGTCCAACACCTGTTTTTTGAGACACTCTCGCTAAGCTTTATTTATGTCACGACAATGTTTACAGGAATGAAAAGAAGATCACCGGATTAACCTAACCAGACATGGGGACCAAACCCAAGTGATAATGCATTGCTTAGCGAGATTGTGAGCCTCGGTATTTGAGGTTCTAAACTCGTGAACAATATTACATAAAGAAAAAGCCATAGCATGCTCTATGATTTCATGTATAATTGCTCCGTACTATACTGAGGATCCCTGTTTAACTCTGTTAACCACAGTCTTGCAATCCGATGCGACATGAATCTTCTGCACATATAAATCTTTCGCCAGTGCTAAAGCCTCTCCGACTCCCAACGACTTGAGAGTTTCCGGATCAGCTAGATTTCTGAACGTAATGCAAGAAGCCCCCACAAAACTGCCTTTTGAATATCGACACACCACAACAACATCACCGTATCTACCGTTCCGTGCAACCGCTGCATCCGTGTTGAGTTTTACATGTTCAACTGGTGGAGGTAACCACCCTGTGGGTCGTGGTGCAGTACTCCTCCGATGGGTTGTCCTTGGTTTGGCTAATATCCTGATGCCAGCCAAGAAAGATTTGATGAAATAGTGAGTTGAGAGTGGACTCTGAAATATATCCTCATGGATTGCTTTTCTCCTCGCTTTTCAAATCGCCTACATGGTCACTACCATCAGCTCATGAGACAGTCCCTTGCATTCAAATCATGGTTTGCACACATATGTTCAACCATCTCTTTTGTAGCGAGTGACCACACACTTCTAGCCAACATGCATTCAAACAGAGCGTGCTTCCAATTGTCTTCAGATGAACGTATTGCGCGGACGGAAGATGTTAGCCATATGACGGTGATGCAACACATCCGAAGTAGACATCGAGTTCTGCCCCAACCTCCAGAAGAAGTTCTTTCTTAGATGTCACTGTAGTGTTCCAAAGCTTCGTCCAGTTTTGTTCTGTATCAGACTGGCCCTGAACATTCTCTAACCAATTCTCCCTTTGGGTCTTTGTTTTGATCAGCATCTTATTAACCGACCTGACAGAAAATCTCCCACGACGGTCAGCTCCCATGCCAAGAAATCTTCCACCTCCGTTGGGCCATGGCCGGCGCGGCTCTGTGCTTGGCGGTCGGTGGGTTGTTTCTAACACAAGGACCAAATGACTAGCCCGAGAGAAGGCCCAACATATTACCTCGGCCCATGCAGCTCTTCACTGACTAAACCCCAACGCCCCGGACCTATAAAATCGCCCACTCCTCGCAATCACCTGCCTACGCCGCCGCCGCTCCTCCCTGATCCCGCCGCCGCCGCCGTGCTCTCACCAGGCACCACCGCAAACATGGCTGCTGTCCTCACCCGCCCGACGCCGGGCACGGTCCAGTGCTTCGGGCGCAAGAAGACGGCGGTGGCCGTCGCGTACACCAAGCCAGGGCGCGGCCTCATCAAGGTGAACGGCGCTCCCATCGAGCTGATCCGCCCGGAGATGCTCCGCCTCAAGGCGTTCGAGCCCATCATGCTCGCCGGCCGCTCCCGCTTCAAGGACATCGACATGAGGATCCGCGTTCGCGGCGGCGGGAAGACCTCCCAGATCTACGCCATCCGTCAGGCCGTCGCCAAGGCGCTCGTCGCCTACTACCAGAAGTATGTCGACGAGGCCGCCAAGAAGGAGGTCAAGGACATCTTCGCCCGCTACGACCGTACCCTCCTCGTCGCCGACCCCCGTCGCTGCGAGCCCAAGAAGTTCGGTGGTCGCGGCGCCCGCGCGAGGTTCCAGAAGTCTTACCGTTGATTGGCCTGCAGGATCGTCGACTATTGGGTGGTTTTCTCTGCTTTACCTCCCAAGTTTTAGACTCCGTATGATTAGTTCCGTACCTTGGCAAGATATTGTGGTATGATTTGCTGTGAGATGTTTTAAGACTACTACTGGGTAGTTGCTCGATTATGTTATTTACTTGTTATGTTAAGGAATTTTGATATGGTTGCGTACTTGCACTATATTTTATGCTATGTTGTCTGATGACTGATGTTGTCTTTAAGTTAGCCGGATGTGTTGAATGGTGCTAATACAATCACTTTGATCTTCTAGGAAATGCCCATGTTGCTCTTTATTCTTTGCATCTTCCGTTGGGTCTTCAGCATAATTTATATGAGAGTATTGTAAGACTGATTTGCTTAGGATGATACGGTTGATTTCTGTGCTTTACCTCACAAATTCTAGAACGTTGATGCTTTGTTCCGGCGTGTCT
Organism: Aegilops tauschii subsp. strangulata; assembly: GCF_002575655.3. NCBI lineage: Eukaryota > Viridiplantae > Streptophyta > Magnoliopsida > Poales > Poaceae > Aegilops > Aegilops tauschii. Next base: position 248,248,482 of record NC_053039.3, read on the forward strand.
AGACATCATGATATGAATGTGATGTGAGATGTTTGAGGATGTCGGGTAGTTGCTGGAATACGACTTTGCTTGATACCCAATTTGAGGAATTTTGATATCATTACCTTGTATTGATGCTATGTTTCCAGTTTCATTAGATTGTTGCAAAGAAATATCATTTTGATCAACTATGAATTGCCCATTTTGCTCTTGTTCAGCACATCTTTGGTTAGGAGTGATCTGTCTGGGCATGTTGTGCGAACTGGTATTCAACTATATCAGCACTTGGCTGTTGCATATTGTGTGTATATTGATGATGTCAAGTAGCAAACTAGCAAATGATGCTTGTTATCATCTATGGCAAAAGCACAAGTATAATAGGTTGTAAATAATGTTTAGTTCAACTAGCCTATAAGTAGAAGTTTTGATTGATGGAAACACAGTGTAGCTCCTTGCATACATGTCTTAGTATCTGCCTATAGGAAAAACATGGTAACTGATTTTAGCAGAATAAGTTTAATCCTAAATCAAACACATATCACCGTGTTGCTAGTTCTATGCTATGTCTGTGATTTCTAAATTAAGTTACCTTGAAAGAGCATTTCATCGTTTGGTTAGGTTTTAAAATTGGTACTATAGTTCAGAATGTTCGTAAACAGTAGAAAAATCCACATCTGAAATGGTGCTCAGCAACACAGTGCAATAATGCTGCCATTCCTGACTATCTGCTACTCCCTCCGTTCCCATCTAGAGTTTCCAACAAGTGACTACATACGAAGCAAAATTAGTGAATCTACACTCTAAAATATGTCTACATACATCCATATGTATTAGTCCATTTGAAATGTCTAAAAAGACTTGTATTTAGGAACGGAGGGAGTACCAGTCTATTTGGTATGCTTGTATTCTACTGCTGTGTTGAGTTTCAGTTTGAAACAAGTGTTGCAATTTCTTGGGCTATTCTGTTCTTTTGACCTATGTCATTGCTTCAAATTTCTATTGTAGTTTTGGTTTGTGATCTCAGTGCAACATTGTAGCATTGGCTATGCTTCTCCTGTGTCATCTGCTGCGTGTTTGATCTATGTCATATCTGATGTTACAAGGATTTTGCTACACTGTGATACAGAATCCATTCCTGCTGTTTCTGAAATCACCTGGTGGAGAGCAGCAGTTTCGTGAGGTTCTTCTCATGTTAGTTGTCCCAATTCTTGTTTCATTTTTGAGTGTGCTTTAGTTTTTTCTCTTAACTGATGTGAATTGCGGTAAATGTAATGCAGTCGGTACGATGTATTTTGGAACCTTGCTGCATTTTGTGCGTTGGATACCTAGCACCAGGTAGAGATTTGTGAGCCAATAGCGTGGGCTCCCAGCTTGCAGGCAATGCTTTGTTCGGACAGCTCTGTGTTTTAAGACCCATGACTACCGTTTTGCTTCAGACCTGCGAACTAGTTAGACTGTTTTGCTTCAGAACTGCTGACGTGGTTAGACTGTTGTGGAACGTATGCAATGGTTAGTACAATTCTTGACATTTGGGGACATTGTTGTGCATGCTGATTGTCAATTATGGAAGCTTTGTTGTAAAATATTGGCTTTTGAAATATGAAATGTACTCCCTCTGTCTCAAAATGTAGTGTCGAAAAACATCTTACATTGAGTAATAATCTTTGTTATGGTTTTTCATATTCTCAGTCGCTGATCTGGGCCTGAAGAAAAATTCCTTGACCAAAAGAAAGCAGGACACTCGGCAATCTGCACCACTGCCATGAATGCAGTAGAAATGTGGCACTTAGACACCTGCGAATTCGATAACCAAATTTTAGCTCTTTTGGGCGATCTGAATAGCACTTGTTTAGCCAAATTTCCGGATGGGAATGGGCCGACCTGGCCCTTGTGGCCCCAAGGTCAATTTAAGAGGCCACGGGTCGACCCATATAAAGAATACTTAGTGACTTTGTTGGCTGAATATTTCGGGCTGATCCAAATTCTTGCTTTACATTGTCTTGGACAAACAGGATGTTAAAATTAGGCACAATTTAATGGAATCCGTGTAAAAATTAAGATTTCTAATACGTGGTTAACAAAAAAATCAAGTCGTTTGCTTGTGGTTTTGTACATGCGCATCTTGCCGAAACATATGAACACAATTTTATTGTTCATATACAAGAGTGTTCGCCGGAAATTATTCGACAGACTACATCGCAAAATCGGATCTTACGACAAAGCCGTCACGACGACGATTGCAACTGCTGTGAGATATAGTAGTAAGACTATAAGGTGGGTTGACCCGTTGAATGATAACCCACAAGTATAGGGGATCGCAATAGTTTTCGAGGATAGAGTATTCAACCCAAATTTATAGATTCGACACAAGGGGTGCCAAAGAATATTTAAAGGTATTAGCAGCTAAGTTGTCAATTCAACCACACCTGAAGATTAATTATCTGCAACAAGTAATCAGTAGCAAAGTAATATAATAGTTTTGATAGTAGTGACAATATCAATTGTAACAGTAACAGTGATAACAGTAATTTTGTAGCAAGTGTAACAGTGATGATAGCAGTAGTAACTTAGTAGAAACAATATAAGATAAATTCGTAGGCATTGGATCGGTGACTTGTTGGATGATATTCATCATGAGACAGTTATAACCTAGGACGATACGACACTAGCTCCAGTTCGTCAATATAATGTAGGCATGTATTCCGTAAATAGTCATACATGCTTATGGAAAGAACTTGCATGTCATCTTTTGTCCTACCCTCCCGTGGCAGCGGAGTCCATATTGGAAACTAAGGGATATTAAGGCCTTCTTTTAATAGAGAACCGGAACAAAGCATTAACACATAGTGAATACATGAACTCCTCAAACTACGGTCATCACCGGAAGAAGTCCCGGTTTCTGTCACTCCGGAGTTACCGGATCATAATATGTAGTAGGTGACTATAACTTGCAAGATTGGATCTAGAACATGAATATAATGATGATAACATAAACGGTTCAGATCTGAGTTCATGGCACCCGGGCCCAAAGTGACAAGCATTAAGCATGACAAAGTCATAGCAACATCAATCTAAGAACATAGTGGATACTAGGGATCAAGCCCTAACAAAACTAACTCGATTACATGATGAATCTCATCCAACTCCTCACCGACCAGCAAGCCTACGAAGGAATTACTCACTCCCAGTGGGGAGCTCATGGAATTGGCGATGGAGAAGGGTTGGTGATGATGAAGAACGAAGATCCCCCTCTCCGGAGCCCCAAACGGACTCCAGATCTGGCCTCCCGATGAAGAACAGGAGGTGACGGCGGCTCCGTCTCGTGGATCGTGATAATTCTTTCTCCCTGATTTTTTTCTAGAAAAATAGGAATTTATAGCGTCGGTTTCAGGGTCTGCGGGGCCACCAGGTGGGGACAACCCACCTGGGTGCGCCAGGAGAGGGGGCACGCCCTGGTGGGTTGTGCCCACCCAGGGGCCCCTCTCGGGTAGGTCTTGGCTCCAGAAATTCTTATATTTGATATAAAAAATCCTCATAAAGTTTCGTTCAATTCCGAGAACTTTTATTTCTGCACAAAAGCAACACCATGGTAGTTCTGCTGAAAACAGCGTCAGTTCGGGGTTAGTTTCATTCAAATCATGCAAATTAGAGTCCAAAACAAGAGGAAAAGCGTTAGGAAAAGTAGATACGTTGGAGATGTATCAACTCCCCCAAGTTTAAACCTTTGTTTGTCCTCAAGCAATTCAGTTGATAAACTGAAAGTGAAAAAGAAAAACTTTTACGAACTCTTTTGCTCTTGTTTGCATAAATAAGCTTAAACAACACCCAGGTTTTCAGCCAACATTATAACTAACCATGCCGACAGTAAGTCTTAAAGATTATATTGACTCTTATCAATGATATAATCAGCTAGCGAGCAATAATAAGATATCTCAAACGGCAACACGTTGTCAAAACAACCATGATATAATCTGACAATAGTGGTATCTCGCTAGCCCTTTCTGAGACCGTAAAACATAAATGCAGAGCACCTCCAAAGTTCAAGCAGCGACTACACATTGTAATTCATGATAGAAAAGATCCAGTCATGATGCACCCAACATTAGCTACACACGATGCATAAGTCATGACAGCTGTGCTCTCAGGTTCTAGTGCTTATTTTAGAAGGTGATGACACAACATAAAAGTAAATAGATAGTCCCTTCGCAGAGGGAAGCAGTGATTTGCAGAGGTGCCAGAGCTCAAGTTTTAAAACAGAGATAAATGATATTTTGGGACATGCACCCTTTTCATTTACTTCACGACCATCAGTTATCAATATCTTCCATGCTAAGCATGCTAGTGGCGGTTCTCAAGCGATAAAAGTAAAGGTTTTGACTCCATTGGGAGTTTTTGTTTGATTATTTAAGAGATTAACTCTTTTTCAGTTTGCAGTTTGGGACTGGGCATCCCTATTACCGCCCTTTTCTCATGCGATGGCGAGTGAATAAACACTCGACCTGAGAATAACCCGCTTAGCATGGAAGATACCGACCACCTCCGGTCATTCCATGAACGATCCAGGCACACAAAAAGGATATTTATTTAGAAGTTTTTAGAGGTGGCACATGCAAATTTACTTAGGACGGCAGGGTAATACCGTATATAGATAGGTATGATGGACTCATCTGGAATAACTTTGGGTTCAAGATTTTTGATGTACAAGCAGAGTTCCCACTTAGTATAGGCGAAGGCTAGCAATTAGATTGAGAAGCGGCCAGCTAGAGAGCAACAACGGTCATAAACATGCATTATGCGTAAGTAACATTCGACACTAGCATGAGTAGGATATGAACACCATGAACATAAATATCATAGAGGCTATGTTGGTTTTGATTCAACTACATGCATGAACATGTGCCAAGTCAAGCCACTCAAACATTCAGAGGAGGATACCATATCATCATACTACATCACAATAATTTTAACGCAATGTTGATATCCAAGATAAATCATTATCCACTCCCAGCTACTTATGCATGGCATGAGAAACTATAATCTCTAATTGTCATTGCAAACATGTTTAATCATAATGGGCTGAATCATGGATACTAGGTTAAATATATTTTTACACAAATAGAACAAGTCGAGTTCATACCAGTTTCTCTCTGCCACGACCAGTTCATCGAATATCGTCATTATTGCCTTTCACTTGCATGACCGAACGATATGAAAATAATAATAGTGCAAGAGTGTCGTGGACTAAGCTGGAATCGGCAAACATTTTATTCAAAAGGAGAAGACAGGGTAAAATGTGCTCTTTATTAGTTCAACAATTATTCATATGAGAGCCACTCAACATTTTCATCGTGGTCTTCTCCTCGGTACAACTCGAATAAAAAGAAAAGAAATTCAGAGAAACACACTGAAATATTTTTGGAGTTATTGGTGTTCTTGAACAAGGAAATAAAGGGGAAAAGCGAAAACGAGAAAAACTATTTACACGGGAAAGCTCCCAACAGGCAAAAGAAGAACAAGGAAATCTTTTTGGATTTTCTTTTTAATACTACTACTAAGCATGCATAGAAAGTAAACTACTACAACTAATTTTTTTGGTTTTTCTAAAGTTTTTTCAAACACACAAGAAGAAAGCAAGAAAATATATCTAAGCATGGATGATACAATGAAAAAGTGTGAACACTGACAAATGGAAATGAGTGGAGATGAATATAATGTCGGTGAGAAACACGTACTCCCTCAAGCATAGGCTTTTGGTCTAGCTTGGTAGTCAGTTAGTAACCTGGAGGGTAGTAGTCGGCGTGGTATCTTACGGAGGCTCTTGGTGCGGATGCCTCGGCTTGCCGTGCTGCCTCCACTGCTGCGTCGTGAGGTCGAGCCTCGCTCTCAAGAACAAAATATCTTCCCTTGCTGTGATGGTCAAAAAGAGCAGGCGCGGGCAAATATGTGTGCACAACAGATTTTTGGTTAAAGAAAAGACTATAAGTGAAGTTATCAACCTTTCCTTTGAGAATCTTATGATCCTTTAAGGTGCCAAAATCTAAATACTACGTGGGTAGGATAGGATCAAAGGGCAAGGGTGAAACACCCATCCCTCGTGCTAAATGCGTGGCATAAATTCCACCATAGAACCAGCCACTGTTAGCGTCGTGCTGAAGTCTGTGTGCAACAATCGCTCCAAGGTTATAATCCCCTTCACCAGTGAGAGCAGTGCGAATGAGGCTCAAGTCTGGAGCACATAGTGTGCTACAATCTTGCTTGCCTACTATACATTTCCCATTAAATAATGCAAAGTACTGAATTGCGGGAAAATGAATGCTCTTTATTCTACCTTGTGTCACTCCCTTACTTTCACCGTAATAAAGACTAGTCAAGAATGTTTCGAACTCAGCCTTTGGTGGTTCGTCAAGCGAACCCCAAAATGGAAGTTTGCAGTGGTAAGCAAAATTTTCTAGTGATATGGTAAATGGACTATCATAAAGCATGAACGACACCCTAGACTCACGGGGAAAGAATTTAAACCCTTTGACAAATGATTCAGTGAGAAGATGGTGTTGTTCGCACTTATCTGAAAGGTAGGGACCGAGACCGGCATTGTGAACATATTGCTCAAATTCCTCCTTAATGCCCACACGCACCATATAATCATCGCAAGGCCATAAGCACGTTTTGGTGGCAACATCTCGTGTGGAACTTTCACTTGGTTCAACATAAGACCAACGGGCAGAACTGTCACTAGAAGATGCCCCCGAGGATTGCCTCCTCGAAGAGCTCCTTCCAAATAGGTTCATCATGTCCGCATACAATTTTCTGAAAAATTTTGGGTGACAAAAATTTGTCAACAAAACTTTATAAAATTGATAGCAACTACTCATAGGGATACATAGAAGCCATAGCAAGCATTCAAACTACTTAGAACTCTAAGAATTCAACATGCAAGTTCATCTACAGCAGCACCAAGAGTAGCTAATTGTTCCAAATATAAATCACTAAAACACTAATTGGACAAACGGTGGAGTCACATACCAAGCAACAATCCCCCGAAACAGTTAAACAGAGCTTTGAGCAAAGAGATCGAAATCCGCGGGTTTGAGAGCAAGAACATGGGAGAGAGAGCAATGGAGATTTTTTTTCTGGAGGTAAGTGATGATGTGGGATGAAGAGGTAAGTGAGGGGGACCACAACCCACCAGGGCGCGCTTGGGGGTCCTGGCGCGCCCAGGTGGGTTGTGCCCACCTGGTGCCCCTCCCTCTGATATTATTTGCACCAGAAATTCAAAAATATTCAAAAAAATCGTATTAAATTTCCAAAGCATTCTGAGAACTTTTTATTTTTGGGTCATTTTTTTATTGCACTGGAAATTCAGAAAACAGACAAAACATGGCATTTTATTTTATTTAACTGATAAAAACAGAAAACAAAAAGTAGAGACAGAAGGTAGTGCTTACTAAATTCATCAACTTCATGTAAACAATTTAAGTACAAGTTACCGGCAGGAGGCACATTGGATCTAGAATAGAAACTTGATAACCCAATTGACTTGGCTTGAGCCAATAAGAATGATGAAGTCCCCTTAAATCTTCATAATGTAGCCAAGTCTCCAATGCCCTCCAACAACACCTCTTGATCGTCCCCAACCAAGTTGGGTCCTAAGAGGTTAGTCACAATAGGCTTGGCTACCCAAATGGTTCTTTTCTTGACACCACTTTGAGCACCAACAAATTTGGCAAACACATGGCCAACATTATCCTTCCCAAGAGAATAGATATCATCAATAATAATTGGGTTGGATAAGTTACCACTAGTGCATGAAGAGGCGAGGTGACCTTTCTCACGACATAAGTAGCAACGTCTACTCTTCACTTTCTTCTCACTTGATTTCTCAACTTGAGAAGCATTAGCTTGAGGATTCTTGGGAAGAGGACTTTCTTCAACTTGTGGTTGAGCATGAGATCGAACTTGTGGCCGCTTCCCTTGTTGCTTGTCACTAATGGCCTTCTTCTTCAATGGGCAAGATCTAACATGATGCCCTTCTACTTTGCACTTGAAGCAAACAATCTTGGCCGAATTCTTGACTTGTTCTTGGCCCTTCTTTTTGTTCATCTTGGACTTCTTCTTCTTGTTGGAGTTGAATCCAAGTCCACCTTTGTCATTGGGGGATTTTTGCACTCTCAAGATGTTATTGAGTGTAAATTTCCCTTCATGACTCTTTTCCAAGTCTTTCTTCAAAGAAGTGACTTGGGCCTTGAGCTCTTTGATTTCCTCTACATGGTTAGTCTCAACACAAGCACTAGAGGAAGTATAAGCTTCATCGTTAGAGCAACAAGGCAAGGAAAGCAATTCATCACAAGATGTACCAACGTTATGCATGGATGAGTCGCGAGGACTAACACAAGGCAATATAACATTTTGACTAAAAGTAGTGCTAGTGTCCACATGAGGCTCACTAGATGTTACCTTAGCAATCATGGCCTCATGAGCTATCTTTAGCACATTATGGGATACTAGAAGATCATCATGAGAGCTTGAGAGCTTTTCATGGCTTTCTTCCAATTTCCCATAATTGCTAGATAGCAACTCAAGTTGAGCCTGTAGCTCAACGTTCTCCTTTAAAATGGATGCTTCACAAGAAATAGAGTTAGTAGCACAAGCATCATCATTAACAACAAGAGGAGAAGGCAACTTGGCAAGCTCTTTTAAATAAGAAGCTTCAAGTTGAGCATGAGACTCGGTGAGTTTGATGAGCTCACCCTTGATGACCCTTGAGCCATTTTCGAGGTGCTCAAAATCCTCAAGGAGTCTAGCATGAGCAACTTCAAGCTTAGCATTTTTAGTTTCAAAAACATTGGCCACCTCAAGAGCTCTATCATGAGATTCCTTCACTCTAGATAACTCTAGAGCAAAAGTCTCCTCAAGAGATTCCTTGGTGGTTTGTTCAAGTTCAAGAGCTTGAGAGAGGTCCGCAATCTCATTAGCGTAATCACGCTCATGACCTTCCATTTTATCAATGGTGACCTCATGTTCCTCAAGACGAGATTCCAACTCATCAATATATTTCTTGCCCTCAATAACAATAGACATGATTTCCATGAAGTTGGAACGAGCAATTTTATTCTTAAGAAGAGCTTTAAAAATTATTTCCCCCTTAACTTTTAAGGAGGCAACATCATCATTCTCTTCATCATAATCGACATCATCATCACTCTTGCCATCATCAATATTATCACAAGATATATTGGGATTCAAAGTGGGAGATACGTTTGAAGCCTTGGCCATAAGGCAAAAAGCAATAGATGATGATGTGGGATCCCTTGAAGCACCATTCAAGACCACATCTTGTTCCATGGAGTGTTGGGTTTCCTCTACATTGTTAGCACAACAACTCGAGGAAATACATGCATTTTTATCATGCCAACAAGACATAGCAAGCATATCATCATGAGATTTAGTCAAACAATTTGTACATGATATGCAAGGACTATCAACACAAGCATGTGAAACATTTGGAGTGCTCGAAGTGCTAGAGTCCAAAGATGAAGCATCACAACAAGAAAGTGATGAAGGATTATCAAAACTAAGCCCATTATCATCATCACAATGAACACCACTACTCACCATGTCATTACCTTGTGGCAAACCACATGTAGGTGAAGTAGAAGAAGTTGAGAACACAACACGACCGGAGGTGGAGGGAGAACAATCATCCCCACAAAACTTGGACACGCCATATTTATCTTGAAGCTTTGTCCACAACTCATGAGCATCCCGGAAAGGCATGAGTTGAAATATAACAACATTGCTCAAAGCATCGAAAATCATATTAGAAGTTTGAGCATTGAGATAAGAGTTTTTCTCATCCTCTAAAGATAATCTTTGGGGACCCTTTGGAGGAGAAAAACCCATATCTACAATTCGCTCTAAATTTGGGTCCATGACCCTAAAGAGATTAAACATGCGAATTACCCAAACATCAAAATTTGTGCCATCGAAACTAAGAGTGTGAGAGAATCCTAATCCCCTAGTCGACATCTTTACTCTCTAGGCGGTTAAGCCCTATAAAGAGAGACGAGGCTCTGATACCAATTGAAAGATCGTGGATGTCGCCTAGAGGGGGGGGGGGTGAATAGGCGCTTTAAAATAATTACGGTTGAGGCTTGAACAAATGCGGAATAAACCTAGCGGTTAATTTGTCAAGCACAAAACCTACAACAACTAGGCTCACCTATGTGCACCAACAACTTATGCTAAGCAAGAAAAACTACTTAGGTGATAGCAAGATATATGACAAGAAACAATATGGCTATCACAAAGTAAAGTGCATAAGTAAAGGGCTCGGGTAAGAGATAACCGAGGCAGACGGAGACGACGATGTATCCCGAAGTTCACACCCTTGCGGATGCTAATCTCCGTTTGGAGCGGTGTGGAGGCACAATGCTCCCCAAGAAGCCACTAGGGCCACCGTAATCTCCTCACACCCTCGCACAATGCAAGATGTCGTGATTCCACTAAGGGACCCTTGAGGGCGGTCACCGAACCCGTACAAATGGCAACCCTTGGGGGCGGTCACCGAACCCGTACACTTTGGAAACCCTTGGGGCCGGTCACCGGAACCTGTCAAATTGCTCGGGGTGATCTCCACAACCTAATTGGAGACCCCGACGCTTGCCCGGAGCTTTACACCACACTGATTGAGCTCCGAACACCACCAACCGTCTAGGGCGCCCAAGCACCCAAGAGGAACAAGCTCAAGGGTACCAAGCACCAAAGAGTAATAAGCTTCTCAACTTGTAACTTCCACGTATCACCGTGGAGAACTCAAACCGATGCACCAAATGCAATGGCAAGGGCACACGGAGTGCCCAAGTCCTTCTCTCTCAAATCCCACCGAAGCAACTAATGCTAAGGAGGAAAATGAGAGGAAGAATAAGAAGGAGAACACCAAGAACTCCAAGATCTAGATCCAAGGGGTTCCCCTCACATAGAGGAGAAAGTGATTGGAGGAAATGTGGATCTATATCTCCTCTCTATTTTCCCTCAAAAACTAGCAAGAATCCATGGAGGGATTGAGAGTTAGCAAGCTCGAAGAAGGTCAACAATGGGGGAAGAACACGAGCTCAAAGGATAAGGTTCATTGGGGAAGAAGACCCCCTTTTATAGGTGGGGAAAAAGCCAACCGTTATGGTCACAGCCCGCACCGAGCGGTACTGCCGCTCCAAGGAGCGGTACTACCGCCAGGGCGGTAGTAGCCCTTTGATGCACAACAGTGAGGAGGCAAAAAAGCCAGAAGAACCGTCGGAGCGGTAGTACCGCTTGACCTCACGGTACTACCGCTAGGGGTAGCGGTACTAAAAAATTACATCCGTGCCTACCACCGCTGGACTTGTGACGAGTTTTTGGTCCCGAGTGGAAGTAGCCACGGAAGTAGCCGCGGTAGTACTGCTTCAAGTGGTAGTACCGCTCCCAAGAGCGGTAGTAAAAAATTACATCCGCTCCTGTCCGCGGTAGTACCGCTGCAGCCTTTTCAGAACACCAAAACTGACACAACTTCTGCAAACGGACTCCGAATTCGACGAAACCAAGTTTGTTGGAAAGCTAGCGACAAGATAGAAATTCCAATAATAATCAAATGAGAAAAGGCCCAAAAGAAAATGGTGAGAACCCTTCCTCGGATAAGACTGGTAAAACCTCCAACATCGAAAACATCATAGAAGACGCATGCAAACTCCGTTTTCGATGAACTCAAGCTTGTCATCAAGATGACCATAAGCTCTAAGACTCACAAAGAGAACCAAATAAGAACCAAGAAACATGATGCAAGGATGCAATGGTTTGAGCTCTCGACGAACGATATGATCAAGCTACTCACTTGAGAGCCCCCCTTGATAGTACGGCTATCGATCCTATAACCCGGTCTCCCAACTACCACCATGAGACCGGTAAAATAGAAAACCTATCAAGGGCAAACCTTTGCCTTGCACATGGTCCACTTGAGCTAGATGATGACGATCTTGACTCCCTCAAGTTGGACCGCCTTTCTTGATTGCGTTGGCTCGATGAAGACTAGATGATTACTCCCCCATAGTCCACTATGGGTGAGCCACTCTTCGGCACATCTTCACAAGTCCATTCTCACCACAATGGACGGCAAGCTTCAAGCACTTGATCTCTTCGTGATGCTCCACTTGAACTTGCACACGGCAATCTTGATGACGATCACCACTTGATGTCATCCTCTCCATGGGTTGAGTGATATCTTCCTCTTGATGCAAGCCCATGAACACATACCTAACCCCATATAGAACTCTCACATAGACCATGGGTTAGTACACAAAGCACAGTGGACAATGCTTACCATACCATGGGATCACTTGATCCCTCTCGGTACATCTTCTACGCTTTGTGAGTTGATCAACTTGATTCACTCTTGACTTAGTCTTGATCAACCTAGAATCTTTCCAACTCTCTTCATTTGGATGATGTCTTGAAGGTAAACATGAATGATCACACAATCTTCTTCTTCAAGACATGCTTGCAATAAGCTCAACTCTCACATGACCAATCTTTGGATAATTCCTTAATAGCACCTTGGTCAACACAAACTCTCCTTGAAACCAACACATGTACTCCAAGAAAAGCCTATGGACAAAACCTTCAAATATAACTCAAGGCAATCATTAGTCCATAGAGATTGTCGTCAATTACCAAAACCAAACATGGGGAACCACATGTTCTTTCACTAATAAACCTGACAGGTTAATTGAAGAGTGCAATATTGTTTCTTTTACTTTGTCTGTTGCAGAAGAAATTGAAGGTAATGCTGAGCCTTCTTCATATTTCGAGGCTATTATTTCTGGCGATAGTAATAAGTGGATGACCGCTATGCATGATGAGATGGAATCACTTGAAAAGAGTGGCACTTGGGATTTAGTAAGATTACCTAGAGAGAATAAACCTATTCGTTGCAAGTGGGTTTTCAAGAGGAAAGAAGATGCTTCTCCTAATGATGAGACAAGATATAAAGCAAGGTTAGTTGCTAAAGGTTACAGTCAGATTCCAGGTATTGACTATAACGAAGTCTTTTCTCCTATTGTGAAGCATAGCTCTATTCGCACTTTACTTAGTATTGTTGCCATGCATGATTTTGAGCTTGAACAATTGGATGTTAAAACTGCATTCTTACATGGAGAATTAGAAGAGAATATTTATATGGAACAACCTGAAGGTTTTGTTATTCCTGGAAAAGAAAAGCTTGTCTGTAAGTTAAAGAAATCTCTTTATGGATTGAAGCAATCCCCTAGACAGTGGTACAAGAGATTTGACACCTTTATGCTCTCTCAAGGTTTCAAAAGGTCTAATTATGATAGTTGTGTTTATTTGAAAACTGTCAATGGTTCAACTATTTATTTGCTCCTTTATGTTGATGATATGCTAATTGTTGCAAAGAGTATGTCAGAGATTAATGAACTAAAGAAGCAATTGAGTAATGAATTTGAGATGAAGGATTTGGGTGCAGCAAAGAAAATACTTGGCATGGAAATATCCAGAGATAAACCGTCTGGAAAAGTATATCTAAGTCACAAGGGATATATTGATAAAGTTCTTCGTCGTTATATAGCAAGCACTCCTTTTGTACAACCTTTGTATCTCCTTTTGTATCTTTATATAGCAAGCGCTCCTTCTCCTCCCACACGTGTATGGGCCGGCCCATGTACGGGCCTAATGCCCCACCCCCCCGCATTTTTCATTTCCTTTTTCTTTTTGCTTTTTCTATTCTTATTTTTGTTTTTGTTTTTCCTTTTTAAAATTAATTTGGGATTTCAAAAATTCCATATTTCAGAAAGTTGTGAGTTGAAGATTTTTTGTTTGAGAAATCATAAAATGTTCATGAATTCAAAAAATGACACGGAAATCATAAAATGTTCAAGTTTTTTTTTATTTTGCATATTATAAAAAACTATGATTTCAATAAAAGTGTTTATAATTTTTCTAAAATTTTGTTTTTGTTTTTCCTTTTTAATATTAATTCGGGATTTCAAAAATTCCAAATTTCAGAAAGTTGTGAGTTGAAGATTTTTTGCTTGGGAAATCATAAACTGTTCGTGAATTCAAAAAATGGTAAGGAAATCATAAAATGTTCAAAAAATTATATTTTTTGTATACTATAAAAAATATTATGATTTCAAAAAATGTTGATAATTTTTAAAAATTCTGTTTTTATTTTTCCTTTATAATATTTATTCGGGATTTCAAAATTCCATATTTCAGAAAGTTGAGAGTTGAAGATTTTTTGTTTGAGAAATCATAAACTGTTCGTGAGTTCAAAAAAGGTACGTAAATCATAAAATGTTCAATTGTTTTGTATATTATAAAAAAATATGATTAAAAAAAAATGTTCTTGATTTTTTTCAAAAATCTCCTTTTGTTTTTCCTTTTAAATATTAATTCGGGATTTCAAAATTCCAAATTTCAGAAAGTTGTGAGTTGAAGATTTTTTGTTTGAGAAATCATAAAATGTTCGTGAATTCGAAAAATGCTAGGGAAATCATAAAATGTTCAAGATTTCAAAAGAAAATGTTCATGATTTCTAAAAATGTTCATGATTTTTAAAAAGTGATTGTGAATTCAAAACATATTCAGCAATTTGAAAATAATGTCCATAAAATTTGAGAAAATGTTCACAAAATAATAAACATATACATAAACAACGAACAAAACGAACCATCGCTTACATAAAGCTCTTTTAGGGAATATGTAGAGGTTGTTTTGTGATTTTATTAAGTCCTTCGCACATCGGTTAAAAAAGGGTTTTTGTGTTCTATACAACGCTTGGCCCCAGAAAAATTGACACAACTTTCTATGAGTTAGTTTTGTAAGCTGTATGAAAATGACTAAGTCTAATTTGCCTCCTACATAGCTATGTTTATGCTGGTACTATAGTTTTAGTGGTCATGGAAACCACCGTGATGTTAGATCAAGGCGAGGCGCATAATCATCAGTCTAGCTCCGTAGGGTTCATCAATGCAGCTTGCTTAGCCAAAAAAATATTTCATTATGGCGCATTAGGAAATCAAGTCACGATGACACCATCACATTTTTCAGTTTTTGAAATGACTTCTTAAAAGTCTTTTATCTCATCATGAAATGATTCAGACGTAGTTTATGAAATAACATAATCTGCATAATCTGATTGTTTTTCTCCCGTTGCAAAGCACAGGCATATTTGCTAGTGTATCTAAGAGTATCTACAATCGGACCTCTCAAACCCGCCTCATACGCCCGGGCGGGCCGCCTGGTCACTGCTCGATCACGATTTTTTGACCTAGACGGGCCGCTCAAACGACCGGGCTGACCGGCATCCCCATATCTAGCTCAAATATGGGGCGGATATGGGGCTGCCCGCGCACGCCCGCCATGTTGAACCCGACCCCACCCCAAATTGCATCAAATCCACCAAACCCTTCATCCTTCTCCCGCCGCCCTCCAACAATTCCCGCGCCCGGACCCTCGCCGGCCTCCACCCTTGCTCCGAATCCTCACCTCTGATCCCGATCCACCGCAGGAGATGTCGTCCAGCCCGACCCACACCGCCGCGATGGAGACGTAGTCCGCCTCGTCCGTCGAAGGCGTGATTTCGTCGGCGACGACTTGCAAGGCGAAGAATGTCGCGGCGACATTTGGCGACATGAAGCTTGAGAAGGAAAGGTTGCAACTCGCACGGGACGCGGAAGATGCGAAGATCATGTTGGTGGACGAGACCGTCTTGGATGAGCATCCGAAGAAGTGACTTGTGGACAAGAAGAAGGAGATCAACGACCAGAGGGACTACGAGGCGGCGAGGGCAGCTGCGGCTCGGATGCAGGCGGAGGAGGCGGCCCAGATGCAGTTGGAGTAGGCAGCTCGGATGCACGCAGAGCAGACAACCCGGATGTAGGCGGAGCAGAACGAGCATGATGCATTCCGCTCGGAGCAGGCGCCCAGCCAGTGATCCAAGGCCATCTGTCACGCTCAGACATTAATTTCATTTTGCCATGTCCGGTTTGTTGAGCTGTGATTTGCTTTGCTTTGTTTCGAACTTTGGCATTCGGACAGTTTGTATCGTATGATCGACGTGCATGGATTGCATGGATTTGAGGATCGAAATTTGTGATATGTGAATATGCGGCA